>NC_138864.1:117634812-118234812 GCF_965194805.1 Balaenoptera borealis | reverse complement strand
CATTTAACGTGGATTTCTCCATTGATTTCACAAAGATGTAATTTTTGGTTTCACCAACTGCTATCTTGAAATCAAAATAGTGCCAACAGAGTGGGGTAGAACTTTAGAATTTACAGAGCACGTTCCACGTAGTATTTCCCCTGCTCTCCCAAGCAGCTTTGTGAGGAAGGCAGAACAGGCATTAGGCTCATTTTTATAGCTGGCGTAACTGAAGTATGAGGGTTTAAGTTAATAATCCACAGTTAGTAAATACTGAATTCTCTGCTCAGAGGAAGCACTGCGGTGGTCCTTGAGGCTGAATCTGGCCCATAGATGTGTGTTGTTGGCCTTTAAAGCTTTTTACAAACTGTTAATGAACGGCCGGCTTTCAAATATTAGGTGATGGCACAGCAAGAGTCAGAGTTCCAGCCTTTTTTGTTGTTGTCAATGTGAAGCTCTGGCAGCACTGAGCTAGCCGTCTCCCGGGGCAACACATGACTGGAGCTGAGTGATGCAGCCAGTAGGGCTGCGTCCCTCTCTCCGGTTTGCCGTACCCCTTCTTGTCCTGGGGTTCTGATGTTGGACTGCTTGTCTCACTTAGGTTACCTCATGGCCCCTGTTTGAGTTTGTGACTCCTGATCTACTGTTTATCCTAATTTAATGATCCTTTAAAAGTGATGACATTTAAAAAGGATTTTGATATTATTCATCCTCAGTGATGCTATGCTGGCCCTCAGTAGTTACACATTATTTTCCACGTGTTCAAAAATAGTCGGTTTAATGATTCATTCTAGAATTTTGTTTAGAAATTAACATTAAGGATTCCTGACTCACCTGTAATCTCTAAAATCTACCTTCCCCTTACTGAAAATTGTGCAAAAATTTGCTTCTCTCCAGACTCTTGGAATTTTTCCTGATTTTTATCATGTCTGTCATTACTCATGGTTCTAAGCTTGTATCTGCACCTTTTTTTCTTTCTTTTTTAAAAGATTTTTTTTTCAAGTATAGTTGATTTAGAGTGTTGTGTTAACTTCTGCTCTACAGCAAAGCGATTCAGTTATACATATATATCCATTCTTTTTCATATCCTTTTCCATTATGGTTTATCACAGGGTTTTGAATATAGTTCCCTGCGCTCTACAGTAGGACCTTGTTGTTTATCCATCCTGTATATAATAGTTTGCATCTGCTAATCCCAAACTCCCATCCATCCCTCCCACATTCCCACTCCCGCAACTTTTTTCTGTTCCTTAAAATTAATCTTTTGAGCCTCATTATCCTGGGTTTGAAGTATTTCTTCCATCCTTTATATTTTAGCAATGATTTTTTTTCTTTTTCTCGATTTTCAATCAGTGTGGTATACTCTATCACTCCATGTCTTGAGAGACAGCTCAGATACTCATAACCCCCAGCAGATGAATATACAACCTGCCAACCTCCACCCCTGAGACTTATGTTCATTTATAGATTCTGGAAGTTATTTTCCTGCACATAGAACATATGACTCAGCACAGCTGTGACCAAAAGAATCCCAGAGTGGCACAGGGGGAGCAGTGGGTGGTCTGAGGTGGTGTCCACACTCTCCAGGAACCAGGTCAGGGCCTGCTGTGGCCTGGGCTATGGGCAACAGCATGGAACAGGCAAAGGTTGTTGGAGAGAAGGGCAGGCACTGGCAAAAGGGATCAGGAAACAACTCAAGAACCAGGAGGTGTAGAAAGGGCAGGCAGGTTCACACATTACCAAGCTCAAGGCTGATGTGTTTGCTACTGTCCTGGGTGCAGCCCTCCACCCCCAGCAGCAGTCTGATGAAAGGCAGTCTCAGAGCCGAGCTTGTCATCGGGGGCCTGCAGGGGATGGACATCGAAGGTGGCCAGCAGCACCTGCACTTGACCCAGGCATTGGTATCAGACCGAGGTTGCCTTTCTATTTGTATTTGTTTTTCACATTTTTGAGTTTCAGAGCTCCAAGTAATACACTATGGAAAGTGTCTGAGTCCCTTCTCCTCACCAGGAGAAGGTCCTTAATAGGTCTCACGGTGAGGGGACAGACAAGAACGCACAGATGTGGGCAGCCGGCTCTGGAGCAACCTCCAAAATGATAAATATTCTAATAGGCAGGCCCGGGAGTGTCTTCAATGACAGCAGCAGTGGCCTTCCTTTCTATTTCCTCTTTCGTCGGAAGCCCCATAAATTCTCTCCAACCTTAGGACCGGAATGCGTGGTGGAAGCCTAACTACCTTACCTGCCAGGAGGTCTGGGGGAATAAATAAGTTACAGGAATGAAGTCTTGTGACTTCATCCCACTCAGCCCAAATTAGCATGTTAGCTGGTTTTTCCTAAGTCCCAGCTCAGCTTTCCCTTAGGCCGGCTTCCTGAGTTTGTTTCTCATCTGCCCTGCGTCATCTCTGGGCCTGCGCTTGGTCGTCTCTTCAAAGCCATCCACCCCAACATCTCTCTCGTATGTTTCTTATTCTTTCCATCCTGCTGTTAACACATTATTTGACCGGGGGATTTTTGCAGAAACTAACGCCTGTGACAGTAATATGTATCTGGTCAAACATGTGTTAAAAACCACCCCAGTTGCCAAGGCCCTCGTTGAGTTTTTATTTTTTTATTTTTTAATAAATTTATTTATTTATTTTTGGCCACGTGGGGTCTTCGTTGCTGCACGCGGGTTTCTCTAGTTGTGGTGTGTGGGTTTCTCTAGTTGTGGCGAGCGGGGGCTACTCTTCATTGCAGTGCGTGGGCTTCTCATTGTGGTGGCTTCTCTTGTTGTGGAGCACGGGCTCTAGGTGCGCGGGCTCAGTAGTTGTAGCACATGAGCTTGGTAGTTGCGGCTCGCGGGCTCTAGAGCACAGGCTCAGTAGTTGTGGCTCACAGGCTTAGTTGCTCCGTGGCATGTGGGATCTTCCCGGACCAGGGTTCGAACCTGTGTCCCCTGCATTGGTAGGTGGATTCTTAACCACTGCGCCACCAGGGAAGTCCCCTCTTTTGAGTTTTTGTCTAACCGTTTCTCTGCCTTTGAAGTTGAAGACGTCCATCCTCTCATCCTATATCCTTTTCCCTGATTTGGCAGAAAGTGTCTTAGCGCTCTGAATTTGTATATTTAGTCTTTTCTTATTTCCTCTTCTCCCACCAAATAATATGGCATCTAAAACCCAATTTCACTTTCATAACTTTCTTCTTTATAAGACAAGGTCTTACCATATGATCCTCAATAACCATTTGGAGAGTGGGGGAGGAAGGCAGGAGGCAGGGAGACTTTTCCTTCTTCAATTTCTCTTTTAAGGAAAGAAGCTCGGGAGGGTGGGAGTCTCCGCTGGGCTCCGCAAGCCCTGTGCATGGTGGGCGGGGACAGGGTGGCAGGCAGAGCTGCTGAAGTGAGAGGGTTGGCTCTCGTCCTGTCCTTCCCAGGAGCCTTTCAGTCATCCAGAATGATGGCTCCCAGCGGCCTTGCTTTCAAGTTCAATAGGCAACAAACAAGGATAGTTGGCCCAACCCAGGCTCATGAGACTAATCCTGGAGGAGATGTGAGCCCCTTTTTGCTAAGCAGCATGACCCCATGTGTGTCACCAAAAGGGGTTATAAAGGGAGACAGAAAGTCCAGCAAAGAGAGTGTGCTCTGGGGGTGAAGGTCTAGGTAAGACTGGCCTGGGAAAGTGGATGAGGAAGAGGCCTGGGCGGGAGCCATTCATTCCAGCTTTGTCTCTGTAGCCCGCCCACCCTCGCTGGATGACGTGTGTGGAGAAGACAGAAGCCTTCTTCAAGCCTACGCTGGCAGCCTTGTTTGTCCGTGAGGCCTTCGGCCCCAGCACCCGAAGTGCTGTACGTGAGGGCTCTTCCCCAGCCCACGTCCTTCCGCCCCTTCCCCGCCAACCCATCCTCTCCTAGTTCTAGTGACTTTGCTCTTCTCGATGGTCTCTGTGGTCAGAGAATCAGGCAGTTAGAGAGAGAACCCAGAGAGGGACACGCTGCATCCCTAGGGTCTGCACGGTTTAGCTCTGAGACACAAAGTCTGCACGACACACGCTAACCTGGACAAGTCACCCAGCTTTCCTGCTCATGTGTTTCTTCAACCATAAAACGAGAAAATTGAACTGCATGACCTCTAAGCCTACCCCTTGTTTACCTATGTTTTTTTTTTAACAACACGTGAAATGACATCAGAATGGAATGCTATCATCTTAAGAAGTGCCAATAAATAACTACTGAATACTTTTCAGTGCCTACCATGTGCCTGATACTCTTATAAGCACTTTGCACCAACTACTTTAATTCCTACTATTATTATAATTTTAAAGCAGAGAGAACTGAAGCACAGAGAGGTTAAGTAACTTGCCCAAGATCGCACAGCTACCAAATAGCAGAGTTAGGATTTGAACTCAGGCTCCCAATGTTGTCATCCATTTTCCTCCATCAAGAAAGGAAATACACACGATGGTAGATGGCTGAGAAAGCAGTAAGTACACAGTCAGGGTGTGAAGCTGGGCAGGCTTCAGCTTGTTGCGAAGCTGAGGAACCCCGGAAGATGGAGAGAGGAAATGCAGGCTGTAAGAAACAGGGTGTGAGGACGAGGGCCCACGAGAGCAGAGAAGCAGATGGTGGTCCACCTCCTCCCGCCATTTTCTGAGAGGATTGCCTGGCCGAGAGAAAGGACAGTGTCACGGAAAGGAGCTGTCTACCCCGTCAGCTGTCAGGAGTGACCAGTCGCCACCTTCCCCTTCTGTGCTTGGTACCTCCTTCGCATCCCCACATCTTTCTGTACCCTGAGTTTTTGGTCATCTAGTAGATATCACTTTCCACTTTCTGAGACCTTCCTCCTTCTGGCAGCTCTTCAGGGCCAAGGCCCCTTCCTAGAGGCCCAGTGGGCAGGGCCCAGGACTGAAGCTGATCTTCATCCTGTTTCTTTCTCCCTGCCCCGTCCTGCCCACAGGCCATGGAATTATTCACTGCAATCAAGGATGCCCTCATCGCTCGCTTCCAAACGCTTCCTTGGATGGATGAAGAGACCCGGGCAAAGGCCCAGGACAAGGTAAGGCCAGGAGAAGCAGACAGTGTGGGAACGTGTAGTAGGTGTGAATTGAGTGTTGGATCAAGGGATCACAGGGCCTGGAAGAGCGTGCTCAAGGCACAAGGGCACAAGGCAAGTATAAACACCAATATGCCGCACACACATCCTGGTGACATTACCAAAGGAAGGGACAGGGCAGTGAGCAGGAGAGGTTCCTTCTGATAAGACTTGGGGCAGCTAGGTTCCTTCCACCTTTGTGTCTCTTCCCAGGTCGCCCAGCTGCAGGTGAAGATGGGGGCCCCGGAATGGGCCTTGAAGCCAGACCCAGCCAGACAAGAATACAACGATGTGGGTTCCTGCCCTTGCCAGTTACTCTTTAATCCTCAAATTCTTCACCCACCCTGATCCACCAGAGTGGCAGACCGTCATTTTCCCTAGCTGATCCTAAAAAACCCCTTCCCTGCCCTGGTGCTGCTGGGGCCTGATGGGCGAATAGCCACACTATGGATCTTGCCAACAGAAGAGTAGAATCTTTGCAGGTCACATTGAGCGTGTGTGTGCACTCGCACCCATGCATTCGTGTGACTTGCCTGAGTGTTTGTGTGCTGGTACGCGTGAAGCCCGTTTGTACCACATAGGCGCTGGTGTCCTGGTGCTGGTTTTCCACCATCCCGGGGATGTCCACGCATCAGGGCTTATCTGTCTGGGTTCAGATGTCCGCATCAGGGTATATCAGTGTGCATCTACATTTGTCTCCGTGTATTCGAGTTGCCTCCTGCCTCCTCCCAGATACAACTTGGACCCAGCTTCCTGCAGTCCTTCCTGAGCTGTGTCCGATCCCGCCGAGCTAGAATCATCCGGAGTTTCCTGCAGCCTTTCCCCAACCACAGGTATGAGAGCGAGGGAGACACAGAGACCGCATCCCAAAGATAGCCGTCCAAAATTAGCAGGAAAGAAAGCCAGAGGCTCAGGGGAACAGGAACAGTGACAGTATTTGAGAAGGATGGCATGTAAGTGATAGAGCTGGTATTCATATGTGCTCTTTCCACAGGTGGCAGGTGCTCCCCTGGGGCGTAAATGCTTACTATTCAATACCTGACCATGTGGTGGTCTTCCCAGCCGGACTCCTCCAACCCCCGTTTTTCCACCCTGGCTACCCCAGGTATGGGCCATTCTAAGTTTCCCAAGAGCAGTGGACCAATGTTATGATGAATGATGGATGCGACTTATGGTTGGAGAATTGGGGCCAAAAACTTGGAAGGATTCTGAGGGTAAGACAAGCCCTTGCTCCCTAGAGCTGTGAACTTTGGCGCTGCCGGCAGCATTATGGCCCATGAGCTGTTGCACATCTTCTACCAGCTCTGTGAGTAACGGTGGGCCGTTGGGAGATGGGGCCATCGGGAACCCAGGTGAAGGCCCCAAAGGCAGCCTAGAGAGGGAGGAGGGAGGCTGTGCGAGGTCTCCAGGGGGGGCAGTTCTGAAGCCTTTGCAGTGCTCCTGGGAGGCAGCCCACTTTGTGGTACCCCCATGTCTTCACCCCTGCATCACGCCTCACCATTTCATTCCCTTGCCCCATTTTCAACAGTATTCCCTGGGGGCTGCCCAGCCTGTGACACCCATGCCCTACAGGGGGCGCTAGTGTGCCTGGAGCGCCACTATGCTGCCTTTCCATTACCCAACGGAACCTTCTTCAATGGCTCCCGCACGTTCCTGGAGGATGCTGCAGACACGGGGGGACTGGCCATTGCACTGCAGGTAACTCACATCCCAAGGGCTGCGATCTAGTTTTACCAGCAGACTAGACAGCCTGTCTCCAGTTTTTCCTTCCACCATCCCTCAGACAAACATAGCAAAACTTTCTGCCCTTCACATCCCCACCGAACAGGCGGCAACTTGAGGACCCCCTCCAACTCCATAGAGCCCTCTTTTCTAGATCCATAGATCTCACGGCAAGTACATTTTCTCCTGGCTCAGAGCAGTGTGTCAGTGCAGAACTTGGGAAGAAGGACCACGAACTGGTTTTGGATATTGTGCGTAGGGCATCAGATTTCCAGATGGCCACGGGTCTAGAGCCTAAGGGCGACTCTCCATCCCGCTCCCATATCCAGGCATACAACAAGAGGCTATTATGGTACCGTGGGGAGACCACCCTGCCCAACCTGAACTTCAGCCCCTGGCAACTCTTCTTCCGAAGCTATGCCCAGGTAGGCAGCCGACATCTCCCACCAGGGCTTAGTCCATGTCAGATAAATACCCTATTGTTAACACTCAGATATTGTTAAACATCTTCCCCCAATGCCACCAACCCTCTGCTGCACAAATCCCCACTGTCATCCTTTCACACATGTCCCCTTGGGACCATCCCTTCATCCTACTATAAATTCTTCTACCAAATTCAGCACTGCCTTCAAAAAAAGGAAAACAACTCTATTCCCAAATCCCTCCTTGAGATGAGCCCAACTTTTACCTTCTCTCATTTCTTCTAGAAACACAGATCCCTTCAAAAAGAGCCTTAACAGACAATCTGTAGACCACATTCCTCCTTGGAGACCTCGCCACGCAGTGGGGTCCCCACCTGACATAACCCCCGCTAAGTGCCATCTTCTCCCTCAGCAGATAGTGTCCCCAATTCCTCAGGATACTTAAAGACCCGCACAGTGTTCTTACAACAGACCCACCTCTAGGGCACTTACAAATGGTATGATTGCACAGACCAGCCCTCCCCAGATACCCACTGCCAGATTAAATGACCTGCAAATGGCAAATATCTTCCTTTCTCCGTGTGGCCCTCGGAGCATTGCTATCCCTGCTTTTATCTTTGCTGTCCCTAGTTACCACCTGGTCACCAGGTCTGCCATGTCCTGCTGATCCTGATACCCTGCTGTTCTCCTTACCCTGTATGGACCTCTCTTTCTCCCCAGGTGATGTGTAGGGGCCCCAGCACCCAGGATCCTCAGGACACTCACAGCCCTCCTACCCTTCGAATCCACGGGCCCCTAAGCAACAGCCCAGCCTTCGCCAGACACTTCCACTGTCCCCATGGCACCCTCATGAACCCCTCCAGCCGCTGCCAACTCTGGTAACCCAGCTGGCTCCCAAAGAGACCTCAGTACAGGTGTATCACCATCTCCCTGCCCCATCCCTGGAATCAGGGCAATACCTCCTCTCCCCTTCTGTTCCAAAAATAAAAGCTGGCCCTTGGCTTCTGCCTGTCTCTTAAGAACACTTTCCTGCTATGTCCGATGCCTAGAAGTCAGAAAAAATCAGCGGAGAAACTGCCAAGCAGAGTTCCAAGGACGTGAGACAAGGAAAGAACCAGTGAATGAGCTAAAGGTTGGTGGAAACTGGTTAGAGACAAAATTAAGCCGCCCCCAATTGTTCCAGGATTTGATTGTTATTACTTTTATTGTTGCTGCCTCCCTACCCCTAATCTGTTGTCCTGAACAAAGCCAGGAGAGGCTGGGGAAGAGAGAAGGGCAGGGGTCTGGTGTCTCGGCTCTTGGAGATGGCCCTCAGAGCGTGGGGAGGAAGGTGGGCAGGGGCCATGGACCGCTGAAAGGCCAGCACGGGGTCTCTCTGATGCTGCGTCCTGAGGGGGAGGGTCGTGGGCAAGAGCCAGTGAGCCGCATTTACGTCACCCTCGGGAGAAGCGCTCCGGAGCCCCACGGGGAGATGGTCAGTAAGCTATCATGAAGCGGAGGTAGATGTCCAGGTCCTCATCCAGGAACCAGGCCACCACCTCTCCCTCCATGTCCCTCATAAAAAAACCACGATGCTGGCCAGGTTAAAGCAGAAGGCAAGGTCAAACAGGTGGTCACAGATTGCCACCGCCTCTGACGTCTGGTCGTCCTCTTGCTGGGTCATGTCCACTGCCTGCCACAGCTCGCCCACCGAGGAGGCCACAAAGTGCTCTTCAAACTGTTCTCGATCTTGGTCTGAAGCAGGGGATGGGGGACAGCGTGAAAGGACTGTTTCTGACTGCCCCCGCTCCCCGCCCCGGCCGCCTTGGAAAGAGGAAGGCGTTGGGGAACCTGGGAGCCCAACGGCCCACACCCTTGTTCTTGACCACAGAGGCGATGATCCATCTGGGGGGTCTCTTCTGGTCTGTGTGCAGCCATGGCCCCAACTCAAGGGCACGCACTCCCCTCTGCCAATTCAAACTGCCTCCTCCAAGGTGTTACCTCATTTGGGGAGTGAGGGACCAACGTAGAGAGGGGTGAACTTCAAAGACTCTCTTCCCGTATTCACAGGGCCCCATGCACATCAGCTGGCCCCGGCACACCCTGAGTGTGGCCCTGGAGAGGAACCACGGCTCTAGACCCTTTACACGACACTCACACTGCAGTAGTAGGGCCTGGGGTGATCGCCCGTAACCCAAACCTATCTCAGCTTTCCCTCTGGCCTGACCGGTGACCTGACTCCAAAGAGATCTGGTCCCCGGCTTCAGGCATCGTCCCCCTTCTTCACCTACCTGTGGAGGGTGTTTCCTCTTTCTGAGTGCTCTCGTCCAGGCCTGGGCTCCCTTTCTGGGGCTTCACCCCCTTGACCCGCAGCAGCAGCAGGATGGATGCCAGGAGTGCTGCCCTGCGGAGCCGGGGGCCCAGGGGAGTCATGGGCCTTCCCCAGTCCCCGTGTCCGGCAGGACCCCTCCTCCCTGCCCTGCCCGTGGTCCCGGCCCTTACCCCTTCCCAGCACCGTTTTCTCCCCTTCCCTTCCATAGGACCTCTGATGTCATGAGCTCTGTGACATCACAGCCGTGGGCCTGACCCTCATCCCGTCCTCTCGGAGAGTTCCGTTGGCAGGCAAGAGCGTGGAGAGTGTCTAGCGGGGGGCAACTGAGGCTTCTAGGATGAGCACAGTGGGCCATTCTGTGCAGAGCCACAGCAATGACTTAAGAGCTTGTGGAGTCCTTTCACGTCCATTATATCATTAGATCCACATAGTAACCAGGACTCAAAGTCACGGTATTGCCATACCCATTTTACAGATGAGGAAACTGAGGTTCACAAAAGAAATGATTCACCCACTGAAGATCACACAGATAATAAGGCGCAGAGCAGGGCTCTTGGCCGATTCTTTAGATTCTAAATATCACACCTTCCCGCTCCTCTGTGCAACCGTTCTCAAAGGAAAGCGACTTGCATAAACTGAGACCCAGACCGGATGTCAAAATGGGGATCTTCAAGTCCTGGGCTGTGCATGAGACTCAGGTCCATCAGAAATGAAGGAGGGGGAGGGCGTAGGTGGAGAAGGGGATAAGTACCTGCTCTGGGTGTGAGAGAGAGACAGAGAGCAGAGTGCCTTGGACCCAAGTGGAAACCTTTCTCTCACTCCTCGTCCTCTCCCGGACTTCCCTCTATCCTAGCCATTGCCCTCTTGTACTGATAGACTGAACACCATCTTCCCTCATTCCACATCCTCCTGTACTCAGACACAGAGGAAAAGTTGTTAAGAAACCCAGTGCCTAAACTCAATCTCTAAAGGGTGGGAGGAGTTACAGTCTTCAGAGAAAAATCAGTGTGGCAGACAGAGGCAAGGATCCCAAGTAACGGATCTCAAGAGACCTACCTTCACGTCCCAATGCCTGCCCTGCCCATGACCCTGGTGAGCACAGACCTGTTGGTGGTAATGGGCTGTGGCTAATTAGCATCTGCTTCCTGGAGCAGAGAGATGGGGAGACAGTATGAAGCCCCACCCTGAATAACCAGAGGCAGATACTGGCCATGAGCGACAGGAGGGGGTGCCAGGACAGGTGGGAGGGGGGGTCTTAGACACGTTGGAACTATCACCACCAGCTCACACCACTCCTGGCGTCCACGCACCCCACACCTGAAGGAAATGCAGGGATGAGGATGTGCGCAGAAACACGTACCCTTCTTGAAAGAGGGGGTCGCAGAGATGGAAGGGCCCGTGGAGCTTCCCTCCCACGGATGCCGCCCACGCCGGCAGACAGGCTTATCGGGAGACTCTCCCGGACAGCCGACACGGCCTCCTGTGTACTTCCTGTTGATCCAAGCCAGGTGACGGGGTGACTGGGGAGCGGTACAGGAGGTCACCTGATGATGGGAGAGGCAAGATTCAAGTAAGCAGGCGGCCCTGTTCACCTGTCCCTTGCACTCATTGACCTGCAGGTTCAGGAAATGATGCTTGAATGGAAAAAAATCACTAACCTCCTCCTGGCTATTTGGGGGAGGAGCCTGTTGGTTCAAGGCTAAATGAGAAGCCATCTCCGGCTCTGTGAGTTTGCCTGGGGAGGGTAGTTGGGCGTCAGGGTGTCTTACAGGGGTGGCTGGAGAGGAAAGAACCCGGTGGCACCGCTACCACTGCCCCCATTCCCTCACCACCCACCTGCCTGATGCCCTGTGCTGAGGAGATAAATCCTTGTAGGAAACCAGGAACCCCTTCACAGTTTTTTCTTATTACAAAAGTATATTAAAAAATTATGAAAAACAAAAAAGGCAAATAATTCCACCATCCAATGACAATTCCTCTTCATGTTTTAAAGGATAGTATTCAAATTCTTTCCCTACATGGCTGTGGGGAGGTGGGGTGGGAGGGTATGACAAAAACATCGAAATCTGGGTTTATATGTTTCCCTCCTCCTCATCACATCAGAATAAGAGATCTGGCTCCCTTGGCGCCAAGGGTCTCTGGGATAAGACAGGGAGGTCGGGGCCCTGGACCGGCTCTTACATACTCGCGCTAGACCCTGAGGCACCATCTTGCAGGGAAGCTGCTACCTGAGGGAGAGAGCTTGTAGGACTCCTTGCCTGCAGAAAGCTGCCAGAGAATGAGGACGGATGAGAGGAGAGAAGGGAGAAGAGGGTGGCGATGCAGGACGTGACCAAGGGTATGGGGGGATGGGGAGGGAAGCCAGAGGACGGAAGAGGAGAGAACTCCTTAAAGATTAGGAGGCCATTTCTGAATCTCCAGCCTACCAGGTAGGACAGGAGGGACAGCGTGGTCCCCTTCAGGCAGCTTGTTCCCGCCCCTCTCATTGGAGAGGACAGTGCAGGCAAAGGAGCGCAAGCGGGAGGGGAAGACCCAGAGGTGGAGGCCCACGCATGGAGGGGGCCCCCCTTTCCTCCTCCGGGACCCAAGGACCATGCCCTTGGTGGCCAGCCCTGCACACCTGCTCTGTGCGGCTCTGACCGGGCCCTCCCGCCTCCACTCCCTCCCTGACTAGCATTATGGGTTGAGTGTTTCCCGGGCAGGTGCTCCTTTCCTCTGCTGGCCCTGCTTATCAGCACATCTACACCCCCAGCTCACCTTTATCGCTCCCTCCATCTCCTTAGACTGGAAGTCCCAAGGCTTCAGAGGTCATTACAACCCCACACTGCTCCAACCCCCAGCAAAGCAGAAAAATGTCCCACAAGGTGACCCCTCCCCCTTCCCAGCCGGCATCTCCCCCCCTTCCTGAGGGAGAGCGTGCTTCCTCATCTCAGGCACCTCCTCTTCTTTTCTTATTTTCCTTTCAATTTTCATCCCTCTGTAAAGGTAATTTTGTCCATCCTTCAGTCTCTAGAGACGCGCTCTCTTTCTTACAGCAAAAGAAAGGAGAGGTCCCTGCTCCTGAAGACCTCCAAGAGGGAGGTTCCCCAGCCTGTCTCCACCCAAGCCTCTCATCTTTATAGGCAGAAGGTTCCCAAGAAGCCACGAGGTCTGACGGGTGATTTGGACCTAAGGTTCCACCTTGCAAGCCAGCTTTGCCACCAGCCGTGGGTAATCACACGCACGTCTCCCTGCTCTGTCTTCTCATTTAGGAAACAGAGAACCTTCAGCCCGTTCCCAGGTACCTCGTAAATCTGTTGAATGACTGCAATTCAATAACGTGGATATACCTCTTGGAAAACAACAGGAAGAAAAGTGGAAACTGTCATATCATAAAATAATTGAACACTGTCTTATCTTTATGTGCATACCCCTCCTGTTGACTTACTCGTGGAGAGAGTCCCATGATTTCCTCCAGGTTCCTGCTGTTCAGCCTCTGTGGGAGTGCAGGGCTCTCTGGGGTCTCCTCTGACTGGAAGGGAGGAGCTGGAAGGGAAGAGGAGTCACTGGGCTGTGTCAGGAGGAGGCTCAGCCAGGAAACCTCCTTTGAGGCAGGGCTGCAGGGCTGCAGGGTGGAGGGCAGAGGTGACCGCAGCTCAGACAAGCAGGTCTGGGGGCTTTTGAGCTCATCTATGGAAGAAGAATCAACTGTCCTTGAGCTGTTATGATTGTGCTTTACAGACACTTCCGTGAGAGCATGTAAGTATTACCCCGATTTTACAGATTAGAAGATTAGAAGACTGAGGCACAGAAAGCTCACCTAACTGATTTGCAAGGGCTCAGAGCCAGGATTCAAACCTGGACCTGCCTGATTGCGGAGCTGGAGGGCTTCACTTCTGTACTCTCTTGCACCCAAGGTAATCGCTCACCTGGCTTGTGGGACCCACCTTTAGGCTCTCTCCAGGCTCCCAGTCCAGATTCCTGGGCCACGCCCCTCTCCCTTCCCGGTCTCAGCCGCCCTAGCCCACTGATAGGAACAAACTCCTTCCCCCTCCCCTCCCAGCTCTGGGGCAGGCTCTGTGCCCCAGGGGCTCTCCCTAGAAAGAGCTCCTCCCCCTCCAGGTAAAGCCTCTCTCTCCCGGCAGGGCCCCCAGTCTCCTCAGTGCACGTGCACACGTCCCCACACCCCACAGCCCACGGCGCACACAGGGCACCCAGGAGGTACACTCGGTCTCCATCCCAGCCCCCGCCTGCTCGCCTCCGCTTCAGCTGCTGCTGAGTCCTAGACCAGCTCCCCTGAACCACATCCCCGTAACTTGCCAGTGCCCGAAAGGAGAAGACATGGGGCCTCCTCCACCCAAGGCCAGGGGACTCTGGATCCAACTCCAGAAACTTCTGACCTCCTGGCTGGGGGGACAGCAAGACTGGACTCAGCATCTGGACGAGGCGTACATGCTGCAGCAGAAGAGGTAGGCTGCCCTTCCTCTCCCTGAGCCTCAGACCCGCTGCCCACTTGGGTCTGTCTCCCCGCCAGAGCAGTCCAGAGTTCAGTGCCAGGCACCGGGATGGGCCCAGCGCACCTGTCACCAAAGCCCGGCTGCTCTGTCAGTGCCGATGGGGGTGTGGCATTGGGCCACAGGAAGGGGGGGCAGAATGATGCCAGGGCTCTCACCTGGTGGAGGAGGGCAGCAGGGGACCCAGAGGGGCCAGGCAGGAGAAGCCAGGGTGTATGGCAGGGGAGGAGCGGGGCAGGTGGGTGCGGACTGGCGGAGAGCAGGGTGCCGGGGAAGCACCGAGATCCTGTGGGTTTTAGGACACTTGTTGGTTGAAGAGAGAGTGCGGAATTACTGTTAACGGGAAGGAGAGGTGATGACGTGCGAACGGGGGAGGAGAGCTCTGGTCTGTGTAACACCTGGAGCTGACCAGCTGAGCGGGGAAACCCAGGTGACACTGGGGAGGCCCAGGGGGGACTCATAGAGTCCATCCATCTTTTACTGAGTCTCCTGGGTGCAGGGCTGTGCTAGGTCCCAAGGAGACAGAGATCGAATAAGGCCTGGGCCTGTTCCTAGGGCAGTTCAGGCAGGACTGGTGCCCCCGGGGGCCAGAGCATTTCATGGCCAGCCCTGAGGTCCAGACCCTGGAAGACTAGCCGGGGCAGGGACCCGTCCTGAAGGCAGGCCTCTGCCTCGGGATGTTCGGGGGACTTGTCTCTCGTCGGAGAGCTGCCGTTAGCAGATCTGGGGGCAGCCGGGGCTGGACGCACGGGCAGTGGCTTCTCCAGGCCAGAGGCCTGAGCACCAAGGCTGTGAGCAGAGCCCTTAGCACAGGGGGTGGACCCTGCAATCCTGGCCCTGGTTGCTCTGAGCTGGACGCGCTCACACAGAGGGTCTAGGTGAGATAGTGGAGGGAGCTGGCCCTCACTCTCTGCCCTGGAGAGCACTTCCCTGAGGCGCAGACCCGAGCCCTACCTTGAAATCAGCACTTCTCCTTCCAATAAAAAGCTTCTTTCCCCTGGCTCCTGGGACCATTGGAAGAGAGGAACTGGGGGCTGGGGGACATCACAGGAACCACCGGTCAGTCTGTTTTCCTGCCTTTCACCTCTCCCCTCCCGACCCTCTACCTACCATCCCTGTGTTCACCTTCAGAGCCAACACATACTTGCCCAGCAGGAATCGGCTTCAGCTTTATCTCTTGTTTGGCTCATCCAGGCGGGGGAGAAACAAAGATTAACCGCAGAGGTACTACAGGATGGATATCTCCACAAGCTCCTCCCACCCACTCCGAGACGCACATGCTCAGAGAAGCTCACAGCTATGCTCTTCCTCAGTTACAGACAGCGTGTTTAGATGCTTGAGTCTAAGGGTCACCATAGGAGGGATAGATCCTTCACGGTCCACCTCAAAACTCTGCCTCCCCGCAGCAGGAATGTGTATCCAAACAGCCCCCAGCAGAGTCAGAACTTGGGCAGCTCCCAAGTCTCCTAGCTCTAAGAGCGGGCCTGTCTCTCAGCCCCCTTCTGGTCTCTCAAACTCCCCTTGGCTAAAGAGAGCTGGTTCAGCAGACCTGGGAGCAGGGATGAAATCGGGCAGAAATTCCCTTTCCTCCACCTGCTCCAGATCCCCAAGTTCCCGAAACATTTATTCAGCTTAGACTGACTCAGCCAGGCCCACCAGGACCACTCCTTCCGTGGCCCGAGCCCTCCTCCCTCAGGCACGCCACCCCTCATTCAGCTGAGCCACGAGGCCCCCCACATGGGAAGAAGTGGCACGATGTGACCACACGGGGACCCTGAGACAGGCTCTTGCCCCAGGCTGACCCTCAGCTAGAGTCCAGGAAGCAACGCTGCAATGGGTCACTGCACATGTTGTGTGACCCATGTCTGTCCTAGGCACACACTGTCTCTGTTTCTCTCTGCCCTTGCCCTCTCTGCCATTCTGTCTCTTCCTGACTCTTGTTCTTCCTCTCCCAGAATTCGAGAGTCTCCTCTGCTTCGGGCAGCCAAGGACAATGACCTGTGTGTCCTGAAGAAACTTCTGCTGGACCGAACCTGTGACTTTCGGCAACGAGGTGGGATGAGAGTTTGATGTGATGGAGATGGGGCAGAAGCCCCTGCCCCTCCCCTACCCAGGGCTCTGAGGGTTCCTGCAAAGGGGCCTTGGTGCGTGTCTCTGGGAAGTGTTTGATGCTCGTGTCTCCCTCCACTCCAGGAGCTCTGGGGGAGACAGCGCTGCACATAGCGGCCCTCTATGACAATCTCGAGGCCGCCATGGTGCTGACGGAGGCCGCCCCGGAGCTGGTCAAGGAGCCCGCCATCTGTGAGCCGTTTGTAGGTGAGGAGCCTGAACGGTTTTTCAAGGTGGACACAGGTAGGAGAAGGTCTGAAGTCATCTCTTAAAATGAGCCTCAGAGGGTAGGTCGGGGAAGGAGTGATGGAGGTTCAGGAAGGTCTCCCTTGAGTTGGAAGGAAGGCAAAGGTCCTGGTCTTGGCTTTGGGTATCCGTGACCTTCTTGAGCCATTTATTATTTCCCTTCAACTCCTTTCATGTTCCCTGAAGGACAGACCTCTCTTTCTTTCATAGCAGCACAGAGTGATTACCTTTATATGCCACCCCCAGTAGTCGAGGTGGGGACAGCTAAGTGAACTGCTGGAGGGATGACTTGTTCTCAGTCTCACACCACTCTGCTGAGTCGAGGGCAGAAATCCATGCAAGGATCTATCCGGGATCTCCTGTAAGCCAGGCGGATGCTGTGTCTCCGAGAGAACCGGGAACAGACCCCATGACTGAGGGCTCTCTTGTCCAGGTCAGACGGCACTGCACATAGCCGTCATGAACCAGAACGTGAACTTGGTGAAAGCCCTGCTCGCCCACGGGGCCAGTGTCTCTGCAAGGGCGGTAGGCTCAGCCTTCTGCCTCAGTCCCCACAACCTCCTCTACTTTGGTGAGAGCCAGGGCCAGGGCTGGGAGGATGCGGAGGGGCCAAGAGCAGAGGGAGGGCAGCCTGACGAGGCTCCATGCCTGGGGAAGTTGGGGGGGGTCCGCCCTCTGCACCGTCCCGCCTCTGGTTCTGCTGACAAGTGTCCCCAGGCCCAGAGCTGAGAGGTGGGGAGGGAGAGGCAGTCCCCTGGAGAGACTGCCCATCCCAGCCTACACTCTCAAGCCGCGGGGCCCTCTGCATCCCCAGGGGAGCACCCTTTGTCCTTTGCGGCGTGCGTGGGCAGCGAGGAGATCGTGAGGCTGCTCATTGAGCACGGTGCTGACATCCGGGCCCAGGACTCCCTGGGTGAGAGCCGGGCTGGAGGGGGAGCTGGGTTGCTCAGGAGGGGCCGGGACAGCCCTCAGGTCCACCCGGGGTGTGGGGGGGGGGTCATGGGGAGCATCAGGGACTCTAGTCCCCATGGCCGCGTGACAGCCCGCGTCCTCCCCCAGGAAACACCGTGCTGCACATCCTCGTCCTGCAGCCCAACAAAACCTTTGCCTGCCAGATGTACAACCTGCTGCTGTCCTACGACGGGCGTGGGGACCACCTGCAGTCCCTGGACCTCGTGCCCAATCACCAGGGCCTCACCCCCTTCAAGCTGGCTGGAGTGGAGGGCAACACCACGGTGAGGGACCCTCCCCCAATTCCAGTGTGTCCTTCTCATGACCCTTTTTCCAAAACTCCCCAGAAGGGTGGTGGTCCCTCACCTCCCAACACCATCACTGAAATCCTCAGCCTCAGAAATTCCTGACTCAGGAGGATTAGAGAATCTTACTTGGGAATATCTGCTATGGTAACCCAGAGTTCTGCTCCCCTCGCCTGTTCTCTTCTTTCAGATCTTTATAGGGTTTGTGGGAAGGAAAGGTAGCCAAAAAATTAAAAGGTTCATGTCAGCAGAGCCTTGTCAGTTCTCAACTGTCCGTCAGTCCCAAGGAGTAAGCGAGCATATGCTGTTGCCCTTGACCTGCTCCTTATACGCTGACCCCCCCCCCACCTCACCCCTGTGTCCACACAGATGTTCCAGCACCTGATGCAGAAGCGGAAGCACATCCAGTGGATGTGCGGGCCGCTGACCTCCACTCTCTACGACCTCACGGAGATCGACTCCTGGGGAGAGGACGTGTCATTTCTAGAGCTTGTGGTCTCCTCCAAGAAGCGCGAGGTATGGATATCATGGAGGATCAGGAGCTGTCAGGTGTCCGTGCAGAGCCTGTCCGTTTGCTAAGATCCTGGGCTCCAGACCCTTCCCTGCCCTGTAATAGATGGGGATGAGGACGGACTCCTGGGACCTTTGGGAGAAAATGCCAATCAACACCCGTTTCCTAACTCCACTCTCCCTCTGCTTAGCTCTGGTCCCTTCCACTTACCTTTCTCATACTAACATTGCATATGAGGAACTCTCCAAATGGAAATTGCTTCCTCTCATTCATTCATTCATTCATTCATCCTTTCAGCATATTGAGCTTCTTGCTGTGTCCCAGCCACTGTGCCAGGAATTAAGAATACAGAAATAAATAAAACACAGTTCCTTTCAATCAACTTTGTCAATTGCCCATCCCTGTCCTCAATAATTGTAACAGGGTACAACATAAACCATCAAAAGGGTCTGTACTATGCACAGTGGCAGCAGAATGGAGGTTGGTTTATCTTGGCTTGGGTAGACCAGAGAAGATGTCACAGAGGATGTGCTTGAGCTGGGGCTTCATGGAGGAGTTGGGAATCACCAGGAAGATGAAGAAAAAGAGAGCTTTCCAGAGACGGAAAAACACGTGGGTCATTCAGACAGTACTGGATTGAGTGATATGAGGGAAAGGAAAGTTTGTTGAAGACTTATAGGGGGAATAAAATAGTTTGTGTTTTCTGGAACCTCCAAGATGGTGGCAAAATGTAGTTCCCATTGTGTATCTGCCACCTGACAATTTCCTAGGAACCCTTCTAGAGCCCAACTCGGGTGATCACTGGTACTAGTGAACAGAGGAAAAGGTGAGTGGCTGGTTGGTATGAACTTCCTCGGGGCAGGATTTCTTAGGAATTGGAACCTCAGTCCGTCTCGTGGATTGTGCCACCACAAATCCTTGGTCTCTGATTTCAGCTGCTTCTCAATGTTCCGCTACAGGTTTTATTCTTGTCTTGGTCAACTATTCTATTCCCTCAAAATTCCTTTCTAGCCCCTTCTATATCCCTCACTGCCTTCACCTTCAGTTCTATCAGGAGACCCAGATTTGTTCATTATGATGAAAATAGAGGCTGTCTGGCTGGAGCTTCTTCAACTTCCTGCCTTGTCCTGCCCAACAGATCTGGAAACTGCCCACTGTCTCTCTCCTCTTCCCTCTAGGCTCAATGGAAAAGGTATTCTTTCTGCTAGTGAATACTCCCGCCAGCTACGCTCTGACTTTGCCTTTTCCTACTTTCTCAGATGTGTTGTGCTGTCCATCATCCTCTCTCAGAGCATCTTTAACATCTCACTGCCTACTTACATCCGAGCACTAGCCCACCTGGCTGAGATTATGGCCGCGCCCCACTCTTTGTGTCCTTTCTTGCTCCTCTCGGGTCCACAATACTTGTAGAGCAAATCTGACTGCCTCCTTGCTTGAACCTTCCAATTGCTTTCCATTGCATTCAGAAAACAAAGTCCAACTCCTTACCTTGACATTCACGAGGTACCATGATCTGGCCCTTAGCTGCTTCACCCATGATAACCCCTGCCCACCCCTCCAACAGGTTCTGCCATATCCCCAGCCACACCTCATCTGCCAATGTCTTCTCGCACCTTCTTGCCTTGGCAACTGCTGCTACTTTATGGAATGACCTTGCCTAACTGTCCCTTCACTCAACCATTTACAGCTCATCCATCCTTCAGAGCCTCTGTGGTGCTATAGGTCCTGGTGTTTACTTCTGTCATGGTTTATCTACAGCACTACCATGAGGCGCAGCATACAGTAGAAGCTGACTGGTTGTCTGTAAAAGAAATGATGGACGAACTGAATGCATGATGCTCATGGTGATCATGACCCTGCCCATCTGGGACCCAGTGGGAAACCCAGCACTGCTTCTCGCTACGGTGGTCACCCCCAGCTGCACTCTTCTTCCATGGCAGGCTCGCCAGATCCTGGAACAGACCCCAGTGAAACAGCTGGTGAGCTTCAAGTGGAGGAAGTATGGGTGGCCGTACTTCTGCATCCTGGGGGCCTTGTACGTGCTCTATATGATCTGCTTCACCATGTGCTGCATCCATCGCCCTCTCAAGTCCCGTAGCGGCAACCGCACCAACTCCCGAGACATCACCATCCTCCAGCAGAAGCTGCTCCAGGTGACTCTTCTCAAAAGGGGATGGAGGGAGCTGATAGCATGGGGTGATGGCGCTGGAAACCAGAAGCACGCTACCTGGGAAAGATACCACTCGCTTGGCTCTGGCAGGGGCAGGCTTCTGACCACCCAGACAGAAATTAGGAGGGAGAGAAGGGGACCAGAGTGGGGGCTTAATGAGTAAGAGTGGACTTGTCCAGGGAGCGATGGCTTTCTTGTGAACTTTGAAAGAATGCTTGGTATTAACAACGTCATACTTTTGTAAAATTCCCTGTCATTTACAAAGAGGACCAGACGTTTGTAAATGTGACCCTCAGCAGAAACCGTGCTGCTGTAAAGGGAAGAAAACTGTGCTCCAGGTCCACTTCTGAGTCTGTTTCTGGTCTGTTAGGGCAACACAGGCATCTTTCTGACCTGCATTCTCTTCTGAGCACTGTCAATGCGAGCACACTGGCAACGATGTATCAGCTGTCTGGCCACCTGTCAGGTGTGCTGCAGAAGGGCGCCTGGACTGGGTAGCAGGTGGAAGTAAATAGTCTCCAAGGTCCCCTCTACTCTTGTGGGCTTGCCATTCTGTGGGTCACCTTCAGAGACCTGGGGTGAGGATGACTGAGTAGAGGTGTGGAGTAGATGTCAGAGTCTGCTGTTGAAGAGAGCAAACCCCTTGGCATGACAGGATGAGCAGACTCTCATGCGTACTTCTGGGCATATACATTCAACACTGGGTTCGTTTAATAGGTAACCAAAATTCTTGTCCTAGTGACCTGAAAATAGCTGAAAGGGAGTGAAGGCATGTGGGCAGAAAGCAAAAGACAGAGGAGGAAGAATTTTGCCAGGCGAGTAAGAGCTTGATGACTGGAGATGTATGCCCAATGCAGGATGGGCCAGCCACAGGTATAGCTCAGCCTGGACTTGGAAGAGGGGTAGTTTGGGATAGTTAAGGAGCAAAGAACCTGAGTCAAGTTAGACCAAAGAGAGTGCTACCAAAGATAGCACAGAGAAAGAACAGGGCAAAGAGCCTCATGGAATCCTGCAGTAGGTCAAGACACTCCATGCTTCTGTAACTTCCTCTCGGTATGTATACAGTGTGCTGTTGTATCCAGAGCCTCTGTGTCTCACAAAGCAGGGTTTGCTGCCTGGAGAAGACAAGCCTGAGTCGGGTGGGGCTGCCTTGTTAGAGGTGGGCAGAGGCGTGCTCAGGGGAGGTTGTGTTCCATGCATCTCAAACTAGACATGAAGGTTGTCCCTGGTGTGGAGACCACACAACAGGAAATAAGGACATTTAGGAGATGGCCAGCTGAGACAGGTGAGTGGCTAGTGACGGAGGGAATGGGTAAACATGGGGGTGGCTGGACTTTTCCAGCGTTCTTGGCTCTATTTCCTCAGATGCATTCTTTTCCAACCTTCCTTTGTTTCAAACTTACTTGGGGGATTTTCTGGATCTAGAATGTAGATAGCCTTCTAGCCTAAGAGTTGGGTGGTGCTGAGCAACTGATTACCACTGAGTCTTCTTCCTATGTGTCTCTTTCTCTTTGGGGCAGGACTAATTATGTACAGACCTGTTCCTTTGACCCAGATAGTCTAAATTATTATTAGGAGATCCCTCCCCTTGCCTCAGGACTAGGTGAAGCATAATTATAGCTGAGTGCACGAACTTTCCTTCTGTTTGCTCTCCTTTTCCTTCCTTGTCCCCTTTGGCATTTTTACCCTTTTGCCTTCCACTTCGATTAAAGCCACTTTGGCCCAAATAGAAGACTCCTGACTTTCAAATATTCTTTTCTTGGTGGGGGAGTGGACTTAAGAATGCTGCCCTAAGAGGTTTGAGTAGCAAAGAACATCAGTGAAGGTCTGTGTCTTTTGACATTACCCCTTGAGCCTTAGTCCTGAGTTGATGGAACCCCTATGCTCCTCTTAACTCAGTCGGAAGTCAGTTGGGATGAGATCGGGGGCTCCCAAACACATCACCACGACTTGAAAGATTCTGCTTTCATGATGTGCCACATTTGTTAAATAATAGGAAATTCTTTTTTTCTACATTTTTATTACTTGAAAGTCTTAGAAAAATGAAAATGTACCAATACAGGGTCTTGACTTGATTAATGCAATTGTCGCCACATTAATTAACCCATGGAGCTTTTTCTTAGTTAAATGAATACTTTTATATCCAATTATATTAATAAATCTGGACATATGGAGCTCTCGGTCACTGTAGGATTTCCTCTTTGGGTCTCATGGGATCTAGAAAAGTCGCTGGGCTCCATGAGAGTAGCCCAGAACACCATCTCACGAGAGTTGAAATGAAAGAAAATACTCCTTTATTTATATGAGGTGGCACAAGCTACACAAAAGCAGACATATATGAGGGTAGAGTCAGTTTATCTCTGTGCGGTTTTGGAGATATCTCAGTGTCTTCACTCTAAGATGCCTCATTGCTCAGCCATAAAAGTTAGGCTTTTCCAGGGTTTCCCAAGAACTCTATAATTAATTAGAGTTCATTTTCTGTCTCCATTCAGTGTCTACTTGGTGTAGGCAGGACACCGTGCACTATGGTCCTAGTTCTCTTAGGTTTCCAGGTGAGCAGAAAGTTCAAAGTCTGGGATTAGGAAGCTTAGGTTTGAGTCCTAACTCTGAAACCAAATAGCTGTTTGACCTTGGGCAGATCCTATCTCTTGCTAGATCAGTAGTTTTTAACCAAGACTACACATTAGAAACATGGGAGGCTGGTAAAAATACTGGTTCCTAAGCTGCCCCACACCTGATACATTAGAAAGACTGAAGCTGAGGTCCAGGCAATGGTATTTTTAAGAAATTCTTTGAGTGATTCTCATTCTCAGCTCGGACCGAGAGCTTCTGGCTTCATCTTTGAGATCTACTCAGCTTTCCCGTGTGAAGTCGATCACTCTGATCATTTAGAGCCCTGATTTGCTGTTCAGCAAGAGGGCATTGATCTCCCATCATCAGATTTCCTTTTGATGTCTTGAAGATTTCCTTGATCTCTCCGCTGCCCTTTCCCCAAAATCACTTTGCTAATTCATTCACTACACAAGTAATCACCAAGAGCCTAGTGGGGCCTGAACATTGCTGTAGGTGTTGGAAATTCAACCTGGTCTGAGCAAAACGCAAGTAACCTCTGCCCTTTTCGAGCTTACAGACTGGTTGACATTAATTAAATGAATAGATATTGCAACCTGTGATGGTTACAATTCACATGATTTTTTCCTATGATGAGAAAACAGACAGGGTGCTGAGAGAGCTTATAACAGGGGCCTGGGCACTCTGGGAGGTCAGAGAAGGCTTCCCTGAGGAAGGTAAGTGAGCTAAGATGTGGGTATGAATTAAAGGTGGAAAGTGAGTTCTAGGCAGAGAGGATGCATATGCAAAGGCCCTGAGGCAGGAAGACCCTTGCCAGTGTCTAGGAACTGAAGGAAGACTGGCTAGAGCAGAGGGAGCTGGGCAGGGGCCTCCAGATGAGGTTGTCCTGGCAGATCTTTCCCAAAACTTTCCCAAATTATACAGGACCTTGCAGGCCATACGGAGGATTTTACTCTTTATCCTAAAGGTAGTGAAAGGCTCAGAAGGATTTTAAACAGGGGAGATGCTTGATAACACTTTTGTTTCAGAAGAATGTCTCTGTTTGTAGGGTGGAGGACAGGTTTGAGGGGGCCAGGGAAGATGTGGGGAGACCAGTTAAGAGACTATTACAGTTCAGCGAGCAAAGATAATGGTGGATTGGCCTCAGGATGTGATGGGGGGATGGAGAGAAGGGGTTGGCGTCAGGGGACTTATCAAAGGTAAAATCATCACTACTGCACAGTGGATGGGATGTAGATAGTCAGGGAGAGGACGTGGCAGGAGTGACTCATAGGTTCCATTTATTTTAAATCATCCTCTACCTGTAACGGTCAGTGGGATTGCTTTTTCTACACATCACAATTCCTCATAAGCTCTCGACAATCCAAAGCACTACAGCTATTTGAAAACCCAATTGATCTCCAGCTCTGTACTGCTTTACTCAGGGGTCCTAACCAACTCACTTTGGAACAAGCACAGCAAATTAAAGACAAGACAGAGGTGAGGAGAAGCAGGGATCCTGGTAGATAAAAATAACATCTACTGGGTGTTTGTTTTGTGCACTTGATGTGCATTTACCAGTGCTTCTGAGATCTTATTAAAATGCAGATTCTAAGAATAAGGCTGGCGTGGGCCCTGAGATTCTGCGTTTCTGACTCACGGCTGGGTGACGCTGATGTTGTGATTCTATGGACCACATTTCAGATGACAAAGCATTGCACCATTTGATCCTCATAGATACCTTAGTAAGTAAATAAAATTATTATTACCATTTTAAAGATGGTGACTCTGAGGTCAAGAGAGGTTTAGTACTTCGGTAAAGACACTCAGCTAGTAAGGGCAGCGTTGGGGTAGGGGTTCTGGTCTGCTTCACTTCAGAACCTTTAATACGAAGCCAGGCCATTTCTCCCTCCAGAGTGATGTGCTCAGTTCCAGGCTTCTTCCTTGGAGGATCCACTGCGTGAGGAACTCATGTCTCCAGGCTTTGAGAGCTAGCCAGGGCCTGGCACACTCACCTGTTCCTGGGCACACCTGATAGTTCCCTGCCAAGATAAGGAATGCTGGAGAGCAGGGGTGGGGAGCCAGATCTGGGATTGTCTCCAACCTCTAGCTACTGAGCTACTGTCTGGGCTCTAGTTCTGATACTAAGCCACAGTTTTGATGTGATTAACCTTTTGGTGGATAGGGTACGTCCTGCTTCTGTGGGAATGGGTAAAGACTCCTCTGGAACGAGCAGACCTTTCCCAAGTTCATCTTCCTGAGAAAACACAGGGGCTAGGACATGGAATAAGCCCTTGGAAAGTAGACTTAGATGGAAATCAGGAGATCTTCCTCTCTTTTTGGCCCAATGGTTCTCAAGTGGGGGTACGTAGCAGAAACATTTACATCTAAAAAAGAAGATGCTGGGTCCCTGCTCCAAACGAATTGAATTAGAGTCCTCAGGGTTGGCCTGGACACGTGTGTTGTGGCAAAGCTTCCCAGCTGATTCTGATGGGCAACCTGCTTAGGAGTCCCTGCACAGTTTAGAGGATGAGAGTAACTCTTCATTAGGAACCAGCAGGTCTCTTTCTGGGAGCTTAATTCCTCTGTAAGAATCTTGGGGAAAAAAGAGGGTCTAGGATGGGGTTTGACAATTGTTTCCGGTGTGTTCCCCCTTCCTCGTGGTTACACTTGCTCCCCACCCTTCCCCACAGTGGTACCCAGCCTCAGCTAGGCCCACCCCTCTCTGGGCATTTCCTTCAAGACAATGAGCTCAGTCAGCTGGGAAGTGAAAACACTCTCTTTTGGCCAGTTCTCAGCAAAGTAGGACCTGTCAGCCTCTGCAGGGGATCTGGCTGTGGACAACTCCTAAAATCCTAAGCCATGTAAAGAGGTAAAGGATTCCAGTCATTGTTGAATGACATTTATTTTTTAAAGGGGCTGAGGGGAGTATTTTCTCAGTGCATTATTAGCTGAGCCTGCTTAGGCGACCTTGCGCTAGGAATCTGGAAATTCCAGACAAGCCCACTTCATTGTCATCCTTTCTGCCATTTGCCTCCTGATTCCCCTTTACCTCCCTTCTGCAACTCTTAGATCCACTCAGCATGCACCTGTCTGTCTACCTGCTCCCTTGTCTCCTTCCTTCTTTCCTTCCTTATGAATGCAGCATCTGCTATGCGTGCACTGTGGATAAACAGAAGATGTTAGAGGTCCCTGCTCTCAGGAAGCTCTAAGATTCCTGGTGAGACATGGAATGTCCAGAGGACTGCAGTGTGCTGGGGAAGGGCTGTAACCAGAGACCGGCACCATGATCCTGCAGGGGAGACACCTGACCTGGCCATGGAGGGGCAGGAAAGGAGACCCAGGAGGAATGCTGTGACTTGGGTCTTGAGGTTGAGGGTGAACCAGAAAAATGGGGTGGAGGAAGGCATTCTAAGAAAAGGGCACAGTCCACACGAAGTCCTGACTTAACAACTGAGGACCCCAATAATTCAACGTGGCCAGAACTCACACAGAGTATGGGGACCTAGGGCAGGAGCCAGACCAGCAAGGGTTCTGTACATCACGCTTGGTAGTCTCAGTCTTATTTTTTATTCCTATCTCACAATGCACATTTCTCAGTAAAAGAACACGTGTGCGACCAGCAAGGGTTCTGTACATCACGCTTGGTAGTCTGAGTCTTATCTTTTATTCCTATCTCACTATGAGCACTTCTAAGTAAAAGAATACATGCCCATGATTTAAAAATCAAACGGCAGGTATAATGAAGATCAAGAGTGCACTGGCTTGCCCCGCCTCACCCATGCCTTACTTCCTGGAGGCAACCAGTGTTTACCTCTTTAAGTTCTTCACCCCTGTTGTCACCTCTGCACTGCTGAATGATGCACTTCTATCTCTGTTCATTAATTAAATTTAGACATTAGCTATTGAATGTCTGCTATGATAAGGATTTAGAGAATACCCATCACTCCCATCTCCCCCTCATTTTTATTCCAAAGACATGGTGGAACTAGGAAAGGCATTAAACAGAGAAGCCATGGGGTTATATTTGCATTTGAGAAAGGTCAGTCCAAAAGCGAGGTGAGGGGGGATTGGCTGCAGGGTGCCATGGGTTTGCATTAAGGCAGTGGTGCTATGGATTGAGGGCCAGGGGAGCATTTGAAAGAATTGGGAGGCTAAATGAACGGGACCTTGAAAATGAGTGTCTCTGTTAATTCACTTTGCTAAATATACCCTTGATCCCTAAACCTTTTCATAAGAACCACAAATCTAGAAAGCTGCAGATCAGTCTCTCCCTATAGACAGGAAATCTTTAATACAATCCCCAAAGAATAAACTTCTAAAAAATTCAAAGAAAAACTCATTACCACTTTGAGTTTAGGGTTTAATTCTAGAAGGGCAAGGGTGGTTGATGAAGAGGGCATTCTTATTATCAGTTCAACAGACATTAGAAAGTCATTTGTTAAAATTCAATGCCCCTGTCCATTTTTATTTTATTTATTTTTTTATTATTTTATTTATTTATTTGGCTGCATTGGGTCTTTGTTTCTGCGCGCAGGATTTCTCTAGTTGCAGCGAGCAGGGGCTACTCTTTGTTGCGGTGTGCGGGCTTCTCATCACGGTGGCTTCTCTTGTTGCAGAGCACGGGCTCTAGGCGTGTGGGCTTCAGTAGTTGTAGCAGGCGGGCTCAGTAGTTGTGGCTCGCAGGCTCAGTAGTTGTGGCGCACGGGCTTAGTTGCTCTGCGGCATGTGGGATCTTCCCAGACCAGGGCTCGAACCCGTGTCCCCTGCATTGGCAAGCGGATTCTTAACCACTGCGCCATCAGGGAAGCCCGCTGCTGTCCATTTTTAAAACACTAAAATCTTTCTCAACTTTGAAAAGAGTATCTATTCCAAATGAGAGCCAACATTACACATGAGTGTGAAACGGTAGAATTCCCCTTGAAATCAAAGAAAAGAAAAATGTTGTTTTTTTTTTAAAGATTGATTGATTGATTGATTGATTGCTATGTTGGGTCTTCGTTTCTGTGCTAGGGCTTTCTGTAGTTGCGGCAAGCGGGGGCCGCTCTTCATCGCGGTGCGCGGGCCTCTCACTATCGTGGCCTCTCTTTTTGCGGAGCACAGGCTCCAGATGCGCAGACTCAGTAGTTGTGGCTCACGGGCCTAGTTGCTCCGCGGCATGTGGGATCTTCCCAGACCCGGGCGCGAACCCGTGTCCCCTGCATTAGCAGGCAGATTCTCAACCACTGCGCCACCAGGGAAGCCCCAGAAAAATGTTTTAAAAGCCCACTACTATCATCATTTTTTCAGCTTTATTGAGGTATAATTGACAAATGAAATTGTAAGATGTTTAAAGCGTTCATCGCAGTGATTTGATACACGTATAAATTGTGGAGGGATTCCTATCGTCTAGTTAATTAACACATCCATCACCTCACATATTTACCTTTTTTGTTTTTGGTGAGAATAAGTTCTGCTCTCTTAGCAAATTTCAGTTGTATAATACCATGTAATTAACTACAGTCACCTTGTTTTACCATTAGCTCCTCAGACCTTAGTCGTCTTATAGGTGAAATTTTGTACCCTTTTACCAATCTCTCCTTATTTTGTCCATATCCCCATGCCCTGGCAACCACTTTTCTACTCTCTTTTTCTAGGAGTTTGCCTTTTTGTTTTGTTTTGTTTTGTTTTGATTCCACATGTAAGTGATACCATGAGGTATTTGCCTTAATCTGATGGGCTTATTTCACTTAGCATAATGCCCTCAAACTCCATCCATATTGTTACAAATGACAGGATTTCCTCTTTTCTGATGGCTGAATAATATTCCTTTGTATATATATGTGTGTGTATATATATGTATATCACATCTTCTTTATCCATTATCCATTGATGGACACTTAGGTTGTTCCCATATCTTTGCTACTGTGACTAATGTTACAATTTACATGGGAATGCAGACGTCTCTTCCAGATTCTGTTTTCATTTCCTTTGGATATATACCCAGAAGTGGAATTGCTGGATCATGTGGTAGTCCCATTTTTAATTTTTTGAGGAACCTCTATTCTGTTTTCTGTAGTGGGTACACCAATTTACATTCCCACCCATAGTGTACAATGATTCCTTTTTCTCTATATCCTTGCCAACACTTGTTATTTCTTGTCTTTTTGATTATAGCCATCCTAATAGGTCTGAGATGATATCTCACTGTGGTTTTGATTTGCGTTTCCCTGATGATTAGTGACATTAAGTACCTTTTCCGTACCTGTCAGCCATTTGTACGTCTTCTTTGGAAAGATGTCTATTCAGGTCCTCTGCCCATTTTTTAATCGGATTGTTTGGGGTTTTTTGCTACTGAATTGTATGAACTACCATTATTTTCATTGCAACTTTTGCACATGTATATTACCTTTTGTTCTCCAGAGAGCAATTTAAAAAAAATTAAAACCCTACTAAAGGGTCTGTGTAGCTGTCTTGGAGAGCAGCAAGGAAGGGGGCTCGCAGGAGGCTGTGGCCCTAGGCGTTCTGCTTTTAAATAGAGGACCTTTGGGGACAGAGTGGCAGAGGCAGCTACTTTAGGGCAATCAGATCCCAGGTGGAGCGGAGGCAAAAGCTTGGGGTCTCTGGGCACCTCTGTTACTCACTGGTGAGCTTGAGCAGGGGAACTCCTACTCGTAAAGGAACCTGTTGAACAAGCAAAGCGGTGCTGGTGAGCGGCAGCCCCAGAAGGAGATTACGGTAACCAAAACTGTCCCCAGTGTTCTCCATTAGTTAGGGTTTTGCCTTTTCATCTCCTGAGGGAGAAAGCTGATGCCACTCTCTCGCTGTCCTCTAGGGGCACTCTGGTTCCCACAACTCTCCTGGCCAACTAGTGCAGTCCTTTTCTTCTTAGTTGAGCCAAGGAAAAAGGTTGGTGGCAGTTTTCCAAACGTATGCAACCAAGGTCCAAAGTTTTTTTAAAAGTTTAAAAATTTTGTACAGACACATATATGGCACAGATGCCGTTATTTTATTTCTATATTTAATGTTATTTTGTTCCTATAGTTAATGAACTTATTATTTATCCTACTACCTGATTCTCAAAAGGAGTTGGCCTGTTTTACAATGAAAGACAGATGCTATAGGAACATTAAGATCACCAGACCCATGATCTGAATTTTAGGATGGAGGAGAGGGGATGCAAAGATAGTTGTTTGAGCTAGGGATTAAAAAAAAAAAAAAAAAAAAGAGAACTCTGAGCTTCCTTGGAAGCAAGGCAAAAGGGAAATGTCCCACTATATGATAAAATAAAATTTGCCAGTTTCTCAAGAGAGATAAACGTCAGAGAAGTTTACAGAACATCAGTTCTTTAAACAACAGCAACAAAGGAACTGATATCTAGTCACAGGTTGTTAGATCATATTGTTTACTAGATATGTAGTCACCAACTCCTTTTCTGGTCTTCCCTGGTCCCATATGATTTACCTGAAACATTTCCACCACCTGTTGGTAAGTCTGGTCCTATTCTTCCCTAAAGACTATATCCTTGGCTTCTTCTGAGCTGACACACACCCTCTGAGCGGCCACAGGACGCTTGGTGGGTGCCTTCTTTATACCACAGATCACCTCCCACTACATAACATCTCCTCCTATTTCAAAAGCTATGCCTCTCACTGGACCAGGGTGTACACTGCTGAAGTAGCCTGCAGAGGGATTCTGCGAGGTTCCAGTTTATCGGCAGGACAGAGATGATTAGCATTTCTCATGCTTAATGAGGGATCACGTCCTTCCCAGCTTAGATCTTCCTCAGGGACTCTCAACTCCTGTCTTCGGTGCACAATTCAGAGATGTGACCGTGGAGAATAGAGTTCCCAAAAGTCTAAGGGGTACTCAAATGTGTTGAAATTGTTTGTATAATTTCACGTGGGAATTACGTATATATGAACACAGTTTTCTGGAAAGAGGATCTGTGGTCTTTATGATATTCTCAGATGGGCTCATAACTTCAAAAAAGTTAAGGAGGATTATTGTAGAATTCTATTGCTGTATCTGGGTAATATTGCAAGCCTTTTCCTGTGAAGTAACATGTGCAGAAGCAGGATGGTTTTTATTCCATCTTGACCTTAGGACTGTACCTTCTACACCTACCGTCCAGGATAAGGCAGGGCCCTTCCTCAGAACTGAAATCCGTATAGTGTCTTTAGCCCTTTTCTATATTGCCAAATCATAATAAAACCACAGTGACTATATCTATAGTGCTCTGTGGTTTATACACATCCAAATACATCTAATTTGTTCTTCACGGTAACCCTGGGAGGTAAGCATTATAGTTTCCATTTTACAGATGAGAAACCCCAAGCTCAGGGAGTTTTAGTGACTGATTCAAGGTTTCACTGGAGCTGACAGGTTCTGGGTCCATATGGGAACCTGAATTCTGTGATGTGTTTATATTCTACTTGCTGGGAACCGCAATGAGATTGGAAAAGCTGGCCTTTCAGCATAGCTGAAATCAGTCCAAACCACTAATACCTCTTCCTGTTGGTTTAGCCTTCTTAACTTGATGCTCTGAAATGTGACCTCAGCCCCTCAGTACACACATCATCGTAAATAACTGCTCACAATATATATATAAGGGGTGACTTGCTAGGTGGTTACTCAAGTTGTTAGTATATGTAACATATGTATATTAAGCCTTGGTTACTTAGACTAACGCCTTGGTTATTTAATGCCCTGGTCACAGACTGAGCCACAGTGGCAGGGGGGGTGTTGATGGTGTTGGTCAGGGGAGCTTTTCTTCATCTTGGATAGAGTTGAGCTGCTTTAGACCACTTACTCAAAAGGATTTGACTCTCAGACCATCAGAAAGCATTTCTTATCCTGAATTTCTCACCACAGGAGGCCTATGTGACTCAGCAGGATAAAATCCGGCTGGTGGGGGAGCTGATGACCATCTTCGGGGCTGTGATCATCCTATTCCTAGAGGTGAGGTGCAGCTGCTTTCAGGCGGAGGCCACCCACCAGAGGCCTCAGGTTGAACTGAAGTCCACATCGATCATTGTTCTGTTTTGTTTTGTTTTCCTGGCCTTTTCCCAGATCCCGGATATCTTCAGGGTTGGTTTCTCTCGCTATTTTGGACAGACTGTCCTCGGGGGGCCGTTCCATGTCATCACGTGAGTGTCCTTCCTTCCAGCCCCCTGCCTTCCCTTGCCAGAAATGTCCCAGGTCTCCCAATCCCTCTCTGGGACTCTCACTTCCAGGGGTTTTTCTCTAGTGGGCTTGTGTGTGTGATGGTGTATGTGTTTAGGTATGAAGACTGAGCCTGAGTGTTTGGGGCCCATGTAAGTCAGTGCCATGCTGAAGGGGACCTAGAATATTTCCAGCCCTCCTCTCACTTCCCCCCTCTCTGCTCTACCCCCAGCATCACCTATGCCTCGCTGGTGCTGGTGACCATGGTGATGCGGCTTTCCAACACCAACGGGGAGGTGGTGCCTATGTCCTTCGCCCTGGTGCTGGGCTGGTGCAGTGTTATGTACTTTGCTCGAGGATTCCAGATGCTAGGTCCCTTCACCATCATGATCCAGAAGGTCAGTGCTTTCCCCAGAGTTTCCTCTGGCTTCAGACATTGGACCTTTCCCAGACAGAGGGAGGGAGTGGAAGCAGAAAGGAAAATGCTCCTCGGAGTGGATCTGGTGGAACTCTGGTGACTTCCAATCTATCAGCTGTAGCTGCAGAGAGGCAGGTGGAGAAAGGTTCCCTCCACCCTCCCTCCCCTCTCTGTTTTCTGTAGATGATTTTCGGAGACCTGCTGCGTTTCTGCTGGCTGATGGCTGTGGTTATTGTGGGATTTGCCTCAGGTAAGCGCATCACTGTCTCTTCCATCAGATCATCGGATTCGGTTCTCCAGAAAGTTCTCTCTCACTCTTGCTCTCAGTTATTTCTCCTTTGCAATCCCCTTTGCCTTTTTTCCCCCTGGTGGAAAGTGAATCAAAAAACACACTTGCATTCTTAGGATCTGGGTCACTCAGGGTGGCCTAGAGAGTAGACTCATGTGCTCTGAATTTCTGGGCCAATAACATTCATGTTGACTAACTGCCCTGCAAGATCTTTAAAGGAGAGATAGAAAAAGGGCTTTGGAGAGAGAAGAATATTAAACAGGAAAATCTGGCCAGTCGTGAAAGGTGCCATAGGCAAAAAGTCCAGTATTTAATTCTACTATGTTTACACTTCAGAAGAAGAAACGAAAAGCATTCAATAACACATAAGGTGCCCTTTTTTCCCCTATGTGTGGTCAAAGTTGAAAGAAAAGAAAGGAATTTGAAAAAGGAGGTACAGAAAAAGGGTTTGGAGATTGTGAAGAATGAGAAAGGAAAGCAGAAGAGCTGTGAAGAGAGGCTGGAAGAAGAATGCCCAGTGGGGACCCAGTCACGGCCCAAGGCACAGGGGAAGGGTGTCAGAGAGGGGAGGAGAGGAAACATCCAGAACAGAACAGACAGAGCAGAGGGAGGGAGAGCACAAACGAACAAGTGGAAGACAGTTCTTAGGGAAAGGCAGAAAGAGGAAGGAAGAACAAAAGGCAGCAAGTCTCACCCAGTCCTCCATGTCGGCAGCTGAACCTCCATAAGGCAGGTGGATGCACCTGATGACATGTGAAGACCCACAACCCTAAAGACAATGACTTTTAGTACAAAGGACGCCATTCCTGTCCTAGGCGTTCCCCTGCTTAATGGGGGTTCCCACGAAACAGTAGACTGAAAAACTACACCAAGATCTGAACTCTGAGAGGGTCAAACTTTGATAGGCTGCCTGTTTGGAGGATTCCTCATGTACCCTTCCTCCCCACTCTCTACTCCACCTGCAGCTACACTTATGCAAAATGAGGAACTATAACAGAGTCGTTTTCTGTAGATCTCCTAAAGCATCTCTTCTTTGTTGTTGCAAAGCCATACTTTGTCATAGACCCAAGTTCTGCTCTTGGGGTCACCTTATTTATATTTCCATTCCCCACACAGAGATGGGTCTTTTAGAGGTTCTAACGCTGTAGTAAGTTTCTAGGATGCCCAGTACCATCAAGTAGGCTACACACTGAGCAGGGAAAACTTTTTTATGATGGTCCAAGCTCACCCAGGAAATCTCAGAGTGATGGATGGTTATCTAGAGGATACTGAGATTTTTTTTAAAGGTGCTTTTCTATTAGCCCTTTCATGTGCTCAGTTCTTTAAAATTGTTGGAGATTCCATGCGTTCTTGTAACAACTTGCCTTTTAAATATTTGGTTCTAAAATGTAAAACCCAGTTAGGTGACATATACTATATTGATAGATCGATCGATCGATAGATATTTGCTAAATTCTGAGTATTACTGGTATGGTAAACTTGGTCATAGGACATCTGAGGGTTAGCCAGGTCCACAGGGAAAATGTGACTTATATGTGTAATTCTACATTTATGTGCCTGTGTGCCTATATGTGCTTGTGTGTAAATGTATGGAGATATATACTGGAGGTAGAATGAATGCTGACCAGGCCCATGCTTATTGTGATAACTCCCCATTTCCTGATCTCCATGCCCTCTTCGTGGGCGGAGCAGCGTTCTTTATCATTTTCCAGACAGAGGACCCATCCAACCTGGGGCAATTCTATGACTATCCCATGGCGCTGTTCAGCACCTTTGAGCTTTTCCTCACCATCATCGATGGGCCTGCCAACTATGATGTGAACTTGCCCTACATGTTCAGCATCGTCTACTTTGCCTTTGCCATCATCGCCACACTGCTTATGCTCAACCTGTTCATCGCCATGATGGGCGACACACACTGGCGGGTGGCCCATGAACAGGACGAGCTCTGGAGGGCCCAGGTGAGTTCATTAGTGTTAGTCTTTTTTTTTTTTTATTAAAAAAAATTTGTATTGGAGTATAGTTGATTTACAATGTTGTATCAGCTTCAGGTGTACAGCAAATTGAATCAGTTATACATATACATATATCCACTCTTTTTTAGATTCTTTTCCCATATAGGCCATTACAGAGTATCAAGTAGAGTTCCCTGTGCTATACAGTAGGTCCTTATTAGTTATCTATTTTATATATAGTAGTGTATTTATGTCAATCCCAATCTTCCAATTTATCCCTCCCCCCCCCCCCTTACCCCCTGGTAACCATAAGTTTGTTTTCTACATCTGTAACTCTATTTCTGTTTTGTAGATAAGTTCATTTGTACCCTTTTTTTAGATTCCACATGTAAGTGATATCATATGATATTTGTCTTTCTGTGTCTGACTTCCTTCACTCAGTATGACAATCTCTAGGTCCATCCATGTTGCTGCAAATGGCATTATTTTGTTCTTTTTTATGCCTGAGTAATATTCCATTGTATATATGTACCACATCTTCTTTATCCATTCCTCTGTTGATGGACATTTAGGTTGCTTCCATATCCTGGCTATTGTTCTTAGTGTTAGTCTTACTAAGGGGCAGGGGATGGAGAGAAAAATCAAAGTGGAATATGCCACGGTAGATGACTCTTAGGAGAGTCACAAAACAACCCTGTGGGGCTGTCACTTCAACAGAGGTACTTTTGGATAGATGGAGGGGACTTTTAGCCTAAAGTCTTTTTTTATCTAAAAGAGTGTAAGATGGTAGGATAGGGTTAGGATCAACTCCCAAAAGCGCAGGGAAGGGTAGATTCAGGAGTCAACCTTGAATCCAGTGGGAACTAGAAACTGTTTTTGTTCTTATATGTTCTAGTTTTTAATTTGGATCTTATTTTCTATTTGCTTCTATAACTGTTTCTCCATAATCTTTTCCTTATATCATCATAGGCTAATAAAATCTTAGAGTTGGAAGTGCCTTTAGTGGTCTTCTAGTTGAGCTCCTACCCAACATACACTCATTTATTGGTCAGAGGATCATTCAGTATCCTCTTTAATGCTGATTAGGATCTTATTATCATGTGGATCTGGGTAGAGGTTGGAAGGAGAGAGCTTTTTTATATTTCAAAAGTTTTTGTTATTAGAAAAGTCCATATTGCATTGAGCTGAAACCTTATCTTTCTGTAATTCCACTCTTTGGCCCAAGTTTTTCTTCTTGTATAATGCAGAACACACTCTCCCATAGGAGCGCCATTCAGATATTTGAAGACAGTCATCATTTATCCCCTCAGACTTTTCATTCATTAGCAATAATTATTTAGAGCCTGGTTTGTGTTGGAAAATGTCTAGGACCTGGGGACACAGGTATGATGATGTAGTCTGTGCCCTCATGGAGCTTACAGTCTGGCTGGGAAGACAAACATTAAATGAATGACTTCACAGAAAGCTGTACAATTAGAATAGCAAACGTGTCATAGAGACGTGAAGATGCTAAAAACAAGAGGCAACAGAGGAGTTTGACTGGAAAGTTAGGAAATGCTTTCCTGATGGAGTGACATTTAAGATGAGCGCCTAAACATGGGTAATAGTTGGTCAATTAAGAAGAATGAGGGGAAGGAATGGAGGTTAGGATTTGCACCCATTGGGACTTTTGGCTACAGGGACAGAAAACCAAATAGACTTAAAAAAAAATGGGCAGTGGGAAGAGGGTGTGTTGAGCCTCATAACTGGAAAGTTTAAGGAATTAAATCAGCTTCAGACATGGCTGGCCAGAGTCTGGATCTCCATTTTATACTTCAGTTTCTGTTCTTCTCTCTTTTGTCCTCTCTTAAGTCAGTCTCTCACATCATGTTGGTGAGATAGCTTAGAGAAGCTCTAAACTTACAAGGAATGAGCAGGTGCACTGTGTTCCAAATTCCAAGGGCTCATTCTTATTGTATTCTGTGTGTCTCCCAATACTGTGGATCTGTAGCTTTTAAAAGAGCATCTCCCTCTGTCCCCCGAACCCATCTCATTGCAACAAGTTTGATCATAGGCGCAGGTGGTGGTGGTGGTGGAGTTTGGGGGAGAATAGACTAATTAACCAGGGCTGTGTGAAGTCCAGTCTACTCTAACTGATGGACTCAGAGTAGAGAAGGAGTGATTCTCTAAATGAAAGCTGGGTTCTCTTACCAGAAGAAGGTGGCGGGGGTTGCTGAACAATGGCACAAGAAGAACAATAAATGTCCTTTTCAAGATAAAGAAAAAGCGCTGTCCAGGGAAAGGGAATAGAATGATTGAAAATCCTGAGGTTGGGGACTTCCCTGGTGGCACAGTGGTTAGGAATCCTCCTGCCAATGCACGGGACACGGGTTCGAGCCCTGGTCCGGGAAGATCCCACATGCCGCGGAGCAACTAAGCCCGTGCGCCACAACTACTGAGCCTGCGCTCTAGAGCCCGCAAGCCACAACTACTGAGCCTGCACGCCCAGAGCCCGTGCTCCGCAACAAGAGAAGCCACTGCAATGAGAAGCCCGCGCACCGCCATGAAGAGTAGCCCCCACTTGCCGCAACTAGAGAAAGCCCACGTGCAGCAACGAATACCCAACGTGGCCAAAAATAAATAAAATAAATTTCTATATTAAAAAAAAAAGAAGTCATATCTTTAAAAAAAAAAAAAAGAAAAGAAAATCCTGAAGTTGGAGGGAGCTCGGCGCAGCTAAGAAACAGAGAGAAGGCCAAGAGAAGCGTGGAGTACCGAGAAAGACGGGGTGGAAGAAGACAAAGTGGAGAATTGAGCTATTTTAAGGATTCCTAGTTCCTTCAATTAATCAAGCTTCCTGAGCCCAATCCATCTTGACTGACCCTCTGTTCAGACCTACTATATCCTGGGCCTTTCAAAACTAGAATGGTCCTGATATGATTGGAGGAATGCAGCATGAAGAGGGGTCATGCTTTTCCTTGTTTTGGACACTATACTATAAATAGCACCTAAAATGGCATCAGGTCTTTTAGAAAATATGCAATGGGTTCTTACTAGGCTTATGATCAACTAGAACCCCCGCATCTTTGTTACATGACTGACTTAGCTAAGCTCCTTTACCGTTTTTCCTGTACTTAACACAGACACTTTAGTCTTTCTTTTTTTAAATTTTTATTGGAGTATAGTTGATTTACAATGTTGTCAGCTTCAGATGTACAGCAAAGTGAACCAGCTATACATACACATATCTCCGTCCTTTTTCTTTTTAGACTCTTTTCCCATATAGGCCATTACAGAGCATTGAGTAGAGTTCCCTGTGCTATAAGGCAGGTTCTTATTAGTTATCTATTTTTATACACAGTAGTGTGTATATGTCAATCCCAATCTCCCTCCCCGCCTTATCCCCTTATCCCCACAAGTTTGTTTTCTACATCTGTGATTCTACTTCTGTTATGTAAATAAGTTCATTTGTACCCTTTTTTTTAGATTCCACATATAAGCGATATCATATGATCTTTGTCTTTCTGTGTCTGACTTACTTCACTCAGTATGACAATCTCTAGGTCCATCCATGTTGCTGCAAATGGCATTATTTTGTTCCTTTTTATGACTGAGTAATATTCCATTGTATATATGTACCACATCTTCTTTATCCATTCCTCTGTTGATGGACGTTTAGGTTGCTTCCATATCCTGGCTTTTGTAAATAGTGCTGCAATGAACATTGGGGTGCATGTGTCTTTTTGAATGATACTTTAGTCTTATACATAAATGTAGGACCTTACATTTGGTTTACTTAAATTTCATATTAGTGGTTTTTGACCAGCATTCCAGTCTGGTGAGATCATTTTTATATTGCTTTGTCATCTTGTGTATTACATATCCCTCCCAGTTTTGTGTCTCAGACATATTTGATAAGCTTGTCTTCTATGTTTCATCTAGGTAATTAATGAGGGCTGGGTAAAGGACAGAACATGTGACATGCCACTAGAACTTTCCCTGCCAAGTTTGGAGTCATTCACGCACCCTTTTCCTTCTTAGCATATGGGTATTTATTTAATTTGCTGCAAATTCCCTGAATATCAGCAGCATCATTTCATCCCCAAGATCATAGAGATCCTATTTAATCACATTATTTAAATCAAGATAATTGGTTTATGGCTTTCATATGAAAAAGGAAATGAGATTAGTTTGGAGTGACTAATTTTCCAAGAACCTGAGTAGTAATGCAGGGGTCACTGTTTTATTCAAAGCACTCGTAAAATATCCTCTCCTTTTATGGTAGGTGATGAGTAAGGCAAGTAGCATGGCACCTCCCACAGGCTAGGGCATGGGTAGGTGGCTGTCACCTCCACTGATCTCTGGCGTCCTCATCCCACAGGTTCCTTTTGGTTCCCTCTGTCAGTAGCCTCAGGGTTCTCTGAACCTCGTGGCTCTGAGTTCTTCCTCTATCTCTTGGCTCCTCCTAGGTCGTGGCCACCACGGTGATGCTGGAGAGGAAGATGCCTCGCACCCTGTGGCCTCGCTCCGGCATCTGTGGGTACAAGTACGGGCTGGGGGACCGCTGGTTCCTGCGGTGAGTGACAATGTAGACATGTGAACTGTCAACCAGTGTGAGGCCATGGGAACAAGGCTGACTGGTTCCACATTTATGACCCTCCCCTCCATTCTTGAGATCCCAAATTGGACCCAAAGGAGATATCATCACTCCGTAAAGCGAGACTGCGTTAGCCTGTATGGGGGAGGCGGGTGGAGCTGAAGTGATGGGGTGCAAAGAATGCTGAGAGCTGATGTCAGGCTATGAGTACATAAGGGCAGTAATGTGAACGGCTGAGAATATGAGTCCGTGCTCGAATGTGGGCATGGGTCACCCAACTTGGTCTAGTCTTGTTTCCACCTGACCCCCACTTCTAGTACATTCTTGAAGCTTCTAGTTTAGCCTTGAAGCTAACCTGCTCCTTCGTACTCTGCCTTCATCTCCTGACCTGGCTCTCCTCTCTCATTTATTTCCTGAATTGCATCTTCTCATCCTGACGACACGCTTATCTTTTAATTGGCTCTGTTTTCTCTTTCATACTCACCCACATTCCCCCCACCATCACACGCCCACACAAACCCTACTACCCTCCAAGTCCTGAATGCACAGCCTTTTGGGTCTCTCTCCTAGTTGTCCTCCATCTCCCTCTACTTCCCTTCATTTGATCCTAGAGGGTCTTCTGGCTTCAACGCTGCTAACTTCCTCCCCCTTTCCTCTCACTCCTGTTTCCCACCTGTGCCCCGCTCACTTCTGCTTCTCCCCATGGCCCATCTCTCCCCAGCTCAGCTGAGTCCTCTCCCCTTTCCCCTCCTCAGAGTTGAGACCAACCAAGATCAGAATGCTTTGCGAGTACGTCGCTATGTGGAAGCTTTCAAGGGCTCAGACAAGGAGGAAGAACATGAGCATCTTTCTGAGAAACAGCCCTCTGTGGTTGAAAGTGGGATTCTAGCCAGAGCCTCCCTGGCCCTCCCGACTCCCTCCCTGTCCCGGACCACATCTCGAAGCAGCAGCAGTCACCGAGGCTGGGAGATCATTCGTCGCAACACCCTGGGACACTTGAATCTTGGACTGGACCTTGGGGAGGGGGATGGAGAGGAAAGTGTCTATCACATATGATTAGGACCCCTGTTACTCTCCTCCCGACTCCAGGTAGGCCTGCGGGGGGCAGAGAGAGAGACACTGCCTATGCAAGCATCTGACCTTCATGCCCATTAATCCTGGGAGGGTGGACAGAATAATTCTTAAAGACCATCCATGCCTTGCCCTTCACATCAGCATCTAGGGATGAGCAAAGGGCCCCACATATCTTCTGTCTTCTTGGAAGTCCCACATCTTGGGAAAAGAGGGTATCTTTTCAAGCAAAGTTAGACTTGGCAACTAAAGACACGAGGTAGGGGTGCTAGGCCAGTAACTGGGTCATCTCCCTTTCTACCCCATGAGGCACTAGATTGTAAGCTGTGAATCCTCCCTGGTTCCACAGGGCTTCATGTGGGAAGAGCCAGGCATGGCATTGAGGTTGTAGCCTCTCGCCTCTTCTTGTACCCTATAGGACTCCCTCCCCACCTACCAACCAAACCCCAACTAGAAAACTGCAAGAAAAAAGGTTCTTTATCCTTCCTTTATTTAAAAAAAAATGCACTGTGATATACATAACATAAAATTTACTATTTTAACCATTTTTAGGTGTACCATTCAGTGGCATTAAGTACATTCACATTGTTGGGCAACCATCACCACTGTTCATCTAGGGAATTTTTTAAACTGAAACTCTTGTACCCATTAAACATTAACACCCCATTATCCCCTCCCCATGGTCCCTGATAACCAATATTCTACTTTCTGTCTATGAATTTAACTACTCTAGTTACCTCATATAAGTGGAATCATCCAATATTAGTCCTACTGTGCCTGGCTTATTTGATGTAGCATAATGTTTTCAAGATTCATCCATGCTGTAGCATGAGTCAGAATTTCATTCCTTTTAAAGGTCAAATAACATTTCATTGTATGTATATTCCACATTGTGTTTATCCATTCATCCACTGATGGACGATTGGGTTGCTTCCACCTTTGGCTATTGTAATGCTGCTATGAACATTGGTATACAATTATCTGTTCAAGTTCCTGCTTTCGATTTCTTTGGGTGTATGACTAGAAGCAGATGGCTAGATCTTATGGCAAGTCTACGTTTAATTTTTTTGAGGAACTGCCATACTGTTTCCCACAGCAGTTGTACTGTTGTATGTTTCCTCAGGCAAGGCACAGGGTTCCGGTTTCTCCACATCTTCACCAACACGTTACTTTCTGATTCTTTGATAATAGCCATCCTTTTGGTTAGGAAGTGGTATCTCATTGTGGTTTTAATTTGCATTTCCCTGACGACTAACAACATTGAACATCTTTTCATGTGCCTATTGGCCATTTGCATATCTTCTGTCTTGAAGAAATGTCTATTCAAGTCCTTTACCCATTTTTGAATTGTTTCGGGGTTTTTTTGGTTGTTATTTTTGGGTTGTCTTATCCTTGTTTTTTGAGACTTGGAGTCTGAAGTGTTTGTATCTCATTTGCATCCTGGTGTGTTTTTAAATATGTGAGGTAAATTATTCCTTTCTATGCTTGGATGGCCCCATCATTTGTTTTATGAGACCATCCCTGGCCTGTGTCTCTGGTTGTCTGTTAGCAGCTGTTCATCCTTGCCTCTGGAGGTAACAGGCTCCCAACCATGTTTCCTGCAACAGCCATCCTCCACCCCCATCTCCCTTTGTCCCTGTGCTGAGCTGTGGGGTAGACAGCAATAATAGAGCCCGGGCCATCCCTTTCCAGGAAGGAAATTGGAAACTAGGTGTCCAGGGTACCCATTACAGCCTCGCTTTGGCCTCCAGCCCTTCTCATCCCAGCCCTGACATCACCCTGACCACAATGCCATGACAACTCTTAAGAGGACTGTGGTCTGGAACGGCAAAAAGGTAAGTGGGATTTGCAGCACCACAGACAGGTTCATCCAGATACTCATGCAAGGCACAAATGAGTGCAGAACAGTGGGGGATCACACACACACACGCACACACACACACACACACACACACACACACATATACACACACACACACACACACACACACACAGGTGGTATGGTTTCTAAGCGTGCTCAGCATGACTCCTCTAATCTTCTTTCACAGTGGAAACTCTCCTTCTCCTGTGTAAAGCTAAACTCCCATCTGTGTTCCAGATGCAGTTTTCTTTCTGTCTCTTCAGGCAGCTCTGTCTATCACTGTGTCCTGTAACTCCTCTCACTCTTGTGTCTTCAGCCTCTGTCTCTCTCCCCTAACGATGCTAGTCAGCAATTAACCATGCTCTGCTCTTTCCCACCTGCAAAGACATTGTAATCGCCCTCCCTCAACTCCCATTTCTCTTTTCAGCTCCTGCCCTATCTTTTTACTCCCTCTTCAGGGCCAAACTTCTTAAGAGAAGACCCTATTGTCTGCTGACCTCTCACTGAGTCCTCACCCCATTGTGAACTGACCTTGTCTCTCCTTGATGCTAGTGATAGCACTCGCATCAAGGTAATCTACCTGTAGCTAACCCCACTGAGCAATCCGAGTCTTGCGCAAACTCCGTAGCGTTCAGATGCTAGTGGACCACTCACCTCTTCTCAGCACGTGCCTAGTGCCACGTACGCCTCCTACTTTGCCTGCTTCTCTTCTATCCATCCCTTAAATAATTTTGGTCCACGAGGCTCTCTGTTTTCCTCACCTGGAACCTGGGAAGTTCCAGCTGCCTCCGTAGACGGTATTGACACACACACACATTCATGATTCCCGACTCCTTACCTTCACTTTAGATCTGTCTCCTGAGCTCCAGGCATGAACAGCTTGGATGCCTATCATTTAGACAGCTCTACCTGGATATTTTACAGACATCTGGAACTCAGCACGTCCCAAACTGAACAGCTTTTCTTCCTCACCAAACCCACTCCTCCACCAGTGTTTCCAACCAAATAAGTAGGCAAAATTGCCCAAGCTCAAATCTTAGGTGTCGTCCTCTACACACCTGTCTCAACTCTCATATGCAGTTAATCTCAAGTCTCGTAGATTCTATAAAACATCTCCCTTGAAAAAGAATAACTTTTGAGTAGATGATACACCACATGGTACAAAATTCAAAGAGCACACAAGATATACAGAGAAAAAAGCATTCCTACCTCTTTTCCAGCCCCTCATGTATTCTCCCCAGGGACTCTCACAAACAAAAGTTTGTTATCTATCCTTCCAAAAATACTCTATGCATATCTGAGCATACCTATGTATATATTCCTCTAAAAACACATATAATATAGTGCAACGTATTAGAAAAACACTTCTTGCTTTTTTCACTTAATATGCTTTGAAGACTGTTTCATTTGTCTCTACCTCTCCAGACCCTATTGCTATTCTTCCAAAATGGGCCCCCATCATGTCCCACCTTAATTCCAGGAGTGGGTTCCTCCCTGTGCTGTCTGCATGCAGTCTTGGTTTTCTCCAATCTATCAGTCACACTAGAGCCACAATGATCTTTGTAAGATGCAACTCCTGCCTCAACCTGTGATCTTCTAGAAGCCCTTCCATGAGCTGACACCTGGCAACCTCTCCTGGCCTTCTGTTTCACCAAGATGAATTATTCATTCCTCCTCTATTTTCCTTCCTTTTGGCCTTCACAGTTTCTGGACCTTTCTACCTCTCTGCACCATTCTCCCTTCCATCTTTGTAACTTCTATTCATCCTATTAGTCTCAGCTTAACAATCGTATATTGTGTTTGTGTGTGTTTTGGGGGGTGGGGGGCCCTGACCCATAGGCTAGGTTGGAGTCTGCCTCTTCTGTTTCCAGGCCACCTATAATTTCTTCTTATTATACACCCTGCACTTCATTGTACTTACTTGTTTAAATGTCTGTTTTCCTTAACAGACTGTAAGCTCCACAAAGGAGAATGTGATACCCATCTTATTCATCTCTGTGTTCCCAGTGCTTGGCATGATTCCTGGTACAATGTAGTGGGTAATAAATATTCATTAACTGAATCTATGAATGATTGACCTGTTTTTATTCTATTCTCCTACTGGACATATTTCAGATTTTTTTTCCACTTGTCAAAGGTGGTTAAAAAAAAATTACCAGCCTTTGTGTAGGGTTGTAATAATTACAGACATAATAGGGGTGGAAACACATTGCAAAGGATCAAAAACAATGCAAACATCAGTCATCGTGGGGAAATTTTCTCAGCTTATATATACTTCTGTGTGTGCAAGAGACAGAAAGAGAGAGAAAAAGAGAAAGTGAGTAGGGGGAAAGGAGAGCTTGTGGAATATTATGAAGATGGAGAAAAAGAGGGAAGGATCCCAGCAGCAAAGCTCTGAGGCAAAGCTCACGAAACCGGGCGGCACGTGGTGCCTGCTGAAAGAAGCACTCCAGGCAGCCTACAAGATTCTACATCTGCCCGCAGGAGCCCAGGTGAGAAGTGCAAAAAAGACACCCAGGTATCGCTGTGCAGCACGACAGATGCAGTAAGTGAACTGGGTGCTGAAGTGTTAAAGAAGCTGATAGATGTTTTTGTCCCAGTGACTACAGGGCAGCTGCCAGGCTCATCGATGGGGCTGCCGAGACTGGGACACGCAAACGGAGTAACAGAAATACTGCGGTTCCTGCGCCTGGAAGTCTTCAGGTACCCCCAACGCTTACCATTCTCCCCTGTCTCCCCCTTCCCTGGTTTCTTCAGAATAGAGAAGCAGAACATTCTGGTTCCCGTGCACCTCACCAACCAGGGGCAAGGAGCTCATGAGAGGTTGTGTCCTTACAGGTATCTCTGGACTTTAAAAATGTGTCGCCTCCCAGCTATTTGCAAAGTGTTTGATTGACAAGGTTCTGAGTTCTGGTGACAGTGGTGGTACAGCCCCTGGAGAAAAGCTCTGCCTGCAGCCAAGGGAAGGAAGGGCAGGGCCAGTGTCCCCCCTGGTGCTGGCTGGAGAAAGGCCAGCTGAGGTCTGGGGCGCTGCAGCTGAGGGAGGGAGAGAGGCTGAGTGGAGGCCGGGAGCCTCTGTGGGCCCCGTGAGCACAGACGGGGCGGCACATGGGGGCTGGCAAGGCCCCTTCAGCAGCCGAGATCGCTCGATGAAAATGGAGAAAGTGCCTTGACTTTGATGTAGGAGCCAGGATCATTGACTTCTCTGGGTTGGACCCTCCTGTTTCTTAAGGCTAATGAGAAAAAAATAAGAAATATGCCAGGAAAGAAACTACTTTGACACACAGAGTGGTGTCACACCGACAGGGAGGTTGGATCAAAGGGCCCCTCTCTCTGCCCTGGGAGGGCGGCCAGGCAGGAGCCCCTTGGGTGGGACTGGACACGCCTGTTTCCCATCACCTGCATTGCTTCTTTGTCGTCCGTGGCATTGAGGAGGTGGCAGTTATAGCCACGGGGCCGGAGCGGGGACTCTGCCAGGCCAGGCTGCAAACAGGGGGTCCCCACTCACCTGTGCGGTGGCAGGCATCTGTGGGAGGGGTCTGCTGTGTGAGCACAGGTGCCAGTGGTTTGCTTTGCTTCCTTCCGCTGGTTGCTTGCCGGACTCCTTCCCGATCAAGCTGTGGAGTCGACTGAGGGGGGCTGGCACAAGTTTCCAGCAGACACCATCGCTGCCACCCTCCCCGCTGCCACCACCTCCGAATTCATTGGCCAGGGGCTGCCTTGGGTGCTGGGCTAACCTGAGGGCCACTCCGCTGCCCTCTGCCAACTTCCTCATCCCCAGGAGCAGCCCCACTGGACAGCCAGGGCCCTTCGGGGGTGATGGGTACAGGTCAAAACCCAGTGTCTGGTTCCTGCTCTGCGATGGGATTAGCTGATGACTTCTGACCTGTCTACCTGCTGTGATTGTGATCATCAAACAGCAGCACCCACAGGAAAGCACGTGAGCTGCTAGCATTTCAGTGATGGAAGGAGTTGTGATTGCAGTACCTTTGCCTTCTCCTACTTGTCCTCTTTCAGGCCTTCGCCACTCACCTCTCTCCGGGCCAGGCCTTCAGATTCAGAGATAAGAAGGTAAGGGAGACAGACAGATAGATCAGCGTCTGGCTCCATGGAGGTCGCTGACCTCTGACCCAGGCCTTGGAGACTGTCTCCTGCCCCTGGGTCAGAGCATGTTACCCCACATGTCTGGCTAGTCTCTTCTGCCAGGGATTCTCAGGCCCCAGCTCGCCCCAGCCTCACAGGTCTAGAGGAAACAGCTGCCAATCGTTCCTGTTTTTTCCGGAAGCCTCCGCTTTTCATCTCCTCTCTCCCTCTGCGGGTAACCTGGTAGGCAAGAAGGGGACGGCTCCCAGACCCCATGGCTTCAGGCTTCCGTCAGTGATCACTCCCCACCCCACCCCAGAGTCCCAGGCCAGCCAGGAGTGGGGGCTCAGGACCAGCAGGTGGGATGGAGAGAGTGGCTGCAGGCACAGGGGTCTCTGCTGCGCGCAGGTGGCACCCTCCCCTCATCCCAGCCGCTGCTCCCTGCCCCCCTTCCGTAGGCCCGTTACCCTTTCAGGGGCAGAAGCCATTCTCTCTGTGTGTGGCTGGGGATTGATGTACACCACCCACATACATGTGGTCCCCTGCCACCTTCCCTTGTTCCTCTGTCACCTCTGGGCCCCTCCCTTGCACACTGAGCCCTACCTTAGCCTTTGGGGCCTCGGAAAGGACAGGGACCCACCAAATATTGGGTTGGCCAAAAAGTTCGTTTGGGTTTCCTGTAAGATGTTACGGAAGAACCCGAACGAACTTTTTGGCCAAGCCAATAGCTTGCAATTTCCTTGGTACAGATCATTCTGCATAAAACACAGTTCAACGGATACTCTATGCCAGGGGCTCTGCAAGTAAGAAGCAGCAGACAGCCAGGTCAAGGGACAGTGTTAATTCGGTGCAGTTTTTTGCAGGAAGGGCATGCAGAATGGAAGGTGGGCTGGGACTCACGTGGTAGCATGACGATGGGTGCAGAGGGAAGAAAAGGGAGAACATGACCTTGGAGTTGAGCTTCAAGGAATGAGCTCGAGTTTACAAACCAGATTATTAACGTGTGGCATTTTCCTGAACTGGGGCAAGATTGACATGGTTACAGAGCTGGCGTCAGGGAAACGCCATAGACCCTAATTTCTCCCTACTTAGTTCATCAGGGAACAAGGGAGTTTGATTTAAACAGTTTCTTTTCTCTCTTTGTTTTTAGTATTTTAATTTATTTATTTATTTGGCCACACCACGTGGCATGTGGGATCTTAGTTCCCCGACCAATGCCCATGCCCCCTGTGGTGGAAGTGTGGAGTCTTAACCACTGGACCACCAGGGAAGTCCCAATTTAAACAGTCTCTTGGGAGGGAGAGGGGGTGAGGTCCATGGGATGAATGATACAGAAACCCCCCTGTGTGGGGTAACAGGACCAGCCAGAGTTTGGCTGGGCTCTGGGATTTGGCCACAGGAGGGTAAGCTGGTCACCTAAAGGGCTCCAAGGGACAAAAACAGCAGCAGAAGAGAAGAATGAGGGAATAGGAACAAAGGCTATTACTGTGCATTTGCCACGGGCCAGGCACCTGCCACACCTGCCTCGTCTGAGTCCCGTAATAGGCCTGCACGTTAGCTGGTGTTATTCTTTTACAGACAGTTACTAAAGCCCAGAGAGGGTGAGTTCCTTGCCAAAGGTCAAGTGTGTATGACTGCTCATTTCGTAGATGGGAAACTGAGGCTCAGAGGGGGGGGACCTTAACTGTACAAGATCACTCAACTAGTAATTAGCAGAGTTTGAACCCAGAGGTATCCGGCTCCAAGGCCTGTGCTCCTTCCACCACGAGATTCAGGGCCCAGAGACAAGACAGCTCTGACATCTGGAAGTTATTTCCTGGATGTGTTCGATTTCAAACACTCCCGCCCAAGCAAAGGCGATAAAGCAAATGACTCTCAGTCATTCATACGACACTGTTCGGTATATAGAATTTTTAATGTTCATTATCTTCTTTAATCCTAATGACAACCCTACAGAAGAAATCCTGCAGCAGGATTGTTATCTGCATTTTACAGGCAAGCAGGCTGATTCTCAGAGAGATTCTGTGAGTGAGGTCACAGAGCTCACCAGGGCAGAGCAGGACAACAAGCCATGGCTTCTGGGCTCCTGGAGAGACCTAGCCCCACGATGGTTCCCTTGCCCATCTGTATGGACAGATGGACAAATCTAGACCCAGTGGGTAGAGGGCTACCCTCTGCACCAAGTCTGCAGCAAGAAGAACTGCAGGGACATCTTAGCTTGATATTACAGGCACTCATGTACCTCTGACAGTAAACATTTTAGTACATCCATCTGCCACCTTCGATGGTGGGCACAACCTTGGCCGCAGAATCACACACTGGCACCTCCAGCGTACACTCCAGTGGACAGCCCAGGGTTCGGAGGTTTCCGGCACTCTGGCCCGTGCACAAAGATTTTAGGCCTAGCCCCAACTGCATACCGGTTTCTGGACTTCTCTGTAGCTTGGGGACACGTCAAAGTCAGCTCTTGGAGTTGGGAGTCAGCATGTCCTGGAGAAGGGGGAGGGGTCAGGGAGGGGAGCCAGTGGCCTGAGAACTGCCCCTAGGGCAGAGCCTGTGGATGCTGGACTGACCCCTCCTGGCCTGTGAGCCGATCTTATCAGGAGCTCACTGTATACCCCGCCAGGGCCCCCCAACAGGTCCCAGCGCACCTGTGCTGAAGCAGAGCCCGCGGCCACACCCCACGTGCACGGGGGTCTTACACCCGAGAGGGCACCGGGTCCCGGAAGCCTAGGCAGTGGGGCAGGGGAGTGAGGGAAGGTGCAGAAGGGCTAAGGTCGCTTTCTCTATTTCCTTGTGCTTGTCATTGCCGTGGCTGACCAGGGACCTGCCTACGTAGGGCCAGAATTGCTCAGGAGCCATCTATCTGGAGAACGTAGCGTTTGGCTTCTGTCCCTCGGTTGTTCCCAGCCGGGACGCCACCTCCTGGCCCCCTGGTCTGGCCTCTCCCCCCTCCTCTCAGCCTCCCACCGACCCCGCCCCCCTCAGGTATCTGCCTGGCCCCTCGAGCCCCAGCCTGGTGCTGCCCCACAGTCCAAGGGGAGACCCACCCCCTCTGCCGGCCGCCTCTCCATCGAGGGGGGCGAAGAGGAGGCAAAGAGCCCCCCTCAGGTCGGGTCTGCCTCTTGGGTGGGGTCTTTAGGCAGCGGCCCCCAGCGCGCTCCCTCCACCCCTGTGCTGCTCTGACCCTGCCCCTTCACCCCTGCGCTGCTCTGACCCTGCCCCTTCACCCCTGCGCTGCTGTGACCCTGCCCCTTCACCCCTGCGCTGCCCTGACCCTGCTCCTTCACCCCTGCGCTGCTCTGACCCTGCTCCTTCACCCCTGCTCCCCGACCCTCAGACCCAGCGTGCCTGCCTGCTCCCACCGTTCCTCCCCGACCTGCAGCTACTGTCGCTGCTTGTATAACAGGCCTGGCATTTTCGCTTGGTTTTTATGACAGAGGTGGTGGAGTGTTCGGGTGAGTGCTTGGGCTAAATAAGTAGAATCTGAGCATTCTTATCATTACCCCGTTTGCTGTTTCACTGAGGTTGTTTGCGGGGGGAGAGAAAGAGACTAAAAAGTGCAGGTGGGGACAAGCCGGGGGGGAGATTGCCAATAAAATGCTGCCACTGCAGGGCTGCTGGAAAGGCCACGGTTTGCACACCTGCTTTTGGAAAAGGGTTTTGCTTTGGGCTTGGGGTTTTTTTTGTTGTTGTTGTTTTGTCTTGGTTTTGAATTTTTGTTGGGAGTAGAGCTGATTTACACTGTTGTGTTAGTTTCTGCTGAACAGCAAAGTGAATCAGTTATATATATATACATATATCCACTCTTGTTTAGATTCTTTTCCCATATAGGTCATTACAGAGTATTGAGTGGAGTTCCCTGTGCTGTACAGTGGGTTCTTATTAGTTATCTGTTTCATGTATAGTACTGTGTATACGTCAATGCCAATCTCCCACGGGCTCGGAGTTTTAATAGCAATGATCCGATTCGAGATAATGGCTAGATCCTGTCTCTTGAACACGAAACCATTGCTGTTTCCCTGAGGCTTAGTGGCCTCAAGACTCCCTTCCCACACGCCCCGAGCCCAGTGTCCAGGGACACTGCCCAGAGCGGAGTGGAGTTGAGGGGAGAGCCAGCCACACTTGCCTGGTCAGAAGGACCGCACACCTGGTCCCCAGCCCCAGCTCTGGCTGGCTGTCCGGAGCCCTAGGAATCCCCATGGTGGGGGAGCTTCGCCCTCTCCCCACTCAGGACCACAGGATCCTGAAACGTATAAGGCTAGAGGATGATCAGAGGCCATGTGTCCCCGTGTTCTCCCTCCCTTCCCTCTCTCCTCTCTGCTCGGTGGAGCATCTGCCCCTGTGATTCAGAGTCAGACAGATCTCACCTGAGAGATAAGAGCCCTTTCTGATAAAGGGTCCCTTTGGACCTCCATCCTCTCTGCGTGTGGAAGCTGAGGGGGGCCGCCTGGGGGAGCAGAGAGTGTTGAAAGGAACAGGAAATCTTAAGAACTTAAGAGTCCTTATTTTTGCAGATCAGGACACTAAAAGGTGATGGGGCCGAGGTCCCACCGTGATTTCTGGCGAAAATGGAGCTGGAACGCAGCTGTTCTGATTACCTATCAGTTGCTCCCTCTGTGCCTCTTCCAGAAACCAGGCTCCCTTGGGCATATTTGGAAAGTCCTTTGGGAGCTGTGCACGCTTCAGCAGCTGCATTCCTGGTTGACTTCTGGGTCTGCAAGCAGAGTGCCTCTGATCAGGTAAGGTGGGTAAAAGCAGATGGAGGGAGACGGCAGAGCAGAGGGGTCTGGCTGTGGAAGGGAGAGGGCTTGGGGTCTGAGCAGGAAGAGAGGGAGGAAAAAGGAGGCTCTAGGAAGCCTGGCCGGCAGGACCAGAGGCTCTGCCCTGGGAAGGCTCTGGACACCCTTCTGCACCCTGCCGTGTCTGCAGAGGGGCTACACTGGGACTACGAGTCCTGACCCCAGCCTGCAGAGACCTCGAGAGAGAGTTAGGGTCGGGTCAGAGCTCCGCGGGGCTCCCTCTAACGCGTCAAGCCTCTCACAAACCAGGAGAGCCAGTACCTGCTTCTCCCCAAACCAGCACCCACCCCCTTCCCTGTCACCTCCTGGATGGGTGATTTAGGAAACAAGATGTTCAGAATCATTGAGCGGTGGGAGGAGGTTGGAAACCAAGTGAGAGCTCTCAAGGCTGATCAATCTTCCTGCAGAGGTGGGATGGGAGGGGGAGAACTGACCGGCGGTGGAGAGAAATAGACAGGGGGAGAGGAGGGTGCTCACATCCATACGGCCATCTGTGCCCTTCTGGCACCTTGTGCAACAGAGTAAGGGTCTAGGAGGGCCAATGCCTAGGAACTTTAAAATTTACAGACAATTATGAGAATGCTAGGAAACAGACACATATGCAAACACAAACGACCCTTCTAAAACATTGCTAAGACATACTGATTCAGTTGACATAAAACATGCCCCACGGAAACATGTGTCAAATAATGTGCACGTACATATCTGGGGAGGCAGGACTAGCTGCAAGGCCTTCCCCAGGTCTCTCCAAGGAAGCAGATAGTCAACAGCTCCTACACAACGTCCCCCATGGTGTGAGTGGCTCAAGGATGAGGATGGAGAGGTTGTAAGAAAGGGGGGCAAAGGGATGGAGCTACAATTAGCAATTGGAATGAAAAGAGGGGATCAGGGACTAAGGTCACGTAGCAGGGAAAAGTGCACGAGGCCTCTGCCACAATTCAGACCTCCGGACCTGTGCAGGCCGAGGTGACCGTGTGTACACGTGGAACCCCACGTGACTCATGTTTCTTCAGAATCACAGGATGTTTGAGTTGAAAAGGACCTTGGAGGGTTTTTAGCACAAACTACCATCCAGGCGGCCAGAAATCCAGCTCTAGAGCCCGGCTTACCTGGCTCCCGGGAATTTAGACACCGAAGCAGAACACCATCCTGGCTGAGCCCCTGGGCGGAGCTTGTGACGTGTGTGTGTGTGTGTGTGTGTGTGTGTGTGTGTGTGTGTGTGTGTGTGTGTGTGTGTGTGTGTGTGTGTGTGTGTGTGTGTGCACCCGCTGACCTATCATCTGTTGCCGTGCAGGCTTTATGAGCTGGCACACAAGGGCTTGCGAACCCAGTGACTGGAACAAACTCCAAGCTGAGTGAGAGGCGGCTTTGACCTCATTGCCCCGGCCTGGCTCCGTCCTTGCAGCCTCTTGGCCTGCCCAGCCAGCCCTGCACTTGACAGCCCAGCTAAGGAGAGACCCCGCAAGAGGACGCAGGGAGCAGGGATGGGGTGACACAGTAAGCCGGACAGGGAAGCAAACACAGGGGCGGAGGGCAAGAGAAAGAAACCCAGGGTTCCACAGAGAGACCACTCAGAGTCATGGCCACAGACACACACACACCCCAGAGCATACACCACATGCACACACACGCACACACACCCCACACTCTCCATCACAGAGACCAAGGGAACAGATACAATTGCAGAGAGACAGAAGCAGTGAGAGAGGAAAACCACCAGAGGGAAACACAGAAAGACGTGGAGCAAACACAGAGGGACAAAACCAGAAAAAAATTATATGCAAACACTTTTGGGCCCTAAATCAGTTGTTCTCAAGGGAGAGTACTTTGCTCCCTGGGGGACCTCAGGCAATGCCTAAAGCCACTTTTGATGGTCACAGCTGAGCAGTGGGGCAGGGGTGCTGCTGTCACCCGTGAGTGGCGGCTAAACATCCTCCAAATGTGCAGGACCGCCCCCTGCTACAGAATTACTTGTTCCAAAATATCAGTCTGGGGACTTCCCTGGCGGTCCAGTGGGTAAGACTCCGCGTTCCCAATGCAGGGGGCCCGGGTTCGATCCCTGGTCGGGGAACTAGATCCCGCGTGCCGCGACAAAGATCCCATGTGCCACAAGTGAGACCTGGCACAGCCAGATAAACAAACGAACAAATGAATAGATATTAAAAACAAACAAGCAATATCAGCTGTGCCAGGTGGAGGAACCATGCCCCCAAGAGAGAACTCAGCCTCCGGCAGCTCCGGGGCTCCCAGTCGGGGCTGGGCCGCAGCCCTCCACACCTATTTTGAGTCTGTTTTCGATTTCCCATCTGCCCTGGTGACCCTGCAAAGGTAGCACCAGGTGGAGAGAGGTGAGGAAGGAAGGAAAGTTGGCAGTGGCGGCCGGGTCCTCCTGGAGGTCCCCTCCCCGCCATGACTAATACCTCAGCGCCTTATCCTGAATGGGGGTCTTTGCCTGGAGCCCAGCAGGACAGAGAAGGTGGGTGGGTCGGCAGGCAGACACACGCTGGCTTAATGGGCACAAAGGTCCTGGGTTCAAGGTTTGGGTTCCAGCGTCTTCCTCCCACCCAGCCCGAACCCACTGACCCCTGGGTGGGTGGGGAAAGCAGCTAATCGTCGGCACTGTTTGCTCAGGCTCTGTGGCCTGGGCTTGGGCCCAACAGCAGGAACAGAAAAGTGCTGCTGTCTCTTTAGATTTGAGGGTGGCCCTCCTCCGCCCGCCCACAGAGACACCCCACCCCTGCACCTAAGCTTCCCTTCCCCCCTCCACACAATGCAGGGGTGCACACACAGGCACAGACCACACAGACACACACACACACACACACACAGACACACACAGACACACACACACACACACAGACACACACACAGACACACACACACACACAGACACACACACACACACAGACACAGACACACACACACACAGACACACACACACACAGACACACACACAGACACACACACATACAGACACACACAGACACACACACACACAGACACACACACAGACACACACAGACACACAGACACACACACACACAGACACACAGACACACACACACACAGACACAGACACACACAGACACAGACACACACACAGACACACACACACACACAGACACAGACACACACACACACAGACACACACACACACAGACACACACACAGACACAGACACACACACACACACAGACAGACACACACACACACAGACACACACAGACACACACACACACACACAGACACAGACACACACACACACACACAGACACACAGACACACACACAGACACACACACACACAGACACAGACACACACAGACACACACACACACACAGACAGACACAGACACACACAGACACAGACACACACACAGACACAGACACACACACACACACACAGACAGACACAGACACACACAGACACAGACACACACACAGACACAGACACACACACACACACACACACACACACACACACCCCTTGCTGTACCCTCCAGCTCTCTGAATCAGAGACGGGTAGGAAAAAACAGGCTCTGAAGCCTGCGAGTGACCCACACATACCTGTCACCCTGCAGGCCCAGGCCATCGGGTTCCTGGCTCGCACGTGGGCTGGGCAGAAGCCAGGGCCTCCGTTCCTTTCCAGGGGGAAGGGGGATCTTCTTAGGGCTCCCAGCTTGCTCTCATCAGAGTCCTGTGCTGTGGGACCGGGATGGGCCGTGCTTCCTGTCATCACTCTTCAGTGTGACTGTGCAGGTCCCTTCTTTCTGGAACGCTCTTTGCCAGTTGCAATGAGGGAATGTGTTAGGGCAGAAAGACGGGGGTTTGGGCATCAGGGGAGTGGGTTGAATCTGGCCTTTGCTACAATGGGCTCTATGACCTTGGGTGATTTCCTTTACCACTTTGAGCTTCATTTTTTTTCTTCCATTGGTAAAACGCTGATAATAATACCTGCCTCACAGGTTCGATGTGAGTTGACATGCGAAGACTTAGTTAAGGGTCCGGCAGGCAGTAGTGGGCGAATAAATGCTGTCTCCACTGGAGGTTGCCAGAGAAAACATTTGCAGTATTTGGGGCATATTTATACTAAAAAGTTCTTTGTTGTTTATCTGAAATTCAAGTTGAACTGATTGTCCTGTACGTTACTTGGCAGCCCACCCCTGATGTGTCGTGTTGGGGACCGTGTCTAGAATTCCGGACTAGCGGTCCGCGAACTCTGTCCAGGAGGCCACACCCTGCCCACAGCGTCATTTTTTGCCCTAGTTCGTGAGCTCAGAATGGATTTTACGTCTTTTAAGGGCTATACAAACAAAGAGGAATGTGTGTCAGATTCCGTATGCCTGTATGCAGCTTGCAAGGCCTAGAATATTTACTGTCTGGCCCTTTACAGGACAAGTTGGTGAGGGGAGTGAGAGTTTTCAGTATTTATGTCCCTATTCTGGGCCAGGCGAGAGATTAAGCAAAGCTACGTCTCCAGGACGGGAGGCCCAAGAGACCCTGTGGGGAAGGTGTGTTCACTGGGGACCACGGGCCCCTCAAACCCACTGCCCTGCCTGATTCCTCCCTTTCCTCCCTCACTGACTCGAGTCTCTCAGGCTAGACTGACCTGTCCAGGCCTATCTGTAAAAGGTCACTGGGTGTCCCAAAGTCCAAGGAGGCCTCTCCATTCTCTCAGAAGGCCTCCGCTCCCTGCACTGGCTGGGGGCAGGGGGAGTGACCCAGGTGGAGAGGGAGTTTACCCAGGTCCCTGACAGCAGGCAGACCTGCTGGCCTGTCTCTTTAAATCTCAGGTAATTTGGGAGGAGTGAGGGAGTGTCTGCTACTCCCAGGAGGAGCTCCTGCCGGAGAAGCCCCAGTGGCGGGAGTCCCAGCTCTGCCAAGTGTAACAAACTCGGAGGCCTCTGTGTCCCGCTGGTGCACCTGGGAGGCCCTAGACGGGACCTCTAGGGGAGAGGGCGGGCCGGCCCTAGGGGCTGCTGATGTGGCCCCAGGGCTGAGTCCAGGCGGGGTCTGGCCTTGGCCCCAGGCCCCCCAAGAAGCCGGCCCTACACTCCATGGGGTTGCCGCTGCCCAGGGAGAAGGGGCACATTCTCTGCCTGTGGAGAAAGTTCCGTAGGTGGTTCCAGAGACAGGAGTCATGGGCTCGGAGGCGAGATGATGAGTACCTGCTGCAGCAGAAGAGGTAAGCCTCAAGCTGCTCCCCCTGCACCCCAGGCTTGCCCCCCACCCCCTCCCCCTCCTCCCTCTGCTCCCCTCCCCCCCCGCCCCGCCCCGGCCCCAAGCCTTTTTTGGCACCTCTGTCTGGGCAGACTTCCTCCAGGCCTGACTCCTTGGGAGCATTTTGTCTCAGGGGTCTTGGCCTGTGGGGCTAGCTCCCCAGGACGCCAGGTGGAAGGGGAGGGGGCTGGCATGGGTGACACAGGTGTTTGCTATCTTGGAGATCCAATCAATGAGGGAAGCCTCTTGTGAGTACTTCCCCGAAGGCCAGGCACCTTGCTGGGCCTGGGAAGGCTTATGGCATCATAGACCTGCAGCCTGGAGGTGCTTTATATCTCTACCCCCTGGCCCTAGAACAGTCTCTTGGACAGAAACACATAGCACATATATGTACACATGTGGGAATGAATGAGTGAACGAATGGAGCAGAGAGGGAACTGCAGGCACTAGTAACCACAAAAGAAGACAGAATTTGCTCATCATCATTCCTGTGCATTTATTGCATCAGCCATTGACCCAGGCCCTTCTCTGGGTCAGACTCTTGAGGCAGGTAGAGGGGGGTTGGTATGGAGACAACAAAGCTGGGACCCAGCCCTAAAATTTATTACCCTCTGCTGGAGGGAGAGGGGCATGGCTAACGGGCCCAAATTCCAGATGTGCTTAGAACTCACTGTCAAATGCAGGTTGAGGAATTTGAGAGGCTCTAGAGTTTGAGCCCGAAGTCAATCTCACTTGTTGCTTCCAGCCCCTGGAAACTGCCTTAAACTCGTCTGATACTCCTCCCACCTCCATGGCAGCTTAGAGTTGGGAACCGGAGAGGAGGGGCAGGGAGAAAGCTTGAGGCCATGCCAGCGTGTGGTTTCTTCTGCAGAGTCTCTGTGATCTCCCCACCCAGGGGCTGGCAGGCTAGAAGGAAGTCCTCCTCTTGGGACTTTCCTGGGTCCCTAAGAAGGCAGATATTATGTCTATTCAAAGGGGAAGGTCCAAAGTGTTTGTGTCTGAGGGTCCTTCTCCATCTCCAAGCGCAGGGGTCTGCCTGAGCTGACGGGGAGGCTGGGGGCTGTCTGGAGGCCCTGCGGTTTTCCTTCTTTTGCTCAAGGATTCAGCGCTGGAGATGTGCTCCTTTTTTGAGTTTTGGCTTCCCAGCTCTCACACCAGCTGCCCACCTCTCTCCCCCCAGGCCTGGGAGAGTGGGGGCTGAGCACATGTTTGGCCGATGACATCTTGAGGCAACAGTATGGTATTGTTGTCGGAGACCGGGCCATCACTGGTTCCATTCATCCCTTTCCCACTCTCGGGACCCCGGGGCCTGGGGGAGCCAGGCGGGAGCCCAGAAAGGCCTGGGGGCTTGGAAGTGGTGGCAGAGGCTCCCTGTGTGCCTATGTGTGGCAAAGACAGAGTGAAGGACCCGGGCTGGAGCCCGCGGCTGCTTTCCCTTGTCTTTTCTGCCCCTGTTCCTTAGGAACTTCTGGTGGGCTTTCCTCTGGCAGGCCTGGGCTAGGAAGGCCTGATGTCACCACTTGGAGGGATTCTCCCCCCTTCCTGATCTCCCCTGTCTGATTCCACAGTTTTTTGACCCCCCTCTTCCCGGACACCAGGATCCTGGGATATTGATTCCCCTCTGGGTGGATACTCCCCAGAAGGACCTGAAAGTGCCGGGAAGGGGAGTGTCCAAGGCTGTGCCATCACCCAGCTTAAGGAAAGATTTGTGGGCAGCTAGACACACATGAGCTGACCATGTGAGTGAGGAGAGCATGGCCAGGTGAGAAGGGCCTGTTACCATCCCCCCACCCCCTGGGAATGAGGCAGACCCAGAGTGAGCAGAGGGGGGCCCTGGGTGGGGTTGGGGGTGGAGCACGGTCCAGCGAGAAGGGAGCCATTCAGGTCTCTCCAGGAATACGGGGAACCCAGCATTCCTCTTCATCTGGTAGACTCTTCTTGGGTCTTTGTCGCCGCTCCCTCTGCTTAAATGGATATTGTTGGGATCCAAGTTGAACCGTCACTTTCTCTCATTTCCTCTGCATCATCTCTCTCAGCTTTGCATCGTCTTATTCCCTGAGACGCAATGTACTAGACATGGAGTGTAAAACTCTCAGCTAGGTTTGCAGAAATGAGCATGACACATTCTCTGCCCTCAAGAAGCTCACGTTCTCACGGGCAAAACGCACCAGTAGGTATCGACTTGGGTTAAAAGTGAGCTTAGCGAGTGTTCTAAGAAGGCTGTGAACGAGCATCATGGGGCCCTTGAGGAGGGCAGTGCAGGCTCTGATTTTGGTTGGTGTGGGGTGTGCCGAGCAGCTTGCAGGGTCTGTCTGCCTAACCTGAGCCTCCCCCGACCCCCTCGCTGGCATGGTCGCCCTCCCACTAGTTGGCAAAAGGCAGGGAACACTGGGGGTTCTTTTCTGTTTAGATAGATCCCTGTATTAATATCTGTGAACTGGCGTGTCTGTCAAGAGTAAGTGCTGGGACCCTGCAGCACATTAGGACTCTCTGCCTCAGCAATGCTCCCTGCAGGAGCGTGCATCTACCACGTGCAGGATGCGGTTTTGGCAACTAGAGAGGCGGCCGAATCTGGAATTAGCCACTTTTCGGAGCTTTGGCTTCTTCATCCCATTGCCCAGAGCCTGAGCTGGAGGGAGGTCGCCCCAAGTGGCCAGGGCACGCCTCCTCCCCACTCAGGGCTGCTCCTGGCGTCACCTGTGGTCACTGCACCAGCTGCTCTCCCCAACCTCCCCCCCACCGCCAGAAAAATTGGGAAGAGCCATAAAACTAGAAGAACCACATAATTGAGCGGAGCGAGCCTGAGGCTAGGTTCTTGGCCAAGCATTCTGCCTTCAACTCTGTCTGATCTTCTGGCAAGGCTTTGGCTTGGCTGCCTCGGTTTCCTTTGCGGAAAAATGAGAGAATGATTCAGCCTGTGTCACGGGGCTGTAAAGGGCAAACGTGGTAATACGTGAGATGCTGCTTTGGAAGCTAAAAAGCACGTTTAACCCATGGGACTGTTGTGATTAAAAAGGACGTAAGGAAAGTCAAAAGGCAAGTCCCAGTGACAAGGGGCTGTGAGCTTCCTCCTATCAGAGCTGGATCCACCCAGGGAACCAGACTCAGGGCTTCTAGATGGTGTGGCCCTCCCCTGCCCAGTTGGCACACTCCTCCGGGAGGGGCTCCTGGAGAAACCAGTGGGACCCACACATGTGGATCCAGTCCCCTGTACCTCCTCTGACCCCTCTTCAGATCCTGATTAACACAGAGAATAGGGACAGAGAAATGGCCATTGGGAGTCCCAGCGCTGCCTCTGACTTGTTTGGACAAATCACCTCGGGACTTCAGGCTTCTTTCTCCATCTATTACATGAACAGAGTAGACTAGGTTTCTAGGGACTTTCTAGCTCTAAAATTCAGATTTGAATTCTTCTCTAGACACTCTTGATCCTGCCTTGTTTCCCAGCAACCAAATATAAAACTTCATTCGTGCATACGGCACCCACATGTGCAGGTCCACACGTGAGTGCACACACAGACGTGTACATATCCACAAGAATGGAGGCAGAGAGGACGGGCTGAGGGGACAGGGAGAGAAGGCGAGTGACAGATCCTTGGGGCCCAGAGGGAGCCCTGAGGGAAGATCAATGATTTATTTACGCTATAGAAAGTGTGCTATAGTAGCATTTCTACCAGTCCATTATTGAACCATACCGTTCAATTTTATAATTGTCAAGCAAAATAAGACATTCTAAATTCCAGAAACACCTTTCATATCGTTATAATTTCAGATCTGGTCTCTAATTTCTTTTATTAAGTCTTTTATTAAATACTTAATCAGTGGGTGCTTGAAAGGCGTCACCTTTTTTTTCTTAGTTGAGTATTTAATGATTTGTAAGAAAACACACAGAGGGAATTTCTTACTCTATTTAATGTGAAAAATAACTTTCCTAAAAAGATTATGAATAATTATACCTCAAGGTCAGGGTTTCTCTACCTTGGCACTTTTGACATGTTGGGCAGACAATTCTCTGCTACGGGAGGCTGCCTTGTGTAAGAAGCTTAGCACCATCCCTGCCCTCTGCCCGCTAGATGCCAGTAGCACCCCTTCCTGCAGTCATGACAACCAAAACTGTCTCCAGACCTTGCCAAATTCCTTGGGAGGCGGCAGGGGATCACCGCTGGTTAAGGACCACTGCTCTAAATCACTGTTTGTAAGTAAGAGATTCTGGTAGTAATGTTAAGTATTCTACTAAATAAAGTGAAACTCTCCCCTGGGAGGGAGTGAGTATAATTTAACCATTAAAATCAGAAGACATTTTGGCAATATCGTCTCTTCTTCCTGCCGTAGGGAGGTGTCTGGTGAAGATGTGTAGATTTTGCTGCAGATCTAAACGTCTGTGCTGGGTTGCTTTGGAAGAAACTAATTTCCCAGGCACAAGAATCTTTGGATGGGTCTGATCTTGTGCCTTTTTTATAGGGCACAAGGGTAGGCAGGTGGTTGGAGGGGGGCGGGATCTGCCTTATTGCCAAGAATGCGAGCAAGGGCTTTCTCGGCTGCCCCCTTGTGGCCCTGTGATGCTATTGCAAATCATGCCTCTGCCTGCTTCGCTGGGAACCATTCAGACACTGCCCTCCGTTTTTGCTGGATTCTGGAGTCTGCCACCCAAAGAAGGCCAGGTCTCCATAAACCTGATTGGGGCTTCCAGATAAAATACAAGACAGAGTTGAATTTGAATTTCAGATAACAAATAAGTTGTTAGTATAAGTGTGTCCCACATATTGCATGAGACATACTTATATTAAAAACTTATTTTCTGTGTATCTAAAATTCACCTCTAACTGAGCATCCTCATGTTTTTATTTGGTAAATCTGGCAAGCCCCATTCAAACAGTAGCTCCCTGCCCTTCCCAGGCCAGAAGGGCAGTCATCAGAGGCCAGAAACAGAACACATATGAACTGGAGGTTTGTGAGAGACATTAATGGGCATCAGAGATGTGTCAGAACCAAGAGGGACATCTTTGGGGCTGCCACTGACTAGCCTCCCCCCTCATGTCTTAGGAAGCAGGGAGGAGACTCTGCACTTGGGTCAGAAGCCCCCTTGGACTTATTTCTAGCTTTGCCATTAAACTTTAGTCAAAATGGGGCACAAAACTAGAAGCTGATTGGAGGGGGGCAGAGAAAGTTTACAAAGATGAGAAAGTGGCTGATCTCTGACCTCAAGGGTCCCTAGTGTAGAGGAAGAGACAGATGCTAATCACAGAACACAGTGAAAATGCTAAAATGAAAGTAAGGCCAGAGGAGAGGGTGGAAAACTTCCTGCTCTGTGTGTGTGTGTGTGTGTGTGTGTGTGTGTGTGTTGGGGAATACTGCTTGCTTTACAACATCTATAAAGGGGGGCTTTGGATAAATTGTTGGGAAAGGTAGTGGTGATGGTGGAGGGGGTGGGGGGTGGTGGAAGGTGTAACAAACTTGTTTTGCAGCTGTGTGCGCATACCAAGCATACTATTTTTTACTTAGATTATACGTTTGCCTAAGATTGGCTTAGGGGGTGGCCTGATGGAGATAATAAGGAAGGGCAGTAAAGCCAAACCACCTTCTGGCATTGCTACAATTCACTCCTTCTACAGATGGTGGCAGTGAGTGTCTGCCATACGCTGGGCATATTCCCAGGCCTCGCGAGCACAGAATAGAGAGCGAATAGGGCGGGGTGGGGGAATAGAGTCCAGGTGGAAGGAGAGTTGAGTTATAGCCCAGGAATGGGGAGGATGGTGTGCCCTGGGGTGGTGAGGCTGAAATGCTGGGTGTAGGGCCAACGAGAGGAAGAGAGCATGGAAAAGGAGTTGCACAAAGGCTGTAGAGGATTTTTGAGTTTCTTCTCCTGGGTGTTTAAGGACCCATCAGACTTTTGTGAACTGTGGTTGCATTTGCCGTTTAGAGAGAGTATCTTGGCAGCCTCCAGAAGAATGGATTGGGGTAAACAGGGTGTAGGGAAAGAGAATATTTTGCTAATCCTGGCCTAGAGAATGAGGACGTGGATTAATGAACATAAGCAGGAATGAGGGGGCAGGGGCTGAACGGAGAGAGATGTTGAACTGACAGGTGGCCGCCTCCGTGGCCTGATGCGGGGAGCTGGGGCCAGCATTCAGGGAGATGCACGTGTCGTGCTCTTTCCTCCTGTCCTGAGCACCCACTCACCCCCAGCTCCTGGAGTCGATTTCCTGCTACTATGGGTTCTTCGGTGTATGAGCTCCTGTTCACATAACTGGCCATCTATGGATAAATAGTGTTATTTCATTCACTCCCATAGAAAGACCAAGTGGTTCTGGGCCAGGAGAGAAAATTAAATAAAAGGGACCCCATGTATCTTAGTTGGGGTAAGTTTTGCTATTACAAAAGGTTTTTTAGTTCATTGTAGGTGTAAAACTGGAAAGCCAAAGAAGATGATTCTTTGCCTAAAACAAGTGAGAAGCAGATAGGAAGTAGGGAGAGACTGTAATCTGATGTAGGGGCCAGAAGGAAAAAAAGGACCCACGGTTGCTTTTTGATTGACCCCCAAATATGCTGTTGTAGGAAGGAAAGTGGCAGAATGAAAGGGCTTTGCTGAGGTCTAAAAAGGGGAGCGTGACACAACAGGAGGAAAAGCTGCCAGCCTCCACATGTCGGCCTCCTCCACAAATATGAGGAAGGAATTCTTGTACCCTTAGCCCGTGAAAACAAAGCTTATCTTGGAGAGTAATCTCAAGACTTTGAGTGAAGCTAAAACAGGGTTCCTCCAGAGGTCAGTAGGTCAGGAGGTGAATGAGCATTTTAACTGAAACTCCTCCCTCTATACCCCAGGTGCACAGATCACACACACACACACCCTGGTCACAGCACCCAGGGGAAAGGAAAGCAGTTCCTGACATTCTCCCACACAAGCTAACAGGGGAAAAAGTTGCTTTGGGTTAACTAAGGGGTCAGGGAAAGAGAGATCAGGCAGCGCTTTCCCCCCCACAACGGCCCCACCTCTCTGGATGAAGACCCTTGGAATTCGTTGCCACTGAGGGGTATGATAGACCTTGCTCCACAAGCGGACGTGCTCCCCTCCCTTGTAGGATCTGGGAGTCTCCTCTCCTCACAGCTGCCAAAGAGAACGATGTCCAGGCTCTCAGCAAGCTGCTCAAGTATGAAGCCTGCGATGTCCACCAGAAAGGTAAGGAGCATCTGCTCCCGGGTCAGCCCTGTGCACACGGCTCCCCCTCCCCCAGCCTCCTGCCAGTATAGCCCCAGGACCTTCTGCTGTGGGCCCCCAAACCTCTCCGGTCCCAATTCCCCTGCTCCAGCAAAGCCACGTGACTCTTTCTGTCGATGTCAGGAGCCCTGGGGGAGACGGCACTGCACGTGGCGGCCCTCTATGACAACCTGGAGGCTGCCATCGCACTGATGGAGGCTGTCCCGGAGCTGGTCAACGAGCCCATTACCTCTGAGCTGTATGAAGGTGAGAGGCCAAGGGGCTCGGGATGGAGGGAGGAGCGACCAGCTCAATGTTTCAGGTCAGTCTTGGTGGCGGATAATTTGGGGAAACCAAGAGGGAATGCGAGCCCCCCTCCCCTTTATCCCCCTCTTCATGTCCCTTCTTCCTCAGCCTCCTCAGTGCAGCTCATTCGAGCACCAACCCCTGAGATGGAAAGGCCTAGAGTGGGAAGAGGCAGGCAGCAGCTGGATCCCCTGGGAACCCTGCCAGGCCCAGCAAACCCCCGCCCCATCCTCCCCGCGAAAGGCTGCCCTGGTGAAGAGGACCCTGTGGAGATATGGGAGGGACCCCCTGCAGGATCCTGGTGACAGACCCCATGACAAGAGCTCTCTTGTCCAGGTCAGACGGCACTGCACATGGCCGTCATGAACCAGAACGTGAACTTGGTGAAAGCCCTGCTCGCCCATGGGGCCAACGTGTCTGCAAGAGTTACAGGCTCCAATTTCTGCCCCGGTCCTCACAATCTCATCTCCTTTGGTGAGAGCCAGGGCCAGGGCTGGGAGGACGCGGAGGGGCCAAGAGCAGAGGGAGGGCAGCCTGACGAGGCTCCATGCCTGGGGAAGCTGGGGGGGGGGGGGGTCCGCCCTCTGCACCGTCCCGCCTCTGACAAGTGTCCCCAGGCCCAGAGCTGAGAGGTGGGGAGGGAGAGGCAGTCCCCTGGAGAGACTGCCCATCCCAGCCTGCACTCTCAAGCCGCGGGGCCCTCTGCATCCCCAGGGGAGCACCCTTTGTCCTTTGCGGCGTGCGTGGGCAGCGAGGAGATCGTGAGGCTGCTCATTGAGCACGGTGCTGACATCCGGGCCCAGGACTCCCTGGGTGAGAGCCGGGCTGGAAGGGGAGCTGGGTTGCTCAGGAGGGGCCAGGACAGCCCTCAGGTCCACCCGGGGTGGGGGGGTGGGGGTCATGAGGAGCATCAGGGACTCGTCCCCGTGGCCGCGTGACAGCCCGCGTCCTCCCCCAGGAAACACCGTGCTGCACATCCTCGTCCTGCAGCCCAACAAAACCTTTGCCTGCCAGATGTACAACCTGCTGCTGTCCTACGACGGGCGTGGGGACCACCTGCAGTCCCTGGACCTCGTGCCCAATCACCAGGGCCTCACCCCCTTCAAGCTGGCTGGAGTGGAGGGCAACACCACGGTGAGGGACCCTCCCCCAATCCCACCGTGTCCTTCTCCTGACCTTCATCTTACGTTTCTGGCCCTTTGAGGAAATAGATGTCACCAGCTATCCCCGATGCTGAGGCCCGTTTTCAGCTTCAATTGGAATTTCTCTTGCAGTCCCTGTCTCTCTTTCTTGCCCACTTTCTCTCCCTTGAGTTGTTGGGGACTTACAGGGTCTAGATCCCACCCTGGAGTGGTTTGAAATGCCCACGTCCTCCTGTCCTTTCAGCCCACAAGCAGCAGCCCTGCATCCTCTCACCTCCCGTTTCCAAGCTCTAGAGGGAGTTACGGGGGAAGAGGATGGCATGAAGATGGGTTCTTTTGCTTGCAAGGCTGTGGTCCCTGAGTGAACAGCGAGCACCCTTTCGGGGGTGCTGTGCTCTGGGCAAGCTTCCCAGCCACACCCTGTAACAGTCCCCTCTGCTTGCTCCGCCTCACTCACCTGCCCTCCGCCCCCAACCTTAGATGTTCCAAAACCTGATGCAAAAACGGAAGCACATCCAGTGGATATACGGGCCGCTGACCTCCACTCTGTACGACCTCACGGAGATCGACGACTCAGGGGAGCAGCAATCCCTGCTGGAGCTTATCGTCACCTCCAAGAAGCGGGAGGTACGCGGTACGGGGAGGGGGCAGGAGGGGGTGTGGTCTTCAGGGGAGGGAGCAACGGGGGAGGGGAGTCGGGGTCTCTGAGCTGCTTGCTCTCTTCTTGTTCTGCTGCAGGCTCGCCAGATCCTGGACCAGACGCCAGTGAAGGAGCTGGTGAACCTCAAGTGGAAGAGATATGGGTGGCCATACTTCTGTATGCTGGCTGCCATATACCTGCTGTACATGGTCTGCTTTACCACGTGCTGTGTCTACCGCCCCCTCAATCCCAGGACCGACAACCAAACTGGCCCCCGGGACAACACCCTCCTACAGCAGAAGCTACTTCAGGTGACACCCTAGGAGCAGCAGAGCTTCAGGCGGGATCCAGCTCCCTGCCCTTTCTTAGACGTGTGTCACGTTCCCGTCTTACCACCCACATTTCTCCCTCACTTAAGTCTCAAATACATAGGCACAAATTCAAAATACATGCACACAGAAACACACCTATGCTCTAAGAGCAGAGTTTGAGAGCGCCAAACAGGTTAAAAAGAATCTGACTGGTTTTTGACCCTAGACAAGAGACGCTGACTTGTACCCAGGGGCAGGCAGGGAAGCCCCGAGTCCTCTGACCATGTCTCTCCCCTCAGGAGGCCTATGTGACCCCCGAGGATCACCTCCGACTGGTGGGGGAGCTGGTGTCCGTCTTTGGAGCTGTGATCATTCTGCTCATAGAGGTGTGGTGTGGTCGGGATCCGGAGATGAGGCTGTCTGCCGCGGGGATCCAGCCCGAGCCTCAGTCTACAGGGCCTTTGTGTCTTCCTGGCCTCTCTCCAGATTCCAGACATCTTCCGCGTGGGGGTCACTCGCTTCTTTGGACAGACCATCCTTGGAGGACCGTTCCACGTCCTCTTGTAAGCCTCCTTCCTCTCACCCCCGTCCCTTTCCTCACCAAGGCTCCAGTTTTACTCCCCGGATCCCTGACCTGTGGAGAACCCCAGTTCCAGAGGCCCCTCTCTGATGTGTGTGTGACCCTGTGTGTCGAGCTTACGGAGGTTGAACCTGAGTGTGTGGGCACCATTGCCATCACCCCCTTGCTCTTGGATCCCCAGGATCATCCCAGTCTCCCTCTCATCACCCCCTCCCTGCTCTCCCACCAGCATCACCTATGCCTGCATGGTGCTGGTGACCATGGTGATGAGGCTCACCAACACCAACGGGGAGGTGGTGCCCATGTCCTTCGCCCTGGTGCTGGGCTGGTGCAACGTCATGTACTTTGCGCGAGGATTCCAGATGCTGGGCCCCTTCACCGTCATGATCCAGAAGGTCCGTGCCGCCTCCCAAGCTTTCTAGAGAAAGGTCCTAGAGCAGGGGCTGCATATTTCTGTAAAGGGCCAGGTAACAGAGGTCTCAGGCTTGGAGAGCCACATATAGTCTGTTTGATTTTCTTCTCCTTTTTTTCTCTTCCTCCTTTTAAATTTTTTTCAATCCTTTAAACATATAAAATTCTTGTTCAAGGGCCAACCGAAACTGACCAAGTAGATTTGGCCAGCAGGCCAGTTTGCCAACCCTATGCGAGAGGGGTGGAGCTGTTAAGACTTCTCAGGGTTAGACCTCTTATTAGAGGCTGGAAGGGGCATTTGCTCAAGGGATTGATGTGGAGCTGTCCTCCCTTCCCTCCCCTCCGTCTAGATGATTTTTGGCGATCTGATGAGATTCTGCTGGCTGATGGCTGTGGTCATCCTGGGCTTTGCCTCAGGTACATCATCTGAGATGGGGGCCCTGGGCTGGAGGCAACTAGACAGACAGCACAGAATACCTCTGGATAAACTTGGCGGGGGTGGGGGTGGGGAAGGTGGGAAGGTAGGCAGAGGTAAGAGGAGGCCGTAGGATCTAAGGACGGGCTGTCCCTCAGGAGTGTTAGGGGGCGGTGGCTCTTGGGATCAGGAGGGTGAGCCATATGGAAACTTAGGGAATGAAAGAACCCAAAGTGCAGAGTGAGACAGGGCTGGGCTGGTGACATTGGAGAGGAAGGAAAACAGCACTGAAATGGGCAGCAAAGAGCTGGCTATGGTTTATTCACATGTAACTAACTCTCACCCCCTGGGGCGGAGCAGCCTTCTTTATCATCTTCCAGACAGAGGACCCTAACGAGCTGGGCCATTTCTACAATTACCCCATGGCGCTGTTCAGCACCTTCGAGCTGTTCCTCACCATCATCGATGGCCCTGCCAACTACAGCGTGGACCTGCCCTTCATGTACAGCGTCACCTATGCTGCCTTCGCCGTCATCGCCGCTCTGCTCATGCTCAACCTCCTCATCGCTATGATGGGTGACACGCACTGGCGCGTAGCCCACGAGCGGGATGAGATCTGGAGGGCCCAGGTGAGCCCCCTGGTGGCGGGGAGCGTTCGTGCAAGTCATTCCCTTCCTGCCAAGGGCGGGGCCAAACTCAGAGGCCGGATATTTTTGTCCCTACCATAGGTTTGGACGGTTAGCGCACAGTACAAAAGGTTATGCAAAGTGTACAGAACTGGATTAGCAATACAACTGAGCAGTACTGGAATAGCTGGAAAGAATTCCTCACAGTTTTCTCAAAAAGTCAAATCTGTCTTTTCTAGAATAATCAACAAGAAATGACGCTTAGTAGTGGCTACCACAGCATTCAGTAAATTTTGTTACTGAATAAAAAAGCTGGAGTATCACATCTTTCTGGCAATATTTAAGTCTTCAAAATTTGACCCAGAAAAATTGGACCTGTTAAAAATAATGCCACACAAACTCCCTATACAGCAGAAACTATCTTCAGTCAGATAATTGTGATGGGGACAAAAGAACAAATTGGATCAAATCATCATTTAAAAATACAAAATAATTTATCTCAACAAAAATAATTTCAGCAAAATAAATGGAAATCCCTCAAATTGGATGGCATCTAACTGTGTTGTGTAGAAAATGGAGTTAAAAAAAAACCCTAATCTGGCTAAACAGGGTTTGCTGATGAAAATATTTTCTTCCCTGCGAATGTATTGATATGAGATTTCTCTGCAGGACGTCTGTGTTTCTAAGTGGCCTTTACATCTATAGGGTCAAAATATTCTGTAGCCCTGCGGACCCTTTCTCTTTGCTCCGCCCTCCTTCCTGTCTCCTTGGGGCAAGGTCTCCCCACCTGCTGCAGGACCAGCCTGGCCTGGATGTCAGGTCACGGGTGAAGTGCTGTAAGGCTCAAGGCCCATCCACTGTGTCCCGCAGAAGAGGGCTGACAAAGCTGACGCTGCCCTCCCCAGCCCAGGGGTGTTGTCACCTCTGGGAAACCATGAGTTTCCCAGATGTTGCTCAACTGTTGTCCCTCTGCCTGGCGTCCTCTCCTCTCCTGGTCCGCACCCAGCCTCTGATTTCATCCTCTTCTGTCCCCACACGCAGGTCGTGGCCACCACAGTGATGCTGGAAAAGAAGCTGCCTCGCTGCCTGTGGCCTCGCTCCGGGATCTGCGGGCGCAAGTTCGGGCTGGGGGACCGTTGGTTCCTGCGGTGAGTGACAGCGGGGGCTGGTGCCCCTCTGCTCAACCTCCTGCCCCCAGGGGCCCTGTGCAGGCCTGTGTGCTCCCTGGGCTTCAGGCCTCGCTGGGAGAAGGGGGCCTGCTAGGTTCCTGGGCCCTGAAAGCATCCCCAGAGCTGCTGGACTCGGCTCTGTGCTGCTTCCCGAGGCCTGCCAGCCCCTGTGCCCACTCGGGCTGCGGACAAGGGAAAAGGGCACCAACAGTAGGGTTGGGCGGGGCCAGGAGACAAGGGCTGGTCCAGGGTCAGCCTTTCCATCAACTCCTCCTTCCCCCCAGGGTGGAAGACAGACGGGATCTCAACCGGCAGCGCGTCCGGCGCTACGCGCAGGCCTTCTGCAACCCAGGCTCCGAAGATGACATGGAAGGACGGTGGCTGGGCGGCCCCTTCGGCCTCCACCTGTCCCTTCCTGCCCCCTCGGTGTCTCGAAGTACTTCCCGCGGCAGCGTGAATTGGGGGAGGCTGCGGGAAGCGACCCGGAGGAGAGAGCGGAGGGGGACGGTGAACAGGGCTCTGGAGGACGGGGAGGGTTGGGAGTACCAGATCTGAGTGCCTCCGCCCACCTTGGTGCCCGGCAGCATCAAGAAACAAAGCCTAGACCTCTCATCAGCCAGGTCCAGAGGGTAGAACACAATAAAGGGAAACCAAGGAGCAGGCCCACGCCTCACGGTAAGCACAGGGCCCAGCGCGAAGAAGGACCCAGCTTCACCCACCCTGGCGGCTGCAGTGTCTGAGCAAAGCACTTTAAGAAAGGCTTGCTGCCTCGGGCACCGGTCTCCACCCCGGTGTCACAGCTGCAGACGGCGGAGGAGGCTGGGGAAAGGTGTAATGAGGGGATGGGTACCGCCTCGGGGGGAAGACACCTCCTACCTTCCAATAAAGTCCTTCTGCTCTCCTTGCGCATCCTTCTCTGCAGTGTGGTCTTCCCGGCCCTGCCTCTCTGCTCCAAGGCCTTCCCACCCCCTTCCTTGCAGACCGAGGCCTCACCACACCTCCAACTTGCAAAATCCCTTCTTTCCCTTTAATGTGGGGGAGGGAGGTGGAGGGGCAGAGGACCAGGGAGTGAGGCGTCCCCAGGGTCGGGTTTAGTGTGGCGGGCAGGTGCCTCTCACGGAGGCCAGGGTGGAGACGGGCTCCCATCTCCCATGTCCTCCTTGGACCTGCGTCCAGGACTGGGTCACGGGCAGTGTCTGTCTGTCTGTCAGTTCATAGCTTTCTGCCGGGGGCTCAGACCTCCACGGAGCCCAGCGGCCTCAGGTGCTGCTTCAGGAGCTGGATGTGGTGCAGCAGCTTCTTCTGGTGGCCGGCCAGGGTGATGCCCAGGGTTGGCAGGTCTCTGTTGGGGAAGGAGTGGATTAAATCGGGGCCAGTATCTCCAAGATCCCAGGCGCGACCGCTGCCCTGGGGCCTGGGCTCCCCTCTCCCACCTCACCCTGCTTACTCCAGGCTGAGCTGAGCCACGTCACTGAAGGTGTGGAGGCCGGACTGGGAGAAGCTGTCCTGGTAGCACTCCAGGCCGATGGCCGAGAGCCAGGCCTGAGGGGAGTGCAGAGAGGGAAAGTCCAGGGCCGCGGGGTTCAGAAGGGCCTGGGAGGGTCTGAGTGGGAGGGGCAGGCAGGTCAAGGTCCCCTCTTCATCCTAGTCCCCTTCGCCTCAGTTTGCTTTTTGGTTTGCCTCATCCCTCCCTGGCTTTCCCAGGCTTTAGCCCCAAGCTCCAGACCTGTCCCTGGGGCTCCCGCCGGAGTGCTCTGCTCCCTGCAGAGTGTCTGGCTTGCGGATCATCTTGTCAAACGCAGCCACCAGCTGGTCAAAGTGAGGTCGCTGGGTACGATCCTTCTGCCAAGTGTCCAGCATAAGCAGGTGTAATCCAGGCGGACAGCCTGGAGGCGGGGGCAGCCGGAACTCCTGCTCTATTGCATTTAGTACCTGGGGGTTAGAGGAAGCACGTGGTGCTTGGAGGCTATTGCTAGTGGAAAGGAATGTATTGTCAGGTAACCATGAGGTTGGAAAGGAACTTAAAAGATATGGAAAATGAGACCCACGAATGGAGGGCTTAGAATGTGTGAGTCTGTGAAGGCTGGAGGGACAGCGGTAGGGAATTGGCAGTGTCTAGGTCAAGAGCTCACCTCCTGGTCACGCATGTCCCAGTAGGGCCGTTCTCCGTAACTCATCACTTCCCACATCACTATCCCAAAGCTCCAGACGTCACTGGATGTTGTATGTTTCCCGTGTGCAATGACCTCTGGGGCTGCCCAGCGAAGCATACAACTTGGGCCCTGAGGGGTGGGGTTGAAAGTAACAACAGCAATAATCAGAGCAGTGGTCCTAGTTATTGATCAACTACTACGTGCTCAGATGTGCCTCAAGGGTTTTACATCAAGCCTCTCGTTTAATCCCATAACGACCCTGTAGCATAGATGCCATTATCTCCATTTTGCAGAGGCAAAGGCTGAGGCATCGAGAAGTACAAACCTGTGCAAAGTCACAGAGCTTGAGGGTGGCGTGTTCACGATTTGTACCCGGCGGCTCTGACACGAGTCAGCATTAGGGAAGGGCAGGAGGTGGTTCTAGGACTCCCACCCTCCCAGTCCCCTTTCTTCCCCAGTGTCCTCAGTCCCTGAAACCCCTCCATCACACAGGTGAGCTCTGCCCCTTCAGACACTAAGATACACCACCTGAGGCATCCACCGCCCCAGGTTCCAGCTCAGCCTCCGGCACCCCCTGAGGGATGTGGGGCCCCAAGGCTGTGCTCTCACCTGAGGACTGTGGCCAAGACGAGCCACTTTGCACACTAGGTGGCTGTTCACCAGCACGCTGTGGGCAGCGAGTGCGCGGTGGACGAAGGCGAAGCTGGACAGGTGGTGCATGGCGGCGGCCACGCCCCGCTGCATGGCCACCAGCTGCAGGCTGCTGAACTGGCCCTCCCGCTGCTGAGGGATGGGGGCAGAGGTCAGCCAAGGGGCGGGGAACCTCGGCACATCACGCAGAGACGCTGGCGCCAAAAGGCAAAGGGACCTGGGGATCAGCGAACGGCCTGGGAGTGAAGGACGGAGACCCTGGAGGTGGGGCAGCAGGGAGCGAAGGCACAGACAGGGCTCTGTCTCCGGGACAGTTGAGAAGTGCCCACCTTCCCGGCCCGAGCCGACCCCCACACCTTGCCACCAGCCTGACTGACCCTCAGGAAGCTGTCCAGCGGGCCCAGCTCCATGAGCTCCGTCACCACCATGAGGGGCCGGCTCTTGGTGACCACGCCCTCCAGCCGCAGGATGTTGGGGTGCTGAAACTGGCCCAGCACTGCGGCCTGGCCTAGAAAGGCCGTCTGCAGGCTCTCGGCGCCTCCGCTCCACAGGGCCTGGATGGCCACGGCCTGCTCCCGCCGTCCCCGGGGCTGCAGGCGGCCCCGGCGCACCTCCCCGAAGGAGCCTGGGAAAGCAGGCGTACGCTGGGGGGGTCTCCAGGAAGGACTCAGTGTCCTGCCCTGTTTAGGAGGGACCCTGCTGGGACCCCTTCCGTGCCCTCCCTCTGCCTCTGCCATACCTGCTCCAATGACCTCCTCGATCTTCATGTATGTGGGATCGACCTCCCGGGCGAATTCTCGGATGGCCTGGCAGGGGTCCTCGTAGGTGGAGGGGTCGACGTAGTACTTCACCCCTAGCCCTGCAGGCACATGGGGTCCATTATGAGGAGGTGTGCAGGCGGGCGGCCCACGCACCCCAGGCACGCTCTCTCACTGCCGAAGATGGTGCCAAGGAGCTGCCCTCGACCGTGCGGGGCCCAGCCTTGCCCGGTGCCCTCCCGGCCCCCGGCCCCTCCCATCCCAGCCACACCCACACCTGGGCTGCTGTACTGCTGCAGCTGCTCCGTGTAGCCAGTTCCACGCCGCTTCCTGGGGGACAAACCAGAGTCCTGCGGTCACACTCCCTCTCCCATTTACCCCCCCAGTCTGCCCACGAAGGCCAAGGTCCTGCCAGGGATCAGTGGCTGGAAGGAGCCGCGCCCCAAGGGCAGGGGCTGGGTGGTGGTGGTGGTGGACACTCGTGGGCGCTTTTGCAGGGAACCTAGGGGCCATCAGGGCTTGGGATCGTGCTTTGGAGAGTATGGTGCTGGGCCACGGTGGGGAGAGACTCACCTCTGGAAGACGAGAGCCAGCACGGTGATGGCCGCCAGCAGAAGGAAGGCCAGCGCCCCCAGGATGGACCCAACCACCAAGGAGAGTCTCTCGGGAAGCTGGGCAGACAGCTCACCTGGAGAACCAGCCACCCAGAGTCACAGGTGTGGGAGATCTCACACGCCAGTGCAGACCTCACACACACACCACCCCGCAAGCACCCACCTACCCACACCCCCTCCCCCCACAGACCCGAAGGTCGGTGGGCAGCCAGTCTCCCAGTCTGGAGGGTTTGGGGTGAAGGTTCGAGGCCTGGATGGTTCCTGGACCCCTCCTCACGATCCCTTGGGCCGCCCCTGCCCCGTCCAGGCCTCCTCTCACCTTGAGGCAGCGTCTGGAAGTAGACCTTGCCCCCGTACGGGCCGTGGCCTGCGGCTGTCCGTGCCCGCACCTGGAAGCCATAGATGTGGCCGGGGCTCAGCTGGGTCACGGTGGCCGTGTTGGTCTCGCTGGTCAGGGTGAAGGAGTGGGATTCATCTTCTGCCTGGGGGTGACAGCCGCTCACTCCCTGCCAGCTGCGAGGGCCCCTCGCCCCCCTGCTCCCGCCCCCGCTCCTCACACCCCGCTGCGGCAGGGCCCCGAGGCACGTCTCCTGTCTCCCCACCCCTAGCCCCACTGCGGAGCACTTGCGGCTCCCAACACCCCTGCCGGGCGCCCCTCTGCTCCCCACCTGGTCATAGTAGCGGAGCTGATAATCCAGGATGTCCCCGTTGGCCTGGTCGGGCTGTGGCCAGGACACGGTGATGCTGCTGGAGGCCCGGCTCACCTGGTGCACAGCAGGCACTGCGGAGGGAACTGGAGTGCGGGGTTAGCGGCGGTGTCCAGGGGCGGGAGAGCAGGAGTGGGCTCTAAGGCGGTGACTGGCAGCTTAAGGGAGGGCAAGGCTCACCTGCGTGGCTGGTGCTGACATTGACGGCTGCAGCCTGGGGAGGGTCGGGGCTGAGCTCCGACACCCCATTGACGGCCTGCACCTCCAAGATGTAGGGCACGTGTGCCCGGAGCCCCCCAACGAGCACGCGGCTCTCAGTCAGGCCCCTCTGGCGGGGGTCGAAATGCACCTCATCCCTGCAGCGGCGACAAGGGCCCTTGCCTCCCGCTCCACACTCCTTGCACACGACGTTGAAGAGCAGGTCCCCGCGTCCCCCCAGCTCCTGGGGCAGGCGCCAGTGCAGCATGAGCGCAGAGCCCTGCACCTCAAACCACAGCTCCTGAGGGGCCGACGGGGGGGCTGGGGAGGGCGTGTGCAGGGCAGGGAAGCGCCGCGAAGGCCGGAGTCGTGGGGCGGGGGTGATTGGGGAAGAAAGGAGGCAGGGGAGGGAGGATGGCCCAGAGGGAGGAGACAGAAAGCAGGGGAAAGCGGAGAAGGCAGGTGGGGCGAGAGAGGAAGGAGGTGGGCCAGGTGGAGATGGGGTCAGGGGAAAGAGGCGGGGAAGGAAAGCAAGGACACAGGAGAAAGAAGTCAGTGCAAATGCAAACCAGCTGCACCGTGTTGCCCTCCAGGCTCTCCCTCCCCTGGTCCCACTCCCATCCCACGCCCATCCCTGGGGCCGGGGCGGGGGGTGGGGGGGACTCACCAGTGCAGGGGGCCTCTGGGGGGTCGGAGCTGGCCCGGTAGAAGCCCTCCAGGCAGGCACACACGGGGGCCGCAGGGTCAGGGGCGAGGCTGCGGGCAGGGCATGGTGAGCAGGGGGCATTCCCAGCCGAGGCTTTGTAGGACCCCCTGGGGCAGGCTGAGGGGCAGAGGAGGGTAGAGGCCTCAGGCCCACCCCGTCCATCCCCTCCTGAGCCCCCCACACCTGCACACAGCCAGCCTTCTGAGATCCATCTCCTCCTCACCCCTCTCTCCCCTCTTTCCCTCCCTCAGCCAGAGATTACTTCTGCCATTTTGCCGGGGCCGAATTACATTTCCATTGATGGAAAAAGTGAGGTGTGGTAGGGGCTGCAGCAGAGCAAGCACCACATGTAGCTGCCGAGCTCGACTGCCTAGCCTGCCTCTGCCGCAGGATCATTCTTTACAGCTGCATGCACGGCCTTCTACCTGCCTCCTGGTCACCTGGCCCTGGGGCGAACCATCCCCAGCTAGATGGCAAATGCGGACAAAGGACCCCATCCCAAGCCAGCCTAGGAGTTTAACTCCTTTCATCTCCATCCCTTCTCAGGCCTGCAGCCCTAGGATCCCCAGCAATCGCTGTGGAAGTCTCCAGAAGGTTCTAGAAGTTTCAGATGAGTGGCTGAGAGCAAGGTTGTGCGCTTTAGGAAATAAATCTGGAGAAAACAGGGGTCCTTTCCTAAAATAACTTATTCCTGACCTTCTGGGGACAAAATGAAGTGTGGGCTCGTTCAGGAGAGGATCCCAAAGGTGGGGGGCAGGTGCAAGGGAGCGGGGTCTCACCTTGGCAGGCCTTGTCTCCGCGAGCAGGCTCGTGCCCGGGCTGGCAGCGGCAGCTCCCAACGGCTACCATCCACTTGCCCTCCCCGTTACAGTGCAGCCTGGGAGGGCTGCCTCCTGCCTGGCCCGCTCCTCCATCCTCCTCGGGCTCTGCGTGCTCCACACAGGTGCCCACGGCCGCCACCAGGGAGGCCCCCCCGGCCCCACTGGCCTGCGTCTCAGGAAAGGTGGCGAAGGCGCGGAGCACGGAGGGGCAGGCGTAGGAGAAGAGCTTGACCGCCACGAGGGCCAGGCAGGCCCCGGTGTCCTGGAAGGCCACGTAGAAGCCGCGCTGGGTCAAGGGCCCGAAGCTCCGCTCCTTGATGTTCAGCTGCAGCCCCGCCCGCTGCCCCGCCCCGCGCGGGCCCACCGCCCACGCTGAGGAGGCGGGGAAACTCTCATCCGCCGCGATCGTGTCCACCTTGGTCCAGCGTTTGAGGTGCCAGGAGGAGGTGCTGTCGGAGCTGTCGGGCTCCTCGGCCTGGCGGTAGTAAAGCGTGAAGGTCTCCCGGCAGGTGCCCCCCGCCACGCCAAGGCTGGAGCAGGCCCGCACGGAGAAGTGCAGCCGGATGTGCGCCCTCTGGGCCCCTCGCCGCTCCACAAAGTGTGTCTGCAGCCAGTTGTCCTGCCCGGGGCCGGGAAGGGCCCCGGCCACGTGGCATGCCTCGAAGGTCCGAGTCAGGCGTCGCTGGTCATCCAGAACACTCACTTCGTCCCACTGCAGGGAGGACCACAGAGGGCATTAGCTGCTCGGGGCTGGAAAGGTGCAGGGAGGCGGGGGCATATCCCTCCCGGTGAAACTTAGCATTAAGGACATGCAAAGCAGCTGAGGATACCAGGAAGTCCTGCTCCTCTGGAGGTCAGGCATCTTGTCCCATCCATCTCTGCTCAGGGTTTCCTCCACAAACTCAACACGCTAGCGGGGGTGGGGGTGGGGGTGGGTGGGGGGGCGTTGGGTTCAGAATGAAAGCGTGACACTCACCCCACCTGGTGGGTAGGTGAGCCAGCCAATCTCAGATGTCTCTCCAGTGGTGTCCAGCAATACCTCTGCCCAGCGATAAGAAGGGGCACGCAGTTAGCAGGCCTTCAGCCAGCAGGTCTCACCCCACCCCATTCCCATTAGGAAAAAGAGAATTTCCCTCCCCGGTTCCTTGAATTGACTAACAGGAGCACAGCTGCCTGTCGGAAGCCTTTCTCTGAAACCTTCCCCCTTCCTTTCCCCCTTTAGATGTCTTCACCCTTTCCTGACTTTTCTGAATCTTTCCCACTTCCCATCAGTGCTGGCTCTCCCCTGGCAGGTGGGGGGGTTCTCCCATCTCCCCTCCCTCTTACCTTCCAGAGCCAGGACTGAGGACACCAGCACCAGGACCCACAGGCCACACACCATGCCCGCCACCCTGCTCCCTGACGGGGCAGCCCGCTCAGCGGCCATGAGGCATCTTCAGGGCTCCCACCATTGCTCTGGCCACCACCCTGCTCCCAGGTGGGGCTGCTGCTTCGTAAGACTGGGGTCTGCAGCCAAGCTGGCTTCCTAGGGAGACACAAAGGACCAGAGGAGGCCGGTGGGAGGGAACCGCATTGCTTCAGAGTTGGCCCTGGGTCTCCCCCTGTAGCTCGCAAAGTACCCCAGCACCAACCATGGGTGAGGGCCAGCAGGAGGCTGACTCTCTCCTGACCTGTGTCAGGTCCACCATCTTGGAGGACCATGTGCCCGGTCACCCACTACACCCCACAGGTGACCCATCTCTGAGCATCTGTTTCTCATGGCCCTCCCCTTTACAGCACTGGGTAGTTCTGAGCCAGTCTTACCCCTTTGCTTCTGGAAGGAGCTATTCAAGTTCTTTCTCTTCATTTACTCTCCTCCCTTCCTCCTACGGCCACTCTGCATAGAAAATCAGAAGATTCTTCTCATTAAAAGCAGGCGAGTTAGAAGCTACTCCTTCCCTGGGGGCACACGGTTCCCCCTGCCCAACACCTCCCAACCCCCATCAGACTCGGATACTCTAGACATTTCTGAGAGGCAGTGAAGCAAGAGGGACAGAAGAAGGAGAGCTGGGGGGTATCATGGGAGGGAGGGTGTGAGAGCAGACGCAGAAAAGTACATAGGCGGAAAGATTCCATCTGATAAAGGAGCCAGGACAGAGAAGGGACAGAGCTATGTAGGTGTGGCATACCTACATTTTATGAACCAAGGTCCTCTCTCCACAAGTGTATATGAAAAGATGCTCCCTAGTTTGCTCACAATGAAAGGGAGGCATGTTGAAACAACAGTGAAATGCCATTTTGTTCTACGAGATTAACAATGCCTGGGTGGGGAAGGTATGAGAAATAGGCTCTCTTGCATTCATTGCGCATACGGGCTCAAGTTGGTGTATCCTCTTAGAAGGACAGTTGGCGATGTCTATCTAGCAGCTTCACTTCTAAGAATCTGTCCTTCAGGTATCGTATACTTGGATCCTTTTGCATAGATGTTCGAACAAGAATATTTATTGCAGCATTGCTTGTAAGGGAAAAGACTGTAAAGTAACTGTTCATCAATAGGAAGATGGTTAAAAAATTATGGCACAACCTTCAGAAGGAATAAGGGCTAGTGTTTATGTACTGATATGAAAATAATTTCCAAGTGAAAGTACATAGTCCATTGCAGAACCATATACAGTATGCTCCCGATTGATCGGTAACTTAAGAAGGACCTACATATACATATGTATGTAAGGATCTTTAAGAAAGGTAGACAAAACCTGGGAAGAAGGGGAGAGGGAGAGGATGGGGGCTAGTGCAAGAGACACTTACTCTCACTATATCCCCTTAAATTTTTATATTTAAAAAATCTTGCATACATATTATTTTTCAATGAAATCATTAAAATTTCATTCAAATCCATAAATAATAACTGTTTAATAAAACGAATCAAAATAGTGTTCATGCCCTCAAAATGATTTCACGCTTTTATGTAAAACATTCCCGAGCCTTAAGAAGCACAGCGCTGGGCTTCCCTGGTGGCGCAGTGGTTGAGAGTCTGCCTGCTAATGCAGGGGACACGGGTTCGAGCCCTGGTCTGGGAAGGTCCCACATGCCGCAGAGCAACTAGGCCCGTGAGCCACAACTACTGAGCCTGCGTGTCTGGAGCCTGTGCTCCGCAACGAGAGGCCACGATAGTGAGAGGCCCGCGCACCGCGATGAAGAGTGGCCCCCGCTTGCCACAGCTGGAGAGAGCCCTCGCACAGAAACGAAGACCCAACACAGCCAAATGGATGAATAAATAAATAAATAAATAATAACTAAAGGTGCTAATAATTAAAAAAAAAAAAAAATCAGTTCCCTAAGAATTTAATAAATTAATCACTTGTATTAAAAAAAAAAAAAAAAAAGAAGCACAGCACTACGGCTCACAAGCACATGCCCAGGAGCCCTGGCTGCCTCCAGGGTCACGGTGAAGACCAGGAAGCTCAGACCTTTCTTTGCTGGTTGGTCTAAGGTTAGGGGCGAGCTACGTCTCTCCTTGTGACTGAGTCTCAAAAGTCTGTGAGTTGCATGGACACTAGAGGTCATTTATTTCTGTTGAGAAGAAAACAAGAGGCATGTTTCTCAAAAGACACGAGTTTGAGAGTAAAAAAAAAAAAAAAAGTCAATTGGAAGTTGGCACCTAAAAATTACACATTTCACAATGAAGCTGAAACTAAGCTATTAAACTATATTTAATTTTGATAAATATGAGAATCAGGATTTGATTTCTGTTAATCTGATTTTTTCAGTTAATGCTGGCTATGCTGTAAGCTGAAGCCGTCGGTGTTATCTCCAGGTGGTTTTCATGAAAAGACACCATTTCTGCAGCTGCATGGGCTGACATGTATGGATGTCTGCCATGTAGCCACTGAAATGCACCTTTCATGCCTCTAGACCCCTAGATGAGAAACAGAGAGTTCAATTTATAGCCCATGGAGGCAAGTAAGGAGCATTGCCAAATCTTCACGTTGTATATCTTAAACTTACACAATATTATATGTCAACTGTATCTCAGTAAAGCTGGGGGGAAAAAGAAGCATTTCCATAGGGCAAACTATTCCTAAGAAACAGAGGTTCTTTGCAAATACTGTCCCAAATGCTACTAGAATCATTCACATATAAAATAAATGTTTCAAGAACCGAGAGATGGTAAAGTAAAAAGCGCTGTCCCATCATCAACGGCTGTTTAGAAACTATCCTAAAGTAATTCATGCTGTAGATATACACCCCACCCCAACTCTCAATGACTTAATTTGAAGGCATGCTTGACACACCAGAGCAGACCACTGTCTGAAGAAACTTATTTATAACCTTCGGTCTTCTGGATCCGAATCGAAAAAAGGTCCTCATCAAACAGCAAAAGTACACTTCTGGGTACTTGAAGGTCCTCAACCATTTCTTTGAGAAATGGTCACAGAGTCTTTAGGAAGGCTGTTATCAAGAACTGAAAATGCCAGCAAAACGTCTTTAAACAATGAAGGCTATTACACCATTTGCCCAGCAGATAGTCTTTAAAATAGCCTCTTTCAGTTAGAACATGGATGGATTCTGGAATCTGTTCAAAGAAGAAACTATAAGTACCATGTCTTCTTAAACTTATAACTAGACAAATAATCATGGAGAAGGAATAATGAACACTTTGGAATATCCCAGTGAAATTTTTTTGAGAGACAGCAAAACATGAGAGCAAAGGATGCCCTGCAGATCATATCAGCTGTGCAGTATGGAACAGTCTAGAAGATGAATGGCCAAGCACTTGCTTTGATGACCCACAATACAAGTAACACGGTGGCTTGTGGCTATAATAGGGCGTGTGCGCATAGCCTTAGTATGCATCTTGATGACAACATGAAGCTGGCCTCTCTCCAGAAGATCCAGAAAAAAGCAGAAGCAATTATAAAACACGCTAAATCCATTCAGTTTCTGTTGTCAAGAGGAATCAGGAAGAAAAGAATAAAGTGGAGACATCACATGTAGACTGCCACAAGGAATGTTTTGAAATTTTACGAAGAACAAAGACATTCATTAAAAAGAAATGGTTGAGGACCTTCAAGTACCCAGAAGTGTACTTTTGCTGTTTGATGAGGACCTCTTTTAGATTCGGATCCAGAAGACTGAAGGTTATAAATAAGTTTCCTCAGAAAAAAACTGTTGCTGAGTGAGACTAGGAAGTTAGGTCAGTTCTTACGTATCAAACAAAGCAGATAAATCCAAGTCTTTTATTTTTTAATGTATAAAAAGAAACTGAGTGTACCTCTATGGTAAGGATAAAAATAAGGATAGAGGGAACTTTATTAAGACACGGAAGAAATTGCTGTCAACTAATTCCTGCCACTGCAGATTCTTTTGAAACAAGATTCAAAGGCGGAAATATAAGTGACAAGAACACGCAGCTCCATCACATGCCTAGAATACAAAACAAGCAGGACTTAGAACTTGATTTTCAAAGGTGCCTTCACTGGCTGAGGATGAGGACATCTTTCCCCATTTGGTCCAGGAGTGCGCCCTGGGAGCAGCCAATCACATCCCTGCTGCCACACAGAGGGAGACAGGCCTCTGTAAGGCCAGGCCCCTCACCCTCTTCCCTGTGGCCTGCTTGAGATTCCTCTATCTCCTCCAGCTCATGAATCGGTCACGGTTTAGAAATCCTCTAACCCCTGAAAAAGCAGAAAACTGATCTCCATCAGGAAAACATTCACATTTCAAATGTGTATTGGTTTTAAAAATATAAAACACCAGGAGCAGCAGAAATGTGGATGTAAAATGATAGCTCAGAAAATGAGACTGATTAGACAAAGTTTCTTGTGATAAAAATTGCATTCTACGACCAGATTTTTTTTTTTCCTCAGCTCCTCTTCTGGTTATACCATTTTATATCTTTTTGATACAGTAGGGACACGAGAGCCACAAGCTTGCTACATTTCTTTAGTTTACAAAAACATGACAGTTTCATAGGCATCAGGATTGTATTTTGTTTTCACAAAATGGCAAAGATTAAAGATGTGTAGAATCTTAGTTTCTAAATCACAGCTTATGAGCTCTGTTATGTATAAAAATGAAAGATTTAAAAATAAATGAGTAAATCTGTAAGAATTTAAGAAGTTTACTGTGCTCAAATTAAAATGCTAAATATGATAATTTATGAACAAACCAAGCTGAGTTAAATATAATTTATGCACCTCGATCCACAAAGCGAATTTTTAAAAATTAAATAATCTAAGCCCAGTGAGCTTGGAGGAAAGGTATGGCAAAAGATATATTGGGCCAGTAAAATTGGTTACTGTAGGAGCATGGGGAAGCAGTTATTAACGGTCTCTTATACATACTTGAATTGTTTTTGTTACAATGAGCATATCTTATTTTTATAATTAAAACAAAATCTCATAGAATCTAAACAGAAAAGGAAAATATTTATAAAACTTAGACTAGTATAACATGTTTACAATTTATCCTCCCTGCCCTGTGCCCTCTAAGTTTCCAAACATCTAGAAATTTTCATCTATAAGAAGAAAGCAGAGAGGGAGAGGCAGTAGGACCTGGGAATGAATGAGCGAAATAATGTCAACAATAAAAGCAAAATAACTTCTATCCCTGGATAGTCTTTAAGCTTATCTCCCAAGAAGTTCAAATTGCCCCACTGATTATGCCATGCTTTTCTTACAGGATGTCAGGCATCCTGTAAGCAAAGGCCTGCAACTTCAAAGAGAAAGAGGGGGACAGAGAGGGCTATACACTCGGAACGCACACGGGGCATCACCGCAAAGCGAGCCCCGATAGGGAAGCAGAGCAGCCTGCAGGGGCCAGCAGGGCGAGGGAAGGTCCCAAGGGCAAAGAGGCCAACGGCTTTAAGTGGCTGGTGCGTCTGCTCTGGTTGCTGAGCTGGTCCTCACACCTGTTAGCCGCAGGGTCAGCGTGGGAGGGGTCAGCACCACAGGCCCTGTCGTCCGTCCTGTTCTGCAGCTGTTAAACGCCCAGGAAATTCCAGTATAATCCTTGCTCAGCTGAATGCTGCAGCCTCTACCCCTTAATCTCTACCTTGGTCTCAGTAGGTCTCTTTGAGATCTGGCCACCCGCCCTGAAAAGGATCCCAGCGGCCTTTAAGGAGGCATCCAGAGCAGACAGTGAGGAGGTAGCTTTCCTCCGGTGCTTCTAGCCCCTGCTGCCCTGGCTGGAGAAGCCAATGTGTGGATTGGCTAGGACACACTGGCTAGCACACTGTCCTAGCAGAGGACAGTGCTATGTCCCTGGAGGCCTCCAGCCCCGGAGAATGTCCCCCAGAGCACGCAGAGGCAGACAAATGTGCCTCCCACTCCCCGGCTGGCTGTGAAGCTGGGGGAGGCTTTTAAGATGCAGGCAGTGTCTGGGTCTAGCCAGACAGCCACTTAGAATGAGCCACTCTGGCTGTGCATGATGGGGGGACATGCGGGGCCCTGGTAAAGGGAATAAGGGAGGGTGTTGGGGCAGTTGGTGCATATACAGGAGAGATGAGTAAGTGGAAGATTGTGGAAGAAAGCCCATGAGTGCCAGGACCGGTGCCCGTGAGAGCAAGTGTGAGAGTGTGTAAGGGAGAGTGTCTATAAGGTGAGATGGGTGTGGAGCAGGAGAGTATGCGCTGGGTGTGTGTGTGTGTGGCAGCAGGCCCATCCCTGCAGATCCCGAGTGGTCCTCACGTTGCTGGCATATGCCCATGAGCCCTTCCCCCTCACCCTGAGTCTCTCCCTACTCCACCCCTAGTTGGGTTGTCAACCTCTCTCTGCCCCAGGAGTTGTTCCTGTGGAAACCCCTGGGCTGGGAGAGTAAGGTACGCAGGGAAGTAGAGAAAGGGAAACCTCAGGCTCAAAGTCCCCCAAACCCCAGCATCCCCATTCCACCTGGTGGGGACACAAGGCCAAGGGCCCAGCTCTGGAGATGGTGATCCGCTGGGAGAGCATCTGGCCCTGCCCGGAGGAGGGATGGTCCTGCCCTTCCCCCGCTCAGCCCATCACTGCCTGTTGCTCCCTGGCATTCTGATGACAGAGCGGCCCTTGCCTGCCATCTTCTTGCCCCCTGAAGGAACCGACAGACTCTAAAGGAGTCCTCTTCCCCAGGTCACTAGGCAGGTACATACATAACAGCCTGCACCCTAATCTTCCTGCAATAAAAAATGTGCATTGCCCTGAAAGAGCCAACCAGCCCCTCTGAACAGCAGCACCTGGCAAGTCTCAGAGCCCCAGTCACTTGGGCAGTTTCCCTGGACTGCCAGCTTCCCACAGCTCCTTTCCCACTAAACGAGCATCTCTCCTTCTAGAGCCTGAGTCAAGTTCCCGGGGCGGGCACAGGGCCCGGGGTTAACTGACTGGGAACAGGCCCAGCCACTTCTCTCCCTGGGTACTGCCAGGGACATTACAACATCGGCTACGCTGGGCCCCTGCCAGCTCCCCCAGGGATGGGAGGAGAGAGGGTGCCAGACAGCCAAGGCTGGTGGGTCGGGGTGTCGGGCAGGCAGGGCCACGCACCCAGATGTAAAGCGAGGGGGTGGAGCTGGGGCAGCAGCAGCAAGCAGTAGACTTTGGTTGTGATTTGGGGGTCAGGGCTGGGGAGCAGCAACCAAGCGTTCCCTCCACTCCAGGGCTTATGGGTGGTCATGGGGCTGCGGGAGCAGGATAGGCTGTGGGGAGCTGGGGGCAGGTGTGCGATCAACCTCCTTGCTCCTCCCAGCTCCGCCGGGATTGGAGACATGCCACTGGAGTCAGACGGGTGGTCAATCCTCTTCAGCAGGCTGGGAGCCCGGCCTCTTCCAGGACCCCTAGATCAGGAACTCCTATATCAGAGCCAACCGAGTGCCTCTGGAAACACCGTGGGGGGCCGCAGCAGCAGGCTCATCGGGGTGTCACTGACGGCTCGTCACAGGCGGGGGTCGGGTGGGAGCCAGGCTGGCCGGGTCCGCACCCCTCCCGAACCCCGCTCTCGCTTTGGGGACGGAGACTCAGCACTCCCCCGCGAGGACCCCCGGATCTGCAGAGGCCCTGTCTGGAGGGCCCCTTTACTTCTGCAAACCCGAATTCCTGTCCCCAGGCACGCAGGCCCCCGGCCCCCCACGACCCCCGGGCTCACCTTCGCGCCGGCCGCAGGCTCAGCAGGTCTGCGCTCCCCCGAGGCCCCGCGCTGGAGCCGGGGCTCCGGGCGCTCACCGAGGCCGCCCGCCTCTCCGCTCGGGTGCAGGGACCAACCTTCTCCGCGGCGCGGGTCCGCGCGGCGGCCGGGGCTGCTCCGGAGGCGGGGCGCCGCGAATCTTGAGGGGCCCGCGTCGCGCTCGCCGGCGCCGCGCTGGGTCGCGGGTCCCGCCGACCGCTACTCTGCTCCCGAGCGGCGGCTGGAGCGAGCGCAGCCCAGCCCGCCCCCTCCGCGTCCCTCCCCGCCCGGCCCGCCCCCTCTCCGGCCCCTTCGGCCGCCCTCCCTCTCCCCTCTTCCGGGGAGCCCAGCCCGCCCTCTCGGCCTCGGCGGCGAGTGCGCGGGGCTCGCCCGGGGCCTGCCTGTGCGCCGGGCCAGGGGACGTGGGCGCGGAGGATGGCGCGCGGGCCGGGCTGGGGGAGGCGGCCCGCCGGGAGCTCTGTTTAAAGCCCCCGGGGCGGGTGCGGGCTCCGGCGCTCGGAGAGCTGCGCCACTGGTGCCCAGGGCAGGGCAGGGACACCTGCGCCCCGTCGCCTCCCCTGCTTTTCTGCTTCAACTCCAGGAACTAAACCCGCTGTTTTAGTTCCCACTCAGATTTGAACTAAGGTGGGCGTGAGCTGAGAAAAAGAGAAAGAAGGAGAAGGGGGTGGAGGGAAAGACAAACTGAGAATTTAGAGGGTGCGGAGGTGGGCTGGGGGTGGATAGGCAGTCAGGGTACGAAAGGGGCTCTGATCTCGGCTTCAGCTCTTCCCCGCGTTGGGGACCCTGGATCTTGCCCGGCGTTGGGGCTTCTGACTCCACCCGCCCGCCCTCCATCCTCTCCGAAGGGCAGGGAAGCCTGGGTCTCAGAGTGGGGGAAGTCCCGAGGTCGGTGCCAGGAGCTTACACTGCCGGGCAAGTCGCTGCACCTCTGGGTGCCTCTTCTCTCGCCCGCTCCCCAGAGAGAAATTCCCCACACGGATGAGAGACGGTGGAAAGTACTTGCAGCGGGTGCCTGGAAGGGTTGAGGAACGGAGGGGGCGCCGCGAGGAAAAAAGGTTTCTGCCCACCCGTAGCTTCCTCTCAAACCCGGGACAGGATTGGGGTTCTATTGTTCCGGTCCTAACAGCCCTGAGCTGAGGCCTTGCTGCGAAGTGTTGCTGCCACCTGCTGGCTCTTTCAAAGAACACAAGTATCAGGGGGAGTCTGGCTTATTCCCCCACCCCCAGCTCCCCATGTTACCCTGTCCCACATCATTCTCCTACGTTCTTCATTTATTCACGACACCTTTATTAAAGCACTAGCTGCAAATGGGCTGGTCAAAACTGGTACTTAAGGAGCATTCAGAAATCCAGGAAAATTGTGAAGGAGGTCTATGAGCCCACAAGCGCAATAAGCAGAACAATGAAACTCATTAGGCACCTGGGAGAAACACAGGCTTTAATGAATTGGCTGAATGAGTGATATAAAGAAAGACAAAGGCGACTGAACAAGTCCCCGGGCAAGGGGCTTGTTTACTCTCAATATCTGAGTCAATTAATAAGCCTAATGCTGTTGAGGGATTCTGCATTTGGACATCCAAATGATAAGTCCACTCACATTGGTGAGTTTATCTGTTTCTTCTCTTTGCTCTGAAACTCAGTGGTAGAGAATTGCCTTCATTTCCAAATCAGTTCTCCCCAAGACCTTGAAAGACTTTTGTGGAGAAACCTGGCTTTATATGCAATATTACATAACTCATGATCCTAGATATAGTAATAATTTGATTGTCAGAAAGCTATGGGTATATTGGGAACTTTTTAAAAAAGCATATGATTAAATTATGTTAAAAATAAAAGTATCAATCAAACCAAAACATAGAAGTAACTTTATAAAACCCAGAAGTTCTAATAGTAATTTGCAATTCATCATATATTGACATTATAGCAAAAAATATCTCTATTCCTTTCTATTGTCTGACATAGCTCATTTTTTATACCGCCCATTAGGTGCCTATAATATGAAATTAAGTTTTTGTTGTTTGAGGCTTATGTAATTAGTTCTTTTTCTTTTGTTAATATTTGAGAGACATCCCATCTTCAAAGAAAGCTCCCTTGCACCCTGGAGGCAAAGAGGTTTAAATTTGTGATGACAATTTGCCCTGTATCATAATCTCCTGTGTGTTATCAAACTAAATTTTAAAAGCAGGTGGATAGCACAGAATGCATTGTTAAGTGATGCTGCCATCTGCAGCTATTAAAAAACAAAGTAATAAATTCCTTCTTAAAGTTGGATATAAATCCTTTCTAAAATTTGTTCAGTGCCTGGCACACATTAGGTGCTTAGAAGTGTTTTAGAATAAGTGAATAAAAAATCATTGTATTTAAATTTGCTCTGTGCTGAAGGGCAGGACCTAATAAAGTCTGTGGCTCACAGAAGTCATTATGTTGGGACACAACCATCTACAATGTAAATTTGGAGCCAAAAGAAGATCCTGAGTAGAAAACTCCAGGTGATTTGAGATGGCTTTTTGACTGGTTCTGGTTTTGTTTTTCTGTTTTTGCCTCCTTCTTGGGTTTTTCTCTCTCCAACATCTGTCACTCCCCAAGGATGTGCAATTTTCTTCTTTTTTATTTCCCTTTAGAATGGCTAATGCAAGCTGATGTTATTATAAACAAAGAGCTTTATAAGTAATATCAGTGATAAGAATTCTAGTAAAAAGCAATAAAGCAACTTGCTGAGCCCCCAGATCTCTTATTCCAAGACATGAGTTATAGCTCCAGAAGCACAAGCTCACAGGGTCCCTGGCATGTCCCTGAACTGTCTCCAGGCTCCGTGGCCTCTAGGGGCAGTCTTCCCAAAAGCTGGAGTCTGGTCTCCAAACATTTTGGCCTATAAAAGTGTCAAACGCCCAATTTATACAATTTTGTTTGTTTGTTTAGAAACTTCTAGAGTAAACCTACAGGACTGGTTTGTTTGAAAGACAAACCTAGTTTGCAACTGATTTGTACACCAGTGGTGACAGATAACCTGAATGCTCATTGGATGTGAGTGATCTTCAAAGTTTACCCATCGGAGTCTTACACTTTTGCATTACTTTAACCGAACGATAATAAAAAGACATTTACAGGTATTAGTGCACAGAGAGAAAGAGAAAGGCTCTTCTCTCCTGATAGGATGTTTAATCAGTTAGAGATTGATGTCAGCTGCATGTAAGGAACAAATCGAGGAATTCAGGGTTGCTATGGCAGCCCCAGGTCAACAAGACTTAGGTTTCTGCCCCTCTGTCTTTAGGGTGAGGCCTTGTTCTCAGGTTGTCCGCCCATCAGCCAGAGTTCCAATTATAAGGTCTATTAGTTTCAGTCAAGAGATAGAAGATGGGCACAGAATAAAGGGCATAGTTTCAGCTGAGTTAAGACTCTTTAAAGATCCTTCCTGGGGGCTTTACCCAGTGACTTCTCCTTGTATATTATTGGCCAGGGAATACAGGTGCACCAAATAAAATTAAAGGTCTGTTAGTGAGAGAGGAGAAGGGAAAGAATGTTAGACAAGCAACCAGCAGCCTCCACCGCAAATGAGCTGAGATGATCACAATTACCTACTTTTCCTGCAATCTATGAAGACGGAGGCTTTTCATCAGACATCCTTGCAGCCCACCCCTCCAGGCCAGCATCTTTAATACATATTTTTAAAGTTCAAAGATGATTCCTAGGAAGTTAATGGAGTGAAGGGAATGCTAGGCGCCTCCTTTTACTAGAATAGCTATGACACCATCTCAGAAGAAAAATCCTCTGCAGTCACTCATATAAACCAGAAGAGTTGAAAACATTCCAGATTTTAAGAAGAGTTTGGGCAATCCCCATGTGCGGGACAGGGTTGACAAGTGTGCCACACCACTCTGCCCCTTCCCTTGTCTATGCTGTGTCTTCTCCCTTTGGATCCAGACAGGGTGCGATGATCTACAACACGGAGCAGGTGATCCCATGGTCTGCTCTTCCAGTCACATGCAGTCTTGTCCTCTAGCTCTGGTCCCAGACCGTGTTCTCTGAAAATATCCACATCCCCACCCCCACCCCCAAAAATAGGAAGGGTCACCTGCATTGCTGCAAGATCTGCCACTAGCTCTAGATGTGGCTGGAGCATTTCCTAGTTCTCAGGCTGCTGGATGTTCCCTTGTCTTAGACAATAGTTCTCTCTCTCCGTTCATATGGGATTCTGGAGTCTATCCCATCAGACCTTTAAGCACCAGTAACAAAAGGAGCAAGTCGGTATTAATAATTAGTAAACAACAACAAAACTTGAGATCTTTTAAAAATCTGAGGCAAAGTGAAAAAGGAGTAATGATGTAAGAGTTTAAAGAAAAGGTTTTCACTTTATATTCTTAGTGAGTTAAAAGCAGATACGGAAACTATTTTTAAAGGTTGGGATGAAAAGGGAGTGTGAAAAAAAAAAGAAAAGCACAATAGCCAAAATAAAATCTCAGTCATGCAGAAAGAAAAAAATTGACTTAAGACTCCAGGAAAAACAAACCAGTGAAATATAACATGAACCTGGGAAGACATTCCATGTGAGACATAAATAGATTATTTTTTAACTAACAGAGAAGATAAAACATCTGAAAAATACAAAAGGGGATTCTAACCTTAAAATGACAGTAATACCAGAATGAGAAGACAGATTAAAAACACAAGAGAAGAAAAATAAAAAATTAACGAAATTTATTTCAGTATCTGGCACAGGCTAAGTACTTTTTTTAAAAAAAATAAATTCATTTATTTTATTTTTGGCTGCGTTGGGTCTTCGTTGCTGTGCGCGGGCTTTTCTCTGGTTGTGGCGAGCGGGGGCTACTCTTCATTGCGGTGTGCGGGCTTCTCATTGCGGTGTCTTCGCTTGTTGTGGAGCATGGGCTCTAGGTGCGTGGGCTTCAGTAGTTATAGCATGTGGGCTCATTCGTTGTGGCTCTCAGGCTCTAGAGCGCAGGCTCAGTAGTTGTGGCACACGGGTTTAGCTGCTCCGCAACATGTGGGATCTTCCCGGACCAGGGTTCGAACCTGTGTCGCCTGCACTGGCAGGCAGATTCTTAACCACTGCACTGCCAGGGAAGTCCACATGCTAAGTACTTAATGAATATTTATTACATAGTTGAATTAACTTTAAAAAAACTCATGAAACTGACAATTTAGCAAAACTGATAGGCAGAAATCAATACCAAGATATATTCTGGTAAAAGTTTTCCAGTGAGTACCTTATAAATTTATACACACACACAGAGTTCATTTTTAACAAGAGTCAAAGTCAAGATGTGTTCGTATTTCTTTTCTGGGGCATTGATTAATGAGAAGGTCCATAGCTGTAGAATAATACCTTCAGAGTGCTCAGAAGAAAAGGATAAAACACTATTGATCAGCTTCTAAAAAGCCATTCCCAACTCTTCTCGTTAGCTACCTGAAATGTTGAGGCTGAGAAGCTTAAATAATTGCCCTCCTAGTCTTTCTTACAGTTAGGAGTGGATACCCAGCCTAATTCTGCTTCATGAGAAGGAAATAGAATTCTGCTTGGGGCACTTCTGAGAAAGCTTTTGGATTTCTGATAAAAGGGGCACAGATTTGGCTGATGTGGCCCTTTCTCGTCTGTCTTGCTTTGAAATCATCCCTTGGACATTGTACTGGTTTCCTACCAAATGCCGCAAAAAACTTAGAAGCTAAAAACAACACAAAGGTATTATTTTACAGTTCTGGAGGTCAGAAGTCTGAAATAGGTGTAGCTGGGCTAAAAAAAAAAGAAAAAAAAAATCAAGATGTAAGCAGGTCTGTGTTCCCTCTGGAGGCACTGTTTCCTTGACGTCTCTAGTGCAATGTCCAGAGGCCACTGCATTCCTTAACTCATGAATTTCTCTATCTTTAAAGCCAGCAATGTTGGGCTGAGTTCTTCTCACTGACTCTCTTCTCTCTCCCTTTTCTACTTATAATCACTTGTGTGATTATATTGGATCCACCCAGATAATCCAGGACAATTCTCTCCATCTCCAGGTCAGGTAATTAGCAACCTTAATTCTATATGCAATCTTAATTCCCCACTGCCATGTGCACTCACATAATAGATTTCAAGGATTAGGATGTGGATATCTTTGGGGACCATTATTCTGGTACCACAGACATGGTGGCTGGAGCTGCAGCAGCCATATTGGCAGCTGAGCCAAAACCAGCAACCACATATACTGCTTGTTACATGAAAAAAGAACCAAAAACCTGTAATTGTGATTTTTGTTACCTGCAGCTTCATACTTCTCTATTGAATATAGACTTAAATATTATATTCCCAGCTCAGGACCTATTCTTTTCAAGAGGCAAGATAAGGTCATTCTTGGATCTGCAAATTCTTGGAACATTTACTACTCAAGTCTGTTTTCCAGCAAGACACACTGCAAATGTACTCTGAACAATTAAGAGATGAATAAGCAATTTCATTCTTCATTATGAAAGCTGTGATTGAGAAAAAGTGGTTATAATCACTGAAACTAAAGTTGTAGGATAAATAAAATACAAAACAAAATAAAAACCTGCAAATCACTAAGCAATAAAAAGAGGAACATTAAGTAATTGAGAGTAATTATGGGAACAAAAGTAAAATATCCAATGTAAATATAAAAGAAAGTTTTTTTGAAAGGCGATTTTAAACTCCAGATTAGTATAATCCAAAGTATGAAAGGGAAATAGCAAAGATGGGGATGTCGTCAGTGTTAACTTCCTTGACATCATCAAAGGAAGTCAATCGTTACTGTTGGCATAATTAGGTTAAAAGACTTTTAATGTTTTAAGATAATCATGTAAGATTATCTTTAAAATAGGGTGTTAACCTTACAAACCATAGATAAAAGATAAAAGTAAATGGATATAGTTCATTAATGCAAAAGCAAAATATACAAAAGATAACAAGGAAGCATTAAAATGTGGAAAACATAATTAAAGTGACAGATGTCAAACCAAGTACACTGTCCTAATAAGCATAATATTCTAGAACAACTTCCATGGTAAGTCAGTGGAATAAGTATGTTGTGAAATTTCTTCAGGTAGCAAGTAACAAAAAGTCTCTTTCACATTTTGTAATATACTTAAATAATGAATTGTTGTCTTTTGCATTTCTGGAAATATTTATATAAATGAGATGGTATTGGGGGGGCACTTGACCCTTTAATTTCTCAAATAAAAATGGAACCATCAGGCTTCCCTGGTGGCGCAGTGGTTGGGAATCTGCCTGCCAATGCAGGGGACACGGGTTCGAGCCCTGGTCTGGGAGGATCCCACATGCCACGGAGCAACTGGGCCCGTGGGCCACAATTACTGAGCCTGCGCGTCTGGAGCCTGTGCCCCGCAACGGGAGGGGCCGCGACAGTGAGAGGCCCGCGCACCGCGATGAAGAGTGGCCCCCGCTCGCCGCAACTAGAGAAAGCCCTCGCACAGAAACGAAGACCCAACACAGACAAAAATAAATAAATAAATTAATTAATTAATTTTTTAAAAAAAAGAAACCTGGGTATTATTTAAAAAAAAAAAAAAATGGAGCCATCAGAAACAGTACAAAATAATACTGTTAAAATTAAACATATAATTTTGAAATATTTAAACCATGGAGTTTAAATACACTCTCACACACACACACACACACACACACACACGGAAGGAGAACATTGCTATCCTTCCCATTGCCCACCTCTCCTCTTCTTCTACCCCTCTCTTTCCCTGCACCTTCACAACCCAAGGAGAGATGCGAAAAGATGCTAATTTGTTTGCAAAATTGATTAGGCTCTTACAAGCAATAATTTCAAAAGCTTCATCTGAGTATTTGTGTAGCTAAAGCAGCAATCATGAAAAAGGATAAAGCTTAGAACTGAGCTCACTTTTTATTTATTATAAACCCAACAGGATGCAGTGTGAAAGGGGGAGATGATTAAAAAAAATCATGGGATAGTCACATTCAAATTCAACAAAAATATAGGCTTAAAGACTTTAATCACTTTAAATGAAAACATGAAATTGTTTATTTCCATATTGGAAAATAGAGTACATTTCTTAACTGGATAATATTCATTCATTTCATTCAAAATAGATTAATGAAGTAGAGACATTTGACAGATAATGTAGAATGTTAAATAAAACTAGTGGAAATTACAGAAATTTCCCATGTTAACGCTCATTAAATCCCTACAACAAACACCAACTTCCCCTTTCTTCCCTCCAACAAATTTTTTAATTGCCTAGAAGGAGCTTTTCTAACACTGCTGTTGATAATAATGTAATTGCTAATTTTATTATGGGCAAGGTGGGCTTTACTAATTATTAGATAATTAGGTTCTTTCTCCTTATAATTTTGTTCTGTACTTTTTATGAGAATTAATGTTTTGTCTTCTGAGTTGTGCTTTTCTGAATCACCACTACCTGTTGGATACTAGAAGAAAAAAAAGTGGCATATTTATGTATCACTTTGGTTACAAGATGAAGAAGGAGAGTAGATTTAGTGCTACCCTGTATTATCCTGCTGGAGACTCCCCCAGAGTAAAGTAAGTAACTCAAAGTATCCCCCCGAAGAGATGTTAGAAAACCAGATTATTTTAATGCAGTATGTGTAAGAGGAATAGAAAAATGAGATATCAATGCTACATTCCTTGAAAAGAAAGGCAATACTTACTGTTGCTCAAACTAATCGTTCTACTTAGAGGGATTTTTCTCTCTTTTGTCATCTAGGTAACTCCTATTTATTCTTAAAAATCTCAGCTGAAAGCCCAGAATAAACCCTCACATATATGGTCAATTGATTTTTGAGGAGTGCTAAGATCCTTGAAAGAGGAAAGGACAATCTGTTCAACAAATGGCACTGGGAAAACTGGCCAAAGACTGAAGTTGGACCCTTACCTTACATTATATATGAAAATTAAAGTGAATCAAAGAACTAAACTTAAGAGCTAAAACTATAAAACTCTTAGAAGAAAACATTGGGGAAAATCTTTGTGACTTTGGATTTGGCAACGATTTCATAGACATGACACCAAAAGCCAGGCACACACACACAAAGATAAACTGGATTTCATCAAAATTAAGAACTTTTGTATATCAAGGGATAATATCAAGAAACCAAAATGATAATGTAAAGAATGGAAGAAAATATTTGTAAATTAAATATCTGGTATGCATTTAATATCCAGAATATATAAAGGACTCCTAAAACTCAACAACAAAAAAACCCAATAGCCCAATTCAAAAATGGGCAAAGGACTTGAATAGACATTTATCCAAGGAAGATATACCAATGTCCAATAAGCACATGAAAAGGTACTCAACATCATTCATCATTAGGGAAATGCAAATCAAAATCACGAGATACCACTTAATATTTACTATGATGGCTATAATTTTAAAAGTGGAAAATATGTGTTGGTGAGGATGTGGAGAAATTGGACTTCTTGTGTACTGCTGGTGGGAATGTAAAATGAAGCAGCAGCTATGGAAAACAGTTTGGCGGTTTTCTAAAAAGTTACTCGTAGAACTACCACACGACCCAGCAATTTCACTCCTATGTATATACACAAAAGGATTGAAATCAGGAACTAGAACAGATGTTCATAGCAGCATTATTCACAATAGCCAAAAGGTAGGAACAATCCAAGTGAACAGATGAACAGATAAACAAAAGGTAGTATATACATATGATGAAATATTATTCAACCAGAAAAGGAAATGACACTGTGACATATGCTACCCGGATGGACCTTGAAAATATTATGCTTAGGGAAATAAGCCAGATATAGAAGGACAAATATTGTACAATTCCAGTTTTATGAGGTATCTAGAAGTGGCAAATCCACAGAGACAGAAAATAGAATAGAGGCTGGCAGGGGCTGGGAGGGAGGGAGGAAGAATTATTGCTTAATAGGTACAGAGTTTTGTTGGGGAAGATGAAAAATTTTGGATATAGATAGTGCTGATGGTTACACAGCATGGTGAATGTATTTAATGCCACTGAATTGTGGTTAAAATGATAAATGTGAAGTTATGTATATTTTATAACAATAAAAGAATCTCAGCTCACAGATGGCTGTTTCAGGGAAAACTTCTGAAATCCTATTATACTCACAGAAGACTATGCTTTTTCTTTCATCACTTTTATCCTACTTTGTAAATATGTATTTATTTGTGTAGTTTTTGAGGAATGTCTTTCTCTTCTCCAGGACCGTGTGATGCATAATGATTTCCATGTCAGGTTTGCTAACTTATCTCCCAGCAGTGTCTAGCCCATTGAACTAATTTGGTATAAGAGTTTTTATTGAATTAATTTTTCCAGTATTAAGGAAGGAAACTAAAATACAGTCTTGAGTACCACATGCATCGCAATTATCTAAACCTTTCCTAGCCATGACATTTATAGAGCTGACTAATTTTAATAGGTCATTTAAAAATATAATTTAGCAAATGTGGCATGACTATGCCACACACAAATGCAGAGAGAGAAAGAAGTCTAATTATTCTATTGTTACATCACATAATTATCCATGATCAAATTATAGATTGTAGAAGGGATAATTATTCCTAATGGTCTCCAAGAGCTATCATTTTCTTTAATCGGAATTTGGTAGGGATTAAGTGATTCGGAAGGGACAGGGCAACACATTCTGATTTTAGGTGATTCACCTAAAGACTGATAATCGTGGTAAGTAAACAAAGTTTCCTCTGAGAATCTACATGTCTTGTAACAGGCTTCAAATAAATTAACAGAGTGGGAAATATGATGAACTTATATGCCTAATAATTCACAATAAATTTTCTTGCAATTATTAATAGTTCAAGGGATGAACAACAAAAAAGTGAGGTTTGCTCCTGTTTTTACTTTTCTTTTCTCATTTGACTAGAAAGTTTAAGATTTTAGAATAGCTTCTTTGGTGAATGATTTAGATTCTGAATACCTGGCAGAATATTGACAAAATTTATTCTGTAAGCATATTTAAAAACCAATTCTCCTAGTCAAATGCTTTTTCTTTTTTTAGTAGTAATGATAATGGTGGTGAGGCTGGTAGATTCAGTGCTACTTACAATGGGAAATTTCTCTAGTTCACGTTATCTATATTCAAGTTATTTTACTATGTGCCTATTCCTTCCTAATCTGCTTTGTTATTAATAAGTGTATTCTCCAGTTGTGTCGCTTAGTCTATTTTTCCAAATAGAAACAAGTTCATGTCTTTGTAAATAAATGATTAAGACTGTTTTTGTTGGGACTCTGATAAGTTTGTGTATGCTTCTGATGTGTGTCTTTCTCTGTGATCTAGGGTTTTTCCATCTGTTAAATGCCATTGAATAGTTTCCAAAAAAGGCTGCTAAGAAACTGGTTGGCAGAGAACAACATTCAAGCAGTAGAAGTTAGTATAACATGACAGAGAATGTTTGGGGTTTTTTTCCTCTTAGCAGCTGGTTTGGAAATTCTCCTTGGGGAAAGCTATTTTGTTGTGCCATGTTTGGAGGAAAAGTATTGGTAAGCTCTTTGGGGCAAGAGCAATTGCAACACGCGTGCTCAAATACAGCAGGTTGCTCCCAAGCTGCCCCCTATATCCAGGGCTTAAATCAGGTGGGCTGTCACTGCTGTCACTTTTTTTTTTTTTTTGGCTATTATCTGCACATGTAAATTTGAGTATAGAGACATGGGCAGGGCTGAATTGCTTTACATAATAAAGGGGTGAGTGTTTAGGGGTTTGTATTTAATTATTTTTTACAGAGCAATTAGATGGAAATTTCAGGATACGAAAGGAAAAAAAAAAGGAGCTGTCAAAGGAAATCACGCTTTCTTCTCAATAAAATGTACTGGTCAAAGGTGCAGCTGTCAGCAACACTACTTCCTGTCTCTGGCTTCATCAGTGAGGATGGGGTGGGTAATGCCAACAGAGGTGTTGGTGGTAGCCTCACAGCTGGATCTCTGCAGCCTCCTATTCTACCAAAAGGAGGGTATATCATGGTCATAAATGTTACCCTACCTCGGGCAGGACCCTTATGTTTGTTTCCCAGGAGTCTTATGGGAAAATCCATTAAGGATTTAAAAAAAATTTTTTTGGCCACACCATGGGCACGTGGGATCTTAGTTCCCTGACCAGGGATTGAACCAGCAACCCCTGCATTGGAAACACGGAGTCTTAACCACTGGACCGCCAGGGAAGTCCCAACGATTATTTTTATCTTATTTAAAATGTTAAAGGATAACTTTCTTTCTAATCTACTAATGAAGCAAAATTGTAAGCAAACCAGATCCCTGAAGAAACTATTGGCGGATAAGGGCATGTATCTTTAAGAAAAGGATGCAAAGACCCTGCGTTACCGTTCTTTAGATCATGGTCATAGGCTGTTAGTACCTGTGTTCCTTTTTTTAAAATGTAAAAATCACCATATAGCTTTGCCTGGCGGGCCACTTGAAGATTTTCATGTGCGCTCTGAGATAGAAGGAGGAGGATCTGGGGAAATAAAAAAGACACGGTAATGCTGAAGGGAGAGAATTCAGGGGGGAGGAGTCGGGTGATGAGTTCCGCCTCAACATTTGCAACTAGGTGTAACCTGTGTCACCTCCTGGTCAAGAAGCTTAATAGGCAGATGTACTTCATCTATGATCTCTTTTCTTTTTACTGACTTGATATAAATGAGTAGAAGGATCTTGGCAATCACATTTTTAAAGGCAGATGAGAAAAATAACAACTCCATGGTCTCTGAAATATTCCTTCGGAGGTGATTGCCATCAACCAGGAATACCCATTTAGGACTTTAATGAGCAAGAAATAAACTTCCACCATGGTTGCGCCATTATGAAATTTAGAGTTTGCTTGTTACAGCCATGAATGTTACCCTAACTGATATCCTCTGGTGGTTTATGAAATCAGAGATTGTTCATGCAGATTCAACAGTCCAAGGATCAGAGAAGGCAGCTATCTGACTTTTAGCAGATAGAACAGTGGTTTGAGTGGGACATATTTGAAAACTAACATGTGAGCCACTGTTCCAGAGTTCTTCCCATTTTGTGTATGTCGCAGGGAAGGGAGGAAAAGAGAGCACTGAATAACCCAAAACATGGCTACCTCGGTCCTTGCTTCTATAGCTGGTCATGAAGTCTAAATGAACAGTCACTGCACCCTTCTTATACGCACCCCACCCTGCACCAAATTCCATTTTCCCTTTACCCTCCACCAGTATCTTAGCAAGACAGAGTTCTCTTTTGGTTGGATGAATCACACCTTCATTCCCAGAGGATCTGAGCCTGTGGGGTCCTGGCTTCGCTGGGATGCTGCCGTTTTCATTATCTAGGGACACTGGACAGAAGAACACTATACGGCATCCCAGGGGATGCTCTGGGTTCTAGACATCGTCCTGCTCGACACCGTTATGCAACCGCTCCCAGACTTCCCTTTGGTCATAGGGATCATTCACTCAAGTTAACATAGGGACAACTTTATGAATATACGTCAAAAACATGTACCCATTATTGCTAAACTTTTCCCCACATGCTTCTCATCTTTTTTATGTGTTTGGTTTTTTTTTGGGGGGGGGCCTACTTTTTTGCACCTTTTCTCCTGAAATTTTCATTTAAGTAATAGTTTTTTACTTCCAGTGACTCTCTCGTTGATTTTTTCATTTTATCCTTTTGTTAATCAGTGAATACAATATATCCTCAAACTTTTCTGAAAAGAAAAAAGAGACTTAGAATTCAGTTAAGGTCCCTGTCTTTGCCCTTGATGGAAGAAATTTTCACATATTAAGGTATGCGGAAGTCATTCTGGCTTATACATAATTTGGCTTGAACATCATGCTAACTAAAACAGCCTGTCTTATGGCCTGTCCAACATACATTGTACATCTGCTTTAACCATTAAAAGAAAGAGTGTCGCTCATCCAGTTATACAAAGCATTAAGTTTCAATTCACTGCAGTCACCCACAACAGTGTGCCTTGAGGGGACTTCAGGCTGGGAAAAACAGAATGAAGCATTCTATGCTTTGGATTTACAGGCTCTGGCTCCTACAAAGTTAAGATGCATATCTAAGGAAGAATCTCAGTGACCTCAGATTCTTGCATCTTCCCATACAAAGAAAAACACTAACATCATTAACTTGAGATCTTTGTGATCATCAGTAATCTTTCACAGAGATGTATGCTTGACTACGGGTATTTCCCAGCCGAAAGAATTCATGTATATACTGGCTCTTCTCCTACCTCTTTGGAACCGTCCCCTCAAAGCTACTGAGAGGCTGTTTCCCAGACTATAGTCCTCAGTTTAGACTGAATAAAACTCTCTTCTATTCTTATTATAGATTGTTTATTGATTATTTGTGTCAACAGCCTGAACTCTCTCTGTTTCCTCTGGAGTCAATATTCCGTTTTATTTGGTCTTTTCCTTTATGTTACTACATAAGGAAGAGTAATTAATAATACCTGTTATAACAATCCCCCAATTCTTCGTGCTTTAACCCTGCAGAAGTTGTGGGTTCTTTGTTTGTTTTGTTTAGTTTTCTCTTCACCTAAAGGCCAGTGTGTATCTTTCTGGTCAGGTGGCTCACCTGTACAGCTATTCTATGAGGGGTCACCCTGACATCCAGGACATGGCTAACCAAAGCTTCTCACTGCTGTCACAACAGGTGAGGTGGAAGATCACATGTGGGAGGTTTGGTGTTTGGGGCCAAGCCTGGAAATGGCATATGTTTCTACTCACACTCCAATATTCAGAACTAGTTGTCTGGCTGCATCTAGATGCAAGGGGTCTGGGAAATGCAATTTTCCTGGACTCCCAAGAGGTTAATAAACTGGTTTGATAAATCTGTAGCATTGTCTTTGCCACAGCTGTTTTTCTTGAAAAACCAAATGTCTACTGATACTCAGTCGTCCAATCATGTTCATGAAATAAACATAAATTACCTGTAACTGACTACATTTCCTCTGATAGTGCGGCCTCTCCCCTGCATGAGGAGACTGCACACCCTCTGTGCGGGTGTGGTGTGTGGACTGCCAGGCTTTGAGGTAAGCAAGCTGGCAACCTCTTCTAGAAGCCATTGCCCCTCTTAGGTTGACAGTTTAATTCCTCTGAAAGGTATTTTTCCAGCTTCACGTTATAGACATTTTCCTTAAACACATTCATACGTGCGGAGGTCAGAAAGGAGGCTCTGACTCAGCAGCCGTTGAACATATAGTTCTTAAACCAATCGTCTTGCATTAAGTTCTTTCTCACGCTCTGACTACATCCCTGTGGACTTGAGGAACTCTGTCCACAGCTGCAGTGGCCCTGCCTCAGCTGATGCTTTCTCCTTTACCCGTTCTGAGCTGTGTCTCTCCTCACTCTCATTTATATATCAATTTGGCCGTAACCATCTTTCACCTTTCAGAAACTCATAAAATCTTGCTTTGCTAGTATTTTCCTTCCAGTGTTCAGCAATCATATTAATTTCTTCACTTTTATGCTCTTTACCAAAACTTATATTTCAATAGTTTGTTGCCTTTTTTTTTTGGACCGAAGGGAGATAAATGATTTTCTTCAAACTATCATCTTGAACTAAAAGCTCTATGTTTTTCACTTAGCAATAAATGATTTTTCCATGCTTATATAACTATTTTCTGTATCATTAAATAGTCTCCTAAAACAAGTTATGATATGTGAAAAATATTCCATTTTATAGAATACTTCTATACAGGGTTATAGTATACAGGGATACTTCCTGTGAATTGTATCCCTCCCTTTTGAAGTCCCAAATAACTTTCTCTGGTTGAATATTTAACTTATTTCAGTATTATTTTTGACAATTATAAACGACCCTGCAATTGACATTCTTGTACCTGGGATGTTAAATGTCTGATGATTTTCTTAGATCAAATTCCTTGACGTGGACTCACTGACCCAAAGATCTTTTGCTTTTTGATGGCTTTATGTATGTACACCAAATTGCTCCACTGAAATACCATACTGTCTCATAAGCCCATCAGCAGTAGGTATTATCACTGAAAAAAATATTTGCCAATTTATTTTTACCGCTAGCACTTACTAACTGGGTACCTTCATATCCTCAACTGTAAGATATGGTCTAGGTATTAGAGTCTTGTAAAGATTAAACATATACTTCATACATGCCTATCATAATCTAAATATGCAGTAAATTTTGTTTAAAAAATAATGAATTATTAAGAAAATAAAAGAATCAGCTGTCTGCCTCTCAAAATCATTATGAGGATTAAATGAGATAATATATGGAAAAATACACAGAAGTCACTGAGGGGGAGTGGATAATGTGACCCCCAAATATGCCACTTTGCCATGTGGATTGTTTTGAGCTGATGACAATCAAGGCCTAACAGACCCAGGAAGAGGTGTTTTGGTTTGTTTGTTTGACACCCCCCTTTGATGCCTAAAAGAATTTAGATAGAGGGCCTCTACCAGGAAGAGAGCTAATACCAGAGATAACTTTTTATATCAGAAAGACTTAGCTGCAGGGCATGGCAGACATCTGCTCTTCCCATCTTCCTGTGAATTGTATCCCTCCCCTTTGAAGTCCCAAAACCCCTACCCCCTTCACCTTTGCTCAGGATGGCATATAAACCTCAGTTGCCTTACTGTCTTAGAGCCTCTTATCTTTGGGGTTCCTGTATGTATGAAATTTATTTTTCTTTCTCCTGTTAATCTGTCTAATGCCAGTTTAATTGCTGGACCAGCCAAAGAACCGAGAATAGAAGAAGGGAAAAGATTTCCTCCCCTACACGGTATACATGGAGTATTTATATGTTAAGTATTATTGTTCTCTCTCCTTCTAATCCAGGCCTCTTGAATGCAAGAGTAATCTAAATCCCCAGGCCCTAGCTAGGACACAGGGAAAACAAGCACACCACGTGGACAGCCTTGGGCGGGTGGTCTGATTGACCCATCACTGAAGATGATCAAGGAGACCAACAGAGGATTGGCCTTGGGGAATTTATTTCCCCTGGCCCAAGCATTCAGATTTCCTTTTAATTACAGACTTATTGGAACATCCGTGTGTGAGCAATTTATCCACAAGACTGTCATCATCTGCTCCCTGTACACCACCCCTGTGGCTAAGTGATTTTCTGCTCAGCCCCATTTCCACTGAGTCTTTATATGAATACAACCCAGGTACAGAGAGGACACATTTCTGGTTCACTCAAGAGCTCTGGGGGTTTTGATAACAACTTGGCAGGAAGGAAGGGACAGAGCTTTGAAAAAAATAAAGAAGAAAGACCTAGCTTAATAAACATTGTGGGTATTTAAAGGGATAACCGTGAATATGGAAAGGTGACTATTACAATTATTAGAAAGTTAGGTCCAGAAATTATAGGACAAAGAGAACCTGGGTTGAACAAGTGAAACGATTGTCCAGAGGTGCCTCTGCCTTGACTTTTTCTATAGATTTAGGATCTTTGGGATGAAATGCTGGTTACACAGAATATTTTATATTAGGAGCCTTGTTTTCTTCTTCCTCTTTTCTTCTCCCTCTGTTCTTCCTGTCCTGGAGTACACCCTCATCTGTTAAAAGCAGCCATTGTTTTACATCAACATTCAGCTCTATAATACATTTGATTATGAATAATTGTCACTAGACCCACTCAAGCAGTCCTTGTGTCCTGCTTTGTGTCCTACATCTGTGCCCTGAAATCAACTCTGAGCACGGGCCATGTGTTGTCTTATGAAGTCAGTGAGCGAGGCAAGTGTCTAAAACAAGGATGTCCTGTCTGAGTTTATATCAATCAGGTTATGCATTCTTCTGCTGGTAAGAGATGTTAAATAATCATGGCTTTAAAAAAAACCCAGTTTTTTAAAATTTGCATAAAAGGAGCCCAGAGTGAGGCAGTCTAGAGCTGGTAAAAAGGCTTTGAGGTGATTTTGGGCAAGATAGAATTTTCTCTTTCACATAAAAGCATGACTGTAAGTAGTTCAGGGCAGTTGTAGAAGCTGTATGGTGATCTAGGACCCAGAATGACTTTCTGCTTTGTACTTCCTAGAGTACTAATAGCCCAAGATTGAGTGAAAGACATCCCACTGAGGTACCAAGAAGCAGAATAGAGGAAGGGGGAAAGAATGGACATATTGACTTCCTTTCAGGACTTTTAGTGAAAGCTGCACACAACACTGGACCTTACGTAACATGGCCAGAGCTAAGTCACTTGACTACGCCTCGCTATGAGCAAATCTGGAAAAAAAATTTTGTATTCCAAATTTTTATGTACTCAACTAAACTTAATTGTGGTTTATGAGAGTAGAAGAAGTAGAGAACAGATATTAGGGGACAATTAGCAGTTTTTTCCATAATAGAATATTTTACTTTGTAGAGAACATGGAAAAATAAAGGAGATAATAAGGTCAACTACTTTAAGGAAAACAGAATTTTAACTCCAGGGAAATCAATAAAAGTTATATGAGAGAGTAATTGTAATTATACCTGTATGACTTTGCAGTAAACAATTATTTATGAAGTCATAATAATATAAACACCACTTTAATTTTCAACTTTCAGAGTCAACTTATAGACACAGCACAACATACTTGATCATGCTCCAAAGTGAAGTATAAGTGATATCAACTTCGACAATGTAGACGTAAAATTATAGATGATAAATTTAGTGCATGGAAGGAGGTCAAAGAAACAAAGGAGGGCTTCCCTGGTGGTGCAGTGGTTGAGAATCTGCCTGCCAATGCAGGGGACATGGGTTCGAGCCCTGGTCTGGGAAGATCCCACATGCCGCGGAGCAACTAGGCCCGTGAGCCACAATTACTGAGCCTGCACGTCTGGAGCCTGTGCTCCGCAACAGGAGAGGCCGTGATAGTGAGAGGCCCGCGCACCGCGATGAAGAGTGGCCCCCACTTGCCACAGTTAGAGAAAGCCCTTGCACAGAAACGAAGACCCAACACAGCCATAAATAAATAAATAAATAAAATAAAAATAAATAAAAATTAAAAAAAAAAAGAAACAAAGGAAAGATTTAGGACACCAATATCATCATATTATAAAGTTAGCAATGCATTTTTAAAGGATAAAAGAATAAAGGTGAAAGGATGTGTGAATATTGTTTAGAGGTACAAAAGTAATTAATAGAGACTTTATATAAATAGTGATATAATTATGTAGGAGTATTGGGCTTAATTAGGAGAGGGAGTAAGTGACCTAAGTACTCATCTATTAAGACTCTACCTCATAGCCAAGGGGGAGGGGGTTGGGGAGGGATGGAGTGGGAGATTGGGGTTAGCAGACGTAAACTTTTATGTATAGAATGGATAAGCAACAAGGTCCTACTGTGTATCACAGAGAACTATATTCAGTATCCTATGATAAACCATAATGGAAAAGAATATTAAAGAAAGAATATATATATATATATATATACACACATATATATGTATAACGGAATTACTTTGCTGTACAGAAGAAATTAACACAACGTTGTAAATCAACAATACTTCAATAACAAAAAATTGATAAAAAAGACTCTACCACCACACACTGATTAGCTTCCTCTTCCCAGTGGAGGGTATCCCATGTTTAATATGACTGCAGGGTTTTAGGGGAGTTTCTGTGGACTTGGGGGATAGCTAGGAGGATGTCGCTGTGACATGAGTAGATAATATCAAGGTGCACGCTGGCGGAATAGATGAATGCACACAGAAATGAATTTGTGGTCGTTAATGCAGGAGGATTCCTATTGCTCAAGTAGATTAACCCACTCAGGTTAACCCACTGTGATATAATAAACCACTTGAGCCACCTGTACTCACCAAGTGACCATCCAGTGATCATTTGCCTTCTTTTATTTTATTTTTATTTTTAACATCTTTATTGGAGTATAATTGCTTTACAGTGGTGTGTTAGTTTCTGCTTTATAACAAAGTGAATCAGCTATACATATACATATATCCCCATATCTCTTCCCTCTTGCCTCTCCCTCCCATCCTCCCTATCCCACCCCTCTAGGTGGACACAAAGCACCGAGCTGATCTCCCTGTGCTATGCGGCTGCTTCTCACTAGCTATCTACTTTACATTTGGTAGTGTATATATGTCAGTGCTACTCTCTCACTTCGTCCCAGCCCACCCCTCCCCTTCCCCCTGTCCTCAAGTCCATTCTCTACGTCTGCGTCTTTATTCCTGTCCTGCCCCTAGGTTCTTCAGAGCCATTTTTTCTTTTCTTTTTTTTAGATTCCATATATATGTGTTAGCATACGGTATTTGTTTTCCTCTTTCTGATTTACTTCACTCTGTATGACGGACTCTAGGTCCATCCACCTCACTACAGATAACTCAATTTCGTTCCTTTTTATGGCTGAGTAATATTCCATTGTATATAGGTGCCACATCTTCTTTATCCATTCATCTGTTGATGGACACTTAGGTTGCTTCCATGTCCTGGCTATTGTCAATAGAGCTGCAATGAACATTGTGGTACATGACTCTTTTTGAATTATGGTTTTCACAGGGTATATGCCCAGTAGTGGGATTGCTGGGTTGTATGGTAGTTCTATTTTTAGTTTTTTAAGGAACCTCCATACTGTTCTCCATACTGGCTGTATCATTTACATTCCCACCAACAGTGCAAGAGGGTTCCAGTTTCTCCATCACCTCTCCAGCATTTATTGTTTGTAGATTTTTTGATGATGGCCATTCTGACCGGTGTGAGGTGATACCTCATTGTAGTTTTCATTTGCATTTCTCTAATGATTAGTGATGTTGAGCATCCTTTCATGTGTTTGTTGGCAATCTGTATATCTTCTTTGGAGAAATGTCTATTTAGGTCTTCTGCCCATTTTTGGATTGGGTTGTTTGTTTTTTTGATATTGCGCTGCATGAGCTGCTTGTAACTTTTGGAGATTAATCTTTTGTCAGTTGCTTCATTTGCAAATGTTTTCTCCCATTCTGAGGGTTGTCTTTTCGTCATTTGCCTTCTTATATGCCTTCTCCCAAAGAAAAGGGTGTGTGGGCTTAATAGTATCTCCTCAGAATCTGTGACAATTACATTTTTCATTACTGAATTTTAAATATATAAATTGGCATTCCAATTTATAGAGCAACCTTTTCTTCGAACCAAACAGACTGAGAAGATGATCCACCTTTTCTATGATGGTACAAGTGTATGAGCCTGGGAAGCTGAGGACTGCAGCTTGGGCCGTGATGGCTTGACTAAGGTGTGTGGCACCACAGAGAAAACTTTCGGTGGTCAGCACAGCAAATTACCTGAAGATGTCCCTACCTCATTACTTGCCTTCCTCCATCTACATAATGTTTTTTTAAGGGGGTTAAACCTTAGTCTCATAAAATTGCGGAAATCTGGGCTTCGTTGAAGTTGTCTTCTGCCATTGACCAACTGGTCCCTCTGCCTGTGCTTCTTGAACATTTTGTGATTCCCCTCATGCTTCTTTGTATCCAATGCTTCTTTCCAAAGAGGAGTGTTGTTTTTTCGTCACTCTAACCCGCTCCTGTTCCAACTATCCCTCATATTAGGTTCTCAAGTCCTATTTTCTTATTCCGTGAGCACGTAGGTTCAAATCCTGGCTCTAACACTACCAAGCTATGAGTGTCAAGTGAGGAAAATTATTTAGCAACTTTAGAACTCATTATTTTCATTCATAAGTGTAATGAGTTGACTTTAAGGAATTATGAGGGCCTCTCATTGTGGGAATTAATGAATCTATGGACCCATGGGTGGACTGAAAATATTCACCGAGACCGACAGTTCCCAGTGTGATCAACAAAAGAGATGATTTCATTTTTACATAAATATAATTCGAGTTCGAAAATGATAGTAATTATTTATTTAGTCTAGAGACAATAGTTAATGCTGTGTAATAATTTCCTCTGTTAAGAGCCAAGTGCCCTCCCTCTTCTAAGCCCTGTTGACCAGGGCCACTCCTTTAATGAGAGTCTCATAATCACTCATCCTTCCCAGACCTCCTTCACCTATTTGCCTGTGTTTGCTGCCCTGCCTTTAGTTGGAAACTGCTCCCAAGGCCTTGGTCTCCGCCCTCTGCTGATGTGGTCAATATCACTTATGCCAGCTCCATCCTTCTTTCTTCCCTTCCTTCCTCCCTTCCTTCCTCGCTTCCTCCCTCCCTCTCTCTCCCTCCCTTCCTCCTTCCTCCCCCTCCTCCTTTTTGCTTATTCCCCATCCTTTTCTATCTTTGTTTGGCACATTCAGGCTGCATTTTATCTAGTCATATGCGTCTCAGAGGTTACTGACTTATTTATCTATATTTAGCATATCTTACGAATGCTGCCAATGTCTCACAAGATACTTGCCTCTACACTTAGTTTCTTTACCCTCTTTATTTGTTTTCTTGTCTCTATAACAGATTCTAACATTATCATAATGTTAGATATGTAACATATATAAATGTTAGATATATGCCATATGCAAGTAATATGCCATATGCACATTATAAATATTTTTAATTCCTTCCTCTTTGGTTTTTCATTACATTGAAAAATTTGCAGTCTAGACCAGTTGTACAGTACCAGCTTATTTCTTTAATCTTTATCTTTTTATCCTTTACTTTCCTTGGACTTGGGACATTGTTAGGAAGAAATACAGTTCACCTGACCTCAACAAACCTCAATACCACAATCAGGGCTTCTTCTTAATGTTGTTTTTTTTTTTTTCTTTCATAATTATAGCTTCATTAAACCTAGAGATAGTGGTCACACCTAGGGCTTTTACGAAACATGCAGAAGCCAACTCTCTCTCTTGGGTGTGCGTGTGTGTGTTTTCCATATGGTGACACAGCCTTCTACTGTAGAGTTTGCCTCAGCTATTTCACCAAGGACCTGAGGGATGGTTTGGAGGAGAACTGGAGGAGGGAGACCCTATCACTAATATCTTACTGATTGCTTTATTTATCCATTAGCAGGACCACACCTCACCTTAACTTCTTACTTTTCAAAATCCTTAGGGAAGGATGGAGCTTTACTTCTCCAAAGACCACACCCTAGCAATGCAGGAATGCCTAGGTTACTCTAAATGTTCACTTTGCTTCCATCAAGCATTGGGTCATATCAAATGTCATATTTATGTCTTTATGGGTAGAGAGGTATTACAATTAAATATACTTCCAATACAGACAGATATTTTAATGAGTAAGGCTTCACAGACATACTCAGATACTATGCCCATTGTTTTTAACCACTGTGATCAAATGAAGTAATGACATTTTTAGGAGACTTCTAGCTTAAGAAGAAAAAAAAAAAGTGGAGGAAGGTTCTTTATCAAAGTGCATACCCCTAGGCCCTTTCTGAGCCCTGAGTAGATCTGCTACTGACTTCTGGCTGCATCTTATGCTTCATTAAATCAGCTGGTAGTCCTCAGACAATGTTCCTAGAAATTTTGTTTTTTCTCCTTGGTGTAACCTTCACTGTATGTTTTTTCCTAAATTCTACATAAGCACATAGTGGATATCTTCTATCTAGATTTTTGTGTGTGTATATATATGCGTATATGTGTGTTTGCTTGTCTTGTTTTATTATAACCAGCTCTTCAAGCAATTTGTTTCTCTTGCTATGTTCTTAGAATCTTGTTTTATTTCTACAATCATAGACTCTACAATCATTCAAAGAGTAGGCGTGTATTTACTTAATAACATTTTTTTAATGAACTGCCTTTGCAGAGATATAAGGTCATCTAATCTAATCTTTCATCCACTGGCTGTTGATTCCATGTTCTGGAGGAAGTTCTGAGGATATCTGCTGACCACCCAGCCTAGGGGGCGCCTGTTATCTACAACAATGTCTGGAACATAGTATACACTCAATAATGTTTGTAACAATTATCATTATTATTATTTTTGTACTTTGATTAAACTTACCTTGGAAATCTTTTCTTTCTCATATTCCCTGATCCCGTCACAACTTTTCCGGTGAGCATATTTGGCTTTGCTTAGAGGCCCTTGTTTCGCAGAATCACCTGGGAATCCTGAAATTCTCAGTTTCTGTGAAATCCCCATTGTCTTTCAAATATCTGAAATGTGTATGTTAACAGAAAACCCAATTCTGTGGTTCTTTTGTCTCAACACTCTTGTGAAGAGGAAAACTAAAAAACAAAGTTCATCTCTTGCCTCCCATGCTAGCGTTTTCTTGTTTCTCTCTCCATGGGGGAAGCAAAATCAATCACTCGCATTGCCATGGCTCCTCACCACCACGACGATCGGGAGACAGCCTGCCTGGCTGGGTCTCTTGTCTCAACTACTTGCTAATCTTGTGACCGTGGGCAGAATCATCTAACGCACCTGTGCCTGGGCTTATCTGCAGAGAGGGGGCTGATAGCTGCAGCACAGGGTCTTTGTCAGGATCAAGCTGTTAAACATTTCAACACTATGAACAGCACCCAAGGAAGAGTAAGCACTGATAGATATTAGGGAGAAATGCATACCTCTGCACAGCAGCGACGTGAATCTGCTGCCCTCACTCTACGCTGAGGAGTAATGTAGTGCCGACAACGAAACACAGGAGCTTTGCAGTCGGTCAGCACTAGGTTGATCCCAGGTGTCGTCGGTGTGGTGTGAGCTGGGGCACGTGACTTAGTCTCTCCAAGCCTCAGTGCCCTCATTTGTTAACTGGGACAAATCCCAACCACCTGTCAGGATGGTGGAGCTTTACCTTAAGGGTGATAAGATGTGAAAACAACTTGATTGCACCTGGACACAGCAAATCTCAAAATACGTTATCTGTTAGAAAAAAGAAATTGCCCATTCCTTGTATCTCTTTAGTCCACTAATTTTTAAAACTTGTTTGGGGAACTTCTTTATCATTTATTTTCAACTGGCACATGAATTTTGCTGTTATTTTTATAAGACACTTTTTAAAGTGACTCTTTACTTTCCTGAAACTTTTCCAAACTGCTTGTCTCAACTTCCCTCAGTGAAAGATAACACAGTTATAATCTAGTACATACCTTTTAACACAGCAAGATTTTAAAGGGAGATCTCAATGAAGTTTTCTCACATCCTCGCTGCTCTTTGTAATGTCATCAAAAATAAACATACCTGACCGGTCAAATAATTGTTGCTATTGATATGACTCATTACAAGTATTGCATTTGGAATCTTAGGGTGTGTGTCTGAAAGAAAGTGTGTGTGTGTGGTCATTGGCCTCTCCCCTCTTGAACTTGATTTTCCCGCTTTGAGACACCTTGCTCCGGGAGTGACAGCAACTAGACACCCTGGTCCTCATTATGACTTTCCCTGAACGGCTCTGCTTTTCGCCCCCTTCCCCAACTGTCTCCACATCCCAGTGAACCACACCCAGACCTCAGGGCACCACCCTTTCTCCTTGGCTGCCTTGACTTTGTTCTTATTAGCCATCCCGTTGGTAGCACCCAATCTCGTCCGCAACGTGTTCATATTATGCAGTTGGTGTCTGCTCTGTTGCACATACTGTTTTTTTCCCTTAACGTTTTCCTAGATTCACAGCTTTGCCCTATCGCGTCCTCCTCTTTCAACACTGTTCCTCGTACTTTTCTCTCCCATTGAGAGTTCCCCCAAACCAGCATTATAAAAGGTAGGGGGTGGGTGGGACTGACCTTACTTTGGGCCATTTCTACCACCCTTCCTCTGCTCCTCATTATTTTAAGTCTTTCCCTTTTATGTCCAGAGCCCTCCTGAAATCTATAGCTTAGCAACCTCTGCTGACCCATTTGCACATCCAAAGATGATTCAGTAACTGATTCATGTTCTGGCATTCATTAATGAGCACAGTCTATCTACTGAGTGACCCCTCCAAGAGCTTAGATCTCACACCACTTGGGCCAAACACTGAGTGCTTTCATCTTACCAGACAGTTCTTTCTCAACATGTTTTCTGTCAGCATTTCCAATGTTCTACGTATTCCTCTCCCTCTCCTGGATCATTCACTCACGCCACTCCTTCTCTGACTTTCACATATTTATCCCTCACTGGGCATCCAGACTTCCTGTCAATCTGAACTACTCAGGCACCTTTTTTGATGTTGCTCTCAATGGGTTATTTACTATGAACTGAAGAAAAAAAAAAGATGGCGTTTGAGCCTAATGACTGTAATTCACTTAGTTACCTGCTCAAAAGTTTAGTGAGAGTTGGGCTCATTCAGTTGTACTCAATACACATCACACAAATACATCTACCTCAAAAATACAACACTGACGATCAAACAAAGGCTTTCTTGACACTTCCCTCTCCTGCTTTATTTCCCACAAATAACCATTATTATCAATCCAGAGTGCATTTTTCCAGCCCTTTTCTCTCTATACAATTTGAATCCCTTATCAAAATAAGCTACACGCGAATGTCTAGTAGGTACCCAGTTACAGCTGGTTGGATGAATGAACATGTAGATGTATGTGTGTGTGTGTATACAAATAATCTGCTTTGCACATGGGATCGTGAATGTGTTTTGCTATAAGTCATATTGCTTTATACATATTATTTGGCAGCTTTCTTTTTTTACTTAACAGCATATCTTGGGAATATTTCCTCCGTACCGCATATTGCTCTATTTTATTCAACAATACTGCTGCATAGCATAGTATGTTACAGATATTTATTTGTCCATTACTATACTGATGGGTATATTTCCTATATTTTGCCATTTATAAACAATGCTATCACATAAATCCTGACAGAATTTTCTGCCTACATGTACATATATTTTTATGGAATTGTTTCTTTGAAGTGAATTGTTGAGTAACATGTTATGTGCATTTTTAATAAACGTTGCCAAATGGCCTTCCACAAAGACTGAGCTTACATTCCAGCTGTGTGGGAGAGTCTGTATTTCCCCACATGCTCACCAGCGTCGGATATTATTGATTCTTTTAATTTTGCCAATCTGATGGGTGAAATGGTGTTTTATTTAAAAAAATTCATGTTTCACTGAACTTTAGTTAGATTAAGCATTTTTCATTATGTTTATTGGCCTTCTTCACTGCAAATCTATCCTTTAGACATTTCTAATTCTTTTTCTCTCTCACCAAGAGATCCCCCTCTCTTGGTGCCCTAGAATTAATTTCCTCAGGCTTCCCTTGTTTCTCAATTAACTTCTCTCTTTAGCATCTTCAATTTTCCTGTCTTCACAGATTTACTCCTCTTGGCTTTCAAACATAATCAAATACAATTATCTTGGGATAAAAGACTTTATTCAACTGTATCGTTCCCTTGAACTCCTGCCTTGTTCTCTCCACCCCTGTGCTCGACAGATGAACGCTTCACATCTGCTCCTCTAATCAATGATACCAGTGAGTTCACTCAGTCCTAATTTGGTTGACTTTGTTATGTCCTTTTAAATCCCATTGCCATCTCTCTCTTTTTTTTTTTAATTTATCTTATTTTGTTGTGCCAGGTCTTAGTTGCGGCAGGCGGGTTACTTTTGTTGTAGCTCACAGGCTCCTTCGTTGTGGCAGGCAGGCTCCTTAGTTGTGGCAGGCAGGCTCCTTAGTTGTGGCAGGCGGGCTCCTTAGTTGCAGCATGTGGGTTCCTTAGTTGTGGCAAGTGGGCTCCTTTAGTTGCGGCTCATGGGCTTCTTAGTTGTGGCATGTGAACTCTTAGTTGAAGCATGCATGTGGGATCTAGTTCCCTGACCAGGGATCGAACCCGGGCCCCCTGCATTGGAAGCGTGGAGTCTTATCTGCTGCGCCATCAGGAAAGTCCCCGCCATCTCTTTTAGGTCAGCATCTTCTCTTAGCTGCCAAGACACCTTCCCATTTTTCTTCTTACCTCTAGGATTACCTTCTTTCTTTCTCAAGCATTTTTTCCTTCTTTGCCAAAAAGCATGAATTTTTAGCCTTTCCTGTTTTTGGACCTTTGTGCTTTGCCTTCACCTGTTGCTTTGGAGAGCTTACCCAGTCCCAAAATTTTAACTGTTATCTCCATGTAAATAACTCTCAAATCACTATCACTAATCCTGATGTCTCATTAAAAACCCATTCTTTCACTTGTGCTTTTCCCCTTGAGTTGGACCACTGTAACTTCAAGATCAGAGCACTAAATTACACTTATTATTCCCCTCTCTCCCAAACCAATCGTTGTGATTTTACCAATTTTTATAGGTAACAAGAGAAAGAAAATATTATTTTCTAAGTAGCAGAATTCTCCCTCAGTAGAGATTTATTTTGTCTACTAGATACTTTGATGAGTCCCTTCCGGTGAAGGGGGCTAGGTGAAAGGGTAACATCTGAAAGGATCAAGCTTACATAAAAAGTGGTGGTCATGAAATTAATTTCCAAATGGGGCTGATCTGCTATTACACTTTTGTTTGCTGAATATTCTCTTCAAGAGCTGAATTGTTTGGGACAATCCAGGATGGAACAACTCAGGATGGGAGTGGCTGTGGAAAGAAAGAGAAAGGAAAAGGCAGCTAGCATCCAGAATGGAAATTTGGCGAAAGAACAGATGTGTTTAGGAAGGATTTTATGAAGCTTTCCGCTTGGTATAGAATGACAGATTGACAGTATTTTTCCTTCAGCACCCTAAAGATGTCTCTCTGCTGTCTTCTCACTTGTACTATTTTCATCAAGAAATCTTTTGTCTTCCTTACTTTGTTCCACTGTATAAAATATGTCTTTATTGTCTGGCTGCTTTTAAGATCTTCTCTTTAACAATAGTTTTGAGCAATTTGATTGTGGTATTCTTTGGTGTGTGTGTGTGTGTGTGTGTGTGTGTGCATTTGTGTGTGTTTCTTGTCCTTGGTTTTGTCAGACTTCTTGGATTTGTGGATTTAGAATTTTATCAAATTTGGACATTTTTCAGTCATGACTTCTTCTAATTTTTTTCTTTCTTCTCATCTCTTTCCTCTTCTTCTGGGATCCCAATTACAAGTATATTAGGCCACTTGAAGTTGTCCTATAACTCTGGATGGTCTATTTACTTTTCAAAAACTCTATTTCATCTCAGCTTGTTTTTAATGCTTTACCTTCAAGTTCATTAATATTTTCTTCTGCATTGTCTAATCTGCCATCAATCTCAGACAATGTATTTTTTTTCATCTCAGACTATATTATAGTTTTCCTCTCTAGAAGTTTGATTTGAGGCTTTAAAAAATATCTTCTATGTCTCTACTTAACACGTTCAATCTTTCCTCTAGCGTCTTGGACATATGGAACTCAGTTATAATAACCATTTTTACATCTTTATCTTCTAATTCTAGTATCTGTGTCAGTTCTGGGTTAGTTTTGATTAATTCATTTTTCTTCTCATTATGAATTATATTTTTCTGCTTCTTTGCATGCCTGGTAATTTTTTATTGCATGGTGCACATTGAATTTTACTTTTGTGTTGGAATTTTTATATTCCTATACATATTCTTGAGCTCTGTTTTAGAACTCTGTTTTAGAAGTTACTTGGACGTGATCTGATTTTTTTTATTGTCTGGCTTTAAATATTTGTTTGGTGGGTCCAGAGCAGCATGTAGTCTAGGGTTAATTATTTTCCACTCCTAAGTCAAAACACTTATAAGTTCTCTACCCCATGCCGCATGAATTTTAAGTTTTTTTAGTCTGGCTGCTGAGTATATACAATATTCCTGGCCCTAAGTGAAATTCAGGTCCTGATTTTTTTAATCCTTTTGGGTAGTTATTTTCCCAGTTTCAGATAGTTTCCTCACATCTATGCGCTGATCAGTGCTCTGCTAAATACTAGAGGTGGACCCTCTGAAGAGGGTCTAATTTTTTTTAAATTGGATGTCAGATATTTGTATTTTATGTTGCTACATTCTGGGATATTTGTACCTCTTTAAAAAATTCTGAACTTTGTTTTGTGACACAGTTAAATTCTATGGAAACAATTTGATATTTTCAAGTCTTGCTTTGAAGCTTTGTAAGTTGTGTCTAGAATAGCCTTTAGTCTAAAGTTAACTTGCCTCCACTACTGAGGCAATACTCTTCTGAGAATTCTACTCAATGCTCTCAACTCTTGCTGGTGGAAACATCATCTATTTCAAGCCCTATGTGAGCTCTGGGATGGTTCTGCCTGATCATTTCCAGTGACATTTCCCTACCTGAAAGTAGTTTCCTTATATGCATGTACTTATCAGAACAGCTGAGGAATCACTAAGAGCCTCTGCAGATTCTAGGGCTCTTTTTCTTTGCAGCTTTCCTCTCACTGTCCTGGAATTTTAGCCACTTTGACCTCTTTAAACTCTGAACTTGAGTCTTCTCAACTCAGAGAGACAGATAGGTTCTATTTTTCACCACTGCTACCTGAAATATTTCTCAAGATAGTAAGCTGGGGCCATCATAGGGTCACCTCATTTGTTTCACTTCTCTCAGGGATCTTTGTCTTGTGCCACCTGTTGTCCAATTTCTAAAAACTATTATTTCATATATTTTGTATATTTAATTGTTTTGGGTTGGAGGATAAATCCAATCCCTGTTACTTTATCATAAATTCCCTCCATACATTGATATTTAAGCTTTAGGGAATTTTACTGTAACCGATCTTCTTGCATTATTTCCCACTCCCCCCGAACTAATCTTTCTCTGTTCTTCACTTATGTCCTGTACTTTTAGCCTCTGTACCTTTGCTCAATACATTCCTCCTTTCCTGTTTTTTGCTCTCTCATCTTTCTCAGCCTAAAACTCTATGCCAAACTCAGAATCTGCCTCTTACATGAAAGTTACACTGATCATCGTAACTAGAAGTAATCTCTTTCTTGACCAAAGTTTTTTTTTTCTTTTCTTTTTTAAAATTTATTTATTTATTTATTTATTTTTGGCTGCGTTACATCTTTGTTGCTGCACGTGGGCTTTCTCTAGCTGCGGCGAGCGGGGTCTACTCTTCATTGTGGTGCACGGGCTCTAGAGCAAAGGCTCAGTAGTTGTGGTGCACAGGCCTAGTTGCTTTGCAGCATGTGGGATCTTCCTGGACCAGGGCTCAAACCTGTGTCCCCTGCATTGGCAGGTGGATTCTTAACCACTGCATCACCAGGGAAGTCCATTGACCAAAGTTTTGGGGATTATCCTGCTTGGGTTTTGCCAAGCTTCTTGGTCTGTAGGTTGATATTATTTTTCAAATCTGAACATTTTGGCTATTATTTTGAAAACTTTTTTTTTCTGCCACCTCATCTCTTCTCTGTGTCAAAGATTCCAGTTATGTTAGGCTGCTTGATACTGTTCAAGAGGTTGCTAAGACTTTTTTCTTTTTGCTTTTGTTCAGCCTTCTGCTACTCCCTTCTTTTTCTTTTTTTTTTTTTTTTTTTTTGACAGTTTCTGTTGTCCTGGTTTTATGTGTACTTTTCTCCTACAGTATCTGATCTAATGTTAAGCTTATGCAGGAACTGTTTCATTTCGTATATTTTATTAGTCTGTTCTAAAAGTTCTATTTAATTCTTTTTAAAGTCTCTGTTTCTCTCCTCATGTTGTGTTTTCCTTTAAATCTTTGAACATATTTATGATAGCTATTTTAAAGTCTTACTTACATAACTTATCATTGCATGACTTTTCTGGGTCAGTTTCTGTTGACTGATACTACCACTGAGTGCGGTCACACTTTCCAGCTTCTTAGTATACCCAGTACTTTTTAACTGAATACTCAACATTATGAATGTTTTATTTTTAATTGTCTGGATCTTGTTTTCTTCTTTCAAACAGTGTGGAGCTTTATTCTAGCAAGCCGTTAATTTACTTGCAGATCAGCTTGTCTGCTTGTTCCTTTCAAGGGTTTTTCTAAGCTTTGTTAGGTTTAAGGTAGAGTAGAGCCTTATTCCAGGGCTAGTTGAATCCTACTCTATGGGCTCTCTGGGGTCTCAACTGAATGCACTGGGAATTCAACAACATCTATTCTGGGGCTTCCCTGGTGGCACAGTGGTTAAGAATCTACCTACCAATGCAAGGGACACAGGTTTGAGCCCTGGCCCGGGAAGATCCCACATGCCGCGGAGCAAGAAAGCCCGTGCGCAACATCTACTGAGCCTGCACTCTAGAGCCCACGAGCCACAACTACTGAGTCCACGTGCCACAACTACTGAAGCCTGCGCACCTAGAGCCCGTGCTCCGCAACAAGAGAAATCCATGACAATGAGAAGCCCGCGCACCGCAAAGAAGAGTAGCTCCCACTCGCCACTACTAGAGGAAGCCTGAGCACAGCAACGAAGACCCAACACAGCCAAAAATAAATAAATAAATTAATAAATAAAAAGAAAAAAACACATCTATTCTGGTTGGACACAGCTTGAACATCTCTCAGCCTTGTGCAAGCTCTAGCAATTCCTCACCCTGTATTTCACCAGTAGTTAATTCCCCAGGAGTTATTCTTCACCTGGCCTCATGGAGTTTCACCCTAGTCACACACAGCTTAGTATTCAGCCAAAGACTCAAGGAACCCCTTATGTAGATTTCTGGGGCTCTTTTCCTCTTCTCTGAGCTGTCTCCTCAGCTCAGTAAGATTTCAAGATTTGCCATGCTCTGTCTGGGTTCCTTCTCCTGGCAAAGCAGCCCAAAAAGTACCAGGCAGAAAACTGGAATGACTACAGAGCTCACTTCATTTGTTTCTCTGTCTTATACATCACAGTCTTGTACTAGCTATTGTCTAATATCAGAAAACAATTGTTTCATGTATATTATCCAGTTTTCTAGTTGTTTATAGTTGGAGGGTATAATGGGTTGAATTGTGTCCTCCTCAGAAAAGATATGTTGAAGTCCTAACCCCCAGTACTTCAGAATGTGAACTTATTTGGGAGTAGATTCATTGCAGATGTGATTAGTTAAGATGAAGTCATACTGGCATACTGTGGGCTACCTGAGTACTAAGTACTGTAGTGTCTTTATAAGAAGACAGACATGTGAAGACAGACACACAGGGAGAACACCATGTGATGATGAAGGCAGAGACTGGAGTGATGCAGCTACAAACCAAGGAATGCCAAAGATTGCCAGCAAATCACCAGAAGCTAGGAACAGGCAAGAAAGGATTCCCCTCCAGGTTTCAGAGGGAGCATGGCCCTACTGTCACCTTAGTTTTGGACTTCTGGACTCCAAAAACTGTGAGACAATAAATTTCTGTTTTTTCAAGCCACCTGGTTTGTGGTACTTTGTTACAGCAGCTCAAGGAAACTAATACAGAGGACTAGGTGGACACCTGTTTCTCCATCAGAACTGGAAGCAGAAGTTTCCAGACTCTTTTAGCATTTCCTATCTGGATGACTTTCCACCCCTTACTTTCCTCAACAGATAATAGTTACTGGAAGACAAGTATCACAGCTTATTTATTTCTGTGTTTTCCACAGCACCTATTTAACCTTGAATTTAATATGCATTGGGTATGAAATTTATGGCTTCAAACATGGGTGGGTAAAATAATTTTATTTTCTATAATGAAAATAACTTTATATCTAAGTCCCCTTTCCTTTGGGTACATGTGGTTGACTCAGGATTTTCTCAGACAGTTCATGGTTTTCCTGTTACCCCTTTCCTCCTGATGGTATCTGAGTTCTGGGGAGCTTACCAAGTATCAAGGCATCATCGGAGGGTACTTCAGTCCTTGTTTATCTTTTCTTCAGAGTTCTCATTCATACTGGTTTTCAGCATCTGGCCCCACTGATAACTGCTGCCTTTTTAGTGTGTATCTGTTCTTCAGTCCCTGTTGATCCATGCAGGGTGCTCTATATGTTCCATGTCTCAACAGGGAGGCCTCTTCGGGCTTGATTTCTTCTCTCAGTTCATCTGTTTTCACATGAATGAGAAAGTGGCTACTCCTGATTATCCTGAGTTCCCTGGGGATTCTTGGAGACTACCTTGGGTCCCTCTGTCAAGAAACATTTTAGAGCCATGTACTGGTTTCCGTTGCTGCTGTAATGAATTGCTACAAACATAGTGGCTTGAGACAGCACACATGTATTATCTTACAGTTCTATATAGTTCAGAAGCTTGATACAGGTTTCACTGAGCTAAAATCAAGGTGTCAGCTGGGCTGTATACCTTTCTGGAGGTTCTTGGAGAGAATCCCTTTCCTTGCCTTATGCAGCTTCTAGAGGCCATCTGTATTCCTTGGCTCATGGCCCCCTTTATTTTCAAAGCCAGAAACATAGCCTCTCTCTCTCTCTCTTTTTTTTTTTTTAATATTTATTTATTTAGGCTGTGCCAGGTCTTAGTTGTAGCATGCGTGCGGGATCTAGTTCCCCAACCAGGAATCAAACCTGGGCCCCCTGCATTGGGAGTGCTGAGTCTTACCCATTGGACCACCAGGGAAGTCCCTAGCCTCTCTCTGACTCCGCTTGCATTGCCACATCTTTTTCTCTCACTCTTTTCTACGTTCCTCTTCCACGTTTAAGGATGCCTGTGATTACATTGGGCACACCTGGATAATCCAAGACAATTCCCCTATTTTAAGCTCAGTTGATTAGAAACCTTAATTCCAACTTCAACCTGAATTCCACTTCACTATGTAACCCAACATATTCACAGGTTCTGGGGAATAGGATGTCGACATCTTTGGGAGGCATTATCCTCTTACCACAAGCCATTTCTACTTATTGATCTCTGGTGTGGCAAATAGGTGCCCAGGGTATTGTTCTCCCCACCCTGGAAATTAGCACAATTCTCTGCCCTCTGAACTTCTGAGCTTCTGATTCTGCCCTCCCCACCTCTCTTCCATCTCTTTCCCTGATCAAGATGTAGCCAGACAGGGGCAGGATATGCAGAGGACAGAGATTGGGGAGATTTAGGAACATCTCCTTGGGTGACTCTCCTCTCTTCCCCTCAGCCCACATAATTTTTAACTCTTCTGCAGAGGAACAAATGGACTCTCAAAGTATCTTCCAAATCTGTTGTTTAGGGATGGATTTCAGTTTTTAAATTAAAAAGAGAAGAGTTAAATGTATTGCCATTCTCTTCACGTACAGAGCTTTATCCTGTCAGTAGTGAATCATTAAGAATTCAGTGTGGGGAGAGAAACCCAACATGGTAACCAAAGGATTTGAAGGAGGCTTGCCAGAGAGAAGAACACCCACCTAAGAAAGTGTCCAGGAAGGGCAAGGAGAGAGCTGCCATAGTTCAACCTGGGCTTCAGCTCAGCTTCTCTGGCTGACACCTCCTCACAGCGGCCAGAGATATGGCTCCTCCCTCTTGGAGATCTGCTGCCACAGAGTAGAGGGACCATATCCGCATCCACATTTCGATATATGAATGACTTGAATAACTTGAATGAATAAGCAATATTGCAGATGGGAGTGGAGAACGAGGAGATATTTTTCTATGGCATCAGCCATATGGAAGGAGCTCCAAGCTAGTGAGTTGTGACAATGATTAGGGAGTCAGGAGCCAGCTGGCTACTCTCCTCTGAATGTCTGTTCACTCTCCAATCTGCTGTGCCATCTCGAGGGAAGAAGATCACATTGCTTTCTATGCTTGGCGGTGACACTGAGCCAAGGCAGCCCATGAGTTACATCAGCTCTTGTGGGCTCTGCAGGACCCACACAGCTTTTGCTGGAGTGAGAGCCTGCCAGCCGAATGAGGGCATGACGTGTTCCCATCAAAAGTAAGGACAAGTCCCTCCTCCCGGTATCTGCTGCCACTCTCTGTCTACCCTCCTTCCACCCACATCCCCACTCAGGACTAACTCAATAAAAATTCCAGGAGCAAAGATGAAGGGCAGAAAGGGAAAGAAAAGGAGAAAAGAGGCTGTGTGTGTGCATGTGGGCACATACCCATCTTGGGTTCAACCCCTCCAATCTGACAAGCATAGAGGCATATTGGGTCCTATTAACAGGTTTGTAAAAACTGAGATTGAACAATTGTAGTTGGCTATAGCTATTTTTCATCATATGTTCTAAGTGTTCATGGAACCCACACTATACTTACCACTTGATTTATCATCATTTAAGTCAATAACATAAAAGGACTCATTAAATTTGGAAAGGATCAAAAACCAAAACCCTCTCCCACAAATACAGTGCATTCAAATGCAAACCAAAAACATGTGCTGCAGCCGAAACTCTATTAGAAGCAAGAACCCCAACAGGAACTTTGAACTGTGTTACTGCAGCAACAGCAACAATAACAAATCTCTTACATCACTAGCCCCTGATGAAATGGGAAAGCATCACAAATGCCTGATTTGCTTCAGGCTTGTTCTCCCTGTTAGGCCACTTCTACGGCTCCTTTTCCCAGGGACTCACCCTAAAATACTCCACCACATCCAGCCCAAAATGAGTAATTGTTTTGAAAAATGAATCCATCAGAGGACAGGCCTGGCAAAGGCAAAGAGAAGTGGAGGTTCCAAGGGACCCAATGGCTGTCCTCCAGGCATCTTGGGGTCCTATGTCTCATTTCAATAGGATGAGGTTATACCAGCTGCCTAGCAGATTCTCATCCTTAGCTACTATGAACTGATGGCTTGGCAATGCTTTTTGTGTCTCTGTCATCCTCCAGCCCCACCCTCCATCCCATCCCATGGTACATCTCCCACTCTTGACCACAAGCACTGGGGGTACCCCAAAACAGCCAACACTTGTAAGAGTGCATGAAGTGCACCAGGCAAAATGCATCTTCAACCATTTCTAGGTACAGTAAGTCCCTTACATATGAACGAGTTTCGTTCCAAGAGCGCATTCATAAGTCCAGTAACGTTAGCCCAGGTGCCCAACTAACACAATCGGCTATATATACTGTACTGTAATAGGTTTATAATACTTTTCACCCAAATAATACATAAAAACAAACACAAAAAATAAAGAAAATATTTTAAATCTTACAGTACAGTACCTTGAAAAGTACAGTAGTACAGTACAACAGCTGGCACACAGGGGCTGGCATTGAGTGAACAGGAAAGAAGAGTTACTGACTGGAGGAGGGAGAGGAGGTGGGAGATGGTAGAGCTGAAGGATCGTCAGCAAAGGAGACGGAGGGCAAGCTGCAATTTCACTCACTTCTGACGTTGATGGAACGCATGTTCGAATCTTTGAAAGTTCACAATTTGAAGGTTCGTATGTAGGGGACTTATTGTATTACAATCCTTCTCTTCATTTTACAGATGAGAATGTTGAGGATGACAGTTCACTGAGGGTTCCTAAGAAGCAGAGCTGTGATTAGAACCCATATCTATTTGATTCCAAGGCCTCAATTTTCCTCTACCCCATGTTGCACTTAGAGGATAAATTAGATCCAGTGAGGCCGTTAGAGGCTCATGGAGAACAGAGGCCAACTTTGATCAGTTTAGTAGTTGATTCTGCCTGTCTAGGTCTCAAATCCTGTCTGCCGGGGATGAAGAGGATGCAGACCCCTTGACTGGCTGTCAGAGCAGCTTCTTTCCCTCAGAGCTGAGCTTTTTTGCTTTGAATACACTGAAGACCTAAATCTCTGGACCTTGATCTGCTTTTATCTCCTTTTCAGCTACCCAGGTGACATGTCCTATAGCTGGTTTCCAGCTTCAGACAGACTAAAATCCCTTTTCATCATCCTGCCAGATCAGTTTCTCTGATGGTTACAGAGATGGTCAACTGCGGGAGCCAGAGAGTCACCTCTTGTTTACAGGTAAATAATGAGTCATGAAATATATTTACATACCAGGACTTCAGAGGGATTTCAATAAAGATAACTAGTGCAGGGTAAAGCTGGTTCCCAGGGAGGATGGGATGATTCATCACACACTTAAGAAAAGACAAGCCTCATTTCCTCCCCAGTTTGAGGAGATACATGCTCTACTTTGTGATCTCCGTGTGGGAGGAGCCTGGCCATCTCTGGACCCAGAGGAGAAGGTGTCGGCCACACTAGCTGAACTGAAGGCGGGCTGGAGCTATGCCCTGCTGTCTCCTTGCCCTTCTCCTGGGCACTTTCTTAGGTGGGTCCTCCTCTCAAAACCTCACCACAACTCTCTGAATCTGGAGTCTCAGCTATTGGTTTACTCTCTTTGGTGCATTCCTTCAATGGTCTGGAATGAATATGGGAGTTTAATCTTAGTGGCGGGTGTGCTGCGTCTTGGTTTCCTCAATCCCCAGGAAGGAGTTTGGTCTCCCGTTGCCCATTGACCCTCTGCACCCTTGGCCTTCCCAGTCTACTCCCCTCGATGGCTCCCATATGCCTGAGTCATGGAAGAGTTTGAGCCAGCCCTCTCTCAGGATGGAAGGTGGGCTGGGCTGGGGTTCTTCCCTCTAAATGGCCTTTTATGCTTCCCGCAGGTGTCAGAGCTCAGACCATCCGTCAATGGCCACTTATCAGGGTGCAGCCTGCAGGCAGCCCGCTCTCCCTGGAGTGTACTGTGAAGGGGGCATCAAGCCCCAACCTGTACTGGTACCGGCAGGTGGCAGGAGGGACCCTCCAGCTGCTCTTCTACTCCGTTGGTGTTGGCCAGATAGACCCTGAGGAGCCCCAGAACTTCGAAGCCTCCAGGCCCCAGGACGACCTGTTCATCCTGAGTTCTAAGAAGCTCCTGCTCAGTGACTCTGGCTTCTACCTCTGCGCCTGGAGTCTCACACTGAGCTGGGTAGGGCAGACATCTGTGCAGAAACCCCAGCCTCTCCCAAGTCCTCACCACCTGCTCCAGGAGCCCTCATTCAGGGGCTGGGCAGAGGACGTTTGTCACCGGCTTTCTGACTGTCAGCCGACGTGAGGGCAACTGAATCAAGCCAGACACTCCAAAAGACCTTCCCTACATTCTTAGGGAGAACAAAAGAATTTATGTGTGTAGAACCTGTGAACCGCGTATGCAGAGTCAAGTTCCCGATGGGTGGATGTCTAGTCCTAGGCTATCATACTCCAGCCCTCGAAGTGTGCTATACCTTGCCCAACACCCTATTCTCTCACGTTCCCGTGGGTCTACACTGGGGACTGAGGTCGTGCAGATGCTGATGAGAGGGGCAGGATGCACCCGCAGTGATATGTGATGTGATGGAGGACTGGTGAGCAAATATGAGGATGCCAACTAGGGTTATTTAATTAGTTAATTTTCATCACCTGGAAAGTCTCCTGTCCTTGCTCTTTCTGAAGAGACTAGACGTCTTTTGGAGGCTTGGATGAGGCTTTGAGCCAGGGAAGGAGCAAGGTGTTAATTCATAGAGGCTACAAGTGTGGCTTTGTTAGTATCAGAAATGTGCACTTAGGAATGTTGATTATTGTTTCGGGTTCTAGATTTTTTTTAGTCCTGTTCTACTGTGTCTCATCCCTCGCCTTATGGCAAAGAAGGGAGCAGAGAAGCAGATGGTGATGAAAGAGATACAAGAGACAGGATATGTAATGGCAAAACCCTAAAAAAGAGAAATTACTTGGATGGAAATGAAGGAGAGTCAAAGCTTATGAGGATGGCTGGAAAGAGATACCATGGTTACCTTGGCAACTGAGCACCTTCCTCATCCCTCAGCCCCTCATCCCTCCCTCCTCCTCCTCATTCCTAAAAAGATTTTCTTGTCTAATGTCCCTTCTGTTCCACGAGGGGGCACAAGAAGTCTTAAAATACTCTGTTCCTGGCATCATTTCATTTAGGACAATTCAGACATTTGTTTACTTTCAGAATCATTTAATCTGCAGCACAAAATCTGAGACAGAGACACAAAGCGATCAAGACAGTATTGAATAATGCCCAAGGGTCCTTGTTGCACTTTAAGGTCTACCATGTATTAAGCAGCTATACGTGCTGGACACTCTGAGCCATCACAGGGATTAAAAGGAAAAGTGAAATACACTCAAGACGGTGCTGGGCATGGTCACAACATGGTTTAATCAAGGCACTTGGAGTTTGAGATTCACAGATACACACTACTACATATAAAAAGGATAAACAACAAGGTCCTACTGTATAGCTCAGGGAACTATATTCAATATTCTGTAAATATGAAAAAGGATATGTATATATGTATAACTAATCACTTTGCTGTATACCAGAAATTAACACAACACTGTAAATCAACTATACTTCAATAAAAAGAATAAAAAATAGAAATTGCAGAAAAAAATCAAGGCACTTGGTTTGTTTTTTTATTTTTCCGTGTGTGAAGATTTAAATTTGCTAAGTCGATCAGCAATGCTAAAACCATGGAAATAAAGATGCATTTACAACTCAACTTTTGTTCACATTTAGTAGTAAACAGCATCTTAAGCTAATGTTTGGATGTTAGCTGGTTATTGAATATAAGTGGAAACAGATCTCTCCCTGAAACAGGTTATTTTTAATTAATAGATTTTAATATTTAGAACAGTTTTAGATTAGTATAAAAATTGAGCAGATACTAAAGTTCTCATATATGTCCCTTTCCTCCCCAGCCTACCCTATTATTAACATCTTACATGGGTGTGGTATGTTTATTATTGAACAAATATTAATATATTATTATTAACAAAAGTCCATGGTTTACATGAAAATTTACTCATTGCGTTGTACATTTCTGTGGTATTTGACAAATGTATCATGTCTTGTATTAACCATTACAGTGTCATGCAGAATAGTTTCACTGCCTTACAAATGCCCTGGGCTTCACCTACTAATTTCTCTCCTCTTTCCCTGCAAACCCTGGTAACCACTGATCTTTTACTGTCTCTATATTTTTAAGGCACTTGGTTTTTGAGTTTAAATTTACTAGCTCTAATGACCTTGGGCTAATTATCCAATCTCTCTAGAACTCATTTTCCTCACCTGTGAAACCTTTCTTATTGGATCATTAAATGTGTTAAATTAGATGGTATTTATGTTATAAAGCCCTATTACAGGGTCTAATTTTCAACAGATATTATTTTCCTCTCCAAGTTTACAAGATATTTGGATTACAACTTATCCAAAAGAAAGACTTGTTTTTTAAAAATAATTAAATTTGAACTCTGTAGTAATTATTTAAAAATGCTAAGTGTACTTCGATGGCAAACCCATGAAACTTGTACCCTACCTTCTGCTTGTTCAGATATTAATCTTTTCTGTTGGGGATTTATGCAGTCCCAGAATCCTTCTTTTTTTTTAAAAAAAAAACCCTTTTTAAAATTTTTTTTTAAATTTTTTTAATGATATTCTTGTCTGCTTACATTCTTTTTATGTATGTATGTATGTATGTATGTATGGCTGTGTTGGGTCTTCGTTTCTGTGCAAGGGCTTTCTCTAGTTGTGGCAAGCGGGGGCCACTCTTCATCGCGGTGCGCGGGCCTCTCACTATCACGGTCTCTCGGTGACGAGCACAGGCTCCAGACGCGCAGGCTCAGTAGTTGTGGTTCACGGGCCCAGTTGCTCCGCGGCATGTGGGATCCTCCCAGACCAGGGCTCGAACCCGCGTCCCCTGCATTGGCAGGCAGACTCCCAACCACTGCGCCACCAGGGAAGCCCTCCAGAATCCTTCTTAACAGAGGTGTTTTCCAGGGACTCACGACTATTCAAGAGAAGTTGGTAGGAGAGTTAAAACAGAGTTTTCATTCCTGTAAGAAATTCAGAAAAGTTCTAGAAAACTTCAGCAGGAGATAGAATTTTAACGATGTTGAGTTTGGGGGAGGCTAGTATTTAGATAAGAAAAATGACATTCCCAGCAGGAGAGTCAGTTTGAATAGAAATGTGGAGATCTCCATCAATATTGAAAGTTCCAGAAAAGCAGTGAGGAAACAGTCCTGATCATTGCACAAGGCAATAGAGACAGGAGGGCGTTAATAGGTAAGGGGAGGCTAGTTAAGGCGAGGCTTGAAAGCCATCTAAATTCATCAAAACAAGTTACTATCCGCCAGGATATCTACCCTATTCATGAATAAGAATCCTATTCCCCTAACTGCTTCCATAGCGTCTGGGAATCCGAAATCTACAATCATCGTCATCTCAGGAGACAAAGGAAACCAGCTCAGGATGGCAGATACTGCTCAGAAATGTTATCTCTTGCCAGGAATCCATCAATCTCACTCACCCCTTTGGAGAGACGAGGCTGTCTCTTTTCCAGGAGACCTTCTAACACCCTGTTCTTGGCTCTGACTTTGTAGGTGTGCCCGGACAATTCTTCCCATACATGTCATTCCCTGGCCACCGTCACGTGGAAGATCTGGGGCTTCACATCTGGATCTTAGCTACTCATGGGATTTATAGGGAGAGACCCTGGGGCCTCTAGGCAGCTTGAGGAAGATGGGGAATGCCCAGGTTGGGAAGCTGGCAATATTAAAGTTGGGTGACTTCATAGTCGTGTCCAGGATTATACACTTTGAGCTGAGGATACTATGGCCCTTTGAGCTGCTGCAAAGCAGATTTGCCCTGTTACCTATCCTGTCGTTTCCTGTTCCCTCCTTTGAGGTGTTTATTCTGGCTGTGTGCTTTTCTATTCTCTCTGCACTGTGTTCTCCCTCCTCCTCTTGCCCAGATGAGATAGACCTTGCCCATCACACAGACTTCACAGGCCTTAGTGGTTGGGATGATACTTAGAGAAACCCAGTCACTACAGCACACAGACACCAGCTCAGACATCCAGCGACTGTCCGTTTCTCAGTCTACTGATGATCTAGGGCTCCCTTTCCTGTGACTCATTAGTACCCACTCATTAGATGAGTGGAAGGAAGTGGGAGGCTATGTATGTGTCGAGGTTGGGGGGAGGGTGCTTAGAGGCAGATGGGGGGAGGGAGTTGCCTGAATGACGTGGGGCCAGAAGGGACCCCAATGGGGTCACAGCAGTTATTGCAGCTGTTCTGCATTCTTCACCGTCCCCAAGGTACTCCCTGCAGCCTCTGAGCTTGGGCGTAACCTCCAGCAGGTGAGGGAGTTGTGTTGGGGGGTGGGTGGTCTGCACGTTTAGCTGAGGTGCCTGGATCCAGAGACCTTTGCCTCTCCCTCTGTAGTTCTATTTCCACTGCCAGGGCGCTCACTGGAGGCCCAGGTAGAAAGGACAGCATGGGAAGAAGTTGGGACAGGATGTGGTGAGCCTGGCGTTCACGGAGCTCAGAAGGTGGGGGGCAGGAGGGACTTTCACAGGCGCCCCAGAGGCAGGACCTGGTAAATGTCAAACCACATCCTGTTGTGAGTCCCCGAGATGGTGCAGGGGCAGGTGCGTTGCTGTTGCTACTGGTGCTGATGTGACTCAGAGATAAACAGCTTGACAGCCAGCACTGGGCTCGGGCACCCCATCTCTCCCCCAGCTGTCTTCTGAAACACCCCAACCCGCTGCTCTTTACTTCCTGGCCTTTGATTCAAGGTCATTCTCCTTTCAACACTATTTTCCCCTCCTCATTCAAGGCCCTGGCCCTCTTTCCAGGTGCCAGGGCTCCAGGTGCCTCTTGTGAACTGTGGGATTCCGGGGTCAACACTGACCCCCTTACACTACAGACAGCCTCTGAGACTGTGTCACGGGTGGGAATGGTTTGTGTCTGGGAAGAGCTTAGGTTCCCCGAGCTACCTTCCGCGTGGTGATCTGGGGCCTGCAGACTTTGAATCACTGAATCTGGAGAGCAGAGCCTGACGATTCCTTAGAGATCACTTTACCCAGTCTCCTCACTTCGCAGAGGAGGAGATAGCAGCCCAGAGAAGAAAAATTGTTCCGAGCTATGCAGCTGTGGACAGCGGAGGACCAGAAGCCAATGCCCTGTGTTTTAGCAGCTCCTGGATCTCAGGTGAAGCTTAGGGGAACGTGGGCTGTATGTTGAGTGGTGATCTTGCTATGAATTTTATGAACCACTTATATAAAGATAAATAAGGCACAATGATCAGATCCGAGATGGCCTGAGGATGGGGAGGTAACTATGATGAACCACAGAGTTAGAATTCTGCAGAAACTAGAGAGCTGGAGAGATGAGCTGAAGAAACATGATAATATTAAAGAAGTACGCCCTGCCACCCTGCCACCACCCCCCAAAGAGAGGAAACCAACTGTCTGAACACAGGAAGGGGACTATGTGCTCACAAGCAGTGCATGTGGAGAAGACCCAGGGTTTGAGTCAAAAGTGAGCTCTGTGAGTCAATAGGATGATGTGGGTCCAGACACTGAAGAGTTGCCCTCATGGGACCAAAGCAGAAGGCATCGAGAACAGGAAGCCAAGCTCTCTCTTCCCCTCTGTAGGTCAGAATAGCACACTTTTAGAAAAGTAGGAGGATTAAAAACAAACGTAGAGGCTTCCCTGGTGGTGCAGTGGTTAAGAATCCTCCTGCTAATGCAGGGGACACGGGTTTGAGCCCTGGTCTGGGAAGATCCCACATGCCGCGGAGCAGCTAAGCTCGTGCGCCACAGCTACTGAGCCTGCACCCTAGAGCCCGCGAGCCACAAGTACTGAGCCCACGCGCCTAGAGCCCATGCTCTGCAACAAGAGAAGCCACTGCAATGAGAAGCCCGCACACCGCAACGAAGAGTAGCCCCCACTCGCCGTAACTAGAGAAAGGCCTCGCAGAGCAATGAAGACCCAACGTGGCCAAAAATAAATAAATTTATTAAAAACAAAAACCAAAAAACAAATGTAAACGTTTCAGAAGAGAGTGGCTGGGCTTTGGAGAGTAGGAGTGCTCAAAACTGTGCCATATGAGGCAAAAATTGAGAGAACTGTAAATGTTTAGCTTGAAAAATAAATCTTTAGACTAGTAATAATTATCATAATAGTAGCTAATATTATTGACACTGTGATCACAGCTTTATATGTTGTGTAGACTAAATAAGACAAAACCACCTTACGAAGTCGGGGTTGTAATTGAGCCCATTTTGCAGGCAGGAAAGCCGAGTCTCAGAGCTGGTCACTTACCGAAGATCACACAGCTGATAAGGGCAGATCTAAGGCTTGAAACTATGTCTCTCTGGCTTTAAAGTCCATATTCTCTGTTGGCATAATGTTCTCATCTATCTACTGCATACTTTTTCCATTTTGCAAACTCAAGCTTTTAAAGGTTCTGCTTGTTCTGTCTCTCATAGCTTTGTGGACGCAAGTAGAGGTGGGCATGCTAGCTGTCTTAAGAGGGACTCTCACAGGCATATAATTATGACCAGTGCTCAGCACTACAGCGAGAGTTATGGAAACCTAAAGAGGACAAATTTCTTCACAGCACTGTTCAGTGACGAAGTGGCCTACCCAGACAGGTTGAGAGTTCTTTGTCCCAGGACAGATCAAGGATAACTGGGGGGATTCAAGACTCTGACATTTATGCTTCTTTACCACCCAGAGTGTCTATGGTCCAAGATCCAGTCAAGGTCAAGACCCATGGTGGGAGTGAGGGTAAAAGGGCTGAGCTGTAACCACTGGAGTGGCCTAGAACGTGGGCAGGTGGGGTCACGCCCAGGACCACCATCAGGTCACTATTATAAAACCCACTTCCTTGTGTCAGCGAATCTGGTCAGGATGCGGCAGGGGATGGAACCACGGGAAGCCCTGGCGTGCAGTCTTTCTGTCTAGACCACCGTCACACTCACAGAGGAGAGCTGAGCTAAGTTAGACAAAACTTCTGTGAAAATAGTCACAGTTGTTGGCTCGCTTTCAGCTCTATTTGCTGACGTACAGATCCATCCACTCATCCATTTCCCCAAGAAGCCCTCCGAGGAGTCCAAGTGCAACAATAGATGGAGATGGAGGAGAAAAGACATGCAGCTGGGACCTTGGGGGTGGGGTGGTGTGGTGAGCAGAGACTATGTCACTTGTTGCAGGGTGGCGATTCAGGACACAACCAAATACTGTCACAATAAATCCCCAGGAGAGCCAGAGAGTGTGGTGTGCTAAGAACCCAGGGGTTTCAGATCCACAAGCAGCAAAAGAGGAGCAAGTACTCAGGATGGGAGGGGAGGATATCCAACCTTAGACTGAGGCAGGAAATGCTTTATTTTGGGGGCCAGGAGGGGGTGTATGACATCTCACATTGTGGGGTCTCAAGGCCCAGAGATCACCTTTCTGGAAACTATGGGAGTCTGCCACAAGTAATGAGAATGAACTGTAGTTACAATTGTTGCCCAGGCTTGGTGGCCTTCTATACTGTGAGTCTTCTTATATAGCTACAGGGCAATTTCCATGGACATGGAAAAAGGGAACTTGGTGATGAAAGTTTAAGAAGAGGTCAAGGGGGCTTCCCTGGTGGTGCAGTGGTTAAGAATCCGCCTGCCAATGCAGGGGACACGAGTTCGAACCCTGGTCCAGGAAGATCCCACATGCCGCGGAGCAACTAAGCCCGTGTGCCACAACTACTGAGCCTGAGCTCTAAAGCCCGCAAGCCACAACTACTGAGCCCACGTGCCACAACTACTGAAGCCTGCGTGCCTAGAGCCCGTGCTCTGCAACAAGAGAAGCCATGACAATGAGAAGCCAGCACACCGCAATGAAGAGTAGCCCCCGCTCACCGCAACTAGAGAAAGCTGGCACACAGCAACAAAGACCCAACACAGCCAAAAATAAATGAATAAATGAATAAATAAATGAAAATACTGAATTAAAAAAAAAAAAAGAGGTCAGGGGGATTGCAGATGACAGATTCATCCATAGGTTAGTGCAATGCTAAGAACTGACCTGGGGTCTTTAGCCATTTCTTGATTTACATCAGCATCTCCTAATCCCTAAATGTAATACACCGAGGCATGAGTGTGTTTTCCTTGTACACATATAGCTTCCAGAGAGGTCGCAAGTACCAATCTTCCCTTCCCACACCCATCGCTAAGCAGGTCAACCTCAGGAGGCTCTTCCTGTACAGGACCGTTGTGGCTGTGTGTCACACACACTGTGAGGGGCTGAAGCCAGGCTCCCCTTCTCTGGGTCACTAGGGAGGAAGCAAAACAGGGAAATGGCTCAGGGCAGGAAACGCGAGTATTAGTATCTGTCAAGATCCGTTGTTCTTATCCCGACCTCTCTTGTTCTAAAATCCTTTTTTTCTTTTTTCTCTTCCTTACTCGTCCCTAGTCATTTACTTAAGAGAGAAAAAGTCTTTGTCTCTTGGATGGTCTCAATGTCCTCTACCTGCCCCATCCCTGGCATCCTTACTACCCAACCTTACGTAGCCTGTCCTGTCCCTCCACCCCCGGGGCGGTAGGAAAGGCTGCAGGTCTTTACTAGATCCTGGTGCTGATAGGAACATTCTTCTTCCGGCCAAGTGACAGTGACTCAAACAGCCCTTCCCCACAGGAGTCCCATTCCCCCCACCAGGATGTCACCCAACATGACCAGCTGGATGCTTCCTTTCCCCTCCTAATTTCTGAGTAAATCTCTAAAGATCACAGGGTTGAGGTTCCTCTCCTGGAGAGCTACCCATGGGGGGATCGAGCTGTGCCCCTTGGAATGGTGAGAACTTGGGGGACCACAGGCATTCTTCTAGAGATGCTTGGCTTCTGAGTCTCTTCAATCAGTAAGCACACTTTGCTCCTGTACTACATTCTGCCCACAGATCTCCTTAATGGGATGAAGTTTGGATTAGCCTAGAGACTGGGATAGGTCGACAGGCACAGGTCAATGAGGAATTGCTTTAGTGTTTCCCATTCCAGGAGTGACTCTGGTCTCAGAAACTCCCTCTGAGCCCCTTTAATTGGAGCGACTATGTGTCCTGGTTTGCCAGGACAACCCTGGCTTACCCTTCCTCTGCCAGCATCTTATCTTTCACCCTCAATAGTATCCTCATTCGCATAATAAACGATATGATTGCCCTTTATCTAATCCATCTTTGCTCAGTTTCACCTGAGGAAGAATGGACGGGTTGGCTAGAATTGGTCCAGAAGGATCTATTTAGATTCTAGAGAAAAAGGCAGAGGCAGAAGAAATTAACTTCCCAGTGCCTGTGAATTGAATGTTGGGGGCAGTGCTCTCTGAGAGAGACAAGGAAAGGGCTGTAAAGATTTGGGAAGAGGGGCCTCCCTGGGTCAAGGTAGGGTGGAGACCAAATGGAGTTTCTTCATCTCTATTATGTTTCCAGGAGTGAGAAGGTGACATACACAAAGTCATCCATCCTCCAGGGGACATTCGTTCCTTCGTTCCTCACCTTGACAAACCCCAGGTGCCACCAGCAACTCCCCCCCACATCCTCCCACCTGCTAATGCCTCTGCTTTTAGCACCCCAAAGATGGCAGCCACCAAGCCCGCAGACCCTCCTCTCCCCGCCTCCACCCCGACCCTCCTCACAGCTCTGCTTGCACAAACCCTTGGCTCCAACACTCCCTGCTTGGTTCGTTCCTTCTGGTCCATGCCTTATTCCCTCTGAGGCATTTGCTTGTCTCTTTAGCTGCTTATCTCCCTGTCCCACCCTTGTGAGGAACCACCACACATGTCTAAAGAATGGGAGGGGTTGCTTTTGTGGGTGCTGGTCTAGAGTCTAAACTCAGTCTCCTTTGTTTGGGGATTCTTTAGTCATTACCAAAACAAATACACAACAACAGCAACAAGTAAAAAAACTCTGCAGTTTGAGAAATCTTGAGATACTCATGACTGATGGGAAATTATGGGCATGTGATAAGTTTCCCAGGCCATCCCTCCCCTGGGCCATGTCCTTTCCTGGCCTGTGTGAGCTGGGTCCAGAGAACCCTTCATCTCCCACTCCTGATACGCAGTGTAGTGGGATGAATAATGTCACCCCAAATTCACGCCCACCTAGAGCCTCAGACTGTGACCTAATTTGGAAATAAGATCTTTGCAGATATAATTTGTTAAGAATCTTGGGATGATTTCCTTCTGAATTTAGGGTGTGCCCTAAATCCAATGACTTGGGTCTTGGCAAGAGAAAGGAGAAGGAAGCTTACACACAGAGATACGGGGAAGAAGGAGACATGAAGACAGAAATAGAAGGTTGGGGTGATGCCGCCATGAGCCAAGGAGGCCAGGAGCCATCAGAAATGGGAAGAAGCAAGGAAGGATTCTTCCTTAGAACTTTGGAAGTGACCGTGGCCCTGCCAACACCTTGATTTTGACTTTTGCCCCCCAGAACTGTGAGAGAATACATTTCTATTGCTTTAAACCATCAGGTCTTTGTTACAGCGCCACTGGGAAACAAATACACTCAGGAATCGAGGTGTCCTCAGTCTGTTGCTATAGGTCCCGGCCCAGACTTTGGGAGCAGCTGCTCTAAGGTCACCCAGCGATTTTGTGACCAATCACAACTTCTTGGTCACAACTTGGGAAAAACTTCCTGAATTGCCACCTTCAGAAGAATGTGCCACAGTTTCACAGCTTACCAGTCATTTGATCTATGAACTATGGTTTCTTCACCTATGAAGTTGGGAGAAAAACACCTGCTTCTGGGATCATTGTGGGGATTGGCTGGGACAACACGTGTGCCAGTGCCCAGCCCGAATCCTGGAACAAAGCAGGCTATAAGGACTCCACTTTTCCCACCCTCTCCCAGCTTTCAGAACTGCTTTCTCACCCCCAACGTTCTGCCTCAACTAACTTACCCAGAGCCTCTCTCACTGGTCCGTCTTCTGTCCCCTGATGGCATTCCTCTCCTCTCTGGGTGCAGTGTTCTACCACAGTGATTGTAACCTGCAGTAGCATTTACCTCAGTAAGAGAACCATCTCCACCCAAGTGGGTACACTCAACACACTACATTTGGGGTGAGCCTGGTCTCCATCCCATCAAGTTGGAAGAGACACTCAGGTGCAGCCCCCAGCTCCCAGTGGACCCTGCTCCCCTTCTCCATTCCTCCCCAGGGCCTGACCCTATGTGCCTCACCTCCGTGAAATCTCCAGGTTTCACACTGCAGTGTTTTCAACTCTATGGCTTCTTTAGGATTCTAACTTAGGCAAAGTAGAACTAAATCTTATGCCCAAATTCTGAAACCACACAAGATGCAAGTGTTAAGAACCAACACAGATACACTCGAAATGCGTAAGAAGTGAAACTTGAATCTGGAATTGAGAAATGATCAGACATTCTAACCTACAGGTCGCCCTGTCCTCCGTCCAGCTCTGAGCTGGGGGTTACGGTTCACCTCCATTCATCCTTATGCCATCAATATGCAGGTTTTCCAGAGTCCAGCTCCTTGCCCTTCAAACTAACCCTACCCACTGGGGCCCAGAATACCCAGGTGTGGACCATGGGGTCCATCCTCCATCAGGATGAACAGGAGGAATCAGCATTGGTCAGAGAGGAGGGTCCATCACTCTGTATGCCTGAGGGGTGGTGATTTCCCTAAATCAGAGGTAGAACAGGGAAGGGCAGAACTCCATAGACACTCCTGGGACACAGTCAAGCCCACCATGACACTTTTATTGCTTTAGTCAGTTTCAGATTCAGTGGTGAGGAGCTCAATCTGCAGGGAAGCTGAGAGAAGGGACAGATATCCGTGTAGGAAGGAGATAAAAGGTGTAGAGAGAGAAATTCTTGAGGAACACAGACTGGAAACATGTTAAGGAGCATCCAAGGTGAGGATAATGCACTTTTGGAGCTGGTCTCAGGAATCCTTTTTCTTAACCTGAGGAGAAGAGGACATTGTCAGGGTGCCAGAGGCCACCGAACAGTAGGAGTGGGTCAGAGGAAGCTGAGTCTAGGGCCTGATTTTGGGTAGAACTAGTTGATTCTCCCCATCCTCTAAAGCTACATTCTGTGATGATCTCAGACTTTCTCCCCAGTATGGCTGCCCCACTATAACTCCATTGAGGTGCCAGGACATGACTCTGAGACCCCCTCAGTTACCCTACATGATATTCCACCCTCTCCCTTCAATCACCTGTCCCACCCTGCCCTCCTCCTTACCATGGCCATCAGCACCAGGGCGCTGACCAGCACAGCATAGAGGGTGGCCTTCCCCAGCAGGATCTCATAGAGGATGGTGGCAGACAGGACCCCTTGCTGATAGGACACTGTTGGCAGGAAGGGAGAGCAGGTAGGTACCTGTGAGCAGGGATCTCTGGTCTCCTTGCCCACGCACCACCCCCCCTTCCATGCCCCACCAGGGTCCATGGGTTTTGCATTCTCTGGTTCCAGAGCAAAGACCATGGGAGATGGAGACAAAGGAGCAGAGGGCCACTTACCCGAGGTGAAGCCACAGTCTGAAAGAAAAAAGGGGGAGGGAAATGGATGAGAGAGTCCATCTTCAAAAGCAGATTCAAAACTAAGCCAGCCTTCCTCAGTCCAATAGCTGGCAAGGTGCTAACTCTTGCCAACACCATGTGAGCTTGGAAGTGGATCCTTCCCCACTTGAGCCTTCAGATAAGACTCCGGCTTTGGCTGACACCTGATTGCAGCCTCTTGAGGAAGACGAGCCAGCTAAGTTATGCCCAAATTCCTGACCCATCAAAACTATACAATAACAAATGTGTGGTATTTTGAGCTGCTTTCAAAAAAATCAAGAAAAATTAAAAACTAAGCCAGACTCCCAGGCTCAGGGCAGCCTCTGGTCAGAGTCCTAGCACCACCTTCCTTCTGTTTTGGCGATGTGGCCACAGCATCCTTGAAGGTCACGGAACATGGCAGCACTGAAGGGGATGAGGACACACTGCTCAGACCCTGAGCTGTGCAGGCGGGTAGGGAGGGGGACCTTTCAGCACAGCTGAGTTGGGCTGACGATCTGGGATCTGGGGGAGGAATTAGCCCGAGGTGCCCTGTCCTCCCTCACGGTGGGCTTCCCACACCCTCCCCTTTATTCTGCATCTAGTCTCTCTGCTCTCCCCCCTGGATCTCCCCCTTTGTCTGCTCTGCCTCCCTCCTTGCTGAACCCTGCCGGAGCGGCTCACCTGCTCGGCCCCAGACCTCGGCACTGATGTTCTGGGTGACGGGTTTGGGCCCGTCCTGCTTCCACTCGTCCTCGTCCGAGACCCCGTGGAACCAGACTTGGCAGCGGAAGAGGTTGCGAGGGTTGTACCAGAAGGGGGCGGAGACCCTCAGCCGGCTGCTCAGACAGTAGCTGGAGTCACTGCGGCTGGGGTCCTCCCTGTGGGGCTGAGGGTCCGTGCTGACCCCTGTCTTGACCTGCTTCCCGTTCACCCACCAGCTCAGCTCCACGTGGTCGGGGTAGAAGCCCGTGGCCAGGCACACGAGCGTGGCCTTCTGGGTCCGGGAGATCTCAGCTTCTGACGGTTCGAACACAGCCACCTTGGGTGGGGTCACCTTGCTCAGGTCGTCTGGAAGGGAGAGGGGTTGGGAGCAGGGGTGGCCGGAGAGCCGGCTGGGTGTGGTAGGGCTGCGCCTGTGCGTGTGAGTCGGGGGCACAGGGAAGGGGGCCACGGGGTCATCGTAAAAGGAAATTACGTAGTAGTAGGTCCTGGTTGTTTGTTTGGGGGTCACCACCCGCTCCTCTGTGATTGTTCTCCCTCGGCCTGCCTGGCCTTTGTATTGACCCTACGACAGGCCTGTCCCCTGTGTCCCCAGTCCCTAAGGTGGCCTTACAAATGGCACTGCCCAACATTCTGAGTAATGTCTCTTCTTTCACCTTATTTGATTTCTTATCTGTCAAGAAAAGCTTACCTGTCTTTTTCTCCCCACAATATGTAGTAGTTATTTAAATAGAGCACTGGATTGGAAGCAGAATAACGGAATTCAAAGCTTGGAACTGACTTTGCCATCAACATGGCTTTAGACAGTCTCTCAATGTCTCTGCATCATTTTTCCTGCTTGTGACGGGAGAATCCCAACACCAACTGTCCGGAGCGGGGGTGGAGATGAAATGATATAAGGATTCAGAAAGCCCCTGCCCCCAGCTGGGTTACTTGTATGTGAGTCTGAGCGGCCGAGGAGTAAAGGGGATTTGGGGCTAAGGGGGTCATTTTGGGGTTGGGGGTTTTTCTTCAGATGACAATATACAGATGGCATATTTGGGGGCACTCGTGTGAGGGCAGCCTTTTGTATTAGGGTGTGCTCGTGAGAACGGGAGGTTTCCTTTCTTTCTGCTGCCTCAGCAGGTCATCCTAGCCATTCCTCTGCCTCCAGGTATCCCTGAGTTTCCTCAGCTCAGATGGATGGCCATCTCCCTGTGATTCAAATGCAGGCATCTTCAACCTTCTTTGCCCCTTTGATTCCACGTATTCTACTTTTCCCTACCAGCAAGCTTCCTAAATAGGCATCTGACACCATCAGAGCAATTTCGGCTCCCGGCTGTCTTGCTACAACTAAGCCTCTGGTCTGTGGCGTCCCCCAGGGCTCCAGGTGAAGGCATTCCAGTTAATGCCCCTGCGGCCTTTTCATCCGGCTGCCTCATTGCTTCTGGGCCCTCCTACATTCATGTTATTCTGCTCTTTGCTTTTTATCGATTGTTTTGTTTGTTTCTGAGCAATTCTGTTACAAGCAAGACACCTCATTCTAAAGAGATGTAGATGTAGTTTAGGCTGGAAGATGGAGAAAATGTTCTTCTAACTGACTCTTCACATTTCCCTGGATGTGATCTGACTTCAGGGCTGGCTTCCTGGGTGTGTGACCTGTGCACACAGATTCACTTTTCCGAGGTAATGGATCATTAAAGGGCCAGGGCTTGGGACCCAGATTTACCTGGATCTGAGGTCTCCTGCTTTTCTCCACCCCCGCTGATCACAGGAACCCAGCTACCCTCTGGGAAAACACACTTCAGCTGTGCCTCATTGGCTCCATCTTAACGAGCCTAAGTACAAACAGCGCTTGCTGTTGTCAAATCATCCAGGTAAATATACCCGTATTGAGGGGTTCTTCTCCTCTGGAGCCTCAATGCTCCCAACAGCAGGTGATCTTTAAGGTCCTTTTCCAGCACTAAGAGCCTAAGATCCTTCTGGGAATGTTCCTCACCTCACAAGCAAAATATCTGCATTTTAATGCATGTCCTGCACCATCTGGCTGTTTAACCTAGAAGACATGGTGTGAGGAGGGAGATTTGGGGCTAGGGGATGAGAGGGGTACATTTGGTGAGTAAATCCACCCAGCGGCCCAGGTTCCCATCCAGCCCCCATGTGCTGTACACACAGCCTGGCCCTCAGGGGTCTGGGGCTTAGGAAGAGAGGAAGAGTTTTAAACCTAATTTTAAATCCAAACTTCTAAACAGTAAATCAACAAACCCCGCTGATTTCGATTCTCTCCCTCACTGTCTCGCGTTTCTCTTTCACCTCTCTGTTCCACACTCTTGTCTGTCATCCTTTTCCTCCTCTGTTCGGTGGAAGCCTCCATCTGCACCTCCCAGGAGCCGGCTCTGCAGGGGGCCACACCCCGTGCTCATCCCTGCCTATTCCTGCCCCTCCGGCCCATTTTCCCCTTTGCATCAGCTACACACCCTCCTGCCCTCCCCCCAGCCCAGACTGTCCTCCTCGGTCTTTTTCTCCAATCAAGCAGCTCTCAGAGTCCTAATAAATCCTCTCTCTCTCCAATGCTCACCCTGTCCCTAAATAGCTCAGAAACAAAGAGACCGAAGCCCCCCCTTTCCCTCTGTCCAAATTCCCGTCCCGGGAGTATCCCTACCCAATACCCTCCCCACCCAATATTCCCCACCTCCCTTGCAGAGTTGACCCCCAGCTGGACAACTGGCCACGCGCCCCAGTTCCAGCCCACACCACCCATCTCTGGGGACCCCCCCAGGCGCCGGGCTGGAAGGAGGGGAGACATCCAAATCTTACCTATGACCGTGAGCCTGGTGCCTGGGCCAAAATACTGCGTATAGGAGCACAGTGAGGGGCCCCGCACTCAAACCCCCGAAGCCCCAAGGCCGCTCCCTCTCCCGGGCCCCAGCGCCCTGCTTCAGGGCTGCGAGCGCACCAGGTGCCCGCGTCCGCCCCGCGCCCGCCGCCTTCCATCCTCCCCGCCGCCGCTGCCGGGCCCGCGGGCACTCACCCACCACGGTCAGCCGGCTGCCGGCCCCGAAGGGCAGGGCGGCGCCTGTAAAGCACAGCCCCGGGGCTCCCCACCCAAACCGAGGCGCGCCGCCCGCGCTCACCTAGCACCAGGAGCCGCGTGCCCGGCCCGAAGTACTGGGGCTGAGTCACGGCCCCCCAGCGCCGCGCAAAAACCCGCCGCGTCCCCGGCGGCAGCGTCCCCGCTTACCTAGCACCGACAGCCGGGTGCCCGCGCCGAAAAACAGAGGGTCGTTGCTCACAGCCCTGAGGCCCAGGACAAAAACCGGCGCTGCCCGCTCCTGACGTCCCGGACTCAGCCCAGGTCCCCACCGACCCCGAGCACAGCCCTAAATGAAGATGGGCAGCTGCCCACCTCTCTCCAGCCCGTCCTAGGGAGCGTTCAGGGACCCCAGCTGCCCTCCTTACCCAGCACAGTCAGCTTGGAACCATTGCCAAAATACAGCTTCCCGGCGTTCACATAGCCCTGGGGACTCGGGCACAAACTTAGCCTTCCCTGAGAGCAGCCCAGGAGGGTCCACCGTCCACGCCCCCAAATCCAGGGTTCAGGCGGTCATCCAGGCTGGGCAGCCCATCCTCCCTCCCACCTGGAGCAACCTTCTTACCCAGCACAGTGAGCCGGGTCCCTGGCCCGAAGTACTGCTCATTGTAGGAGCACAGTGGGAAGGGGCTACCAAGAATTCCTCCCTCTTGCCCTCCTCCCCTGGCACAGACTGGGCCCACCCTCCTTCTCCCTGGCTTCTCTCTTCCCACCTCTCTCCAGAACTAGCTGGACACAGAAATCTGGGCCCTGCCTGAGGTCATCCCCAATTTGCAGAGAGTCAGCTTGGCTTGGGGACTTACAGTAGTTGTGAAATTGGAAGGGGTATTTGTGATGGAGATTTTGCTGGATTGGGAAGTGTTCTAGGCTAGACCCTGCCTCTTACTACTTCTGTGACCTGCAACCTCGCTGGCCTTTGTTTCTGCAACTGAAAAATGGGGTAATATCTTCCCCACAGCGTTGTTGTGAGTGCTTAACAAATTACACACCAGCAAGTACTTTGTCAAAGGGCAAGTTTTGTGAAAAGCACTGAATCATGATTCCACTTTAATGGCTTGATTCTTCACTTTCCTGGAAGCTGAGTGTGGAGCAGGGAGAGGCAGAGGTGATCACTGAGTCCAGATCCCTGCGAGATCACATCAGGGACCCGCTCAGGAGCTCTCTCCCAGCTACTCTCCCCATGCAGGAGCCCCCCCGCCCCGGGCAGGTGGAGCTATTTTCTGAGGCAGGGCTTTTTGTAAAAGCCCTTCCTCTAACTGAATCATCGTGCCCCCCCCGAAGTCCCCACAATGTTACACTATGATACAAAAATGTCCTCTCCTATTGTCCCCCTCCCTTAACGACTGTGCAGAGGCAGGAAGTGCAGGTGGCAGAGGTTGGTCTGATTGAGTGGGGTGGGAAAAAAACTCAGAGTAATCGAAAGTGGGGAGGGGCTTGGGGAATGTCAGGGTGCTAGCGGAGGGGGAAGGGGACAGAGAGGCCCCTCCTGGAACCTACGCCACCCTGAGAAGATCTCCTATGTCATCAGGGCTCCCCTCTGGGACGCACTGTGCCCACCTGCAAAGACTGGCATTTATAGTGAGGCGGGTGGGAGGAGCATCCCTAGAGCAGGTGATGGCAACTTAGGGCAGGAGGACACAGCCTGGAAAGCTCTGCGATTCCCCATTGCTTCCTGAATAGGGTCCAAGCTCCGTCCCTTTCATTAGTCCACAGACACTTAATGCACATCTACCATATGCCAGGCCTCATGCTGGTTGCAAGGATAGAGTCCACTCTCAAAGCGGGAAGCCCCAACCTGCCTTTTCAGCCTTATGACTTCCATCTTGGACCTCGCAGCCCGCTGAGCAGAAGTAACCAGAAGTACCTGACCCTGTAGTTTCATATCCTGTTCATACATCTGACTATCATGACCTCTCTCCTACATGGCTAATTGAGACCAATTCTTCCTTTGAAGAATTGCCACCTTCTCAGACTCTCCCCTGATGGTCCCAGTCACCTAGTGCTAGCCTCTGCCTGCATTTTAGGAGACAGCTCACGTTGCTGTTGAAAGCATCACCTAGTATGTTAACCGTTTCTATTCATGAATTATCCCCCTTATGAACAGGGAAGCTTCTCGGGGACTCTGACCTGGGTATCTTTGTTTTCTTGACGGTTACGAGCAAATGTTGCAATGATATGTGCTTAACGACGAGGCTCCTCTGCTCATGCATACAGGTAGACATATGTGTTTATGCATGTGTGTTGGTATGTGTGCAGACACCCATGTTAGAATGCACGCAGTGTTGCAGTAGTGGGAGGAGGCTGTGTGCTGCAGGCCTGTGAGGGGGACAATAGATGGCTGTTTCAGGCAGGCCTTAGGGTGATATCTGCTCCTGAATTGGGTCACTTTGGGCAAACTCATTGATTCATTCATTTCTTTAAAGAGGATTTATTGGGTTAGTACACTGAACCAAGGTACTATGCCACATCGCAAGGATAATGTAATACAACACAACCTGGTCCTCAAGGAGCTGACCTTCTAGTGGGGGTGTCAGACAAGGAAAGAGGTAGTTTCCATCAACTGTGGTCAGTGGCAGGAAGGAGATGCACACAGGGTACTGTGATAGCAAACTACAGGGGGAATTTCATCCTGTTGCATGGAGTAAGGGGCAAAGATCCTCCAGAGAAGGCTACTTGCTGGGGAAGATGTCATTGCTGAATCTGCAAGGATGAGTGGGAGCTCACATATGTGTCATTCCAGGTAGAGGAGTGCAAGATGGCCTGAGAGCCAGTGACTCGGGGGTTCAGGGTGACAGGAGTGAAGGTGAGTATGGATAAAGTGGTGGAGGACAATGGTGGGTCTTTTATGCCATCCTGAGGACTTTGGGTTACATCACCATGGTGACAATGAGAGAGTAAAGAGCTTTGGGAGGATTTCTAGAAATACCAACAGGGCTGATCCTTGGTTTTAGGGAAACTTATTTTCTATCCTCCCAGGACTGATCAGGGACATATTCACACACATTTAATTCACTAGAGTGAAATTTATAACCAGCTTTGTAACTTAAACTGGAAGATACATCTGACAATGAGAATAGATAGTAATAGTAATTTCTCTTCTTCTCACCTGGAATCACTCCTTGGTGACGAAGGAAGCTGAGGAGTGCCCTCAGGGAGACAGTGGAGAGGAGCGTGGGTGATGTATATGACACCCAGCTTTGTGGGCCATGGGGACATGACCACTCAGCAAGTGGACACAGCTCTTCCTCAGAGCACCTTTGTCCAGGTAGGACAGAAATTTCCTATAGGCAGCATCACAACTTTTTCTAGGTTGTTCCAGAGTAAGCCTCTCTCTTCACCAATCACACCCTTTCACATGTACTTAAGTCTTCCTGACAATGAGGAGTAGTACCAGCCACAGGCTGGGTCCCTTGACCCTCCTACCTGAGGGGACTGCACTTTCTTGAATACCTCTTGTTTCTACCCTGGCTGGAGTCACGTGGGACTTCAGAGATGGACGGAAGAGCTATCTAGGCACTCACAAGGCAGACTCAAGCCAGATCAGGCCATTTTTATTGGTTGAATCAGTTCAGGCCCGCCAGGGTCCCCCTTGGGCTAGGGAGATTTTGGTCATGAGTGTGTGGGGCGCATGCACACAGGGGTAGATACTGGGATGTGTGGAGAGATGAGAGCACCTCTTCTGAAGCACTGGGTAGGAATGGAAAAAGCAGAATTCACATCAGGGCAAGAACAGGCTGGAAGCTCTTGGCTCCACCTCTAAGCTGGCTTCAGGAATCCTTTCTCTTGACCTGAGGAAGAGAAAGTTCGGGGGTCACCAGGGGCCAGGAGTGCTGAGGACTAAGAGAAAGTAGGGTGTCTCACTGACAAGACAAAGAGCAGGGTTCCCCCAACATCCATCCATTGGGTTTTCAGGTGACCCCAGTTTCTCCTTCACAGCATGGCGCTTGCATTGTGATCCCAGAGGTATCAGGTGTCTTCTGAGGCTTGTGGGTGACTCCCCCTCTTCCCCTCTGCCCACTCTGGTCCTGGCAGGATCTCTGTGTTCCTGGGTGTGAGTTGCTGTGTTTCAAGTGTCACCTCGAACCTGCTGGCCCCACCCTGCCCTCCTCCTTACCATGGCCATCAGCACCAGGGCGCTGACCAGCACAGCATAGAGGGTGGCCTTCCCCAGCAGGATCTCATAGAGGATGGTGGCAGACAGGACCCCTTGCTGATAGGACACTGTTGGCAGGAAGGGAGAGCAGGTAGGTACCTGTGAGCAGGGATCTCTGGTCTCCTTGCCCACGCACCACCCCCCCTTCCATGCCCCACCAGGGTCCATGGGTTTTGCATTCTCTGGTTCCAGAGCAAAGACCATGGGAGATGGAGACAAAGGAGCAGAGGGCCACTTACCCGAGGTGAAGCCACAGTCTGAAAGAAAAAAGGGGGAGGGAAATGGATGAGAGAGTCCATCTTCAAAAGCAGATTCAAAACTAAGCCAGCCTTCCTCAGTCCAATAGCTGGCAAGGTGCTAACTCTTGCCAACAACCATGTGAGCTTGGAAGTGGATCCTTCCCCACTTGAGCCTTCAGATAAGACTCCGGCTTTGGCTGACACCTGATTGCAGCCTCTTGAGGAAGACGAGCCAGCTAAGTTATGCCCAAATTCCTGACCCATCAAAACTATACAATAACAAATGTGTGGTATTTTGAGCTGCTTTCAAAAAAATCAAGAAAAATTAAAAACTAAGCCAGACTCCCAGGCTCAGGGCAGCCTCTGGTCAGAGTCCTAGCACCACCTTCCTTCTGTTTTGGCGATGTGGCCACAGCATCCTTGAAGGTCACGGAACATGGCAGCACTGAAGGGGATGAGGACACACTGCTCAGACCCTGAGCTGTGCAGGCGGGTAGGGAGGGGGACCTTTCAGCACAGCTGAGTTGGGCTGACGATCTGGGATCTGGGGGAGGAATTAGCCCGAGGTGCCCTGTCCTCCCTCACGGTGGGCTTCCCACACCCTCCCCTTTATTCTGCATCTAGTCTCTCTGCTCTCCCCCCTGGATCTCCCCCTTTGTCTGCTCTGCCTCCCTCCTTGCTGAACCCTGCCGGAGCGGCTCACCTGCTCGGCCCCAGACCTCGGCACTGATGTTCTGGGTGACGGGTTTGGGCCCGTCCTGCTTCCACTCGTCCTCGTCCGAGACCCCGTGGAACCAGACTTGGCAGCGGAAGAGGTTGCGAGGGTTGTACCAGAAGGGGGCGGAGACCCTCAGCCGGCTGCTCAGACAGTAGCTGGAGTCACTGCGGCTGGGGTCCTCCCTGTGGGGCTGAGGGTCCGTGCTGACCCCTGTCTTGACCTGCTTCCCGTTCACCCACCAGCTCAGCTCCACGTGGTCGGGGTAGAAGCCCGTGGCCAGGCACACGAGCGTGGCCTTCTGGGTCCGGGAGATCTCAGCTTCTGACGGTTCGAACACAGCCACCTTGGGTGGGGTCACCTTGCTCAGGTCGTCTGGAAGGGAGAGGGGTTGGGAGCAGGGGTGGCCGGAGAGCCGGCTGGGTGTGGTAGGGCTGCGCCTGTGCGTGTGAGTCGGGGGCACAGGGAAGGGGGCCACGGGGTCATCATAAAAGGAAATTACGTAGTAGTAGGTCCTGGTTGTTTGTTTGGGGGTTACCACCCGCTCCTCTGTGATTGTTCTCCCTCGGCCTGCCTGGCCTTTGTATTGACCCTACGACAGGCCTGTCTCCTGTGTCCCCAGCCCCTGAGGTGGCCTTACAGTTTCCTCACCTCAGACAGAGAGCCATCTCCCTGTGATTCAAATGCAGGCATCTTCAACCTTCTTTGCCCCTTTGATTCCACGTATTCTACTTCTCCCTACCAGCAAGCTTCCTAAATAGGCATCTGACACCATCAGAGCAACTTCGGCTCCCGGCTGTCTTGCTACAACTAAGCCTCTGGTCTGTGGCGTCCCCCAGGGCTCCAGGTGAAGGCATTCCAGTTAATGCCCCTGCGGCCTTTTCATCTGGCTGCCTCATTGCTTCTGGGCCCTCCTACATTCATGTTATTCTGCTCTTTGCTTTTTATCGATTGTTTTGTTTGTTTCTGAGCAATTCTGTTACAAGCAAGACACCTCATTCTAAAGAGATGTAGTTTAGGCTGGAAGATGGAGAAAATGTTCTTCTGACTCTTCGCATTTCCCTGGATGTGACCTGACTTCAGGGCTGGCTTCCTGGGTGTGTGACCTGTGCAGTCACACGGGACCCCACACTTAGAAGGGCCCCTTGTTGATTTAATGTGCTGGTGTCACCATTTTGAAATTCTAAGTAAATTTTAATAAAAGCCCTGGGTGTTCCCTTTGCTGCCCCGCCCTGCTTTTCTCACCTTGCTGATAACTCCTCTGTCCCTAGGTCTTTACTGGCCGACCAGGTCTGAAATGGAAATCTCCTAACTTCTCTCTGCGGTCCTGGCTCCATCAGGCTTTCTGCCCCCAGCCTGGTTATTCACTCTCGCCTCAAAGACCCTGCCCCTGGGTTTCAACCAGCCCTCCAAGGGCACTATGGAATCTACTCCTCTGACCTCCTCACCCAGCAAACTCTCAGCCCCTATTGGAAAAAGTAAAGATGCCTTTGGAGCCACGTGTGATGCGCCCCATGATGCTGACGGGATGGACCGAACGATCAGAAGCCAGACCTTCCTCACACCCTGAAGCACTGACTGCATGGCTGCACGATGAGGGCAAAGCCGGTTCTCCCTCCATGTTCGCGAGTCCCTGTGGGGTGTGGGTCGGCTTGCCCACGTGGGTGTACTGTGTGTGTCCTGGTGAGCTTCTGTTGCGTGTGCTTGGATGTGGGCTGAACTAGCCTCAGGCAGAACTCTGAAGTTTATCGGTCCTGTTCCCAGCCCTCCTCCCCATTAGCCACATGACAAACCTGCCCCTCCTTTGGCACTGGGTTCCCCTCCCTTGCCAGTGGCCACCTAGCAGAAGGGTAGGGAGGGGACCACTGCATTACAAGAGGTTTCCTGGATACTCTCCATGTAGCTACTCTTGTAAGTCTCACAGCAGATTTAGCAGTAGGTATTGTTGATGACATTGTATAGAAGAGGGAAGGTTCCCACAGATTCACTTGGCCAAGGTCACCAGATCATTAAAGGGCCAGGGCTTGGGACTCAGATTTACCTGGTTCTGAGGTCTCCTGCTTTTCTCCACCCCCGCTGATCACAGGAACCCAGCTTCCCCTCTGGGAACACACACTTCAGCTGATCCCCACTGGCTCCATCTTAATGAGCCTAACTACAAACAGCGCTTGCTGTTGTCAAATCATCCAGGTAAATATACCCGTATTGAGGGGTTCCTCCCCTCTGGAGCCTCAATGCTCCCAACAGCAGGTGACCTTTAAGGTCCTTTTCCAGCACTAAGAGCCTAAGATCCTTCTGGGAATGTTCCTCACCTCACAAGCAAAATATCTGCATTTTAATGCATGTCCTGCACCATCTGGCTGTTTAACCTAGAAGACATGGTGTGAGGAGGGAGATTTGGGGCTAGGGGATGAGAGGGGTACATTTGGTGAGTAAATCCACCCAGTGGCCCAGGTTCCCATCCAGCCCCCATGTGCTGTACACACAGCCTGGCCCTCAGGGGTCTGGGGCTTAGGAAGAGAGGAAGAGTTTTAAACCTAATTTTAAATCCAAACTTCTAAACAGTAAATCAACAAACCCCGCTGATTTCGATTCTCTCCCTCACTGCCTCGTGTTTATCTTTTTCACCTCTCTGTTCCACACTCTTGTCTGTCATCCTTTTCCTCCTCTGTTCGGTGGAAGCCTCCATCTGCACCTCCCAGGAGCCGGCTCTGCAGGGGGCCACACCCCGTGCTCATCCCTGCCTATTCCTGCCCCTCCGGCCCATTTTCCCCTTTGCATCAGCTACACACCCTCCCGCCCTTCCCTCAGCCCAGGCTGTCCTCCTCGGTCTTTTTCTCCAATCAAGCAGCTCTCAGAGTCCTAATAAATCCTCTCTCCAATGCTCACCCTGTCCCTAAATATCTCAGAAACAAAGAGACCAAAGCCCACCCCCCCCCCCTGCCCTCTGCCTCTGTTCCAGGACCAGGAGTACCCAGTGCCAGGCCCTTCATCCCTTGCAGAGCTGACCCCACAGATGGCCACCTGGCAACACAGCCCAGCTCCAGCCCTCCCCACCCATCTCCGGGGACACGATGGGCTGCGAATGGAAGGCAGGGAGGCAGCCAGATCTCACCTGTGACCGTGAGCCTGGTGCCTGGGCCGAAATACCGCTCACTGGAGCACGGAGTCCCGGTCCCGCACGCAAACCCCTCAGCGCCCAGCCACTCGGCCTCCGGGTCCCAGCGCCCGGCTCCGACCCTCCATCCCGCCCCGCCGCCGCTGCCGGGCCCGCGGGCACTCACCCACCACGGTCAGCCGGCCCTGAAGGGCAGGACGGCGCCTGTAAAGCACAGCCCCGGGGCTCCCCACCCAAACCGAGGCGCGCCGCCCGCGCTCACCTAGCACCAGAAGCCGCGTGCCCGGCCCGAAGTACTGGGTCTCTGAGTCACGGCCCCCCAGCGCCGCGCAAAAACCCGCCGCGCATCCCGCCGCGTCCCTGGCGGCAGCGTCCCCGCTCACCTAGCACCGACAGCCGGGTGCCCGCGCCGAAGTACTGAGTGTTTTGGCTCACAGCCCTGAGGCCCAGGACAAAAACCGGCGCTGCCCTCTCCTGACGTCCCGGACTCTGCCCAGGTCCCCACCGACCCTGAGCACAGCCCCAAATGGAGATGGGCAGCTGCCCACCTCTCTCCAGCCCGTCCTAGGGAGCGCTCAGGGACCCCAGCTGCCCTCCTTACCCAGCACAGTCAGATGGGAGCCATCCCCAGAATACAGCTCTCTGGCATTCACACAGCCCTGGGACCCTGGAGCAAACTTTGCCTTCTCAGAGAGCAGCCCAGGAGGGTCCAGCGCCCACGCCCCCAAAGCCAGGGTTCAGGCGGTCATCCAGGCTGGGCAGCCCATCCTCCCTCCCCCCCTGGAGCACCCTTCTTACCCAGCACAGTGAGCCGGGTCCCTGGCCCAAAGTACTGCTCACTGTAGGAGCACAGTAGGAAGGAGCTACCTAGAATTCCTCCCTCTTGCCCTCCTCCCCTGGCACAGACTGGGACCACCCTTCTCCTCCCTGGCTTCTCTCTTCCCACCTCTCTCCAGAACTAGCTGGACACAGAAATCTGGGCCCTGCCTGAGGTCATCCCCGATTTGCAGAGAATCAGCTTGGCTTGGGGACTTACAGTAGTTGTGAAATTGGAAGGGGTATTTGTGATGGAGATTTAGCTGGATTGGGAAGTGTTCCAGGCTAGACCCTGCCTCTTATTACTTCTGTGACCTGCAACCTCGCTGGCCTTTGTTTCTGCAACTGAAAAATGGGGTAATATCTTCCCCACAGCGTTGTTGTGAGTGCTTAACAAATTACACACCTGCAAGTGCTTTGTCAAAGGGCAAGTTTTGTGAAAAGTTTTATGATTATCCCACTTTAACGTTTTGATTCTTCATGTTCCTGGGAAGCTTAGTGTGGAGCAGGGAGAGGCAGAGGGGGTTCGTTTGGGCGTCACCATCCCAATTCTCTGCTGTTAGTCTCCCTCATCTTTGCCCCTTCTTTCTCCCCCCAATGGGCACTCACTACTGACTGCCTCCCACAAGTCCCTAAGGTGGCATTATATTCTGATTTTCTTGGCTGTGTTTGAAAAGCACCTGTACTTGGGGCCCTGTAGGATTATCCATCGAATGAGTGTATCTGTCTATTTTCTTCCTAGTTCAAATCCCTCTTTGGTGCATGACTATCTAACTTTTCAGACTTAGAAGCAATTACAGTAGAGTTGAAATAAGCCTGGATTTTGAGGCAGAGGATTCCTACCAGCAGCATGATCCTGAGAACTCAACTGACTTTTTCCAATGATCATTTTCCTGTTTTTGCAGGGTGTATGTGCTTATCTGTTTGAGTGACAGCACATATTAATTAGAATTAGCCATTCTTCCCCAGAAGAGATACTTTTCCCGTTGCATCTGACATATTCTTTTCTCTATACTCTACCCAACTCACGTTTTGTTTTGATTTTACATGTAACCGACTTTGTGGAGCCCCCGTGCCTCTGGCTATTATCCTATCTGATGTTCCACACTGACTGCTACACCAGGGCGCCCGGGGTGTCTGGTAGCTTGCCGAGGATGGCTGGAATCCCAGGAAAGGAACTGTTCATGGGTTGAACCCTTTCTTATTTCCAGTGCCCAGCAAACCTCTCTACCCGCTTTTGAATCCTAGCTCTAGCCGCGCTTTATATTCATAAAAGCAGCAAAAGCTTAGAAACGAACAAATCCCAAAGTCCGAGGGCCAGTTCATCAGAGGGTTCATATTATAAAGTCCCAGGCCCTTTGACATGCCTGACAGAAGGGAGAGAATTTCTGGAATTGTTGGAAGGCAGGCCCTCAGGTGAAGACATGGAGGGATGGGAAAAAAACACGTCTACCTTTCAAGCACCCTCCTTGTTGCCAGAATGTACTGTGCCCTCTGTTTGGCTCTGTTCTGGGAATGAGTTTGTGGAGCAGAAGTATGGCAAACCCAGATGTCTCCACTTTATCCGAGTTTGGGAAATGTTTCTAATGGGAAAATTGAGCCACAGGTTTGGAAAAAGGCAAACTCTGTGACACAGTGAGGATAAACAAGAAGAATGAAAAGGATGGCTACAAGAGGGTAAATCCTTTACAAAGGATTTTCACATGATTTCGTCCCTTACAGTTTCAGGACCCCAAGAGACTACCACTGTCATCTCTGTTTTATACATCTCAGAGGGCCTGAGACAGTTTAGGTCACTTTGCAAATTGCATGAGCCCTTCCTTCCCCAGAACCCAGGCATTTTGAATCCCAGTGATTTGTACTTTCCAATTTCCATGATACTCCCTGGCACGTGCTCCCATCTGCAGGACAAAGGCTGCTCCAGCCAACCAATCTGGTAGAACCTCTGTGGCCCACTGCTCTGGCCGTGTCTATAACTCCAGCCCAGGCCCATCGCACCCTTGCCCTGCTTCTCCCACCTGCCTGCTTTCTCCAGAGGGTGGTAATGGTGTGTTAGTGTTTCACGATGGGCCTCTGACTCGCTGATCTCAGCACAGATCCTGAGGTTTGAGAGCACGGGGCCTCAACCTACTTCTTTCTGCCTTGGCTGTTGCTAAGATGGTGTAAGTTTCCAGTTGTAACAGCTTATTCAGACCTACCTCCTCTGACCCCCACCAAGCGCAATGTTGCCCAGGGCCACCCCTGCAAGCTCACATGATGCCGTGACACGGACCTCGGCCCTTAGGGCTCAGGAGCCCCCCTCAAGCCACCTCAGTCTCACCAAGCTGCTCCCCTATGGCCTCCTGAGTCCTTAAACCACCTCAGGAAGACACACATGGATCTTGGAGACAGAGAAGGAGGACAAGGAAGGCGAGGACAGCGCTCTGAGCTGGAGGGAGGTGTTGGGGTGGATTTTAACATAGAAGACGGAGCTATTCACCAAAACGGGGTCAACAGTGCAGGATCAGAGTTAGAAGGAGGGGGAGAAATGGAGAAGATCAGATAAGAAAGGGAAAGTAAAGCAGCACACCCGCTGAAACAGGAGAGAGGAGAGGAATCTTGGAGAACAATAAGAAGAAGAACGAGAAAACACAAAGCCGGGAGACGAAGCACAGAAGCACAGCTCCTTTGAGCCCTCGGCCGAAGAGCCGCATCAAACACAGCGGAGCAAGCTGGAGATGCTCCGGAAGGAAAGGGCAGTTCTGACCCCCTCCTTACACCCCTCTCCCTGCCTGATACCTGTCACGGTGAGCCTGGTGCCGATCCCAAAGTGGAGGGGCGAATTATAGGAACACAGCTGCAGGAGGCTGTAGGAAAAACCCCCAGAGGTCTCCAGCCAGGGCGCTAGTCTTAGCTCCTTGAGAGCGGAGATGGCCACCTTTCCCTGCCTGGATTCACGGCTCTGGACCAAAGGGATCCCACTGGGAGAAAGGCCTAAGCACACTCTGGGGAAAGAGGGGAAAGAGGAGGAGGCTTAGGAGGGGCCAATCCACGCACAGGAGAAGGAGGGATGGACCACCGACAGAAGAGTAAGGAAGCAGTTTATGGGCTGAAGACTTAGAGGACAGACAGAGGAATCAACCAAGCCTCATCTAAAGCAGTGGCAGACCCAGCTCCCTGGAAGCCCCACAGGGACCAGAGTCTACTCAATCCCCTCCCACCGGGGCTGGACAGAGAGATAGACACTCCGGGTCCAAGGGACAATGGCCCCGTCTCCCGGCTCCGGCGCCTTACCCAGGACAGAGAGTCGAGTCCCACCTCCAAAGTGCTGCACCCGGTCGCTCCACAGTATAACACGGGCGTGGCAAACCCCAGAGCGGCCGGTATGGGGCCCTTCTTTCCAGAAACGAGCTTCCCCCCAGAACTTCTGGGGGTGCTAGCACCTTCTCCGCTCACCCACACTCTCCGCCTTTTCTCTGCTGCGTTCTCAGTCCCTGCTTTCTCTAAGGGGAACTTCTAGAACTCCAGCCTTACAACACATCATCCCCAGGGAAGACCTTTACTTACCCAGCCCAGAAAGCTTTGTCCCGCTGCTAAAATACAGGCTTTCATTAGTCACACAACACTTAAGCCTGGCAGGGAAACTGTGCCTACGCCTCTCATTCCTTCCCCACCCCCCCGCCGGTCCCCCTGCAGCTCTCCTGTCCCCTTCCTTGGCGGAATTTTAACTCCCAGAGGTGGAGTGGGTGACAACTGTCCAACCCGAAAAGCTGTGGTCAGAGGACCAGTTTGGTCCCCTGTGAGACTTCTCACCCCCCTCTCCTGTGTCCATCTCCTTTCTGCGCGAGGGAGAGAAACGGCAGGACTGAAAGATCCAAGGCCAGACGCTCTCCCATCTACCGTGGCCATGAGGGGCACCCTCCAAGGAGATGGAAGATGGACAAGGAGACCCCTTTCTAGCTGAGACTACTTGCCTCTCGGTAGGGAAACCCAGGCTTGGCACAGCGAGCTTATGACATTGTTGGAGATGGAGGCCGTCCATCTCATCAAGATAAGAATTCATCAAGATGGGAATTCAGATTTTTCTGATAAAAACATGCTTTAACCTAGGCACTCATATCGGAGGCTCCATCTGGACCCTGCCCTTCCCTGTAGGTTCCCAGCCCTCCAGCCCCGACTGGCTTACCTATGACAGTGAGCCGGCTTCCCTCCCCAAAATAGTAGGTGTCTCCAGAGCACAGCCTCCCAGATTCACTTCAAAACCTCTCCTTGTCTGCTGGGATTCTGGGAGAGGTTAGGGTGTTCATGGCTCCCTTCCCTCCCAGAGCCACCAGCCCCCTTCAAACACTCTGCATACCGTTCCAGAACTTTCCAGGGCCCCAGGACCCAGGAGCTGGGTCATCCCTTCCCTCCCACATTCCCCGAGAGAGTCCTCCCTCATGGTACCCACCTGGAGACCCTGGCCTTACCTACAACAGTCAGCTTGGTCCCTGGGCCGAAGGTATAGTCATAGCACATCAGAATACAGCTGCCTTACAATGCACGCTTGGGACCCGCCTTCCCCTACGAGGGGCCAGGAAAGGCCTGGACTGTGTCTTACCTACAACCGTGAGCCTGGTGCCTTCTCCGAAGAAGACTTCAGTGTTTGCACAGTGACGCGGAGCACGGAGGAAAACAAATGCGAGGTGTGCAGAGAGGAGGGGGTTTTGCTTGGTGCCTGGTGGACTCTGGGACTAGGAATCCCCTCTTGTGCTTTACAGATATTGCACAGAAGAATGTTTTCGACTTTTGACTCTTGGGGCCACGGAACACGGGCAGAGTCCATCCAGAGGGCCCTGTGCCCTGTTTTTTGAATCTTCCTGAGGGTCCATCAGAAGGATGTGGGCCTGGAGAGGAGGGCAGGGTCCCAGAGACCCGTGACTGTCCCTGGAGGGCTGGGATAGTGCTGGCTTCTTCCTTCATAGAACGGTCACCTCCCATGTACCTTCCCATTGACCTTGTCCTTGGGTGGGGGGAGGGGGAGGGGTGGGATAAAGGGGTCTCTCTGAGGCCTTCACCCATGAGGCCACAGAGGCATCTTCTTATGTCTGGCCTTTCTGCCTGGAAGCTTCAGCTCTGATCCAGGCCTGTCCTTCTCCACGGCCTGGGCTTGACAGGTTGACGGCGGGAAGGTGGAGACATTCTGACCCAAACCACCCTTGGGCCTGTGACCTGGGAGAAGAATGGAAGGACGGTGGGAATTGGGACAGGCAGAAAGGTTTTTGTAAAGGATTCCCGTAGGGTTGAATCACCGTGGCCCCCCTGTCCTCACAACGTTACAGCTTTATACAAAAACATCTCCTCCCATGCGTCCGCCCCTCCAAGCTGGAGTCTGGGAGAAACCACCAGAGCAGCTGCCCCTGTGAGGGCACTGGAGGGCGAGGCGGTGACATCACCGCCCCAGGTGCAAGTGGCGGGGAGGATGGACCAGGCCAGGGGGCTCCCTCCTCATGCTCATGCCCTTCTTAGCTCCTGAGAGCCGTGTGTCTGTGCATCAGGGGCTGCTTTCCCTGGTATCCGCCCCTCTGCAAGCTGGCGTCATAGTAGCAGCCCCTTTCTATCTCGGGACTGCCCCGATGCTGGGCACCCAGAGGTCACACCTTTCAGCACTCAGTACCCGGACTCTGCCCCGTTGGCCCAATTCTGAACCTCCAGGGTGGTCTGAAGGAGAATTGGCCACTAGCTACACAGAGGTAGGGCTTTCCCAGGGGTAGATAAAGTGATAGCTGAGAGCTGTATTTCTAACCAGTGTGAGGTGAGGGGGGACCACGTGTGTCATCAGCTGCTGCACTTCTCACTGTGGACTTTAGACATTCGAGTTCAGTGGAGGGCGTTGGGGGAACCAGATGTGGAGAACTGAATGAATACGGCCTCAGGAACGTTCAAATACAATCACACGGCCAAGCGATCATGGTCAAGGTCTTCTCCCTCTTTTCCCTGAAGGGCAGAAACATTTTACGTTTTTGGTAGATATTTTATTCTCCCTGAGCAAGATGACCTTGAAATTGAACCTCCAGCTGAGTGGTCTGCATCTCATTTCACTAGATGGCGCTTCCTTTCGTTGCCTTTTAAACTATGACAACATCTAGAAGAAAAAAAGACACTCGACCACATAATGATAACACACTTACAGGGGGAAATAGACGCAGAATCAAAAGATCAATGACAGTATGGGAAAAGCATTAGTGATTCTCATCATGAGGGCTGATCTCCCCATGATGATGAACTCCTAGAAATCAATTAGAAAATAATCCAGAGCCCAATAAAAATGGCAAAGAACAGAGGTTCAGAAAAAAAGATCCAAATGGTGCTTAACCATAGGAAAAAGAAATCTTGCAATGATAAATACAAAGTAAAACTGCATTGAAATGTCACTTTTCACCAATATGATTGACAAATTGAATTATGGAAGACCATTCTATTGGCTAGTTTCTGGTGAAATATGCACTTTTACACATTGATTGCTGGTGGGTGCGAAATAATACAACTCTTAATGGGAGCAATTTGGAAATATCTATAAAAATTACAAATGTGCTTACCTTTTCACCTAGAAATCCCACCTTTGAGAGTTTACCCTGTAATTATTCTTGCATACAAAAAAAAAAAGTGCATAAAGTATTTGCATTATTTGGAATAGCAAAAAGATTGGGAAAAACTCAAGTGCCCATTAGTAAGGGGTTGGATAAATAAATTGTGATACATTCACACAGAATATTATTCAATGCTAAAAAAGAATGAAAATGTTTCATACTGCTATGGAAAGTTTTCTAAGATATAATGTTAACTGGATAAAAACAAGCTGTAGAATAAGGTTCCTGTATGCTACTTTTGTCTAACAAAATAAGAATAATACTTATTGGGCTTCCCTGGTGGCGCAGTGGTTGAGAGTCTGCCTGCCCATGTAGGGGACACGGGTTCTGAGCCCTGGTCTGAGAGGATCCCACATGCCGCGGAGCGGCTGGGCCCGTGAGCCACAGCTACTGAGCCTGCGCGTCTGGAGCCTGTGCTCCGCAACGAGAGAGGCCGCGATAGTGAGAGGCCCGCGCACCGCGATGAAGAGTGGCCCCCGCTTGCCGCAACTAGAGAGGGCCCACTCACGGAAACGGAGACCCAACACAGCCAAAAATAAATAAATAAATAAATAAAGTGTAAAATTTATATATTAAAAAAAAGAATAATACTTACTGTTAAAATAAGAATTATACTTCTGTTTGTTTGATGCTGCATGAAGAAACACTGGAAAGATACAAAAGCGATGGATAAAATGATTACCTGTTAAGAATGAGTGGATAGCTGATTCTCTTTGTTATAAAGCAGAAACTAACACACCATTGTAAGCAATTATACTCCAATGAAGACGTTAAAAAAAAAAAAAAGAGTGAGTGGAGGAGACAGAGTATAAGGAAAATTAACATTTCTGTGTCAACTTTATTGTGTTGATTTTTGAGCCATAGATAGCTATTTTATTTTAAATAGATAACATAGCTATTATCTATTTTATTTTAAAGTAAAACAATAAAATTTTAAAAGAAAAACAGCAGCAAAATACTGCTTTAAGTGATATTTTAAAATCTGCCACTAGAAAAAAAAGATACTTGTTTTATTTACAAACTCGTTTTTTCCAAAGAAGACCAGTTTATACAAGAAGCTGTTGTACTGTCTTGAATTTGCTCAGTGAGTCTGCAATCACCTAGGAGGCTCGTGAAAAATACATATTTCTGAGTAGTCCCCAGGATACTTTGAGCTCAAAATCTCTAGGTTTATTAATTTGCATTTAAATAAACAATTAAGCACAAAATGACCCTGGGTATTTCCACTTCTGCACCAGTCCTGGGACCCACGGCTTGTCCTTGAGGAGAAGGGCAGCTGTCAGCTGGAAGCACAGCAAAGTGCTGTCTGATGGTGCGAGAGCTGGCCGCAACTGGCACAGCTCTTAGAATTTAGGGAAAAAGGAAGAAGAGGAGACAGTCTGTTTATTTAACTCAGGAATAGTGACAGATCTCACAGTAGCCCAATAAAAGGTCATCAATTGCTTTTATCAATCGGAAGGTGGCAAGGCCTCTTCCTTGTTCCCTTTCCACATTGAGGAACTTTCATCAATGTACTGATTTACTTTGATCTAGTTCCATATAGTATTTTCCTTATTAACCCTTTTTGCCTGTCACTAATTTACTCCCTAAGAGTTTCCTTTTGACCATCTAGCTGGGGACTCTCATCCCGACTTGGACTTACAAAGAATACCACCCTGTCTTGGTTTCACAACTACTTTTTATCCTGATGGGATTTGTCCCAGATCTTTGCCACCGTGTCACTCACTGTTAGTAACCCAAGTGCCCACGAAGCTTTTTTTTTGGGGGGTGGGGGACGGGGTGAAAGGAGTTCAGACCAGTCAGGCAGGTGCTGAGTGAGGTCATTCATCGTCTTGGGCAGCAGGGGGAAGCCTTTCCTTATTTTTTGTTAGACCTAAGCGGCTGCACACTCAGCGCGGCCACCTGAGGGGGCGAGAAGAATGTGTAGAGTGATCAGGGGACCCTGTCGTTTTCACAGAGAGTACTGGTCTAGGGCTCTCTCTACCACACTGGTTCCCAAGCTCTGGCATCCCTCAGGATGACTTGGAAGTCTTGTTAAAAGCAAGCTGCTGGGCTCCATCTTAGAATTTCTGACTCAGTAGGTCAGGGGTGGGGACCTAACAAGTTGCATTTCTCCTAAATTCCCACGTGATTCTGGTGCTGTTGGTCCAGGGACCACACTCTGAGAATCATTCTTCTGGAAGGCTCTTCCTTTCTTCAGTACGTTTGCCTCCACTCCTAGCTCATCGTTCATTCATTCAATCACGGGGTGCCTACAATAATCCAGATGTCGTTTAATCAGTAGATATACCAGGATGAGTAAGGCAAGATTTCTTCCGTGAGAAGCTCATGGTTGAAGGCCAAGGTAGATACATCCATATACACTCAGCAGCACGAGCAGAACTGTGACAGAAGAAAGCATGGAAGAGAAGGAGGACTCCTTACTCAGACCAGCGGGTCCACGGGGCCAGAGCAGGGATGTGGTGAAGAGGATGGGGAGCAGGAAGAGTCAAAGGCTTTTCTGAAGAGGGTGAAGGGGTGGGTGGGAAGCGCGTCAAACCAGATGGACCAGTCGTGTCCAGAGCTAGAGGTCAGAGGTTCATGCTTGTTGGAGGAAACCCCCAGAACTTCTGAGCGTTGGAGCACAGCAGGGGAGGGGAGGGGTGAGGAGACCGAGGCTGGAAACATAGGCAGGGGCAGAGCAGGAAGAACCCTACATCTCCACGATGAGGAACTTGGCTTCTACTTTGAAAATGTGAGAGATCAGGAAAGGTATTAACCAGGAATCAAATAACGGGCCGGACCTCTCTGAGCGCAGGGTTAGAAGACGGGCAGGAGACCAGCACCCCTCAGGAAGTGCTGTGAGGCAGGGGATGAGCTGGAGAGATGTTGAACAGCAGAGCTGATGGATCATAGTTGCAGCTGGAGCGCCCACGAGATGGGGTAGGGGAAGCAGGGGCTGGGCTTTGGGACCAGGCAAATAGGGACTCAAAACTCCAGATCTGCCATTTGCTGGATGAAGGATGTGGGTAAACTAATAACCTTCTCTGAACCTCTGTTTCCTTGTCTGTACTGCTAGAATAATAACCACCCCAGAGGGGAGAGGGAACTAAATCTGAAAGTGCCTATAAAGTACTCAGTATGGCGTATTCATGTCAGTACCATCACATGGGAAGAACAGAAGGCAGATTTCTCAGGAGCGTGAGGGATGGAGACCCAGGGAGCTCTTGTCTTCCTCAGACACATGAGATGGTCGTTGGGAAATAGGGGCCAATGGGGTCTCCCGCTGCCAGGAGAGAACACAAGCTGCGGCTCGGAGGGGACTCAGAAGAGGCCAAGGTGATTGGCACAGGTGCTTCCCTAGGTGTGGGTACCAGTGAGAGGAAGTATGGGATCTTACAGACCATGCCTACGTGTGCACACATCAGCACTGCACTCAAGACCCAGAGAAGTACCAAGGCCATTGCAGCCTTTCTGAAATGAATTTTCCTCTAGAAAACCTCCCCCTGATTATTATTTTCTGGATTCCTTCTCTTTACGTGCTGCTATACCAGTGTGCCATGGAAGACATTTTGGGAAATGGGGCACTCTGCTCATCTGTAAGGGGTAGAGCCCTGTCTGACCTCAGATGGGAGGAGATGTTTCCCAGAGTGAAGGGGCCGGAGGGAGCAGGTACAGACCTGGGCAGTTAGAGCAGAGTCACTTTATTAGCATAATGATGGCAGAGGGGCGGGGGCTTTAGCTGTTGGCAGCGATGGTCTGCTGAATCCAGTTCACATAGTTGCAGACCTTGGTGTAGACCCCAGGCTTGCCCTTCTGGGCACAGCCAGAGCCCCAGGAAACAATGCCCTGGAGCTCTCCGTTGCAGGTCACAGGGCCGCCAGAGTCACCCTGGGGAGGAAGCGGTGGGACAAGGTTTATAAAGAGAGAAGAAAGGGGACCCAGAGCCACACACAGTCTGAACCTTACAAGACCCCGTTCCTGTCGGCTCTGTGGCTCCACATCTCTCCACAGTCTGAAGAGATGCCACACACACTAGCCTCCCTGGTTTCTCCATGGGACCACCGCCCAGGGACCTCCTCTACCAGCCCCACAGCCCTGGGCGTTCAAATCCCGTTCCCAGAGGGGCCTGTGTGTCTGGGCAGCGGTCTCAGAGCGGTAGGGTCAAGTCACCTGGCAGGAATCATTGCCTCCCTCGAGGAAGCCGGCGCAGACCATGTTGTCAGTGATCTGTCCAGGGTACGAGGCTTCACACTCGGCCTGACTCAGCAGTGGGGTGTCCAGGCACTGCAGCAGCTCGGGGTAGTTGACTTTGAGGAGCAGGAAGAGATCAAGGAAAGGAAAATGTGGGTCAGGCCAGGACGGGATGGCAATCCAGTGCTGAACCCTGAGGGTGGCCAGGAGAGGCCTCCAAGGAATGATGGGTTTCAACTCCCGGAAAGCTCACTGCAGACCCCTCCCTAGAGGTGCTAATAGCAAGGGCTACATCTGTCCTGGCTTTTGATTCTCGGGCTCAACTCCTTGACACTTTGTGTCTCTCTGGTACCCAGCAGAGAGCCCTTCGTGTAGTAGGCACTTGATGTGAATTTGCAGACTGGAAGCAAAGGGGTCCCAGCTCAGGGGATGCTCAGTTCTGGGCAATGTGGGTAGGTTGGAGGGTGAAGTTGTGAGGGTCCCACTCACCTCCAGAGCTCAGGGTGTTGCCCCAGCCGGAGACGAGGCACTGGGTGCCGGCGGGTGCGCAGGCACTGGGCAGAGCTAAGGTGGACACCCGGGCATCAATGACCGCAGGCGAGGAGAGTCTGATCAACAAGATGTCATTGTTCAGAGTCCGGCTGTTGTAGCTGGGGTGGCGGATGATCTTGGCCGCGTCGATGAACTGCTCACGGCCCTCCAGGACGTCGATGTTGTGTTCTCCCAGCCTCACCTGGATGCGGCTATTGCGGACGAAGCACACAGTAAAGGCCTTTTGTCCACATCCCTGCGTCCCCCAGGGTTTTCCCTGCTCACAGGTGGTGGTGTGGGAATGTCACAGGGCAGTAGAGGGGCAGTGGGTCAGGGATGCCGTGAAGGGGTCCCCCTGGGGATGCTCCCCCATTTGCTTTTCCAGCCGCCCTTCCCATGCCTCTCATGCATTCAGTGCCGTGGGTGCAACCGAGCCACTTGGAGTTCCCCGGGGAACCTTCATCCTCTGCAACCTTGCGAACTACACGCAGTGACTTCTACTCCCTCCGTTCTCGCTCTGCTAAGTGCTGTCTTCCCGTATGATCTAATCCAGCGCTTCTCAAAGTGCAGCATCAGCCTCAGCTGGGAACTCATTCTCAGTTCCCACCCCAGACCTGCTGCATCAGAAACCCTGGGGGTGGGACCCAGCAATCTGTGTTTTAACAGGCCCTCCGGGTGATTCTTATGCGCACTCAGGTTTGCAAACCCTTGGTCTTGGCAGTGATTCTCAGCTCTGCGCAGAAAGGAGAACTGCCAGAGGCAGTTAAAAACTCCCCAATACTCAGACTCTCTTCCTAAAAATTCTGAGTCAAATAGGAACTAGGCATTTGTTTTTATGGTTTTTGTTTTTGTTTTAACATATCTCAGGTGGTTTTAACGTGTAGCCAACTGGCAAAGGTTACTTGTGTGAGGTCCTCGCCTGCTTTTCTCGCTGGCCATTCCTACCGCAAAATGGTCCGTCCCTGCTTTTATGACCCGCAGCCCTTGCTGTTTGATCTATTGATTTGGGGTGTCAGCGGCTTCCTATCAGGTGCCCCTCTTTACCCGCAGCTCCTGTGAGTCAGCTGCCATTGTCAACTTCTTCTCTTCCCCATCATCGTTCCCGACTTCAGCAACCCCCCACACAGACCCCAGCTCTTCCAGAGGGCCCTGGGCGGCGGGCTTTGCAGTCAGGGGCCCAGCACTTACGACTTGTAGCAGTGAGCCGCGGACACCACCCATTGGTCACTGATGAGAGAGCCCCCGCAGAAGTGGTAGCCAGAGTTCAGGGACACCTGGTAGGGGACGGAATTCTCCGTGCAGGTGTAGCCCCCTATGATCTTGTCATCATCGTCCATGGGAAAAGCAACTTGGGACAGGAAGGGAGAAGCCAGTTCAACAGGAGGGGTGGGGGTGGAGCCCAGAGCCCCGCGGCTGGACCTTGCTGATTGGGATTCCTGAAGGAGCACAGCGATGAGAGCGGGGCCGGTAGGGAGCATCGCCGGCTTGTCTCACAGGAGGCAGTCCTCCCGAGTTGCTCTGTGTGCCTGCAGGGCACAGAGCTAGGCACCCTGCAGGGGCTCGGGCCCAGACCTCCACTGGGGCCAGGGCAAGGACAAGAAACGCCCCTCACAGTGCATTCCGTGCGATAGGGTCTGAATGGGGTCCTCTCACCCACCGAATGCTTCTTTCTCTCTCTTACTCATCACCAGTCTACCCCCCACTGCAACTTCAGCCCCAGCTTGTCATGATGGGATGGCCTAAGTAGGAAGATCTGACTGCGAAGCCCTGGCTGTACCCAGCTCCTCCCCTAGCTCACATCTGCGCAGCGAGGCTGGGGACCCACTGCGCGGGACAAAGGTAGTTACGGTTATCGGCCAATAGAACAGTGATTTGCAGCTGTGGCTTTACATCCGGGCATCTGCAAACTACCTGGGAAGCTTAAAAAGTCAATGCATGGGCCACACCCCAGGCCAATTAATAGGACTGGAATGAGTCATCTTTCCACCTCCCCAGGTGCATCCGAGGTTAGGAACAGCTACCGTGGAGCTATCCTAGAGCCTCAAGTCCTGGCTCATTTCACAAACCATCCCCACCTGGTCTCCCTTTCTCGCCTCTCCCAACAAAGCCCCAAAATTGATGGATGAGGGAGATGGGAGTGGAGTCCGGCAGAAGGTGAGAGAATGAGGCTTAAAGAGAGCCCCAGAGTGGGAAGGAGGGGTGCTGGACAGGGAAGGCAGGATCTCAGCACACAGGGAGAAGAGGAAAGGTAGCAGGAATGGTGGAGCGTGTATCTCTCCCAGGACAGGGGCAAATGGGGCTCAAAGCAACGCATGGGACTCACCGGCAGCTCCCACAAAGGCAAGAATCAGCAGTGGATTCATGGTGGAGAAGTGTAGTTGAGTGGCTGATGGAGAGCCTTTATACCTCCCGAGGAGAGGGAGGGGGTGTGTAGGTGAGGGTGGAGGGTCACCACCCCCCAACCCCGTACAAACACACCTGCAGCTTTCCTTTTCCTGGAGTCTTGCATCAGTTCTACTATGTTTGGCCACTCTGTGGATTCATGGCTTGTGGGTGATAAGGAAACAGCTTCTGAGGACAGGGAGGAAGACAAGCTGATTCCGAGGAGGACTCTGGGATGAGGGAAACAGGGAAAGCTGAGACCCCACATATCACAGCTGGGCCTCCTTAAGCTGAGGAGATGAGGCTTAGGAGGAGGGAGAGTGACCTGGGCCCCTGAGAATCCCCTGACCTCGTGGAGCTTTACTCAACTTACTTGAAGGAAGGGCTGATATTTGTAGCAAACTTGGCTGCTCAGTATCCTGGTCCCACGAGAGGAAAGAAGTCTTGACTAAGTCATACTTGTAAACGTGAAGACCCTTCTCAAGTCTAAACCACTGGGTAGGAAGGTCAGATCCAAAGCCTTGGGGAACCAGGATCCCAACATCAAGAGGTGATGAGATGGGAGAGGCAGAGTTTCTTGCGAGTCTGGGCTTTCGAGCTGGCTTCCTTCCTACCAAGGCTTGTGGAAAGGGGGACATTTGGAAGGAGGAGGGTCCAAGGGGTAAGTAGGTATTTACCTGATACATTGGGGGGCACGGAAGACCACTACCACATTGCTCCTCTTCCTCACTATCAAGACACTGGTCTTTCTCATCGCCCGTGCTGCCATGGGTTCTCTTTAAGCAGCCTCCTGGTCACCATGGGAATCTGCCCTGACGGTGATGAAGATTGCCACCACCTGCTAGGAGCTTGCTAGCCTGAGCTAGAATTATACGCTCCAGATCAGATATTAGAAAAAGTTTGAACAATGGTAAATTTGGGTCCTGATCAGGGAAACAGCAGTAGGTGGAGAAATTGGCACATGATAAAGGTTGAGTATTGGGTGATTGAAAACAACATTGAAGGTGGGGGAATTCTGGAATTTTCTATTTTTGATGCAGTGGGACTATTTTGCTGGGCTCAGTGCAGAGTGAATCTTGCCAGAAATGATCTCAATTTGCAACCTGCCATAGCCATCAAGACACAGCTCTGTAATTTACTGAGTCACAACCTGGCCAGAGGGGTAGAGATGTAACTGGTGTCTGTGCTTGAGTCTAATGACATGAACCAGGTCGAGGAGACTTCCCATGATGAGGCTTTTCCTTCTCAGCTCTTCTGAGCTCAGGGTTCCTGAGAGGCAGGAGTGGGCAGAGTTCACATATGAATTCTCAGAAAGGTAAATATGAGTGAATGTTCTGGAAATGGTGAACAAAGTCAGAAAAGCTCAGAAGTCTGGTGGTGAGCCAGGAAGTAGGCTGGAGGGATAGAGTAAATGGAAACAGAATTAATTGGGGGAGATGCAGGTGGGGCTTGTGGGTGGAGAGGGACCCACAGGCTGTCTTCTGATTCAGTGCCTGGCACGGCTGGAAGCCAGCTTCTCCAGGACAGGACACCCAGATCTCTGAGCTCTCCCCATCCTAACTGCACACCCTCTAATACCTGATGGGCTCATATCTAGGCAGGAATACTGCTATATTTGTACAGTGCCTGACAGCTTTTAAATGAAAGAGCTTTCACACACACAAGTAGCAGTGGTATGCTGATTTTCATTTGTGTTGAGTTTCAAGTTTCAGTTTTCACAAATGTTTTAATCTTGAGGTGTGCAGAACAAGATTATTTCCATTTACAGAGGATGAGACTGAGAATCAGAAAGGTTTTGTCTTGTCCGAGAATACAGATCTAAAACTGGCAGAGCTGGCCTCAAGGCCACTGGAAGACGGGGAAAGCACTGTGAAGCATGGGAATCGCTGCAGATGGCAGCTAAGGGGTCAAGTCAAGGGACAAACTACCTCCGGATCCCTCCTGATGCTTGCCTCCCTGGCAGAAAGAGAAGCTTGAATTAATCTTCCACCTGGCACCTGGCCTCACAGCCCTATCTTGCCATGGCCTTGGGCCCCTCTGGGCCACGTCGAAGGCACAGGTAGCTCACTCAGGTTGTGGAGCCTCCATAATAGAGGCTTTTTCATAAATATCATGAAATATGCTATTTTGTTTTGTCCCCTTGTTGTGGGGTCTTCATAGGAAGCCTTGCCTTAGAGGATAAGGAGAGACTCTTGCTGTAGATACCAGTATGCCCTGGACAGGTACGGGGAGGTGATCTTTGGTAGAAGATAGGAAATTATCCTGGGAAAAGGGAGAAAGTTTTTGAATTGGTGCTTTGTGGCTCTGACTCTGTCTGAAAGGGAACCCCCAACTGCTTGGGCTTTTCTGTGTCTAAAGCCTTAAGACTAGCCTTCTCCTGATGTTTTGCGCTCCCCCTTAGAATCAACTATCACAACCACAATACAGTATGAGGTGAGTTTTGGTCAAAGTATCAGGAGTCACCTTACAGGCAGAGAAGATAGATATAGGTGGAAACCATTACCTCATGCTCTAGGCTCAGATGTGTAGGTTGGATTCCGGTGCACATTTGCCCAAATTCAATTTGAATAAGTCTCTGCTGCACTTGGCACTCTCCATTCTGAATTTTGGATTCCTTTGTCTATTTCTCTAAGACGTTCTCCTAGGACTTCCTTGGTGGTGCAGTGTTTAAGAGTCCGCCTGCCAATGCAGGGGACATGGGTCCAAGCCCTGGTCCGGGAAGATCCTACATGCCTCAGGGCAACTAAGCTCATGCCCCACAACTACTGAGCCTGCGCTCTAGAGCCCGTGAGCCACAACTACTGAAGCCCACGTGCCTAGAGCCCGTTCTCCACAACAAGAGAAGCCACCGCAATGAGAAGCCCGCCCACCGCAACGAAGAGTAGCCCCCCCTTGCCACAACTAGAGAAAGCCTGCGCACAGGAACGAAGACCCAACGCAGCCAAAAATAAATAAATTAATTAATTAAAAAAAAAAGACATTCTCTTGGTTGATTTTTAGCTCTTGGCACATCAAGCCACTGGCTTTTCATTATGGTAATGGTGGATCATTTCTGTGCACTTTACTACACCAAATGTGTGTGAGTCTTTCATGGACCTTTGTCACTTTATTATCACAACCACCTATGGGGTTGCCATTTTATAGATGACAAGATGAGCTTTATAGAGGTGAAGTAACTTTCTCAAGGTCACACAGCCAGTAAGCTGTAGAGATGGGATTTAAGCATGGCAGCCCAACTCCAGAGCCTGTAAATTCTACCACAGAACGTTTGGCTTCCCTTCCCCTTATTTGACCCTCACACAGCCTCATGAGTTGGGCAACAGGTACCATTTTCTCCTTTTTACTAATGAAAAATCTAAAGCTAAGAGGTTAAGTGACTTCTCCAGGGTCACCCAGCTAAAGAATCCATAAATGACACCAGAACCTTTCCCTATGGAAGATAAGTTCATTCCCATCATGTTGCTACATAGTGGAGTCTTTCAGATCTCCTATTGGTCTGAAAAGTAGATTTTTGTCAGATTCCAAATCATTAGTTTCTTTTTAAAAAATACTTCCCTCCCCCAGCCCCCCAGCTCAGGTATTTCTCCTCAGCTCTTAGTCAACTCCTCCTTGGCCCCCAGGGTCCTTTACCACCTCCAACCAGATTGGCAAATTCTCTGCTGTCTTTCCTCCAAACTCCCAACTCCTTCCTGCCTCCATTATTTTTTCTAAACTACATATTTTGCCCATTGTGCAATTTCTCTGTATCCACTAAGAACTATTTTCTTGAATGTCGCAGCGTGGGAATCACTGAATCTGGATAGTGAAGGGGTGGTCTGTGTGATCCAAAAACACTGAAGGGTGAGACAGAGGCTAGAGGCACAGACTGGTCATTGGCTCGTTGGCCAAATGGAGTAGTCTGTTCCTCCTCCCCACCCCCCTCCTGCTCCCCACCTTGAAGCAAGGAAGATGGGTACGTCTACTTGCATATTTTATCTAGTCTTCAGGCTGATATAGAGGGGCGAATCGGGGAGTCTCTAGCAATTGAAGCTTTTTATCTAAAGACAGATTGGTTCCTATACTATAATGGTTTTTTGGTCACATTTCAGTCATTCCTTGTCTCATCCCTGGGCTTATTAATGCTGCTTAAGTGACTCCAGAGTCTACTGAAGAGTACTCAGAGGAGAGCCAGTAAGGAGTTTGGGAGGAATACCCACGTGGCTGTGATTGTAGCAGCCATGACTTGTACCACGATACTCAAGAGTTGAATAAATGACAGGTGTATTTACTTTTCTAAATCATATTAGATCCAGATTGAGCCCCACAAGTCAAGTTCAGTGGTAAGCCCAGTCAACTGAGCTCCCTCCACTCATTTAGCTTTTAAAAACTCTAGACTCTGTTGTCCATTTGGAAGGCAGCCAACTGGTCAGCCCACTTCCTATAGGCCGACCTATCCAGGAGGATCTTCAAAAGGCTCCCAAGTCTCAGAACTGAGTGTTCAGTCCACACAGGAACCAACACAGCTCCAAACTGAGGACCGTCCAAGTTCAGGGCCACTGTGTTTGAGCAGATTCTGGGCTTGCCTCTCTAGAACCCATCATATCTGTTCCTTTTCCCAGCCTGGGGGTGGGGCAGAGCATAGGGAGCTGGCACACGTTTTTGGGCCACCATTCTACCTAAGCAGAAAGGTGAAAGCCTCTGTTCCCCCCCTGTTAGAACAATCTAGTTCTTTTTTTTTTTAACAAACTCTTTCTCTTTACCAAGGGCTGTTAATATCTGCATGATTTTTTAAAATTTTTATTTATTTATTATTTTTTTTTGGCTGTGTTGGGTCTTCATTTCTGTGCGAGGGCTTTCTCTAGTTGCGGCAAGCGGGGGCCACTCTTCATCACGGTGCACGGGCCTCTCACTATCGCGGCCTCTGTTTTTGTGGAGCACAGGCTCCAGACTCGCAGGCTCAGTAGTTGTGGCTCACGGGTCTAGTTGCTCCATGGCATGTGGGATCTTCCCGGACCAGGGCTCGAACCCGTGTCCCCTGCATTAGCAGGCAGATTCTCAACCACTGCGCCACCAGGGAAGCCCCTAGTTCTTTTTTAATGGCCTTACATTGCCTGAACTCAAATGCTTTTTGTAGAGATTTTTCTCCAGGGAAGTCCACATGGCTTGGCAAATTTTTCTCTTTTCTGCTGAATCATATTTATTTGCTCAATGTATTAGTTTGCTAGGGCTGCCATAACAAAATACCACAGAAATCTAGTTTCTCACAGTTCTGGAAGCTAGAAGTCCACGATCAAGGTGTTCATAAAAGAAACTTTCACATATTGAGGTATGGAGAAGTCATTCTGGCTTATACAGGAGTTAATTTGAACTTTATGCTAACTAAAACAGCCTGTTTGCGGCCTATCAGACATACCCTGTACATCTGCTTTAATTATTAAAGAAAAGGGCACATTGACTGGAAGTAAAAATGTCTATGTTAAAAAATAAAATGCCTCTTTTCCTGGGACACCAGTGCTGATATTCCTTCGATGATAAGACTCCTTCTCAGGGACCAAGGACATAGTGACTCACTGTACGTGTTGATCTGTTTTTTTTTTAAACCTTGAAGGAATGTACCCCTGACTTGCTTAATGTTCTTTGTTCTGACAAGATATAAAACTGGGTTGAAAACCATGCTTCTCTGGAGCAGTTCCTCAGAGCTATCTGAGAGGCTGTCTTCTGGGCTATAGTCCTCAGTTTGGCTCAAATAAAACTTGTTTCTATTCCTATTACAGATTGTTTATTGATTATTTTCGTCGACAGTGTCAACAGGGTTGTTTTCTACTGCGGCCTCTCTCCCCTTGGCTTGCAGACGACCTTCTTCTAACTGTGTTCTCATGTAGCCTTTCCTCTGTGGGCACATCCCTGGTGTCTCTCCTTTTATGTCCTAATCTTTTCTGATAAGGACACCAGCCAGTTTGGATTAAGGTCCACTCTAATGGCCTCATTTAAATCATTTCTTTAAAGATCCTATCTCCAAATACAGTTACATTCTGAGGCACTGGGGGTTAGGACTGCAGCATAAGAATTTTGGAGGAACACAGTTCAGTCCATAACACTAACTAAATATTTACTGAATTCCTGTGATGTTCCTGTAATTTCTCTAAGCTTTATGGAAACAGCAATGAAGAAGACACAAAAGGTCCTTGCCTTCACGGCATCTATGTGTATTTATGTGCGTTCGTGTCCACACATATGTAAGGAGGTATAGCTATGAGAGGCAGACAGTAAATTAAAAATGTACATATACATATATATGTATATATACATATAAAATGTGTATATAATGCATACAGTTGACCTTTGAACAACATGGGGTTTGAAATGCACTGGTGTGCTTATACATGGATTTTTTTTTCCAATAAATACTATAATATTACACGATCTGAGGTTGGTTGAATGCACAGATGTGGAACTTCGGATACAGAGGGCCACCTATAAAGTTATACATGGATTTTCAACTGTGCAGTGGGTTAGTGCCCTTAACCTGCACCTTGTTCAAGGATCAACTGTATATTTATATCAGACTATGGTGATTGGATGTTATTAAAATAGGATAAAGTGATAATAAATGTGAGTAACTGGTGGCTGGGTCCACAAGTGCTATATTAGGTAAGAAGGTCAGGAAAGCTGTCTTTGGGGAGATAGTATTTGAGTTGAGAACCTGAATAAGAAGATGCCAGCCCTGTGAAGGTGGGGTAAGCAGGGCTTTCATCATTCCCTGCTGAGTCTATAACAGAAATAAATTGACACATACAACCATTGCTTTTTAAATTAAATTACCCTATCATCTAGCATATGGATATTTACCTTGCTATTAATTTTAATTGTAAAAACTGATATTTAAAGGATGGTCATCAATACACCGAAATATTCTTATAAGTTAATGTAAAGTATATTTTTTGACATGAAATATTGTTGGCTTAAGAGAATAAATGATAAAATACATATCATATGATCTAATTTTATTTAAATGGGTGATTTTAATTTTCCTCAGTTTAATAAACTGTGTATTTCAGAAAAAAACATGCATTTATTTTGTTATTAAAATAGCTAAAATAAAGAGAAACAACTATAATAATAAATAAAATTTTCCCAGAGAGGGCAATACCTAACCTTGAGGATGGAATTGTTAGTGGTAAAATTTCATGTATCGGGCTTCCCTGGTGGCGCAGTGGTTGAGAATCTGCCTGCCAATGCAGGGGACACGGGTTCGAGCCCTGGTCTGGGAAGATCCCACATGCCACGGAGCAACTAGGCCCGTGAGCCACAACTACTGAGCCTGCGCGTCTGCAGCCTGTGCTCCGCAACAAGAGAGGCCGCGATAGTGAGAAGCCCGCGCACCGCGATGAAGAGTGGCCCCCACTTGCCGCAACTAGAGAAAGCCCTCGCACAGAAACGAAGACCCAACACAGCCAAAAATAAATAAATAAATTAATTTTAAAAAAAAGTATTCAAAAAAAAATTTCATGTATCACAGTGAGAAATAAATTTAACTAGTAACTAAATTGTGTGTTTTGTCTCTACCAGGCACAGTGTGATGCGGTTTACATGGATGACTTCATCTCATTCTTATAAAAATCCTCACGCCTTTCTTTTTTGGCATCATTATTATCCTTATTTTATATATGAAAATATTATATATATGTATATGAAATTGTGTAACTTGTCAAGGTCACACCTGGTGATAAAGCAGTGGAGTCAAGTTTTAAGCTCAGGTCTGCCTGGGAACAGAAATCAAGCCCCTAACCACAGTGTTTTACTGCTCCTTAGGAGAAAAGTTTGCCATTATATAGGAAGATGCTCACACCCCAAGGCTTATTTGTAGGTGAATTTGCCCATTCCCTAGGGAGCAGGGAACAGGAGGGTAAACTAGCACTTTTGATCCATCTGGTCAAGTGGGTGCACACGTGGATCCCTGTGAGCTAGAGAATCAGCATGTGTAGAAACCGGGTAAGACCCACTGGAAACTGTACAGCACTAGGGGCGTGATGGGAATCGCTTCTTCATAAAGCCAGGGTACAGGAAAAGCTACACACTTAGTGAAAGGGCAAACTAAAAAAAATAACCCCACAGGCAATTGACAAGGACTATTATTCTTCTTGGTCTTGGCTTTGGGTGGAGGATTAAAAACAGCTTCCTCTGAATATTCATGGTCACTGAGTAGTCAGCCCTTTGGGGTTTGGCATAGACACTGTATGGCCAAGAAGATGGACACTGAGAATTATAAAGGAAAACATCAGGTCTTTTGCATCCCAATTGTGTGACAGAGGCAAAAATAAATATTTCCTGGAAAGCCCACCTTTACTCCAGGATTTAGGGAATTCCCAAAGATAAATTTTATAATATCAAATTACACAATGCACAAGGAAATAAGCCACCCTGAGTGAGAAGCAGCAGAAACCACAAGAAAACCAGGTGCATAAAGTCATCAGATGTTGGCACGAACAGATAAAAATTCCAAGTATAAGTCTGATATCCTTAAAGAAATAAAATAACTGAAAAATACATGACGAGCAAGATTCTTCAAAAATGACTGCTCATATTTGTAGAAAGACCCAAGTAGATTTCCTAGAAATGAAAATATATTTTAAATTAAAAAGTCAATTGAAAAAAAAAAGTCAGTTGAAAGGTGAAATGGCTTAACGGAGTTGAGGTGTGAATTAGTAACTAGGACAGAGAGTCTGAAGGAATTACCCCTAACACAGCACAGAGAAGCAAAAAGAGGGAAAATGTGAATGAATTGCTAGAATCTAGATGATACTGGGAAAGTTGAACACAGGCTAGATCTATTCTTCAGGACTGCAGTTCTGGCCCTTGCGAAGACTTTCCTTTACCACTACCTTTCAGAACCATACTTATGTTAAACTGTAATGATCATTCCAGAATAAAATGCAACCCTACCCAGAAAATAGCCCCATAGTTTTTCAGCTGAAAATAGGGAATTCCCACAAAACCTTGAGTACGGATTGAGGGTAAAGTGGGTGTGGAATGGGAGTGTGGACCATGAAACCGGGACTTGCTCTTGAAATCAAATTGTGCCTCCTTCCAGCTATGCTTGAATCTTGTCTTAATTATACATTTTCCACCGAATAACAGAATACTCTGTGTGTGTTCAACTTTACAGTTTTGCAAATCAACTAACACCCAGTTCTGAATGCCGTAAGGCGTTTAGTAAAGAGCCAGGAGCAGCTTTTCAAAGGAAGAATAGTTGTTGCCAGGTAGAAGACAGTATGGCTTTACACCAAAACTCTTTGCATCTGCCTCGTGATTCTCTTACTGGGGAATGCCACAAGCTCTACAGAGCAGCCCTATCTGCCATGGGCACTTCAAGAATAACTGAGCTACTTGGTCTATGGCCCAGGTGGCTGGGAAGCTTACATCATCGCCTCATTCTGCTACAGAACTCTGTCTTGCACTGGCCCAGCCTTACAGATTACACAGTAAATGGACCAGAGTAGCACACCCAACTGTAGTATATGTTAACTCCGAAATCCAGAAAGTCCCATGAAGCATTGCACCTCTTTCTCCACGGCAGATGATGTAAGATGCAGCAGCTTGCCCCTCACTCTGGAGGACATTCCAACATATCTCACACCTCTGGACTACTCAGAAGCTCACCAAATTGGCAGGTCCCTGAATTTTTGCAGATTTACATTGGTCTGGCATGCATATGTCATACCAAGGCATCTAGAGTGCTTTATAATTTCCATTCACCAAGAACAATCAGCATAATGCCATCAGTGTAATGGACCAGTATGATATCAAGATGACTAAGGGCCTTCTAAACTATATCGATAGACAACAGGCTAAGTAGAGCCTTGAGATAAAATACTTAAAGGGTATTTCTGACTGTGCCACTTGAAGGCAAATTGTATCTGATTGTCTTTACTGAATATTTCTAAACATTCCTCTGGAAGACATTTTCTCCTCAACCTCCAGTAGCAACTCTTCCTGTCTGTGGATGGGGCCCTCCAGCGGATCCTAGCAATTCTCTCCCCATCTCAGCCTACCCATTCACACCCATCCCCACCCACCAGTGCACAGGCAGCTGCATCTGCCCTAGAGCTGCGGTTTCCCCCCTCCAGCCTGCTTCCCAGGGTTCTCAGGCTCACCTGGATGGAGCCGGGTAGGAGGGAGCAGGGGTTCTTGCTGAGACCTTTGATCTGTGCCCAGCACTGTGTCTCCAGCGCTGCAGAAATAAGATCTGCTGTCTTCGGGGCTCACGTTGCTCACAGTCAGAGTTGAGACGTCAGGTGTGGGCGGCGAATGGGAAACTTGTCCTTGGTAAGCCCACTCTCATAAGTGGCCTCAGAGCCCTGATTCACAGTTGCCATCAGCAGCAAGCTCTGTCCTGGAAACTGACGGTACCAGTACATGAAGGTGAGCTGGCTATCGACCTAACACTGGATCATCACGGAGGTCCCGCATTCACAGATGTCCCTGCTTGGCTTTTGAGATAGGAGAGCACCGAACACAGAGCCTAGTTCCAGAGAGACAGAAAAACCCATGAGGGCCGACAAGCTTGTCCCCAGGCAGGAAGGTCTTTTACTATTTGCTCCAATACCACCTTGGCCCCCAAAGAACCCTGTAGCACTGCCTGCACTTTGGTTTTGTTCTGCCAACTGTTATTGTGTCAGGATCCTCTAATCCAACATCTCCCCCACCCTCTGACTGGTGGCCTTGGACACCCTACTCCTCTCCCCAACATCCACATTTACCCCAAACTTCGCCCCAGTATAAGGCCATGCCTAATCCCAGGAGAAGTAGCAGAAGAGTCAACATCTTTAGGTGATGGCCTCGCCTCTTCCCAGAGGAAAGGCACTAAGACATCAAATTCAAGTTCATCTTTGGTCACCACTGTGTAGCTCATCCCTACTGGCTCTCTCTTCCCTTCCTGTCATAGGCAGTTGTGTTTCTGCAGAATATGGAGACTTGTCTGCCCCCTAGTGGAGCTGTGTGGCCCTTCACTTAGGCTGGATCTTCATTCACAAGTCTCTCAGCCTGCAATTGCAGTCTATCCACCACGTATCCACCACCTCCCCATCCATCATTACTGAGCATCATGTATGTGCTACTCCTTGGGTGTAAAGTAAGACTAGGTATGCAATATTGACCTTAGATAACTAAAGGTAAAATTTTAGAATATTAGGGAAACATAATTCAGAATTTCGACTGTCTGCTGAGTCTTTATTTTGGTTGTCCCAAATTGAACTCATTTTTCCTTCCCTGATACCTACTCCAGTAAACTGGCTCCTACTCCTGAATACATTCCTCTTAATAAGTGGTACATGTATATACAGTGGAATATTAGTCATAAAAAGGAAAGAAATTGTGCCATTCGCAGAGACATGGATGGACCTAGAGACTGTCATACAGAGTGAAGTAAGTCAGAAAGAGAAAAACAAATATCGTATAATATCGCTTATATGTGGAATCTAGAAAAATGATACAGATGAACTTATTTGCAAAGCAGAAATAGAGACACAGATGTAGAGAAGAAACATATGGACACCAAGGGGGGGAGGCGGGGTGGGATGAATTGGGAGATTGGGACTGACATACACACCCTACTATCTATAAAATAGATAACTAATGAGAACCTACTGTATAGCACAGAGAACTCTACTCAACGTTCTGTGGTGAACTAAATGGGAAGGAAGTCCAAAAAAGAGGGGATATATTTATACATATAACTGATTTGCTTTGCTGCACAGCAGAAACTAACATAACATTGTAAAGCAACTATACTCCAATAAAAATTAGTTAAAAAATAAAAATAAAAAATAAATGGTAACCCCACTCGTCTGTTGTCTAGGCTCAGAAATTCATCTTTTTTTTTAAATTTTAAATTTATTTTTGGCTGCATTGGGTCTTCGTTGCAGGGCACGCAGACTTTCTCTAGTTGTCGCGAGCGGGGGCTACTTTTTGTTGCGGTGTGTGGTCTTATTGCGGTGGCTTCTCTTGTTGTGGAGCACGGGCTCTAGACACACGGGCTTCAGTAGTTGTGGCACACGGGCTTAGTTGCTCCACGGCATGTGGGATCTTCCCGGACCAGGGCGCGAACCCGTGTCCCCTGCATTGCCAGGCGGATTCTTAACCACTGCACCACCAGGGAAGTCCCGCCTGTGTCTTCTTCCTCTTATGCTCTAGCTGAGTATCCTTACAAGGTCTGTGTAATAATCTTAGCCGTGAGCACAACCATATGCTGAGTCCTGTGTGTCCTCTTGTGAGTCTCTGAAAGTGAATCTCCAAAGTGGGGATTTTTTTTTTTCCTGATTAGGAATACTTTACTGTTTCTCTCTCTCAACATATATTTCCTTCACAGCAAGTTTAGTTTTTCATACAATGTTATTTAATAACAGTAATTATTATAAGGAGTGTATTGGTTTCAGACTTTGGACCTAGACTGCCTGGGTTTCAAACCTGGTTCTTCGACTTATTCGTAGCTGCAGGCAAATTCTGGGCCTCAGCATCCTTATATGTAAAATGGGACTAATAAAAGTACCAGCCTCCCAGGGTTATGGTAAGAAAGCAACAAGTTGATACATAGAAATTGGTTATAACCATGCATGTCTCAGTAAATGTAGCCATTAAAAGCACTGACTGTTATCCCTACTACTATCATCTACTGAAAACTAATTTTGTCTCAGACACTACATTAAAATTCTTCACTGATAAAGGATTTCTTTTACTCAGCAGCCTTATGTAAGTCTTTGTCTTTTTAGATTGACCTTCCAAAATATTTCTGCAGGAATTGTTTTCAATGAAATCTAATCTATAAAATTAAAACTACACTTAATATGCCTTCTTTAGCCTCCATGGATATTAAACTTTCGTTCATTACCAAATATCCTACATCATCTCTATTGATTTTTTTTCTAAGCTGCATGATACTTTTTTTTTTTTTAATTTTATTTATTTATTTATGGCTGTGTTGGGTCTTCGTTTCTGTGCGACGGCTTTCTCTAGTTGCGGTAAGTGGGGGTCACTCTTCATCGCGGTGCGCGGGCCTCCCGCCATCGCGGCCTCTCTTGTCGTGGAGCACAGGCTCCAGACGCGCAGGCTCAGCAATTGTGGCTCACGGGCCCAGTTGCTCCGCGGCATGTGGGATCTTCCCAGACCAGGGCTCGAATCCATATCCCCTGCATTGGCAGGCAGATTCTCAACCACTGCGCCACCAGGGAAGCCCCTGCATGATACTTTTGTAACAGGCATCTTACACAAATGCATCAGGCTCTGCTAACCTGCTAGGAAGGAAAAGCTACAAACTCCAGGGAAATTCTGACACTAGCCATCAATTTCTTTCCCCTGAATTCCTGATGAAATCTCTTAACCAGAAGTGGTCAGAAGAAGTAAGTCTGGCTTTGTGTTCTGATTCAAGTGCTATCTTCCTGTTATGCTGCTCTTTGCTTTTGAAATGATTGGTTTTAGCATTTAGGAGATTTTATCAGACTGCTAATAGCTCCCAGCTATCCCGAGGACATCTGTGCCTCCAGGTTGGCATCTTGCATGGCAGAGTCTTGTAACAGAGAAGAACAAACCTGACTCCATATTGGATCTATTCCTTTACCACTCATCTTTGTGCTCTGTTGCCTGTGCTTAGTCACGCTGACTCTGCACCTTTGTAAAGAATGTTGCCTATAACCTGAAATATACATGATAGCCCATTCTCAAGGCTCTGCCTCCCAGGCTTGACCTTTAAAAGTATAACAGTGTTCATTCACATAGAGATACAAAGTTGCAGAACAGAGAATAACATTTATCTTGTTGGAGGTTTACGGGAACACTGACCACGCGGACTTGGACAACAGCAAGAGGAAAAGGATTATCGCATTCCCTCTGGGGCCGGGCCAGCGCCGAGAAGTCTGCAGCAACGAGCAATACCCGCTCCCCGTTTAGTATAAAAGAAGCCTGAGGGTTTCCCTGGTGGTGCAGTGGTTGCGGGTCCGCCTGCCAGTGCGGGGGACGCGGGTTCGGGCCCTGGTCTGGGGGGATCCCGCGTGCCGCGGAGCGGCTGCGCCCGTGAGCCACAACTGCTGAGCCTGCGTGTCTGGAGCCTGTGCTCCGCAGGAGGGGCCGCGATAGTGAGAGGCCCGCGCACGGTGATGAAGAGTGGCCCCCGCTCACCGCAACTAGAGAAAGCCGTCACACAGAAACGAAGACCCAACACAGCCAAAAATAAATAAATAAATTAATTAATTAATTAAAAAAAAAAAAAAAAAAGAAGCCTGAGTTTTAACTTGGGTAAGATGGTTCTTCCCATCTTCTTGGTCCGCTGGCTTTCCAAATAAAGTCGCTATTCTTTGCCCCAACACTTTTTCTCTTGATTTATTGGCCTGTTGTGTGGTGAGCAGTGTGGGCTTGGACTCGGTGACAATAGGAGAAATGTGTATATAATTTTGTTAGTATTAAGGAATTAGAAATAATTTTGTTAGGTAAGGTAATATTATGCTAAGATAAGAAAATGTCATTATTTTAGAGCTTACTAAACTCTGCAGTAAAATATTACGATGTCTGGAAATTGCACCAAAATACATCAACTAAAAATGCCGGGAATAGAAGAAGGAAGGGTAGCAAAATGTTAATTACTGAATCTGGGTAATAGGACTCATTATTCTCTCTGCTTTTGTGATAGAAATTTTCCTAATAAAAAACTTGAAAATATTATACCAAGAGAAACATGGGAAGTACAAATTATTTTTATGCAATGCTTTACCACGACATTAAAATAAGTACCATAGGGGCTTCCCTGGTGGCGCAGTGGTTGAGAATCTGTCTGCTAATGCAGGGGACACGGGTTCGAGCCCTGGTCTGGGAGGATCCCACATGCCGCGGAGCAACTAGGCCCGTGAGCCACAATTACTGAGCCTGCGCGTCTGGAGCCTGTGTCCGCAATAAGAAAAGCTGCAATAGTGAGAGGCCCGCGCACCGCGATGAAGAGTGGCCCCCACTTGCCACAACTAGAGAAAGCCCTCGCACAGAAACGAAGACCCAACACAGCCATAAATAAGTAAATAAATAAATAAAAATTTAAAATAAGTACCATCTTCTATGAAGTAATTGACTTATATTCTTCAAAATGTCAAGATTACAAAAGACAGGACAGACTGAGGAGCATTCCAGATTAAAGACTAAAGGGACATAAAAACTAAGTACAAGACGTAATTTTGGATTGGACCATGGACCAGAATCTTTCCCCCTTTTTGCTATAAAGGACATTATTTGGACAATTGCCAAATATAAATAAAGTAAAACATACTGATGTAAAAAAATAATAAATCCCAATTACAAGTTGTTCTGCTTTTATTATCACCATGCGCCAGAAATTCTAAACAACTTTGGTGATAAATGACCCCTTACCTGCTTTGTCCTTCTGTGACTGGCTTATTTCACTTAGTATGTCAGACCCCGAGCAGCAGAAAGAAGAATCTTTACAGGGGCTGCGGGGAGCAGGGAATGGGGAGTTGCTGTTCTACAGGTATACATTTTCAGTTGTGCAAGATAATTAAGTTCTAGAAATCTGCTGTACAACATTGTGCCTGTAGTCAGCAATACCAAATTGTACACATAAAAATTTGTTAAAAGAGATCTCATGTTAAGTGTCATCACCAAAAAAAACCAACCCCAATAATAGTAACAACAAAAAACAACTCACCGGGTGATTTTGGTGCATGTTCAGAACACTCATCAAAACAAAAGGGTCAGATGCGGACGCCACTATGAGGATTGTATGTCCCAAAGTTTTATTTGTAGTTACTCCTCTTCCCTCATCTATTAAAATTTTCTAATGGCATATAAACTGTTGAAAAATTGCCTGTGTACAACACAAATCAATTATAATCATACAATGGCTTCTACATTTTTTTGCAATTATATAAAATCATAAAATCATAAAGATTCAGATTAAATTCCTAACATTTGACACTACTATAAAGATCTAATGTCTAATCCAACAGCCAAAACCTTGCTATAAACAAGAACACGGAAACCCTTTGAACATGTTTTACTGCATTATTTACTTATACAAAGGGTTTCAACTCAATACATCATTCTTATTTCTATTAGAATGTGTTTTCCTTTTTATTTTTTTACAAGACGGTGAAATCTGTAAATATGCAATGTAATCAACATGTTTAAATGAAAGGCATTAGGCTAAGGTTAAAATTCTTCCCTGGCGCATAGAGGTAAAACAAGAATTTTCCTTCATTAAAAAAGAAAAACAACTCCTTCCAAAAAAAATCTTTCATTGGTCTAAGCGATAAACGATTTCCATGTTTATATATGTATATTTTGTATAAACACACACATATGTATATGTGTGTGTGTGCACACGCATATAATTTCTCTCCTAACGAGCACTGTTTCTCCACAGAAGTTGATTTGGAGAATTCCTAGTTACTCAGCTTCCCCAGTCACACCCTGGCTGTTTCAAGAGTTAAGTTCCTTGAAGTTTGGGATCATTCATGCTCCTTTCAGGCACAGTTTCTGCCCGAGCCCCTCAGTACTATATATTTCTCTATTTAAACATTAAATTAAAATATGCCTAATGTTTGTCAAGGTGAAGAAACAAACTTGTCACTTCTGTCATACTCTATGAGCAATTTAAGATTATTTATGTTTAAAATTTTAAACAGTGAGACAATATTTACTGTGAAGTGTAAGATTTTTGTTTGATAAATACAAGTCTGGGTTCATACATGAGCTATTTCACTGAATCTGAGTAAGATTTTTAACATTGAAATGCATGAATACATTCTTATTTTGTAATTGTTGATTTTTTTAAATCTAAAGAATATGCTGATTTTTAGTGATTATTACATGACTGTTAATGAAAATAACATTGTCGTATAGGGGAGGGGGGAGGGTGGTGCTAAAATATTATTTGCTCTGGCAGACAAATAGACTAGATAACGCCATGGCAGGAGGGAAAGGATTCTGGGCCTTTCTCTTACTTGTTATGAAGGAGAGAAATTCCAAACTGAAAGATACTCAGGAAAAGATTACCTTCACAGCGTCCCTTTGTCACAAGCTCTTTCCTGTCTTCACAGCAGCAGTTTGGTGGCAGAGGGTCAACATGCCTGCTCTAAGCCCAGTGACCCCAGCAGCTCATGTGAAGGGCCTCTCCCCAGGAGAACTCCCCTCCTACCCCTGGCCACCACGCCTCCTCTCTGGGGCTGGAGGTGACTGTGGATTCGAAGACTAGAAAATTCTGTGCCTGAACCTGGGATGGTGAGGCTTTTACTGAAATCGGTAAGTCTAGAGAAGAAATGGGCAGCATCTATGCTTAATAATAACATCATCCAAGTGAAAAGCTTATCTCTTAGAGACTTTAACTCGTCAGCCTTGTTATCTAAGCTGCTTATAAAAAGCGCTCTTGGCTGGAAAGAGAGATAAGGAGGACATATTCTGATTAGAATTCTGGAAGGCATCATAGAGTCCTTGCATTGATATTTATTGAACTCTGGCTATATGCCAGGCACTGGGAGTACAGCTATGGACCACAGAGACACAGAGGTCCACGCCTCACAGAGCTTCCATTCAATTCATCAACGCTTATATCACACACAATGGGGAGATTTACATCAAGCAAGAACTTACTTCACTAAGACTATTGCAAAACTACAATGCGTAAAAGGCGTGTTGTGTTCAGGAAATGACCAGAGACCTCCTGGGGAACCTGGGAAGCGGTCATGAGATCCAGAGAAGAGCATGAGTTTGCAGGTTGACCTAGTGGAGGAAACGTGATGGGCAATTGGAGGTTATCTCGGTAGACAGGTGATGAAATGCAGTTATCAAATAACTCCGTATAAGGTGTTGAGTCCTGAAGAAGTGAAATCCAAGGGCCAAGACCTGAAGTTGGAAAGGCAGTTTATTTGGAAATGGAGTAGAACAGGACACTCAGATGCTGTTTTGGAAGAGGGTGGGGGGAGGGGAACAGGGAAATGCAATGGGCTGGACAGCCCAGGGGGCCCTGGGGAGAGTCCTTGAAGACCAAGTGTGTCAGCTAGAAAGATGCGCTCTGCAGCAGGTGGTGTGAGGGGAGATGGACTGATGTCAGGTGACTTCTGTAAAGGGCCTGGGTGGAGGGAGCCTATTGAAACAGCAGAAGAGAAGAAAGGAAAAGAGGATGGTGACAGCTCACCCACAGGTGCTGTCCTTTGTGTGACTTGGGGATGGACTCCTACTGCCTGGGGCCCTGGAGCTCTAGATGTCTCCCCGGTGGGGGTGGAGAAAGGCTTCTGCGAGCTTCTGCAGGCGGTAGCTTCCCCTGGTAGGGGCAGGGCCCAGGAAGGCCGAGCCACCTTCCTGCTGTGACAACCTTTCTGTGCAGAGAGGAAGTGGCTGTGCAGGGTTGTGGGTTAACCGCTGGCAGAAGTGTCTGAGAAGGGCTGGACGTCTTCAGGTTGGGAGAAATGCTCAGCCTTATTTTAAAAGACACATATCTCTTAGAGACTCCCATTGTTGGTACTCCTTGCACCAAGTGAGCAATAGATTAGTTGTAGCCCCATTCCTGGCTCTTGTCTGGATCATTACGTATAGGTCACAGTACATATTTTGGTCACACCACCGTCACCTTCTTTCCTGACCCTGAAACCTGATAAGCTGGGATTTTCCTGGCATCAGCACCCATGGACATTGTGGATAAAGAAAGATGGTACCTGGAGAGAGAGCTCAGGAGAGAGCTGATGTACGACCACCAGAGACAGGCTTAATGTAAGGGTCTGGCAAACCAAGCTCAAGGACATTCTACCTGTGCCCGTGAACCACCTATTCCAAGGAGACAAAGAGCTACACTGCAGAGAAGGCCCAGTGCTCACGGAAGGTGAGTCCGTGGTGGGGTGTCTGTGTTAGCTCTGGCGTTAGTGAAAAAAGACCTGGGTACTAGGGAGTCAGTCCGTGATATCTTGTCTGCCAGTCGCCCCTTCCGAAGACCAGAAGGCACGCCCATTTTATCCATCACACCGAATGGGATTTTCAGGTACAACTGGTCAACTCGGAAGGAAAAGCAGCTGGTGGCCTCTGTCTGTGCAGGTTTATAGTGATGTATTCTTATCTTTTGTCTTTTCTTAAATTTCTTAAATCTCTACACACATTATTATTTCAGCATCACAAATTTTCATTAATGTATGGTGGTTGAATTTTCTGATTATTTCCATAGTCTGGATCCTTAGGATGATTCTTCATCATCCCTACTGTCTTCCTAAACTCCTCCTCAAAATTGCTTTTACCAATTTACCCAAATCTGCAAGTTTACTTTCATCCCACTGACTCTCCTGTTACAAAGATTTCCATCTTCAATGATTTCCCCTTAGTGAGGGGCTTGCCAAAGTTCCCCTCGCCCTGAGCCCACACTGGGGGTACCTGTCCCTCTGCAGTTCGATAATTAGGTCAATTGTTATTGGGGACTGCGATGTAGAAGAAGGGAAATGATTGTAAAGTCCACACCCCTTTTCTCTTTCTTTCTTCAGATCCACACCACCATTCTGGCCATCCATTTCGCTGTGCACGATTTGTGCTCTCTTTTTACCATCCTTTTATTTAGTCCAAACACTGAGATGCCTTTGTTCTCCTAGCTTAACCCAGGTCTATAATACGCTTTCTGTTTAATACTTTCATCTTTTATTCTTATAAATTTCCTTTCACTTTTTCTACATGTTTCTAAGAACATATCTCATGTCTATTTCTTGCACTTGAGGAACGTGTTGGTAATCCCAGACAAAGAAACTGGGAGAAAACTGTGGCTTCTCCATCTGAGAGTAGAGAGACCTGGATTCTGGATGTCTAGGGAAAACCTAACATTTCATATGTGTGTGTGTGTCCATGTAACTGTGTATCATTCTATGTATGTGTATATTCCTCTTTTTAATTTTTGCATGTAATTTGGGTATATTTAGTTTTAATCATTTTGGTTTTTTCTCAAATATGAAGTACATCAAAACTCAGTTATATGCAGGAACCAGTTTTTAAGGATTGCTGCGAAACTGTGCTCCCTGACTATTCTTCAAAACTCCTTGGTTAGTCACATGAAAAACTGGATGAATTGGTTTTCATCAAGACTGGCAGGGGGATTAAATTTGTAGAATGTGGTGAATTGAGTGTGAAGTACCAATGGAGATTTCAAGTGACATTACCATGTAGAAAGTTGCATAAATTGAGCTGAAGCTCAGATTAGATATCTGACTAGAAAACTGAATTTGATGTTATTAGAATAGAGAGTTTCATTAAAGTGATGAACTTGAATGATGTTGCTCAGGGAAAGCGTATAAAGTAATAAGAAGAGGGAAAATGATGGAATACTGGAGAAAACCATTTTTAATGGAAGAATATAGAAATGGTTGTCTACCAAGGACATTGACAATGAGTGAACCAAAAATTAAGATTGAAACAAATCATGAATAGTGTTCTTAGTCTGTTTGGCTGCTATAGCAAAATACTACAGATTGGGTAGCTTATAAACAACAGGAACTATTTCCCACAGTTCTGGAGGTTGGAAGTCTGAGATCAGGGTGCCTGCATTATTGTTGGGGGCTCTTTTCTGGTTGTGGACTTTTTGTTGTAACCTCACTTGGTGGAAGGGGCTACGGAGCTCACTGGGGTCTCTTTTATAAGGGCACTAATTCCCTTAATGAGAGCTCCACCCTTATAACCTAATCATCTCCCAAAGGCCCAACCTCCTAATATCATCACATCTGCAATTAGAATGTCAACATAAATTTGTTGGCAGGAGGGCATAAATATCCAGGCCATAGCATGTTTTAACTCTAAAAATTCACCAAATTTTGTAGATATTTCTTTAGCATGTGTGAAATTGATGAGGTAGAAGTTAGGCACTGGAAAAACATTCCATAAAGAAGACCGAGACTGGATTCCTCTTATAGAGAACAACTTAAAACCAGAACTCTACTGGTCCTAGGAAACAAAGAGCAGAGTAACCTGGTGCCTAGGGCAGGTCTAAGTCAAGAATAAGGGTATCCCAGCTCTAAGCTCTGAAATAACGGAGGGAACTAGGTTTGTGGATTCTTCATAAGTATGAAGGAGTCTGTCGACATCATTGTCTCAGAGGTTCTCATGGGATGGGAGTCACCTGTGATGACTTCCAGGAACTAAGAATAAGTTATTGGATGTAGACTCTATTTCACAGGGAACAGTCTTGGTCTTATAACCTCCACTGACATATTTGATTTAATTAGTATAATTCTATTTATATTGAGAATATGATAAAAGGTATGATGGAAACCCAGCTTGGACCTAAGGAGCAGCAAATTTTGTAGTTCAGAAATGTCTGGGTAAGTATTTCAAAAAGGAGAGGATGGTCCCCTGGAAGTCTCTGTGTATGACAGCATGCGATGATCCCAGGAGAGAGCTCACCTTGAAGTAAGGGTGGGGATGGGGGCGTGCCAGGGTAGACTGACCCAGTAATACAACCGTAGTTCTTGGAAAGATGAGCAGATTCTAAGCTCAGCTGGGTTTTTATTGCCAGAATTTGTGTCTCGGATGAAGTCCTCCGCATCCCCTTGTTCCAGGTTATAATTACTATTTTAGTGGTTGGTAAGGAATGTATGTAATTGAATGAACCTTTACACTAAAATCTCAGTAAGACATTGGGGATCAAGACACAGACCTGCAGTCTTGCCCCTCCAACACCGGCAAGGAAAAGGTTGAGCCAAAGACTTCCTCTTGTACTTCATCGATAGAGGTGCCACTCCGCAGGGAACTATGCCTGGGAGTGGTGACGGAACTCACTGGGAGCAATAATAGGGTCTGCTGCGTTGCATTGCTTGGCAGTTGGAATGGTACAGGGCAGAAGCATCTGCCATGGCTGGCAGGTATTTTAGGAACCAACAGAAAAAGAAAAGAATCCCATGGATACAGTGGTACCTGAGAGAGGCAACATCCTTGTCAGGATGACATATGGCACAGAGTAAACAGGGGCTGGAGTAGAGGAAGAATAAAACTCTACTAGAGTACATGATTTATCTTGTTTACATACCCATGTGAAAACCCCTGGCATCCCCCCAGAGTATGTGTGGGAGAGGACTTTGCAGGGGGCTTAGATCCTAGACTAGTAGGAGCGGTACTGGGAAGATGATCTAAGAGAAGACTGATTCCTTCATTCATTTAACACGACTCTCTTCAAGCACTCTGGTAAATATGGAGATTAAAAAAAGTAACCAGTATAGGCACGGTCCCTGCTCTCATTAACTTCAACATTTATTCACATAAATTTTAATAGCAAACAATCAAGTGTCCCTGAGGACAGAAGCTCAGGCTGCCTTAAGAGCACATAGCAGAAGAACTAACCCAGTCAGGGGTTCGAGGAAATCTTCCTGGAGGAAATGACTTCTGAATTGGTATGCGGGGAAATCATCAGTTAGGGACCCAGGTAGAGAGGGAGAGGAAGAGTGCTCTAGGGAGAGTAAACATCATTGGTGAAGACCCAGGAGTGCATCAGCGTAGGATGTATTTGGGGGCCTGAGGGAGGTGGTCTCTGTCTGCTAGAATGGAAAGCAGTTGTGGTAACTGAAGGAAAGAGGACATTCCCGTTAGGGAGGTAGACAGGTGCAAAGACTGCATCTTGGAGGGTGTTGAGAGGCTTGTGAAGTACCACAAACTCGAGACTTTAGCTAAGTTAATGAGAAACCCTGATGGGTTTTAAGCTCCGGTGTGGTTTGTGGGTGGGGGCAGGTAGCAAATTGGAAGGTGGTTAAGGAATCCAGGTGAGAGACAACATTTTCTGATCACTGTGTTGTCCGTGAGGTTAGAACAATTAGTAAAATTTGCAAGGAATTTAATACTGAGAAGTCTGCAGGGGATGGATGGATTGGGTGTGGAAGGAGAGAATCTGAGAAATGGTGAGGACGACTCCTACATCTTTGGCTTGGGCATTTGGGTGGATGGCAGACCATTTGCAGAGATGAGAAAAATGGGAGATATCAGATTTAGTAAACAAGTCAGATGTGCTACTCCTCCAGGTGACAAAACCTCCAGGAATAGGACCTGGAAGGTGGGATGAAATTTTGTTGAGTGATTGGATTGAAAATGAAATCTTCAGTTTGGGCAACGATGACGCTCAGCAAGGAGAAAGGATTGCAGTGCGTGTAAAATTCCTTTTCTAAGAAAGGAATTCTTTACCCATGGTGCTAGACTTAACACACGTAGCTTGTCCTGCCTGCACTGTGAAAAGCTCATTGTTACCGGAAGTAAGAGGAGGACACATTGCAGAGGGGCTGCCTTGCTCAGAGCCCACAGAGTTGGAGAGCCAGGGAAGGACTCCTGCGGGCACTGATGGCGGGGGAAGTTTGTCCTCTCGGTTGGGTGGGGCCTCCGGAGGGTGGAGCCTCCCTGCTCTCGTGGTTGCCCTTTTTGTGCAGAGAGCGGCTGACTGTGCCATGCTGTGGATAAACTGCTGGCACAGAGGTACAAAGAGGTCTGGTTGGTGCTGGCCGATGCCAGGGTCAGGGGGAAATCTGGCTTCTTTTTTCGAGAGACAATGTAGCCATCAGGGACATCTCCCTTTTCAACAAACTCAACATTCCTTGAAAAGTAGATCAGCTTTAGACCCAGCCCTGGGTCTTGTCGATACCAGTACATAGCGTCGTGGTTCATATTCTGAGAACAAGTCAATGTCACCCTCTTTCTCGTCTCTGTGATCTGGTGTCTCGGGCTCTGGGTCACATCGGCTTCCAGGGGGTCTGTAGGGGAAGGAGACAGAACTAGAGACAGCTGAGGAGTCACCTTGTGCTGCAGCTTCTAGGAAAGGGCTTGGGCTAAGACCTGAAAGCTATGGCCAAGGCATGCCCATGAGTTCTAGGACTCACCTGCTCCCAGGAGACAAAGCAGGACACAGCCCAGGAGCCGGGGACACATGGCAGCATCACTCTGCCAGCCCTGGGGGCCCTAGCTGGTTTCTGTGATGTCTCTCTCTCTGCAGCTACTCGATCCTCATTTTCAGGGGAGAAGCCACTCCCATTTCCTTAGAGGGCTGAAGGGGTAACACAGGTGATCAGTTGTGGCCAATGGGGGCTGGCAAGGCTTGTGATCACCGTCATTTTCCTTGTCCTCCTTTGAGGCTGCTGGTTTCTATGCATTTGACAATGTCCTCTTATTAGCACACTCTTGTCAAAGTTGAAAAATAGTTGTGTATTTTGGATCTTTATGATGAAAATTGGTATAACATATTTGATTATCACTTAGAAATGTGAGAACATGAAACTCATGCTATCATCAAAACAACACTTTTTTTTTTTACTTTAGAAGTCCTCATTTCTACTCTGTAGAAAAAAAAAATCCAAGTATATTCATATCTTTGTCTATCCACAGATATATTTTTTAGCCACTACCTTTTAAAAGAGTCTCATGTGTAAAAACTTAGCCAAATCCACATCATGGGTTATTTTATTAGTCTGTATCCAGTTCATGACCCTAGACTCAGGGCTCTTCTCCTTAGCAGATTAAATTTAGTAACGGGTGTGAGTAGCTGCTTTCCTCAAGGCTGGTGTTGGATGTATCCTTCTTCCTTCTCTTCTCTCTCCGCTTAAAGGGGCTGTGAAAGGCAGAGGAGAGATCTGCCTTCTTCAATAACCTCTTATTTTTATCAGCCAACTCAGTTTCTTTGCCGATTGTGGGGTGTGCTTTGCTGTCTTGTGGTCTCCAGATGGGGCTCCACACGGAAGGGTTCTGTCGCTGGATATTTCACTGTAGCCGGGCTGTCTTTTCTGCTCTGGATCTAAGTCACAGGGAGCTCTGCCTATAGCTGGGGTGTCGCAGCATCTTCTTACTCCTCCAGCCACTCACATATTGCTTCTTTTCGGGGTCATGATGTCTTCCCTGCATTGAGGTGACTTTCCAGGGGTTGCTGAGAGTATTTCCCCCCTTGAACTTTTCTTGAGCTTTGTTGGAACCAAAGTATTCTTCGGGGTGTGGGGAGGAGGAGAGGGAAGGACGCTGCCCCATCCTCCTAATTGCTCCAGTCACAGCTAGAGCTTCGCAAAGCCCTTCTGTATTTTGCCGGATCATTATCATCTCCAGGCAAGAAGTGGGTCCTCATCCCAGTTCCTGGGCTGCCCTCAAACCTCAGAGATGGCTTTCTGCCCCCAACCCCTTTCATGATGGAGGTTCAGGTCCAACACTCCCTATTCCATACAAATAAGGGAGATGCAGTTTGCTATCATGACATGAACTCTGCTGTAGGGAGGAGTGTTCTTTCTTTTTATATTTCTGTGCCATTCCCTTTTGGAAAAGACTGTGGGAAGCAAACTTGGCTCTACTTCAGTCCTAGGCAAGTCCTCCATAGCCTAGCTACGGGTACAAGTGTTCCAGAAAAAAATAAAGCAGGTTTAATTCTCAAGAACCTGCCTCAAGTAAATAACTTCGTATTATTCAGTTAACCTGTCATCCCAAATCGCATCTTTCGAAATCTTTCACAGTTTACCCCCATCCACAAAGCTAAACTCACTATTTATACTCCTGTCCATTGGATTTTCCAAGGTTCCATGGTACTTCCAATGTCATCGAGGTGGACAATTACAACTCAAAGATTTATAGTTTATCCCAAGTACTTTCCATATTAGATTAACCAAAGATTTAGGAGGCAGCTGCTTCTATATTCCTAACGCCCCATGAGCTAATTCACTCTCCTCAGACCCATGCTTCTCCCCGCATCCCCATCCTGTTGGCTGTGAGGCTGCTCTGGTCTCTTCTTTCTTTCTCAGCATCAACCAAGACACTAAAGTGATGTTGTTGACCTGAGTCCCTGATATCCTTGTACCAGGAGCCACTTCCTGTACCTCCCCCACCCTTCCTTCCTGGAACCTTCCCTCTCATCTCTCCTTCCCAAGGCCACCACACGCAAGAGTCTGGGGAACTTCACTTCCCCAATGTGGACCAGGCTCCTGTGTCCCTAACAAAAGCACTGGGAAGAAAACAGAATCCTCTAGATGTCCAGGAGCTCTGAAATGTCTCCTCCATCTTTTGCACTTTAATGTAATGCCTTTCACTCTACACTGTCCATCCCTTTATGTCTTCCCCTGTGCCTGATTGCTCCCAGCCTCTCCTCTGAGGCATTACTCAGTGAGTCTGCTGCATCTCTTATCATCCTTCCTGGTGACAGTCTCTTGACAATAATAATTATGCCTGCCTCTACCCAATTAAGGAAATATTTCTTTAAAATCCCTGCAAGTAGAATACACTGGTCCCTTTAAATATATAACAATATTTTCTCTATGGGTGATCCTGAGCAAGGATAACAGACTACAGAATTTCACCACCCTTCAAATCCTATTTTACTTCTGCTCAGGCGATTTTTGGTTCTGAGGAAGTCATTTTACCCTGTATATTTTTCTATACTATATGACTAACTTTTCAAAAACCTTGAGAGAAATAGCTGTATATTGAGTTTTCTTTTAATTGGTGATACAGTATTCAATTTTATCAAACCTCTTATCAGTGTCTGAAATGCATTTATATTAAGGAATATGTTAGTGCCCTCTAGTGGAATAATACTGCAATAGTCAGAGTAATGGCTCTTTAAAGATGTTCAAGTCCTAATCCCTACATTCTGTAAATGTTTAGATAGCAAAAGGGAGTTAAGGTTCTGCATGCATTTAAGGTTGCTTATCAGGTGGCCTTGAGCAGTAACTTAGATTATCCAGGTGGGCTCAATCAAATCACATGGGTCCTTAATAGCAGAGAACATTTCCCAGCTGTGTTTACAGGGAGACGAGTATGGAAGAGTCAGAGAGGCCGAATGCTGCTGACTCTGAAGCTAGAGGAAGGGAGCCTTAATGTAAGGAGAGCCTTCAGAAAGGAACAGAGACTCGCCAATGTACTGATTTTAGCCAGGTGAGACCTGCATTGGACTTCTGACCTCCAGAATTATAAGGTAATAAATTTGTGTTGCTTTAAGCCATTAAGTGTGTGGTAACTTGTTATAGAAGCAACAGAAAACAATCACCAACACTAAAAATTTGTGGCACAATGTGGTAAAAAAAACATTTAAGATGGGAAAAGCAAGGAAACCATAAACAAAACAAAAAGACAACTTATGGACTGGGAGAAAATATTTGCAAGTTATGCAACTGACAAGGGATTAGTTTCCAAAATATACAAACAGCACATACAACTCGGCATCAAAAAAAAAACAACTCAATCAAAAAATGGGCAGAAGACCTAAATAGACATTTCTCCAAAGAAGATATACAGATTGCCAACAAACACATGAAAGGATGCTCAACATCACTAATCATTAGAGAAATGCAAATCAAAACTACAATGAGATATCACCTCACACCAGTCAGAATGACCATCATCAAAACTCTACAAATTGGGCTTCCCTGGTGGCGCAGTGGTTAAGAATCTGCCTGCCAATGCAGGGGACACGGGTTCGAGCCCTGGTCTGGGAGGATCCCACATGCCCCAGAGCAACTGGGCCCGTGAGCCACAACTACTGAGCCTGCGCGTCTGGAGCCTATGCTCCACAACAAGAGAGGCCGCGATAGTGAGAGGCCCGCGCACCGCGATGAAGAATGGCCCCCACTCGCCGCAACTAGAGAAAGCCCTCGCACAGAAACGAAGACCCAACACAGCCAAAAATAAATAAATAAAAAATTTAAAAAAAAAACCAAAACTCTACAAATAATAAACGCTGGAGAGGGTGTTGAGAAAAGGGAACCCTCTTGCACTGTTGGTGGGAATGTAAATTGGTACAGCCACTATGGAGAAAAGTATGATGGTTCCTTAAAAAACTAAAAATAGAGCTACCATATGATCCAGCAATCCCACTCCTAGACGTATATCCAGAGAAAACCATAATTCGAAAAGATACATGCACCCCAATGTTCACTGTAGAACTATTTACAATAGCCAAGACATGGAAGCAACCTAAATGTCCATTGACAGAGGAATGGATAAAGAAGATGTGGTACATATATACAGGGAATATTACTCAGCTATAAAAAGAATGAAATAATGCCATTTGCAGCAACATGAGTGGACCTAGAGATTATCATACTAAGTGAAATAAGTAGACAGAGAAAGACAAATATCATATGATATCACTTACCTGTGGAATCCAAAAAAGTGATACAAATGAACTTATTTACAAAACAGAAACAGACTCACAGACATAGAGAACAAACTTCTGGTTACCAAAGGGGAAAGGGAGGGGGAGGGATAAATTAAGAGTTTGGGATTAACAGATACATACTACTATATATAAAATAAACTACCAGGTCCTACTGTATAGCACAGGGAACTATTGTCAATATCTTGTAATAAACTAGAATGGAAGGGAATCTGAAAATATATATAACTGAATCACTTTTTTGTACACCTGAAATTAACACAACATTGTAAATCAACTATACTTCAATTAAAAAACAAAGATGGGAAAAGCAGAGGAAAGGATAATACCCAGCAGGCAGGGCTCTGGGCGGTCTTGTGTGGGTGAGGGGAGCTCACGAGGGCAAGGTCACTGCACACCTTGGCTCTGCTATTTTTGTGCAGGAGATGTGGCCGCGTTGATAAACTGCTGGCGCACAGAGACTCGGATGTCCGTGAAGATTCAAGGATCAAGGGGAGATCATTCTTTTCTTCTTTCCTTTCTCTCTCTCCCCCAGTCTCCATCTCCCTGTCTTTCTTTCCCTCTGGGTGCCTGAGTGTGTTTGTGTGGTCGCCTTACAGGGGAATGAAGCTGCAAAGTGGATGAACTTCTCCGATATTCTCAGTAACAAGGAAAAATTCCAACCTCCTGCTATTTGCAGGGTGACTCCCTGTGTTACAACCCCCTTGCCTTCCTCGGCAGCAGCACCCTGGTGGCTCTGCGCTCCTTAGCAGAGGCCATGCACACCGTGCCGGCCACTGACTGTCAGACCAAAGGAAGGAATTCTTCCCAGGAGAACAGTCCCGCCACTGGGGCTAGCACTGACTGTGGGGCTCCCGGCTGGAACATTCTGACCCTAACCCTGTGGAGATGAGGTATTTGCAGAAATGGGGTATGTCAAGAGCAGAAACTGGTAGCATCTGCCTTTAAAAATGCATCATCTGATTCAAACTCCCATCCTTGGCCCTTTGCCTCTTAGGCTACTTGCAGAGTGGCTTTCTTCATCAGCCGCCTTCTTGCAGCTGCTTGGAAGTAGGGCTCTGTATTAGTTTTCTATTCCTGCTATAACACCTTATCCAAACTTAGGGGCTTCAAACAACACAGATTAACTATCTTACCATAGGTTAGAAGTTTGACACGGGTCTCATTAGGTTGAAATCAAAGCGTGCAGGGCTGTGTGCCTTTCTGGGAGCTTTAGGGGAGAACTTCTTTGTTTTTTTTTAACTCCTAGAGACCACTCACGTCCTTTGGCCCCCTTCCTCCATCTTCAGAGCCAGCAACAATAGACGAAATCCTCACATCACGCTGACGGCAGCCGCTTTTGAGGATGCATGAGTTTAATTGGGTCCACCTGGATAATCCAGGTGACTCTTCCTATCTTGAGGTCAACTGATTAGCAGATTTAGTTGCATCTACAAACCTAATTCTCTTTTGTCATGCAACGTATTCACAGGTTCCAAGGACTAGGGCATGGACGTTGGTTGGGGGGGTGTCATTATTCTGCCTATCAGGGACCCTTAGCCAGATAAAGGAAGGTAAGGCCAGAAACCGGTTAAACTGAAGAAATATAATTTTTTCAGGAGAGGAGAGGAAGAAAGTGCAGGATCAAATCATTGTAGACATTGCTGAATTATCTATCCATTCTTTAATGGACATGTAATGAATAATGATTATGTGTCAGATGCTGTTTTAGACTACGGGTATACAGACATGAACATAAAAGACATATTGATTACGTTTGATCATTCATTGAACTTGTATGTCATGCCCCGAGGAAGCTACTGGGGAAGGAATGAAGGAAAGACAAGTCTTTTTACCATAAAGATTTTATAGCTCAATATACAATGGAATATTACTCAGCCATAAAAAGAAACGAAATTGAGTTATTTGTAGTGAGGTGAATGGACCTAGAGTCTGTCATACAGAGTGAAGTAAGTCAGAAAGAGAAAAACAAATACCATATGCTAACACATATATATGGAATCTAAAAAGAAAAAAGAAAAATGGTTCTGAAGAACCTAGGGGCAGGACAGGAATAAAGACGCAGACGTAGAGAATGGACTTGAGGACACGGAGAGGAGGAAGGGTAGGCTGGGATGAAGTGAGAGAGTGGCATGGACATATATACACTACCAAATGTAAAATAGATAGCTAGTGGGAAGCAGCCGCATAGCACAGGGAGATCAGTTCAGTGCTTTGTATCCACCTAGAGGGGTGGGATAGGGAGGGTGGGAGGGAGATGCAAGAGGGAAGGGATATGGGGATATATGTATATATATAGCTGATTCACTTTGTTATACAGCAGAAACTAACACACCATTGTAAAGCAATTATACTCCAATAAAGATGTTAATTTAAAAAGATTTTATAGCTCAATGGGAAAATAACCATATCAATAAACATTGTAACTTGGTGCTTGCAAAAAGGTAGGATCGAATAAGGCATGGTGAGCATACAGAAGAAGGAGCCCACAATCTTCTTGGGAAAACAGAATACATTTCACATAATGCTATTGTTTTAGGTAATATTTGGAAGATCAAAATGAGTTTGTCAGATGTGCCACACAAGGAAATTAGTATGTGCTGCATGTTTGGAGATTACCTGAGCAACACTGAACTCTAGTAAAGTGGGTGAGAACGCGAGTGGCAGAAGGTATAGCTGGATTTTCTAGTAGAGTTGTGATCATAGAAAACCTTGTATATGTAGGAAGTTTTCTTTACCACTCCACGTTTCCTTGCTGGGTGGTTTACTTATGTCTCTTCCCCAAACCCACAACCATACCCAGAGCTCTCCTGGCCCATATCAAGTTAGAAAACTAGAAAAAGATATAGTGGATTGAAAAAAAAAAACAGAACTTGTCAGCATGGTACATTCAGGTGTTATGCTTTAAGATCTGGTAAATATATGGAGACAAAGGGGTGATTATCTTGTGTGTCAATCAGAGGCTGGATCTGGTCAGGTCATTTGGTTTTTCTCTTTGCTTCCTCCTATGAAAAGACGTGAAGATTCTAAAGCACTGACCCATTCCTGTTACTTACAGCACATGTCTTCCCAATGCCCAAATGTGATGGGCTTACAATGGAAAGAGATCGGTGACTCAAGAGGAAAAATTAAGATCTCTTTATCATTATCCTAGACTCTAGTGAGAACTTGACATTCTAATACAAAGATATCTTCCCGGTAAAGGATTGAAATTTCTGCCATTTCAAAATATTGAAGAGATAGTCATACATTTTTTCCATGCTAATAAGTTTAGATTTTATGTATGGTAGACCAAAGAGAGCCGTTGAAGGATGCTCTGGGAGTGACAGGGGTCAGATTTTTGCAATTAGGAAGATTACACTTGAGTACAAGGCTGACACGCATTAGACCATTAGACGGAGTGAGGCTGGAGCCAGAGAGATTAATAAGGAGGCTATTCCATTTATCTGGGGAGCTGTTAAAAAAGAGCATAAACATGGCATGGTTGCCTTGAAAAGGGATGAGAAGAAAATTTTTGTTGCAGTTAGAAATAAAAGTACTTGAATACAGATTGAATGTCCAGGGTAAAGGAGGAAGAGAAATTTAGTATAATTCTGTTTTCAATCTTGTGCATGTAAATAACTCATACTTTCTTCTTCACCAAATCAGGAAACCAGAAGAGTAGCTTGAGAGGCAAAGATGACATGTTGTGTTTAACCTGCAGGGTGAAGTGTTCAGTTCGTGTCCTGAATGGATTTAAGTTCAAATTAGGCATCAGGGTGGAGAGTACAGATCTAGGATTCATTAATTACTAGGTGGGATTCTTGTGCCCCTGTCCCCATCTTGGAATAATGGATAGCAACTACCTTACAGAGATGAAAACAAGCAGGACCCTCTGGGGCCTTCCCAGGATAGACCCCCTAACCCCTGCCCATGTCCTCTGCCTGCCTCTTGTTTATAGAAAAACTTGGCCTCCTAGACCTTCTCTGAGTTCCAAAGAATATATTTGACCAGAGAAGTAAGAATATGCAGAAGCAAAGGATAAGAGTCAAACAAGACAAAATAATAATATTGATAGTTGAGCCATTAAACAATGTCAAGGACTTTTAGTTCCTCCCAAAGGGCTATAGATAATATTCTGAGCCATGTCCTTTGAGCTGCTTTATAGAGACTGAAACTCCCTTCAGGTGGAAGAAATTATCTGTTTGCTGCCCACAGGCACGTAGACCCCGGACTGGTTGGAACCAGAAGGTTGATGGTGTTGACTACCAATTACCTCACCACCAACCAATCAGAAGGATGTCCATTAGCTGATGTGATGTCTACAACCCCACTCCCTCACCCTGTCTTTAAAAACCTTTCCCTGAAAGCCATCGGGAGTTCAGGCCTTTAAGCACTAGCTGCCTGGCCTCCTTGCTTGGCACCTGCAATAAATGCTGCACTTTCCTTCAACACAACCCGGTGTCAGTATATTGACTTTAACTGTGTGAGGACAAGTGGACCCAAGTTTGGTTTGGTAACAGAGAGGGAAAGAGAAGAGACTAATACCATTTTAAGAATTCTTCTCTCTCTTTAAGAAAGTACCTTTTTTCTCCTCCTCTTATTTTTTTTATCACTTTCTCCATCTACGGCAGCAGGTGGCAAGCCAATTCTGCTTCACTCATTAATATTTGCTACCCTGACATGATCCCAGTTGTCTCATTGTGGAAGGGTAGGTCAATTCACAAGAAAAACAATTTGCTTCCCAAGATTAGAACAGTGCCCAGATTATCCCAAATTTCTTCTCCAGGAAATTTTCACAAATTTGCTGATAACAACAATATCACATTATATATCATCATATAAACTGGACCTTAATATGTGTTGTTTTTCTGAGGCCCCACCTTGAAGTTGTTGGTTTTCTGACTCATTTGAATTTCAAAAGATTGTGCTTTCTCCTCCAATAATTAATCAACTGGTAATAAACTATTTCCATGTTAGGTTACTCAAAATTCATAAGGACAAGGCTAATTATATACTGCTTTCCCTCTGCAACTAATTTTATTCTCTTTGGAAAAGTTCTCTCAAACCTCACTGCATCCTTTGACTGCCGTTCTGTCTCATTTTTTTAAATCTCTTTTCTCAACTCAGGGACTAAAACAATTTTGTTCCTTATCTGAAGAATTTTTGATGTCCTTCCAGTAGAAGCCAGATCTATTCTACCTCCTCACCTTTCCCTTCTAGACCTTCCCATTCCTCCCTTTACCAAAGGCCACTCCATTCTACTTTTATATTGTGTCCCTGATAAAACAGTAGGAAGAGTACTATATCTACTGCATGGCCAAGACTTTGAAACATCTCTCGAGTAGTTGTGAATTCTAACTTAATGCAATTAACTATTTGCCCTGTGAATTTCTTGTCCTGATTTTCTTGGCATTTGTTCCCCCATGATACTTGCCTGATCCCCTCCCCTTTGAGTGTAGGTGGAACCTGTGAATATGATGAAATATCACTCCTATTACTGTTACATTATTTGGCAAAAGGGATATTATCCAGGTGGGTCTATCCTAGCCTAATCACACAAGCCTTTTAAAAGCTGTTTTCTCCAGCTGGTAGCAGAAGGGAAGGCCAGAGAGCTTTTTGAAGCATAAGAAATATTTGATGTGCATTTCTGTTTTTGAAGATGGAGGAGACCTGAGAGAGACTGCCAGGAGCTGAGGGCAATCCCCAGGAACAGCCAGTGAGGAAATTGGGTCTCTAGTCCTACAACCACAAGGAACTGAATTCTGCCAATGATAGGGATGAGCTGGGAGGAGGAGCTGGGCTCCAGTAGAGAATGCCACCAGATGACACCTTGATTTCAGGTGCATGGGACCTTGAGCAGAGAACCCAGTCCTCCCGCCTCCGCCCCTGTCTTCCTGCACTTCTGACATACAGAATTGTAAAATAATAAATTGGCATTGGTTTGACCTGCCTAATTTGCAGTGATTTGTTACAACACAGCGATAGAAAACTAATAAGTTTTGTTATCCAACATCCTCCTTTGGGGAGCTACACAGTGAACTTAAAAGTTCTGCTCCTGGGCTTCCCTGGTGGCGCAGTGGTTGAGAATCTGCCTGCCAATGCAGGGGACACGGGTTCGAGCCCTGGTCTGGGAAGATCCCACATGCCACGGAACAACTGGGCCCGTGAGCCACAATTACTGAGCCTGCGCGTCTGGAGCCTGTGCTCTGCAACAAGAGAGGCCGCGATAGTGAGAGGCCCGCGCACCGCGATGAAGAGTGGCCCCCGCTTGCCGCAACAAGAGAAAGCCCTCGCACAGAAACGAAGACCCAACACAGCCATAAATAAATAAATAAATAAAATTAAAAAAAAAAAAAAAAAAAACCAGCAAAGTTTCACTTCAATGTGATTCTTTAAAAAAAAAAGTTCTGCTCCTTAATAATCCCTGGAGACAAACACATTTCTTCTTTTTCACTTCCCACCCCTCCCTCTTACACATACACATTGTCTTTCCTCCCTCTGGGTGATCTTAAATCCACACGTCTGAAAACTCTTCACTACCCTCTGCATCCTCTTTTATTCATGCTCAGGCCATCCCATGTCTGAGGAAGTCCCAATCCCCTACCTATTTTCCTGTACAGCATGATCAGTCATTGAGAGATTCTTTGAAGAATCTTCGAAGATCTTCGCAAATCTGAGGGCTTTTTTTTTTTTTTTTTCTTACTGAATTGAACAGAATTCAATTTCGACAAAATTTTCTTACGTCTGAATCTGAAAATTGAAGTTTGTCCTAGAAAATATTCACATTGGGTTAATAGCGTCTAGTTGAGTGGAATATCAAGCAGAAGCAAAGATTTTGATTACAATAGGAAGGGTGTTGGAGGGACAAGAATGGGAACAGGGAAGTAAAGAATAGTAAAGTTAGGGCAGGGCTTCAGTGCAGGCTTTTGAAAAAATCTTTTAGTTGGGGTCAGGAATCTTGAGGACAGCATCCCCTCACTCCTTGGTTTGCCCCTCTTTTTGTGCAGAGAAGAAGCAGCCTTGCAGCACTGTGGATTCACTGCTGGCACAGAGGTACACAGATGTCTGGTTGGTGCTGGCAGACTCCAGGGTCAGGGGGAAATATTCCAACTCATTTCGAGAGACACGATACCCCTCAGGGACATCTCCTTTCTCAGTGATGCGGGTACTAGTTGAGTAATAGATCAGCCGCAGTCCAAATCCTGGGTCTTGGCGATACCAGTACATTGAATTATGACTCATATTCTGCGAACACCGTAGAGTTAATTCCTTTCCTGTCTTCGAGACCCTGTGTCTTGGGAACTGTGTGACTACAGCATCCTTGAGGTCTGTGAGAGATAAAGCAGGGATCACATAAAGACAGGCTTGGGAGGCTACCATCCTGAGGAAACACTTTGTAGTTGGAGCCTGGGAAGCCAGTGACAGGGGTTCCTTACCTGTGCCCAGGACTCACCTACTCTGAGGAGAAAAAGGACAAAACCGCAGAGAAGCCTGTTGCCCATGGCAGCGTCAGATGAAGAATGCTGTCCGCTCCTGGGATGAATTTAATCTCTGAAACCAACAGGTTTCATCTACTTCCTGGCCAGAGACCACACCCTCCTACCCCACTGCTTCAGAAAGGAATGAAAAGCCTCTTAGACTTGACGGAATGTGATAGTTTCATTTATCCGGGTCACATAATTGTTTATGCTGTTCTCTTGAAGAATTAGCATGGCAGTTGTTTCCCTTTATGAATTTTCTAATTTTTCTTATACAATATATCCTTTTCGACATGGTGGGTTTGCATCTTTTGAATTTTTACTAGGCTATTATGGTAAATTGAACAGTCTTCCGTGGGCCCCTGAGTGTTTTCTCTGAACACTTTTAGAACTCTTCCATTTTGCCCTTATGCCCAACCTCGAATTCCACTCTAGAAGCACTCTAATCTCTTTAGCCAGCCTAATGTTATTCATTTACATGAATGCTGTACAATCTCTATATGCTTTCCATATAGTCCTATGTCCTCTCTTTTCCTTTAGGCTAGTTCTTAAGGGAGTGAAAAAGTGTGGTGAAGGGAATGGAGCAACCAAATGTATACAAATTTAGGAAAATCTAGTAGGTGTTTAGAGAGGATTTTCATGTGGTGTAGTAACTCATCTTACCAGAGGTTCCACCAGTTAGAACTGGGTGTGGGACAAATGCTGATGCAAGGACTTCCAGCAGCCATCTCCCTCTTGAGTGATCTAGTAACTGCTCTGAAAAAGGAGCACTTTGGGAAAAGAAGCATTTTAGGGAAATTGTGGGATGTTAGTCACCACAGACGAACTGAAGCTCAAATGTCATTGATGTGGCTTTCTGCTGTTTAACATTATTTCTAGGAAGTTTTTTTTTTTTTTTTTAAATTCTAGGTCTCCTGAGGATGTGGCAGTGAATTGCTGTGGATAAACTGCTAGCACAGAAGTGTGAAGATGTCTCCAGGGCCAGGAAGGAACCCTCCTTCTTCTGGGAGACACTGCACTCATCGGGGAAACTTTTCCAGTGCTGCCAGCAGCAAGTGAGCAGTGGATTAGCTGTAGCCCCAATGCTGGGTCTTGGTCATACCAGAACATTCTGAAAGACATTCCAAAAAGGCTTCCCCCCCCACCCCCGTTCCTCTCTAGATATCTAGTTTCTGGATTATGCTAACATCCAGGTGACCTGTGGGAGAAGGATGCAGAAGTTACAAGCAGTGTCCATCAGGAGGCCCAACATTTGGGCCATGAACAAAAACAAAAACAAAAACAAAAAACCCTGTGCTGGAGCCTAGAAATCCCAGAATCTGATTTTTCCTTGCACTCCAAGGTCTCATCCATTTCCAAAAGACAAAAAGGCCATTCCCCACAGAAGCCCGACACTCACTGCAGGATGGGAGAAGGAATAGGTCTTTTTCCAACTGTAGACAGCCTGTTGGTTGTTTGCCTGTGATGTCACTGTCTCTGCCCACACCCAGAGCTCCACATCTACAGAGATGGAATCTTCTCTTCCCTTCACAGAGAACCACCAGACGTTGGACTTTCCTGATCAATTCAGATTAGGAAAAACAATTGCTCTTTGAGGTTAATACATGGTATTCCTTTGCGTTCTTTCTGACTCAGACTTAATTTTTCATCCATGACATTTCATGGAAGGCTCTAGAGGGAGACTGCCTGGATTTGAATAGTGGTTCTGTCACTTACTCTCTTGAGCAAGTAAATGAACTGTTTGGGCCTCAATTTTACTATCTGTAATTTGTGCTAATAAAAGTATGTACCTTATAGTGTTGCTGTGGGGATTAAATAACTTTACATGTTAAGTGGTTATAACAATGCCTAGTGAAGTCACTTGAGGTTGGGGTATGGGATGGGAAAAATGAGCGGGCTACTCTCTGCTGGTTATAAAGAGAACCCATTCCAAATTGAAAGTCCCTCAGGGGGTTACTTCCTGTGCCCCTTTGTCACACCTTCTTTCTTTCCTCTCAATAATAGCATGAAGTTGATTCCTGTCATTATGATGGCCCACTCAGTGTCAGGGAGGGGACTCTCCCTGGAGAATAGCTCCTTGTGGAACCCAGGGATCAGTGTGGAGTCCCCTGATGGAAGATTCTATCCCTGAACCTGTGGAGGTGTGACAGTTACAGAAGTGGGCCAATTCTGGAGTTATCTGCACTTAAAACTGAAATCACCAGAATAACAATATTGTCTTTATTTCCATGCCTCTTTTTCAGCCTTTTCCACAGAGGTCTCTTCATCATCCTCCCATTTTAAGCTGCTTTGCAACAAGGCCTTTGTTTATCTGGGAAGGAGGATGAGACCTGAGACATGAGAGACTTGAGCAAATAAATAATTTGGGTGGGTGAGTAGACGATAGTGGGGCACAAATTCAGGGTCAATTCCATAAAGCATATTTGAATCTTTCATTTATTTATTGAAAAAATATTTATTGAACACTTACTATGTGCCAGACATACCACTAGATGTTAGGATATAAGCATGAACCAAAAACAGGTCTCTGCTCCCATGGAACTTATACTTTTGTATCCAATATATCTTGTACAGCCCAAGATCCTGGGGCTACAATGTAAAAGGATATGAAGTCCAGTCTCTCAAAGGCCATACTTGCCTATGAGGACTCAGACATGACCAAAATGACAAGCCACATGGCAATTACAAAAGCTGGGGTTTCTTTAAATTGGCGTAGGAGCATAAAGGAAGGGAACACCTTATCTTTCTTGGAAGATAGGGACGACTTCACAGAAGTGGTGTGGTTTTAAGTAAGATTTGTAGGAAAAGAAATAATTCTCAGGTAGGCAGAGGGACAACAGATGAAGACTTCTTGTGTCAGGACAGTGGTTAATGGAAGCATAGAAGTCAGCCCCACAGGCGAGAAGAGTAGATCATGGAAGGCAGAGGAAGAGCATGTGCAAAGGCACAGGTAAGAAAGTGCCAGTTCAGTAATGCTGGGAAAACAGCAGGGATGAGGGGATTGAAGATGAGCTAGGTTTCCAGAGTCCAGATCCTGAAATACCTTTAAGCCAGGTTAAGAAATCTAAATTTTACCTTGAATGTGAAGGAGAAGCACGGAGAAATTGTGTGTGTGTGTAGAATGATCAGATCTGAGTATTATGCATATCACTCTAGTGGCTATGAGGAAGAAAAGCTGAAAGAGGCCAAGAGACAGTGAAGAAGGAAAAGAAAGATTCTTAATCCTCCAGCGATCCTGTAAAAACACCTGACGATAGGAGATAGGTCTTCCCGATCTCAGTAAACTGAAATGCAGGAACTTCATCGATCTTTGTTATTGTTGTTGTTGAAATTTAGAGCAACATATTCCCAGTTAAGGGAGTTCTTGTCAACCGCTGATGAGAGTCTTAAGAGGTACCATTTCTTGTATGGTCAGACATAAAGTGATTTTACAGATCCTTGGCAAACAGTTTCTTCAGTCAGGTAACTGTTATTTACGTCCCAGTTCTGGGGACAACAGGTGATTAAGGCACATCTAATTCCTTCTCTCAAGGGACTTGTAATCTAAAAGGGTACCCGTTTTTTTGTTTTATTTTTTTTTTTAATTTATTTATTTTGGCTGTGGTCGGTCTTTGTTGCTGCGCGTGGGCTTTCTCTAGTTGCGGCGAGTGGGGGCTACTCTTCGTTGCTGTGCACGGGCTCTAGGAGCACGCAGGCTCCGTAGTTGTGGCTCGCGGGCTCTAGGACGCAGGCTCAGTAGTTGGGACGCACGGGCTTAGTTGCTCCGCGGCATGTGGGATCTTCCCGGACCAGGGCTCGAACCCCTGTCCCCTGCATTGGCAGAAGGATTCTTAACCACTGCGCCACCAGGGAAGTCCCGGGTACCCAGTTTAACTGCTGTAATAAGGAAAGAAGGGAGAAATAGACCGAGTGTAACTGAACATATAATCTTGAACCTCCAACCTATGCTTTGAAATCTCAAAATTTGCTGAAAGGGAAAATTTAAGATTTTTAGTCCCGGACCATTATTCTTTCAACAAGATCCAAAAGTTGGAAGAGAACTGGGACAAAGAAGACTGGCAGCTGGAGGAGGTAAGTAAAACAGTATGTGTGTGAGTGTGCATGTTGGGGGGCGGGGGGAGCATCGTTATTTAATTATCATACTATATAAGATAAAATAAAGGTACAGATATAACTGTTAAGACTTGGAAGATAACTAGTATCAAAATAGGAATATGCAGTAAAACTTACAATTACTAGGGAGGACAAAAGGGATTTAAAAAAAAAATAATTCTAGCAAAAGAAATAGGAACTGGGGTATAGTCTCAAGCTGAGGAGGTTGGGGGATGCCTCTGCTATATGACAATAAGATTCAAACTCAAGCTCCCTATATCATCGATAGTGTGGTATGTTATTCACCTCTTCTACTGGAAGTACAGTAAATATTAGGACTGGATGTTTCCACAGCGAAAGTTATGTTTCCTTGAAAGAGTCCAAATAGGAAAAATGATTTACCATTCACATATTTTAGATGAGGATACTTCATATCTTTCCTCAGTGCCAGATCCTAGAACACTGCCTGGAAACCTGAAGTGATGTACGGTTTACAAGATCTATAAAGGCTGACAAGAAGCTTGCTCTTGGGTCTTTCTTCATTGTGATGGGTGTTTGGTTGTTTCCACCAGCCCTCCAAACTGGCCCTTCGAAGCAAGGGGAAAAGAGTTCTAGGAACTCATACTCCTGCTCCCCCCTCAACATTTCTTTATTTCTGGCACATTCTAGGTCTTTGGCCTCTCTGATGTCCCTGTAGACTCCTCTCTTAGCATTTTTTGGAATTAAGCACCATTTCATGGTTTTAAATTACTCTTGCTTGCCCTGGTAGTATCAGGGCTGAATACGTCCCCCCAAACCTTAGTTCTTCTCTTTAAGCATCCTTCTTCCTGCGCTGGGTAGGGGGATCTCAGCAGTGACTGGATGTAAAATCTATATCTCACAGCACAAGTGATTAAAGAAAGAGGGAAGAATGACAGGGGTAGAAGTTGTGTTGGGAGTAGATATGAGAGAGGTTCAGGTCCTACTCAAGTGAAGGGGTGCTTGAAGGCAGAGATAAACCATCTACTCCTTGTTTCCCAGTTCAGGAATAACTCATGCATGGCTCACCTTTCTGATATAGCTAGGGAAGTCTCTAGAGCAGCTGCTGAGAATTTCTAAATGTCAACATTTGAGGATACAGGAATCATCAGAGAGAATTGTTACACATCTCTATACATTTTTTGTCCAGTAAAAGCAGCCTCTCTCATTTTCCAGTCTTCCTATATAATTCTGCTTAAAAGGACTTATAGGTCAAGGGGTGTAGAGGACTTAAATACACACGCACCGGAACTCAGAAAACATGGTACTTGGAAGAAAATCCTGAAGAGCTACTTGAGACATATTTGAGTCTATTTTCCTTTCTTCTCTTCCTCCCTCCCTCCCGTCCTCCCTTTCTTCTATCTTTTCTTCACTAAGTCAAACATTGTACTCAGTCTAAGGATATATAATTGGAGGGACATCACTCTCAAATTAAAGAATATGGAATCTTGGGAAGAATGAGTAAGAAAGAATTATGAAAGAATACACGAACTATAGTAGTTTTGGAATGAATAGGAGCTGAGTCTTCTCTGTCTGTAGGCGTCAGAAGAACCTGTATGGACAAGCTAACCTCTGAACTCAGAATGAAAGGATGTTCAAGAGTGAGGCAGGCAGTCAAGTAGTGGTCACCCATTTCAGGTAGAGGAGAGAGCACTGGCAAAGGTACAGCTGTGCCATTTGGCTTGGTCCATTCAGGGAAATACAAAACATTCAGTAGAGCTAGATTCTAAAGTGCTAGAGTGGCTTTGGAAGACCTGGATATATTTCTAGACAGAGACTTGTTTGTGAAGGGCTTTGTGTGCCAGACTCAATCAGGCTGGTAGGAATGTCCAGGACAGAAGAAAGCAGATGCAGTAAGAGGCTGGTGGAGCAGTGAGAAAGGTGTTGCATTTCTTCTAGGTAACAGGTAATGAGGGCCTGCATGAAACAGAAGCAAAGAGGAAGGAAAGGAGCAGCTGAATCAGATAAACTTGTGTATCAGAGACTGTGTCTCTCCCTTTAGGCATGAAGGACGTTTCCCCCCATTGCTAGGAGTGCCGCTGGCTGACGGCCCCCCTTGTGAATTGTCTTGGCTAAAGAGGCACCTCTTCCCCCGAGGGCACGCCCTTTCTCAGGGCCACCGTGTCCAACGACACGGCTGCAGTAAAGTGGGCATAAGACCTGGCCCCCTCACCTCAACTTCGGATGATTGTAAGGGCCACCCCAGCTTCCCAGCACCCTGTGGACTCAGCTTAGGCCTTTGTTGAGGCTGCAAGACAGACCCACTTCCCCTCTGCCTCTTCCGACTTCCTTCTTTTCCCTTCTATCCATGTGGATCATAAGGGCACTTTCTAATAACCTTTCTGTACACTAATGTCCCCTGCAAAGACCATTTACCAGAAAAGCAAATCTATGACAATGTGCAATATAGAAGTAATAGATTTATAAATGGATTTAATGTGAGGACTAATGGAAAAGAGGAACTTACAACCATCATTCAGGTCACTGAGATGGAAACACGGTATATGGGCCAGAATGGACGCAGGTAGGGGTGGCGAGGCAATAAATTCGGCAATAAATCACTTGAATTTGAATTGTGGAGCATCCAGCTGGAAGTGACCAGTAGAAGCCTGAATTTACCAGTTAGAACTAATGAAAGAAATTGTCATAATCCTGGGTGAGAAGGTTAAGGAAGAATATTTATACTGCGAAAAAAAAAGAAGGCAGAAGAAAAGTCTAGGGAAATCTCCTAAAAATGTCTAGTAGACAAGTAAATGGAACAGTTATGAGCTCATGAGGGAAGAATTATTGTTACAGATGAGACTGCTGATAAAGTGTGCATAGAAAACCTGGCAACAAAACTCCATAGAAAATGGATTTTTTAAAGGGATAGCAGATGAGACAGAACTCATAAAGGAGACAGGAAAAAAAGAAGTATGACTTTTTTCCAATTAGAACAGGTAGAAAATAAAAGAAATTGGGTTCTCTGTATCTGAACTGTCACCAGGTCCTGTGGACTCTTCTGTGGAAATAATCGAGGTTTATGAGTTAAGAAGACAAAGCACATGAGGAAGGCTTCAACCTGATTCTCAGGCAGACTTTTACACCACGCTGGCAGCCCTTGATTAAGTATTTTTGTGTCTAGAGTACACTGGCTCCTAGGAGGGTCCTCCCTGCAGGGCAGTCGGGGTTATTTCCCAATGCCTTGAGAGAAAAGGGAATCTCCAAGCTCCTAGCTTTGGTTCTATGCTGGACAGCAGGCAAATGTTTTGGAATTCAGTACATCCAGAAAATGAAGCAAGTCTATCTGTTCCTGCAGGTTAAGATTGATCTCCGTAGAGATCCAAGTGTCGGGCCATAGATGAAAGATAACTTTTATAGATCACAGTCTCTGGTACTTGAATTTCACCTTCTGAGTCAGATTTAATGGTGATTAAATTTGCTTAGAATGAAGTTTTAGAAAACAAGGTAGTTTGTTTTTGGTATAAAGGCAACCAACTACAGAGCTAAACAGTAGGACTTGGAAGGACTGGGATGGGACGGGGCTGGCAGGAAAAAGGTGACATCAGCAGGAACAGAATGGTCGGGGATGTTGCAAAGTGGGTGGAGACAGAGGCCAAAGGACCATTAAAAGCCACACTGTGGATGCGCGAATAAGAAATGCTTTTATTGCAAATCATGATGGTGTTCCCAAATGCTCAGGTTCATTCTCCTGGGAGGACAGTATTGGGCTAGCCCCACTAGAATAGATAAAGAGCGTCAGTAGGCAGGGGAGGTAGGTTCAGTCTAGCTTGTGGTTTCGGAGTCATCCCAGGGCCTGGGGACACTGACCCAGGGTGGCCCTAAGTTCAGACTGAGGCTCACACAGCATAGAACGACCTCTAAGGATCCCACATCCCACATCTAGGAAGACTCTGTGCCCTTATGAGCAAAGGTACCCGTCTTTCTGTGTAGAGAGCAGGTGGCCAGGAAGCACTGTGCAGATACTGCTGGCACAGAAGTAAAGGGCTGTCTGGTTGGGGGTGGCGGGCTCTAGGAAGAGGGAGAACTTCGCCTGCTCCTTACGAGAGACATTGTACCCATCGGAGACATCTCCTTTGTTAATATCATTGACACCGTGGGAGTAGTAGATCAGCCGGAGCCCCAGTCCTGGGTCTTGTCGATACCAGTACATAGACTCATGACCCTTAGTCTGAGAACATTCCAGTACAGTGTTCTTTCCTGTGTTTGCGATCCTATTCCTTGGAGTCTGGGTAATATCAGCATCCATCGAGCCTGTGAGGAAACAAGACAAAAACTGGAGACAGAACCTAGGAAGGGTCCTTGCCACAGTCTTCAGGGAGAAACTTTGGCCACGACCCGGGAAATTTAAGGCAGGGATTCCCCATGTTTCCTAAACTCACCTGTTCCCAGGAGACAAAAGACCACACAGCAGAGGAGCATGGAGCCCATGGTGACGAGAGGCGGGAAGAAGATGGTCTTAGCTTTGAGTGTTGGGGGAACAGGACACGGAAATAGGAAATTGCAGGGATTCAGTCAGTGATGTCCTCGTCCCTCCCAACTTAGTGGGTTTTGGAGAAAGATGCAGCCACACCCCTTCCCACCACATCCCCCAAGGGTCTAACCTTCTTCACTCCCTTACTCCTGAGGCGGGTGGTGCTTTAGCTTAGTGTACATCCATCAGCAGATGCTGAAACCCTTACTCCCTCCTCTTCTCTTCATGCTGCTTCTCTGCCACCTATCAGAGAGCAGTCTCTCTCCCTCTTCTCAGACCTTATCTATTTAAGTCATTCAAGGAAGTATCATCCTCCCAATTGGCTAGGCCACAGAGAAAACTGAGAATCCTCTCAAATAAAAGGAATCTAGTCTCATTGGAAGGTTGTGACACTGTCACATTTCTATTTTTTCTGCACTTATTTATTTATTTTTCTAACTCAGGTCTAGATAAGCTATGCAATTTGAACATATGCACTGCAAAGTTTGAGATTTTTTTTAAAAGAAGGGCAACACTATAACTTTGTTCCAAATTGACACTGTTCTTTAATGGCTGCTGCCTTTTTGGTCAATGTTTTCAGGATGCAGATCTTTACTGAAAGTATTGGCTCATTGCAGGAAGATATTCATTTAATGTGTGTATGGATTTCAAAGAAATACTAACACCTTCACTCATATCTTGAATTAACTGTAAGTGGTTCCTTAAAGACAGGTAATTTTAGCATAACATAAATTGTTCCTGATTTTAGGAGGAAAGTGTTCAGTATTTCAAGGCAACAAATTACAAACAATAACACAGTTAAACAACAGTGGCATGAAACCCTTTGTGATGTAATAAGGAAACTGTTGTTTGCCACTTGTGCTTGTCCTGGCTCCACCCCATCTGTGGATACACCATGCCATCCCACACCACTCAATCCTGCTGCACCTCACATTGGGAAAGCCTTTTTAAAAATATTTTTCCTTTTGATTATGAAAATTTCTAACATACTCCAAGTAGACGTAATCGTATAATGAGCTTCCACGTCCCCACATTACCTGGCTTCAGTAATTACCAACTCATGGCCTCTCTCGTTTGTCCCCACTTGGCTTCTCTCTCTCCTGTGTTATTTTGCAGAGTTCCTGATTTATTTAGGAGCACCCAAGCGCATTTTCAGCCAGTGCATCATTCCATATGATACAATCCAGTGTTCTCTCCCTTCTCTCTCTTTCTGGTAGAGGTCTCCATTAATCATACCAATAGAACGGTGAATTTATTCCAGTAAATCGCTTATCCTGGGGTTCAATGAACACAAACAGGGTAATTAAAAAAAAGACTATCATCTTGGGTTTGTCCTTAATGGTAAAATATAATTGCACTCATTTGCAATTCTTAAATGTACTGTTTTGCTGCCCCCTGCTGTAGGCAGTGATTTGAGCACAAGAGAGGTTTGAGAGCTGAATATAACCTATCATTGGGGGGGCAGGTCACAACAGTCGAGAGAAGAGAGGACTCAGGTCCAGTGGAGTCCTACAGGAGCAGTTTGGAGATGCATGGCAAGGAGAGAAGAAGCAGAAATCATCTGGGAGCAGAATCTATGCCTGAGGAGGAGTGAGAGACTATTATCAGAGGAATGAATGGAAGAGACACCTATTGGATGGGAATGGAATGGAAAAAGACACTTATGTGTGGGCAACCAAGAGGGTCCTTGATGGCATGGACCAATATTCCCCCTACTCTGGGTAGCTCGTATGGCTCTCAAGTCTTTCTTATAACCCACTTTTCCTCTGACTTATCTTCAGACCTCTCAGAGCACAGACCTCTCATTCTCACCCACACGCCGAGCTCTTTGCCAGCTGTGTGCTGTGTATTCATGGATGTGATCCTCTGGACGCTGAAAACACTCTTATTGGGGAATTACTGATCTGTATAACAAACATCCTCTGGCACAAAGGATGCCAAAGGAGAAACGACTTTTTACTACTGGTTACTGCTTTCTGTGTCATAAGAAATTTTTGCCTACCTTCAACTCACAATGGTGTTTTCCGCTAGAAGATTTGTAGTTTAGCCTTTACACTTAGGCCTTTCATCCACCTCAAACTGATTTTTGTTTATGATATGAGGTATCAGTAAAGTTCATTTCCTTCCATGTATGTGCTCATCCATTTGTTTCAACTTTATTTGTTGAGAAAATTGCTACCTTAATGCACTGAAATTTTCAATCCATAAACAGATATCTTTCCATTTTCAATATTTTCTTTAGTTTCCCTTTGTGACATTTTGTAGTTTTTCATTGAACATCATTTGCTAAATTTGTTTGTTATTGATACTATCGTATATGGAATTGTTTCCTGAAGGTTATTTTTCTGTTGTTTGCAACTCGTATAAAGACACTTGATTTTTTAATATTGACCTTGTATCTTGTGATCTTTCTAAATTCACTAATTATTTCTAGTTGTGGTTCATTGATTCCTATATAAATAATCATGTAATCTGATAATTTCACCTCTCTTTTTACAATATTTAGGACTTTTATTTCATTTTTGCTTGGCCCTATGATACTGGTTAAGACCTCCGGTATAATGCTGAAGAAAAGTAGTGAGAGAAACATCATGCCTTGTTCCCTATTATAGGAGGAAAGTGTCCAATATTCACCATTAAATAGGATGTGAGTTGTAAATTTTTCGCTGATAATCTCTACCAGATTGAAAAAGCTCTCTTCTATTACCAGTTTGCTGTGAGTGTTCATTTTGAAAGAGTACTGGATTTTGTCAAATGTTTTCTCAGCATCTATTGAGATGGTCAAATGATTAGTCTTCATTATTTTGCTAATATGATGACCTACATTGATGTTTGAATGCTAACCCATTGTTTCTCTTGCAATAAATCCACTGGGTCATGATGCATTACCACTATATATGTATACACACGTGCATACATACATATACACATATTCATTTGGATTAGGTTTGTTAATATATTGGGAAGAATTTTTTTCATCTGTGGTCATAAAGGATATTGTTCTGTAATATCTTTGTCAGACTTTGGCATTAGGGTTTTGCTGGCTTTATATAATGAGTTATGAAGTGCTTCTTCCTCTTTTGTCTTCTAAAAAAAATTAGGTAAAGTTGACCTTGTTTTTTTCCTTAAATGTTTGATAGAATTCACCAGTAAAGGAATCTGGATTTGCAGTTCCTTTGAGGGAATGTTTTTGATAAAGAATTCAATTTCCTACATATCAGGTTCTTCATATTTCTAATTTCATGTTGAGTCAGTTTGGTAAATTGTGCTTTTCAAACAATCTCACTTAATCTAAGTTGTAGAATTTTTTGGCGTATACTTATTTATGATATTCTATCACTTTAATGTCTGTTGTGTCCATATTTTCTTTTTTCATCATTGATATGGTAATTTGTGTTTTTTTCCTTTTTGTCTTGATTGTTATGGGCTAAACACTTTTATCAGTTGATCAAATTATGATCATATTTTCCTCTAAATTCTTGAACATATTTTTATAATGGCTCCTTAAAATCCTTGTCTGAAGTTTCCAACATCTGTGTTATTTAGACTTGGTTTCTATTGCCAGGTTTTTTCTATGTACAACTCATATTTTCCCATTTATTCCCACGTCTAATACTTTTTTTACTGCATGATTCAAATTGCAGATGCTACATTTTTGAGAGTCTAGATTTTCTTTTGCCTTTATTTAACAAGTGCTGCGATAATTTTCTCTAAAAGGCAGTTAATTTATTGGCAGATCAGGTAGATCCCTTTGAGGCTTGTTGAGCTTTGCTGGGGCAGTTCTAGAGTGGCTGTCACTCTAGGACTTGGGAAGCCCTTCTCCCGAGGTGTGACCCCCACCAGGGGTGCCACGTGTTTTCCCAGGGTGTCAGCGAGGTCTCTCCACTCTGGCTGGTCAGGATCCGTGTCTCCCACGACTGTGTGATGCCAGAATCTCCATTTTTCTCACAGCTCCCCAGCAACTGCTCTCTGCCAGGACTTGGGGGAGGGGCGCGTTCTCTGTTATGCACCTGCTGTTACCATTTGACCGAAGAATAAAGGGGACTCCATGCAATGTTGGGAGCTCTGTTTCTGCCCAGCTCCCTTCTCTACAGCAGCTGACCCTGCAGTATCAGCAGCTTCCACAGCCCCGAGCTCTGGTCTCTCTCCCCGCCTCAGCCAGACCACTATGCTCTGCCTGGTCTCCACGAGCTTGTGCCTCAGTCCAGAAACTGTACTAAGGCAGAGACTTGTATGTTTCCTCTTCTAAGGGATGACCGCCCTCTACTGCCTGCTGTCTAAGGTCTGAAAACTGTTGCTTTAAAACTGTTGTCAGGTTTTATAGTGGCTTAAGGATGTAGGACAAGTAAGTAACAACTATCCATTTTGACCCAAAGCCAAATTCCCAAGTTATCCTTATTATAATTATAGAATTACTATAATGCTTACTGCTTTTTTAAGGTTCTTGATCTCTAGTGTCAAACTGACACCATTACAAGGAGTTTATAAGTGTAACCCTCTGGCTGGGCTCCTGATCAAACTGGATAACATAAGTCTTTTTTTTTTTTTTTAATTATTTATTTATTTATTTTTGGCTGTGCTGGGTCTTCGTTTCTGTGCGAGGGCTTCCTCTAGTTGTGGCAAGCGGGGGCCACTCTTCATCGCGGTGCGCGGGCCTCCCACTGTCGCGGCCTCTCTTGTTGCGGAGCACAGGCTCCAGACGCGCAGGCTCAGTAATTGTGGCTCACGGGCCTAGTTGCTCCGCGGCATGTGGGATCCTCCCAGACCAGGGCTCGAACCCGTGTCCCCTGCATTGGCAGGCAGATTCTCAACCACTGCGCCACCAGGGAAGCCCTCTTTCATATTTTAATACTTACGTGCAGGTGCATAACTAAACAAAATGGTGTTTACTGTTGCATGCTTTTAAACTTTACATAAACGAGACATTGCTGTACATGTGTTCCCCAATGTAATTTTTCACTCAGATTTGTGAAGTTCAATCATGTTGATGTTTAGTTTTAGTTCATTCATTTTTATTACTGTATAATTTCTTCATAGCCATATACCATCATTTATTTATCTATTTTTCTTTTGATGTACATTTAGGTATTTTTTAGCTGTTTTTTTCTTTTTTTGTTTGTTTTGGCTGTTTCAGGTAACGTTACACTGAATATTCTAATACATGTGTCCTAGTTTTCACATATGAAAGATTTTTCTCAGAGGGTGTAACTGCTAGGTAATGAGTACACACATCTTAAACTTTAATAGAGAATGCCAAATTGTTTTCCAAATTAGATCCACCAACTTACACTCTGTCTAGTGATTCAAGAGAGCTCTTGTTGATATGTTGTCTTTCCTTGTTATAGTCTTTTTTGCTGTAGTCATTCTTGTGTGCATATATTTCATTGGAGTCTTAATTTACATGTCCCTGATACTAATGAAATTTACCAATGTTTGCATGTTTAATGACCAAATAAATTTCTGCTTTTGTGAGGTGCTTCTCTATGTTTTTTATCCATTTTCTATTGTTATCTTTTTTGTATTAATTTGTAGAAAAATTTACAGTAACTTGTAGGTGTCCTTTATGAATTCTATTCACCAGCCTTTCTTGGATATATAAATATAAATATGGCTATGGATATAAATATAGACATATAAATTATTCTCACTATGCAGCTATTTGTTCACTCTTGCATGGTTAACTCTGATGAATTAAGTATCTTAAATTTGATATAGTCATTTCAATCAATTTGTTCATTAATGATTAAGGAGATTACAAATGATTTCCCTGCCTTGAGACCATGAAGATATGCTCCTATCCTAAAAGCTCTGTGATTTTACTACACTTATGCTCTTAATACAGCTGGAATTGATTTTGGCTATTGTGAAATAACTGTCCGGTTTCATTTTCCTTCATACATACAAACCCAATGTTACCATCACCAATTTGTTGGAAAATCTGTTCTTTGACTTCTAGAGTACCATCTCTGTGTGTATATGTATCACTGTCCCTATGCTAAACTACCTTTATTATTGTGGTTTTATAATAATTCTTGACATTTGTTAGAGATCTCCCACTTGGTTCTTCTACTACAAGAATGTCTTAGCTCTTCATTGCCCTTTGCAGCATAACATAAATTTTAGATTTAACCTAGCAAGTTCTATCAAAACCTATTGGGATTTTGATTGGATTCTGTTAAGTGTTTTAAAAACACTGAATCTATCCAACCTAAAACATAGGATCTCTTCACTTATTTAAGCCTTCTGTAATGGCTGTCAATAAGGCTTTATATATATATGTAGACATATTATTTTTTTTCATGGAGGCATTTCATTGCTTTCCTTCAATTTATTCTTAAGTCATGGATATTTGATATCTTTATTTAATTTTCTAAATCTGTTGCTTGTATATAGGTATTTATGTCTGGAATATCATTCATGTATATACTTAAGAACAATATATATAGTTCTGTATATGTATATATATATATCCCATGAAATATACCTGGTTGGGAAAAATATTTGTGTACCTAATCACTCCACCCTTTTTGGCACCATTTATTTCATACATATCCTCAGATTCTTCCTGTGGCATCAGCCATTGGTAGACAGACTCACACTCCATTTACGGAGGCTTCCCATTTCCTGCTTTGGTGGTTCGCTGGAATCTTACCTCTGTCTCATGTCTTTCTAAAGATATCTTGAAGAAACTACAATGTAAAAGCTCTTATTGTCCAGAATAAGCTAATATATTCATACCAGCTTCCCCTTTTCAGACCAGCTACCCAAGAAGTGTTTGTGGCTTTTTCTGTTAGGATTACCGTTTTTTTTTTTTTTTTTTACAGATAGCAACATTAGACAACCCAAAGCTCGTACTGTACTCTCTCTTAATTCCCTCTTTTTTTTTTTTTACATTCCATACCTTGGTTAATCCCTACACAGTCCACTTCTGTCTTCTTTTATCTCCTTAAAGAACCAGAATACCACAGTCTATATTTCCAACTATATTATCTCTACATAAGTCTATATTTTGGGTGGACTTTTCTGGTCCCGTAGTTTAAGCCTTTATACACTGAGTTCTGCAGAACCTATATCCCTAGCCCAGCTCTATTTACGTCTGTATATACAATTGCCTACTTCCAGTTTTTATCGCATTATCCAATAAACAATTCAAACCCTACTATCCCAAATGGGAATTGCTACTGATAACATGGTCCCATTTTATTTGAAGTTGTGGCTTTGTAAGGAACCAAAATCATACAGAGACCATTGAAAAATTATATTGATGGCCTATCTGCTGATGACAACTGAATATTTCTCTCAAGTTTCAGCTCCCTTTCTTGAGCAACAGCTTATAAGACACTTCTTTACTTACATCCATGAAACCGGAAACTCGACCTGTTCAGAAACTCCATCCTGTCAACTCTCTCAAAATTGTTCTATTGGATAAAATTAATATCCGTTGACTATATTTTCTCTTCTATAATTTTTTGCAAAGTATGACCTACTTTAATATGAATGTCCTACTCACAATCAGATGCATTTGGTGAAGCTCAAATTCTCTTAGCTTTCTCTGATCCAACCGGACAGAACTGGCTTGTCTTCCCCAGAGCCCCCAAAGAACTTCTGATTATAGTATTATATGGTATTATGTGGTGATATGATATATGCTATTACAGTGTATTATATTCAAATCCATTATAATTACTTTCTTACTAGTCTGTTAGCTCCTTAGATAAATTATCTGTTTTCTATTCAATTTTTTACCCTTTGTATTTGGAAAGGTAGCGGGACTTAGGAAAATGTCAAGAAAAAATACAGCTAAGTGTACAAGGAGTGATGAAAAACCAGATGCCCGAGGAGCAAAGTGTATCCTCTGGGTCTATTCTCGTGAGTTTTTTTTTTTTTTTTTTTAATGTATTTATTTTATTTATTTATTTTTGGCTGTGTTGGGTCTTCATTGCTGCACTCAGGCTTTCTCTAGTTGCGGCGAGCAGGGGCTACTCTTCGTTGAGGTGTGCAGGCTTCTCATTGCGGTGACTTCTCTTGTTGTGGAGCACGGGCTCTAGGTGCGTGGGCTTCAGTAGTTGTGGCACATGGGCTCAGTAGTTGTGGCTCACGGGCTCTACAGCGCAGGCTCAGTAGTTGTGGCGCAGGGCTTAGTTGCTCCGCGGCATGTGGGATCTTCCCGGACCAGGGCTTGAACCCGTGTCCCCTGCACTGGCAGGCGGATTCTTAACCACTGGGCCACCAGGGAAGCCCCTCTCGTGAGTTCTTGATTAAGAATTCTGGGAGTGCAAGGAAGGGACGTTGTTAATAATTTTAGAGAAAGGCTATGTTGGGAGCTGCAGGGCTGGAGCGGGTTTGTGCACAGGTGTGGTGTGGCTGTGCTCCACTGTGACGCTACCAGCACAGAGGTACAAGGCTGTTTGGTTGGTGTGAGCCGCCTTCACAGTGAGAGGAAACAGCCCCTTCTCCTCTCGAGAGACATTGTAGCCTTCAGATATGTCTCCTCTCTGAACATCCTTTTCAACCGGAGAGTAGTAAATCAGCCTCAGACCCTGCCCTGCATCCTGCCGGTACCAGTACATGGCGTTGTAGCTCAGATCCTGTTTACACTCCAGGGTCACATCCCGTCCAGCCTCAGCGAGCAGGAATCTCATCTGGTAGATTTCAGCATCCATGGGTCCTGTGGGGTAAAGACACAAACGTGCAGAAGGGAGCCTGACACTATCGTGAGAAGAGGGTGCTGGAGTGCGGATCTGCACCTACAGGATCAGATTTTACTGTCTGGGTGTTGGGCTCACCTGCTCCCAGAAGACAAAGGGCCACGTAGCAGAAGGTCCAGCTACCCATGGCAAGGACTAGGTATTTGTAAAGCTCCAGACACAGACTCTGAGAGAGGCCAAGGGAAGGGGCTGGGATCTAGAGCTCCCCCTGGCTCAATATGCAGAATTGGTCATTGCTATAAGGTGACTGACGGTCACGGCTGATTTTGCACATGGGAAACTAAGGCTAAGAGAGATCAAGACACTTGCATCTTCTCTTCTGCCTAACAGAGCTCTTTATATCCCTTCTAAATGGACAAGTGCCCACATGATGAAGATACTGAATCCTCCATTTCCTGGTCAAAGTCACACTCAGAATGCCAAGTGCCTGTGCACTCATTGTGATGAAAACTAGGAAAGGAAATGCCTACAATTTTCAGAGTCTATTGCCTGTCTATCAACTGCTCTGTTTACCACCAAACTGCCAACACAAGAAGAGGTTCAAATGTTGTTTTATAAAATAGAGCCAATTCTCTCTGTCCTCTGTATTTATTACAATTGGTACAGTAGAGATGGTATAGAGGCTACTCCAGCAATTTTAGCAATAACAAAGGGCCCTAAACCCACCCTCCCCCTATGGAGGTGGATTAGAGCAGGGATTTGGGAGACAGCCTCAGCTTGAGTTCTGGCCCTGCCAAGTAGCAGCTGTGTAACCCTGGGCAAATCTCTTAACCTCCCTTTGATTTGGTTTTCTCATCTGTAAAATGGGTATAATGAGTATCTACTTCAAAAGTTATTGTGAATATTATATAAATATAGAATTCAGAACAGTTCTTAACACAGAAAAAGCACAATATTTGTGTTTGCTATTATTACTTTCTGGACCTGTTATTTAATCCAGAGGATTTAGGAAGTTAACACTATGTCAAGGGAATTCAGATATTTACTGACATAGGATTGTGCAAGCTAAAAAAATTATCATTCCCCAGCACTGAACTGAAACTTATACAATGAGTTGTGATGTTCATTGCATAACATCGTTTCTTCTCAAGAATCTTAGATAAATAAAAATACAATCATAGATTATTTCTCATCACCTGTTGTTATGTTGGTAGAAAAATGTTTTATTTTTATTTCTGGGGTCATCTGTAATAAAAGACACTTTTATGATGAAACTTGGTTGGAGTCTGGTGGCTCAGACACTGTTGCTTCCACTTTCTGGAAGAACGGTGTCTGTGTGAGAGAGAGAGAGAGAGAGAGGAAATGATGTAATGATTGAGAATGAGAATCATTAGAAAGTGCAGCCCTGGGGGAGAACTCTGAGAAAGAATGCTGGCTGACAGGTTGCTTCCAACCATTGGGTGCAGGCTTGAGGCTGTCAATCACATCTGCAAAGTTGAAGATCTCACTCCTCACACATGGACCCCTTTGGTAATTCGGTAAATCCTAAGGACCCATTCTCAGAATAATGTTTTAAACTCATAAAATAGAATACATAGTAATACAAAGGACACCAATTATTTTGAAATGCAGTTATCACAGTATTTTAAATGAAATTTATGATATTAATATATATACATATATTAGTGTATTTATGATATTAATATATACACATCTTTAAAATTCATTTGATAAAATATATCCTGGTGAGTCTGAAAACTGCCATGATTTCCAGTAGTGAGTACTGAGAGTAATGACATAGAGTAATGACATTACTCTATGTAATGTGATATGAAAATACCTGGGACTTTCATATCAACTGTAATCTATATCAAGTGTAATAACATGCAAATAAATTTATGCAAATATGTGCACATACCTGTGATTTCTTTTACTGACTTTGTCACAGGTTCTACTAACATTGCTATGGTTATTTACCCATCATGAACTAAATGCTGTGTTTTTAGTTACAGACTAGTGAAAATACAGATACATTTTTCCCAGTCAAATTCATGGATTACTGAATGCTATCATTGCACCCCTTGGAGGTCCATGGGCCTCAGGTTAGAAATTTCTGCTCTAGAAGAGAATATTCTTTGTGCTGAAATACATGGATGGGAAGCATTAGGAAGTTCATGTATCCTCAGGAAGATTTTGTCTACAGTGCAAGTTCAGATTTGTTAAATGTGTTCTGTTTTTAAATATTAAACCGCTTTTTAGACTGATGTACAAACCTAAGGTATGACAAGAACAGGACTTACTATGATTGTGTTCTAGTCCCGGGGATATGATTCAATTGCTCTATGTATCTTCCTATAGACCATCTTTATTATCAGTTACCTTCATCACCACTGTTGTCCTCATCATCTTTGTTATCATGATGTATGTGTGATTCTTGAGGGGCATTATTGGAATAGAGAATGACAGGGACACAGTGTGGCACAGATAGACTTTCTTGCATGAAACAGTGAGGTTTATTCTCAGAAACCCTGTAACCAGAAAGAATATCCCCTAAATGGAGTAGTAAAAAGATTTACAAAGAATATACTTTAAAATCATCCCTTGCAATAGCATGTGTACTAATTCTGAGACACTTTAGATCCCAGTTCTGTCTTGTTGACAGAATTTTAGACACTTCTAGTGGATTTAAGATCCTTGTTGCATTCGTTGTTAAGTAGTGTCATGTTTCAGAGGTAGCTCAAAGGAGTAAATAATAAAAAAGTTTATGTTGTTACAAACTTTTTCCCATATTGCAAAAGATTTCACAGCCTGCTCCATTTCCATGCCCCTAATGCAGTTATTTCATATCTGGAATGCTTATATATTTCCAAGAGAAACCCTGAAAGGATAAACCAAGAAATTAATAAAAATTGTTACCTAGAAAGGCAATGAAGAAATAGGGTAGAGACGACAAGTTGAAAACAAGAGCAAGAAGAGGCATTTTCATCCGAGTATATGGCTAATCATATTAAAAGCAAGCAATCTAAACGATCCAATCAAAATAAGGAGATTTTCAATCTGGATACTGAAAGCTAAGGAACATTGGATTCATTTGGTAGCAGGACGAGGAGAAAGTTGTAGGACTAGAAACCTGGATGAAAAGGTCCATGGGAAGAACAAGAAGAGAACTCACAGACTGACCCCCAAAGCTGCAACACCCAAATGTTCTCTGTAAGTCATGTGCTTCACTGTCAAATATTCCCCTTACTTATTCTTAACTCAATTGTTTATTTCCATAAGGAAACAGTAAGTCTTCTTATAGTGTACATTGCAGAAGTTTCATAACTTTTTCAATATGTTTGAATCAGTCACTTTTACTTAAAAGCAGAGCAGTACTAACAGTTGGTCACACAGAAAATGAGGCTGGTGTTGTGACCTCAGGTACAGATGCTGGTGAACACTAACTTCTGGAGAAGATATTTTTATATAATATACTGAGGTTGAGACATCAGTTGAGAAATGTAAAGACTAAATGTAAGTGGGCTAATGTGAAGTCTTGGCAGAAAATATTTTAGTCAATAAATTCCTTGTGAGTATTAAAAGGTACATTCATAATACATTTCTTAAAGTAAATTTAGGAAAAACTTAGGAAAAAGTCAACAAAATATATGTAAGACATGTTCAATAAAAAATACAGAGCAGGGCTTCCCTGGCGGCGCAGTGGTTAAGAATCCGCCTGCCAATGCAGGGGACACAGGTTTGAGCCCTTGTCCGGGAAGATTCCACATGCCGTGAAGCAACTAAGCCCGTGCGCCACAACTACTGAGCCTGTGCTCTAGAGCCTGCGAGCCACAACTACTGAGCCCGCATGACACAACTACTGAAGCCCGCGTGCCTAGAGCCCGTGCTCCGCAACAAGAGAAGCCACCGCAATGAGAAGCCTGCACACCTCAACGAAGAGTAGCCCCCACTCGCTGCAACTAAAAGAAAGCCCGCGTGCAGCAACGAGGACCCAACGCAGCCAAAAACAAACAAACAAATAAACAAACAAACAAATAAATAAAAAATACAGAGCAATGCTGAGACAATTTAAAGACCTCAATAAAATAGCATGGGGGGATTTTGGGGGGAGGGGAAAATATTCTGTATCTTGACCACCATGCTGGTTACATGGGTCTAAAACTTTATCAAATGTATTGAAATATATGCTTAAAATGGGTGCACTCTATTGTGAGTATGTTATGCCTAAAAATTCCTTTTAAAACTTGTGTAATTCTAGTATTCAGGACTGAGAGAGTTGCTGAGTTTCTTGCTAAGTTGCTCTGGCAGGGACAGCTGTGAGAAGCGGCCGTGAACCCCTAAGGACTCTCTGGGTCTGGATCAATGAAATTTGCTGAGCCAGGTGATCAGGGGCCCCACGAAAGACAGGTGACTTGCTGATTATCCTTAACCCTGAAGGCACAGCTTTGCCAGGTGAAAAGCATAGAACTAGATTTTAAAATATTGTTAGAAACCCATCAAGCTTATATCCTGTGTCTTTCCTTTGCCAGATACCCTGCAAACGGGGGAATCTGAGCCCTCTTTACAGCTGCCTTCCCCTTCCTTCTGTTTATGTTTCCACCAGCTGTTTTAAACATCCCTTTCTGCTCACCCAGAGTTACCATTTACAGATTTTTCCTTCTGGTTCATGCTCTTTCAAGGTGGGTTTCCGTTAGTTCCTACCCTCCTAATATACCACTTATTTCCTGAGCTGGGTCCGTGATGAGTTTGTGTTCTAAGGAGAGCTAACGTGCAGCACTGTGGATTAGCTGCTGGCACAGAAATACAGTGCTGAGTCCCCTGCCTCAGTGGACTTGACTTCCAGGCTGCAGGGTGAGTTTTGGGGGCAGTGAGCTGAAAATCGCTGTTTGAACACATCTGTATCATCCACAATGTTTTCGTTCTGTAAGTAAACCAAAAACTCAAACCCTTCTTCTAGCTTCTTACGATACCAGTAAACACGAGTATGTCCTTTTCTGGGGACACAATGCATCTTTGCTTTCTGTTCTTTTCCTTTGACCAGATGTCCAGGACTCTGGGTGACCTCAGTGTCCATGCAGCCTGTGAGGAAAGACACAGAAAGTTCAGAAAAAGCTCAGGAAGGAGCCTGGATTTGCAGCCACAGGAGAAAGTTCTGAGACTGGAATCCAGCAACTTCGCAACATGACCTTACCTGCTCCCCAGAGAAAAAGGGCCACACAGCACAGCAGGCTGAGGCACATGGTTGGCTCAGGGGAAAAGCAGGGCAGGTGGCTTTTTCTCTAAGGCTCCTCATCCCCCATCAGCAACCTCTTTGTGACGTGGTCGCTTCCCACGGTCATCATGGTCCCCATGTACCTGAGACTCTAACATCACATAGGCTGGGAGGGCAGGGAAAGCTGGTGAAACAACTAGGGTGAATTTCAAACTGTTTTTATTCTCTTTTTCCTGATTCTGCTCTTTCATTATTTAAATAAAATCACACATCATTAATTTATTTGCTTTTTATATTTGTCAGTTTGTCTCCTCCCCTCCTCCCTTCACCCTCAGGCAATGAACAGTACAGCTGGCTGTATGTCAGTCATAGCTTCCACTGCACTTACAAAATCATATAGCAACGACTTAAGTTAAAAAATTAAATGTTGAACTATACAAAACAATATTTACGTTGATGATGCAATGCATCTGAGGAAACACAAAAAGGAATGATCTTGCCTGAACCAATCAGCTTAGGAGTTAGATTATCACTAAAGATTAATTCCCTGTGTTATTTTTCTAGATTTTTATTATTCTTTTTCCACCTCATCCAGGTAACCATAACCTTGAAGTTTATACTTTTATTCACTTGCTTTCCATTACTGTTTTTAGAACTTATGTAAGAATCTGTAATTTATATATTATTTAATGTTGTATGTATTTGAAATTTATGTAAGGGGGATAATTCTGTTCATATTTTTTTCTGGGACATGTTCTTTTTTTATTCAACATTATGTCTATGATATTAATTCATGTTGTTGCATACAATTTTAGATAATTCAATTTCACTAATATGTAGGATTCCATTCTATTTGTCAGAATTTATTATCCATTGTGGAATTAATGCACACTGGTATGTTATTTTCCCTAGATTTTGCTACTGCAAATAGGACTGCATTCTTATATATTTATATAAATATATCTTATATATATATTTAAGATATATTTCTTTACATAATTAGGTGAAAGATTTTCTCTATACCTGGTAATGTAGAGATCAAGCATTAGGGTCACCATGTCAACCTAACATAATAAAACAAAATGCTTTCTAAACTATTTAACTCAAGTAAATATTCATGAGTGTTTTCAAATGTTCTACATCTAGGACTCAATAGGCATGTAATATTTCTTGAATTTTGCCAGTCTAATAGGTTAAAATGGTATCACACTGTAGTTCACATTTTTATGATTGCTAAGGAGGCGGAACATAATGTTTGTATTTATAGGCCACTAGTGTTTTCTGTACACTGCCTTTTCCTTAAATTTCTTTTTGGTTGATTAGCTGTTACTTATTTGTAACAGTTCGTTATATAGTCTGCGTACAAACTTCTTCATTTATTTGTGTTGTTAATATCTTTTCAATTTGTGACTTGTGTTTCAGTCTTTGTAATACTTTTTTGTTGATATTCCTTTTTTAGGAGAGTCTATCATTCTTCTTTGCGAGGGTATGCATTCTTTAATTCTTTATAAGCAATGCTCCTATAGCCCAAGTTCATAAAGATATACTCCTATATTATTTACCAGACAGTTAACATTTTGAATGTTACATTTAAGCATTTAATACTTTTAGAATTTATTTTTCCTCGTGCTGTGTGAAAGAGTTTAAGTTATTCTTTCTTTCTGTGGACAGCAACTTGTCCCAGAAGACCTTATTATATATTGCATTTTTTCTCTACATACATGCAGTGATGGCTCTGTCATATAAAAAGTGCCTATATATGCACGGGCCTATTTTTAATCTATTATTTTCCATTTGTCTATTAATTTTTACCTTTTTCATTATTCACTTCACTTTGTAATTCAATATTATCTTTCCTATTCTCTCCTTTTCCAATTAAATTTCAGCTTAATTTTGTCAAATTTCATGAAAATATCTTCTGTGATTTTGCTTGGTGATGCGTTGAATACATGGATGATAGTGCAGAAATTGGAATGCTTTTAGTATTGGTTTCACTTATTCATGATCATGGTATATGTCTTCACTTATTTCAGATTTTTAAAATGCTTTCCTCTAAAATTTAATAATTTTCTGAATTAAAGTCTCATTTACCTAATAGATTTGTTTTTATGTATTTTTTGTTATGTTAGTATTCGTAAATGGTCTCTCTCTTTAAAAAATATATTTTTAACAGTTGCTCATATATGGAAATAAACTGACTTTTTATACTTATGTTAAATTCAGTAAACTTATTAAATTTGTTGTTATTAATAATGCAATGCTTCTTTAGATTCCTTTGGTTCTTCTTCTAAATTTGCCATCTGTCTTTAATCACTTTTTTTCCTCTTTTTCTCATTCCCACCGTTTTTTCTTGTTCTACTGGCTAGAAATTCAACACAATCTTGATTAGAAATGATGGTGGCATTCATTTATTTATCAATTATGTTTGGGACAACTACAGGTACTGGATATGTGGTACAAGCTATGGGGGTTACAAAGTGGAAGATTAAATCCTCCTATTAAAGGAGTTATTGGCATGCCAGCATATCTGCAAATCATTCTTTCAACTGTTACTGGACCAGGTTCATCTTGGCTGATGCACAGGAAGCCAAACTGCTGAGATGCCCAGGTTTGCAGCTGAGAAGAGGTTTGTTTACAAGGCAGCCAAGCAAGGAGATGGGAGAACAGATCTCAAATCCCCTCTCTGAAGCCAAGGGGCTCAGGGCACGTATGTGATAAAGAAGCAGGGTTGTCTCAGGTGTGAGGACCTTGGGGCTCATGGGAAAAGGTGATTGGAAAAAAGTGTGTTAATTGTCGTCCTGCACAGGGGTAACTAAGCTACCAGCCTCTGTAGGTTCATAAATGAAAGCTCTTAGCATGATCTGCGGGTGAAGTTTTTGGCCCTGATGTCAAAAGTTACCAAGCAGCAACGTGCTCACTCCCGGTTGGAGGGTCTCTGGTTCTATCCAGTCTTAACCAGCTCAGCTCGGACCAGACACAGCTGACTCTGGGCTCAGCTGAATTGCAGGCAGCTGACTCCAGACCCTGGAGAATAAGTGGGACAAAACATCTCCTGTTTAGGCTTAGGTGCCCCTTGGAGGCCATGCAAGTCTTGAAACAATCTTGATTAGTGAAGGCAGGTGAACTGGATTTGACTAATCATTACCCACGGTTCCACAACCTCTACCTAAAGGTATCTACCTGAGTTCCCTGAAGCATCAAACAACTTCTCAGATGAAGGAGGTCTGTGCTGTTCTCTAGGCTCAGAGGTGTTTTACAGAAAGACCCACATCACCCCCTGGTGGTCAAAGTTGCAAATCTTCTTTCCACTTGGTCCTTCTAATCCATGGTGTGGCAGTTCTCTCAGTCCTCCCCATCTATGGTCTCTTGTGTCTAATCAAGTACCAAGTCCTTTGATTTTATTTCCTGTGTTTTAAATCTCTCATTTCCCAGTATTTTTTCACCACTACCATCATCATCGTAGCTACACTGTCGCCTGCGCCACTGCATTTATAACTCTTTTCTCAGCCACTGCTTTTTGCACACTGTCCATTGTTGTTTCACACTGTAGCCAGGATGATTTAAAAAACACACGTGCATGCACACACACACTCATAAGCTCAACAGTGAACACTAACGTGATTGCTACAGAAGTCAAATACTTAAAACCTCAATGGCAGGGCAAGGGGCATCTGAGAACACCCTGTACTTTCTGCTCCAATTTGCTGTGAACCTAAAACCATTATTAAACATTAAGGCTAAAAAAGCTCAGTGACTCCTATTAAATCGTGTGTTAAGCTCCATATCATATACCTTGATTTATAAGGTCATGGAGGGTCTGATGGATGATGTCTGCCTACCCGTTTCCTGTCTCACCTGTGTTCACTCCCTTCCTCACCCTGCTCCTGTCACATTACTACATCTTGTCATTCATTAAACACACCAGTTCTTTCCTGCCTGAACAGTTTTTCACGGGACCTTCTATCCATGCTTATCGGTTCTTTATCCCCGGTCCCACTTAATGAACTCTAGCTCGTCTTTAGGATGTCATCGTAGACATGACATTCTCTAAGGAAACTGCTCTGTGACTCCCTTAGGTCTCCCTGGGTCATAAAAAGGAGCAACTGGGTTCATATAATACCCTGCCCGTGCACTGAGATAAGGGCCGAGACACCAGATCCCAACAGATATTATTTTTCCCATGAGTTTGAAACTTTAACAGAGCCACAGAGACAGAAGGTAGTGGTTGCTGAGGCCGTTTATGCCTGTCATTTAGAAAGAAGACTTAGGAGCTCCTATGCCTTAAGGACATGGGAAGAGGGGTTCCTTCTCACTAAACTGCAGTTGATTCTCACGTCCCTCTGAGCTCAACCAGCATCCATCAAACCAACTCCCTTTAATACGTAAGTTACTGTTTTAAGCAGAACTTGTTAGAGTTTTGTTCCTTTTATCCGTTTTTCACAGCTTTATTGAAGTATAATTGAGGCACCAAAAACTGTATATATTTAATGTATACAGTTTAATGAGTTTGGAGATAGCATACACCCATGAAACCATCACTAAAATCAAAGTAATAGACATATCTATCACCTCCAAAAGTTTCCTTGTGTCCCTTTGTTTCAATTTATTATCTTTTCTGGTAAGAACACTTCACGTGAGATCTACTCTCTTAAACTGTTAAGTGCATAATACGCTATTGTTAACATTGTTAATATAGGCACAATGTCAGATGTAGTATGTCCTAGAGCAGATCTCTAGAATTAATCTTGCATAACTGAAATTTTATATCAATTTAATATCTCTCCATTTCCCCCTTCCAATTGACCTTGGCAGCCACCAAATGGCAAAATTTCATTCTTTTTTTATGGCTGTGTAGTATTCCGTTGTATGTATATACCACATCTTCTTATATCCATTCATCTATTGATGGACATTTAGGTTGCTTCCATATCTTAGGTATTGTAAATTGTGCTGCTATGAACATGGGGGTTCATGTATCTTTTCAAAGTAGTGTTTTCATTTTCTTCAGATATGTACCCAGAAGTGGGTTTGCTGGATCATGTGGAACCTCTATTTTTAGTATTTTGAGGAACCTCCTTACTGTTTTCCACAGAGGCTGCACCAATTCACATTCCCAGCAAAAAGGTACTAGGGTTCTCTTTTCTCCACATCCTTGCCAACATATGTTATTTGTGGTCTTTTTTATGATAGCCATTCTGACAATTGTGAGGTGATATCCCATTGTGGGTTTTGATTTCCATTTCTCTGATGAGTAATGATGAGCATCTCTTACATGCCCGTTGGCATCTGTATGTCTTTTATGGAAAATTGTCTCTTCAGTCTTCTGCTCGTTTTTTAATTGGGTTGTTGTGTTTTTCATATTGAGTTGCTTGAACTGTTTAGATATATTGGATAGTAACGCTTTATTGGTTATATAGCTTGCAAATATTTTCTCCCATTCAGCAGGTTGTCTTTTTGTTTGATCAGTGGTTTCCTTTGCTGTTCAAAGCTTTTAAGCTTTGTTGAGCTTTGTTATTCAGTTGAGACATCAGTTGAGAAGTGTAAAGACTAAAATGAAGTAGGCTAATGTGAAGTCTTGGCAAAAAACATTTTAATACATAAATTCCTTATGAGTATTAAAAAGTGCATTCATAATACATTTCTTAAAATAATTTTAGGAAAAACTAAGGAAAACTTCAACAAAATATGTGCAGGACATGTTCGATAAAAAAAATACAAAGCCATGCTGAGAGAAGTTAAAAAGAGCTCAGGGGGGCTTCCCTGGTGGCGCAGTGGTTGAGAATCCGCCTGCTAATGCAGGGGACACGGGTTCGAGCCCTGGTCTGGGAGGATCCCACATGCCGCGGAGCAACTAAGCCTGTGAGCCACAACTACTGAGCTTGCGCGTCTGGAACCTGTGCTCTGCAACAAGAGAGGCCGCGATAGTGAGAGGCCCGCGCACCGCGATGAAGAGTGGCCCCCGCTTGCTGCAACTAGAGAAAGCCCTCACACAGAAACGAAGACCCAACACAGCCAAAAATAAATAAATAAATAAATAAATAAATAAAATTAAAAAAAAAGAAAAAAGAGCTCAGTAAAGTAGCATGTGGGGATGTTTGGGGAGGGGGAGATATTCTGTGTCTTGATTGTCATGTGGTTACGTGGGTGTAAAAACTTGTCAAAGTGTTTTGAAATATATACTTAAAATGGGTGCAGTTTATTGTGGGTATGTGATGCCTCAAAATTGCTTTAAAAACTTTCATGATAATAAGTGGTGCTGGGAAACCTGGACAGCTACATGTAAAAGAATGAAATTAGGACACTCCCTAACACCATACACAAAAGTAAACTCAAAATGGATTCGAGACCTAAATGTAAGGCCAGACACTATCAAACTCTTAGAGGAAAACATAGGTAGAACACTCTATGACATAAATCACAGCAAGATCCTTTTTGACCCACCTCCTAGAGAAATGGAAATAAAAACAAAAATAAACAAATGAGACCTAATGAAACTTAAAAGCTTTTGCACAGCAAAGGAAACCATAAACAAGACCAAAAGACAACCCTCAGAATGGGAGAAAATATTTGCAAATGAAGCAACTGACAAAGGATTAATCTCCAAAATTTACAAGCAGCTCATGCAGCTCAATATCAAGAAAACAAACAACCCAATCCAAAAATGGGCAGAAGACCTAAATAGACATTTCTCCAAAGAAGATATACAGATTGCCAACAAACACATGAAAGGATGCACAACATCACTAATCATTAGAGAAATGCAAATGAAAACTACAATGAGGTATCACCTCACACCGGTCAGAATGGCCATCATCAAAAAATCTACAAACAATAAATGCTGGAGAGGGTGTGGAGAAAAGGGAACCCTCTTGCACTGTTGGTGGCAATGTAAATTGATATAGCCACTATGGAGAACAGTATGGAGGTTCCTTAAAAAACTAAAAATAGAATTACCATACGACCCAGCAATCCCACTACTGGGCATATACTCTGAGAAAACCATAATTCAAAAAGAGTCATGTACCACAATGTTCATTGCAGCTCTATTTACAATAGCGAGGACATGGAAGCAACCTAAGTGTCCATCGACAGATGAATGGATAAAGAAGATGTGGCACATATATACAATGGAATATTACTCAGCCATAAAAAGAAACAAAATTGAGTTATTTGTAGTGAGGTGGGTGGACTTAGAGTTTGTCATACAGAGTGAAGTAAGTCAGAAAGAGAAAAACAAATACCACATGCTAACACATATGTATGGAATCTAAAAAAAAAAAAAAAAAACGGTTCTGAAGAACCTAGGGGCAGGGCAGGAATAAAGATGCAGACATAGAGAATGGACTTGAGGACACGGGGAAGGGGAAGGGGAAGCTGGGACGAAGTGAGAGAGTGGCATGGACATATATACACTACTAAATGTAAAATAGATAGCTAGTGGGAAGCAGCCGCATAGCACAGGGAGATCAGCTCGGTGCTTTGTGTCCACCTAGAGGGTTGTGATAGAGAGGGTGGGAGGGAGACGCAAGAGGGAGGAGATATGGGGATATATGTATATGTATAGTTGATTCACTTTTTTATACAGTAGAAACTAACACACCACTGTAAAGCAATTATACTCCAGTCAAGACGTTTAAAAAAAACCAGTCCAACAGTTCATGAACTGTTTTCAAATGTTAAACACGTAGGACTCAATTGGCACTTAGTTTTTTTTTTTTTTTTTTTAATAAATTTATTTATTTATTTATTTTTGGCTGTGTTGGGTCTTTGTTTCTGTGTGAGGGCTTTCTCCAGTTGCGGCGAGCGGGGGCCACTCTTCATCGTGGTGCACGGGCCTCTCACTGTCGCGGCCTCTTTTGTTGCAGAGCACAGGCTCCAGACGTGCAAGCTCAGTAGTTGTGGCGCACGGGCTTAGTTGCTCCACGGCATGTGGGATCTTCCCAGACCAGGGCTCGAACCCGTGTCGCCTGCATTGGCAGGCGGATTCTTAACCACTGCGCCACCAGGGAAGCCCGGCACTTAGTATTTTAATTTTGCCAGTGTATTAGGTTAAAACGGTATCTCACTGTAGTTTTAGTTTGCAGTTTTAGGATTGCTAAAGGGATTGATATTTTGTATATTTATAGGCCACTAGTGCTTTTCTGTACACTGGTTGATTAGCTATCATTTATTTGTAACAGTTCTTTATATATTCTGGACACCAAACTTTGTCATTTATATATCTTGCTAGTATCTTTTCAATTTGTTGCTTGTGTTTTTACTCTTTGTAATTGTTTTTGTTGATATTCCTAATTTAGTAGAGTCTATCATTCTTTTTTGGGAGGATATGCATTCTTTAATTCTTTATAAGCAATGTTGCCATAGCTCAAGTTCATAAAAATGTACTACCATATTATTTACAAAATAGTTAATAATTTAAATGTTGCATTTAAGCGTTTAATCCTTTTAGAATTTATTTTTGCGTATGCTGTGAGAAAGAGTTTAATTTTTCCTTCTGTGGATACCACTTGTCCCAGAAGAACTTGTTGTATAGTGCATTATTCCCCTACATACCTGCAATGATAGCTCTACCATATATTAATTGCCTATATATGCATGGTGCTATTTTAAACCTATGATTTTTCATTTGTCCATTCATTTATGCCTTTTTAATTATCCTAAAATAATTAAAATATTATTGATAATAATTAAAATAATTGATAATAGTTAAAATAATTTGATGATTAGACGGGGAATTCACGTCACTTTGTACTTCTTTAATATTATCTTGAGTATTCTTTCCTCTTTCTCCACTTCAATTTCTGATTACTTTTGTCAAATTTCATGAAAATATCTTTTGTGATTTTGCTTAGTGCTGCATTGAATACATGGATGATAGTGCAGAAATTGGAATGCTTTTAGTATTAGTTTCACTTATTCATGATAATGGCATATAACTTCACTTATTTCATATTTAAAATGCCTTCCTCTGAAATTGAATAAGTTTCTTAATTGCTTATCTTCTAATAGATTTGCGGTTTTTTTGTATTTTATATATTATGTTACTATTTGTAAATGATCTCTCTTTAAAAATCTATTTTTCAACTGTTTGTTGCTAGTATATGGAAATAAACTGACTTTATTTTAATTTTAGTTAACTTACTAAATGTTGTTATAAGTAATGCAATGCTTCTTTAGATTCCTTTGTGTCTTCTAAACTTGTCATCTCTCTATAATCACTTTTTTCCCCTTCTTTTCTCATCCTCACCCTTTTTTCTTGTTCTACTGGCTGGGAATTCAGCACAAAGTGGAATAGAAATGGTGGCGGCATTCATTTACTTACTTACCAATTACGTATGACTAGGACAACTATAGGTACTGGATATGTGGTACGTGCTATGGTCGTTACAAAGTGGACGATTAGATCCTATTTTAAGGACGTATTAGCATCCCAGGATATCTGCAAATCATTCTCCCAACTGTTACTGAACGAGGTTCATTTTGCCCTAAGCACAGGGAGCCAAAATGTTGAGACTCTGATGTTTGCAACAAAGAAAGGGTTTATTCTCAAGGCAGCCAAGCAAGAGGATGGCAGAAAAGACCTCAAATCCACCTCCCAAAAGGCAAGGGGCACTGGGTATTTATAGGGTCATGAATGAAGAAGCAGGATGGTCTGACGTATGGGGAGCACGGGGCACTCGGGAAGCTTGGGGAAAGGTTATTGGAAAAAGGTGCATGAATCATCTTTCTGCACAGGTGTAACTAAGCTAAAGCCTCTGCATGTTCATAACAGAAGTGCTTAGCAGGATCTGAGCATGGAGTCTTTTGTCCTCTGAGGTCAAAATGTCACCAAGCAGACGCTTGTGCATGCCTAGAAGGAGGGTCGCTGCTTCTAACCAGTCTTAACCAGTTCAGCTCAAACTAGACACAGCTGACTCTGGGCTCAGCTGAACTACGTGAAGTTTCCTGGAAAATAACTCAGGCAAACATCTTATTTAGGCTACGTGCCCCTTGGAGGCAAGTCTTAAAACAGCCTTGATTAGTGAAGGCAGGTGCAATGGATTTGACTAATCATTACCCACGGTTCCAAACCACTACCTAAAGGATCTCACCTGAGTTCCCTGAAGTATCTAACAAGTCTTCTCAGATGAAGGAAGGTCTGTGCCTGCCCTTTATGGTCAGATGTGTTTTACAGAAAGACCCACATCACCCCCTAGTGGTCAAAGGGGCACATTTCTCACATGCCCTCTGGTCTCTCAGCGCCTTCACCCCCCTGCGTGGTGAGCGGGGAGTTGCTGGTTCCACACTGCGCATCCAGGTCCCCCAAGTATCAGAGCAGAACTAGGAAACACGTGGCCATCGATGCGGCGACCTGCTGGGGTACTGCAGAGATCTACTAGTATTTAGTTATGCAAGTAGTCACTAATCCCATTGATTGGTATTATTGATCAGGATCAACCTCTTGCAGCCACATTCAAGGTGAGTGGGCTCCTGAGATCTCTGTCCTAAGTTCTCTGCTCTTTTGTTTGTATATTCTATCATCAAGGGATCATATACACTTTCATTCTTCCAATTACGGAAATTGTCCTGAATTTTCACCTTCATCCAGGTCCTTTTTTTTGAGTCCCTGACTTGTACATACAACTGCTTTCTGCATATTTCTGGTCAGATTTCTGTCTCAAAGTCACCCCCAGTGTGAAGTGAACCATGATCTTCTTTCCACTGGGTCCTCCTAACCATCTGGCTGGTGGTCACAACCATCCTCCCTATATATTGCCTCTTGTGTCTAATCAATTACCCCATCCCTCGATTTTATTTCCTGATTATGTTTTAAATCTCTCGTTTCCCCATATTTTAGCACCACCATCATTGTCCTAGCTTCATTATTGCCTGGCTGGGCAATGGCATTGGCTGACTCTATTCTCTGCTTCATCCTTTCCACACTGCCCATTGTTGTTTCACACTGTAGCCAGAATAATTAAAAACAAAACAAAACAGTGCACACACACACACAGCAAGAACAGCAAAAAACAATTACAAAAGTCAAATACTTAACAATACTTAACAATTACAGAAGTCAAATACTTAAAACCTCAATGGCAGGGCAAGGAGTATATGAGAACTCTCTGTATCTTCTGCTCAGTTTTTCTGTGAACCTAAAACTGTTCTAAAAAATTGTCTATAAAAAAACCTCAATGGCTCCTACTAAATTTTATGTTAAATTCCACATCATATATGTTGAGGTTCCTCAATAATAACTTAGACTAAAATCTTTCTAAGGATATATTCAAACATCTTTTGCCCCCTGTGTAATGAGGAGAAAGTAATGTTTCTGGTAAAAGGACATACAAATCTTGATGTAAAGCATATAAGAATAATTTTTAGTGTTTTCGCTCATACCTTTCCCAAAGGGAGGATAATTTGATCGTCACCAGCAGTCAATTAGTCCGTTTTTGTTAGAAAAACAAAAGAATCTTAACTGATTTTTAAAAAATGGAACCAGAGAGAGAATTATAGATTAAAAAAACAGTAAGATATTTAGAGACTATTTGAAATTGACTCTTGATCACTCAAAAGTGTCCAATTGCTTTGCTTTCCGTGTTGCAGAATGGAAACACAGGGAAGCAGCCAATCAAATGATCACCTTCAGACACCTAATGCATATTATATACTGCAGCAATTGTGTTGAGAGTCTTGTAAACCAGTTCCAGAAATTATTTTTGTGAGACGTTGAATTTCAATGCCAGTTGACTCACAACCTTGCCAATCTCTTATGTGTAAAGTAGGGTATTGAGTAAGAAATGGACATTCAGAATGGTGATATCCAAGGATATGGAAGTCTTAAAGGCTCTTGACTCCCTCAAAGCCTCTGAAATTCTCCCCATGGCCTCTCTATTACTGGAGAACACTGTGCCTCTGTTGTGTGTGTGTGTGTGTGTGTGTGTGCATGTGTGTGTGTTGGGGAGGGGGAGATAAGAGTCTATCTCTTACTCCATCCATCACTGGCTCTCAGAGGCTAACTTGGATTCAAATACAACAGAGCCCAGAGAGTAGAATATAGACTCAGAGCACGAAGACGAAGCATTACACTTAAAAAACTTCCCACTTGTATCATGAAAAATTTGGAGGTAATGTAAGATTTTATTTTCATGGTCCTATTTCAAGGAGGACAGTACACAAATTTGGACTGGATTATATTCAGTACTACTATAATAGTAGTAGTACTACTACTATTATATTCAGTATACCATACTCCCCTAAAATAACACATGTGAACAGCAGGCTGACTCTGATAGTCAGCTGGATTGGAAAAGGTAAGTTCGGATGCAGCACCCATCCATGCTGACACTGGAATATGATCCTCTTATGTTTAATGTAGAGGAAGGAAATAAATGACAGCTTGAGGTAGAGATGTTATCACTTTCTAACTATGTTTCATGCCAGAGCCTAAAATGTTCTTATCTTTTGCTTGCTGTTGGTGAAGGAAGCAGTGAGATATTTAAAAAATATTTTACTAGTTCTCTAGGCTGGAAATGCTGACACAGCAGGGGGCTGCTGACCTAAAATAGGTCCCTGGTTTCAGTGGAAATGAACAAAGTCTGAGGGCAGGTGACTGAACTTACGTGGGGTATTTAATCACAGTAACAAATGGACATGGTCATCATGTAGATATAAAGTGGCAGCATGTCCATTGCTGAGTTGGTTCCCATTTTTTCTGTTCAGTCCCACCTGGTCAGGGAAAAGGTCCTATCTTCATGTCTTCATTTTCACACTTGGTGTCTAAGCACCAACTCCCTGGTTTTCATTATATAATGTCCTTCATCCTGCTCTTTCACAAACTGTAATCCCTTCAGTTATTTGTTTTGTTTTTCTCTCCTTTTTGATCTCATAGACATAGGATTTGATTAGTCTTAACCCTTGGCTCATAACACACAGGCATTGCTTATTGATGCATGTTATTTATTTATTTAAAAATATAGTGGGTACTTATGAAACATCTCCCCCACTCATCCAATGATATGCAAGGTAGACCTTGACAATATTTAAATATTTAAACTACGTGGTTTACCCCCATCCCATCTCCTGCCACTCCCCATCCAAGTCCCATATTAAACATCATCCTGAACTTGGGTCATCATCCTTCCTTGCCACTGTGTGTTGGTAAATGTTTGACAACCAGCTCTCTGGAGGAAAATACAACAAGCCCTGATTTGTGGTGTCTGCTGATTACTGTGGCGTAAGCATCCCTGCTATGGCTGATTTCAAGCTATTAGCATGATGTCACTGACGTTAAAGTTGGGAAGGATGTGTACAATGGGCCCTCATGAGTTGGTAAAAGCCAGTTCCAGCAACAGCTGTTTCTTGCTTTACTTTTAATGTAATCTTTTTCTAATATATTTGAAGTTGTGAAAATGATTTTCTTGATTCAGTTGTTTTTAGCTTTATAAAAACTGTGTCATGCTTTACAAAATCTTACCAGGGTTAGTTTCTGTAGTTGGTATTATATTGCTAAGATAACCTATAACATTGCTCATTCCTATAGTGCATTCATTTTGACTGACGTATATAGTTTTCCACCACATGGATATACCACAGTTTATTCATTCACTCTCTTGTCAATGCGTATGTGCCTTGGTTGCATGTTTTGCTACTGTGAACAGTGCTGCTGAGAACAGATTTTTATTTATGTCATCTGATAAGCACATGCAGAAGCTTCCTTGATGTAGTGGATTTGTTGGGTCATGGAATAAAGGAATGACCAACTATATGAGATAATGCCAGTGTTTCCAAATTGTTTGCATCACTTATGCTCACAGCAGTAATCCTGTGGATCCAGACCCTCTCTAACAGTTTATATTTCTAAGCTTTTTATATTTTGCTAATCAAATGGGTATCAACTTACATATCATTGCATCTTGCTTCATGTTTCCTGATCACCAGTGGAGTCAAATATCTCCTCATGTGTTTATTGATCACAGATGATTCTTCTATTAAGTGTATGTTAATATCTTTTGCTTATTTTTATCGGGCCATACAAGATTTGTGGTCAATGTGTGATTTTTCCTAGAAAAGGATTTTTTTGAGGAGTTTACCCTCACTGCTCCACTTACTATCTTGTGGCTTCCGACAGAACTTTCTAGTTTTGTAGACAAGAATTGTTGTCTGAAGTCTTTCTTATTTACTTTGTCTTCTCTTCCCTCTGACACCTTTGTTGAGAGACAGAAACACATTCCCTGTGAAGGTTCGGGGCATGCTCTGTACCTAGGTTTAAAGGGTGCACCCCATCCAGTCCTACCCTATTCATTCATCAACCCCAATACTATATATAGCACATCCCTGAATTCTTTCAAGAGTGAACATCTCTACTTGGCCTCCTAATGATTCTGTTTATCTTGAGGGCCTAGGATGGTGACAAGACAGTGCAAGACAATTTTCTTGGAGAGACAAATGCCAGAGTTTATTATAAAAATACACAGTGCATTATAGAAGCATTTTGAGATCTGCCTATAGGATTATGTGTTGATTTATCTAAGAAGATATGATTAACATATGGCAGAGTCAGAAGAAAAATCCAGGTTTTATAATTTTCAGCCCAGGGAACTTTCCAGGTTGGTTGGCCATTTATAGGACCAGCTCCATTCCCATATGGCTAGCTCTCTAACACACACCATACTTTCTCCACGCTCCGTACTCAGATATTTTCTCTCTCTCTCTACATACACATAGTCGCAGATGACTCAGTCAGAGAGGCTGTGGTTTTTCTCTCTCCACACCTCCTACCACGGGGCTCCATGCATTTGGTGGGGTGGGGAGTGGGAGCTGTTACAAAGGTTCTTGTTTGGGTCTCTGATCTCCGCCCAGTGCTGTGTCTCTGGCACCACAGAAGTAGAGGCTGCTGTCTGCAGGATGCACATTTGTCACCATCAGAGATGAAAATGTGAGGTTTGGGTGGCTGACGGGGTACTTGGCCTTGGTATAACCTTGTTCGTATGTGGCATCAGAGCCCTCATTAGAAGTGGCTATCAGCACGAGGCCCTGTTTTGGGAACTGATGATACCAAAACACAGTTGAGGCTTGAAAGTCCACTGAACGGCACTGGATGGTCACAGACGCTCCACTCTTACAGATAGCCCTGCTGGGATGTTGAGAGACGAGAGCACTGAGCCCAGAGCCTGCTGAGACAGAGGTCAAGGAGGTGAGAGGCCAGCAGGACAGACAGACATGACCACAGGCAGAAAAATCACAGCCACGCTCGCTCACCTTTCTCCCAGCTCCGAGAGAATCCTGTTTGTTTTGTGAAATCTTCCTATCCTAATCCCCCGTCTCTCCCGACTGGTGACTTCTCACCTTACCCTTTACAGCTCCAGAGAGCAAGGATGTCCTCTCTCATTTTGATCAGTGTAAAAAACCCACAATCTCTGGCTGTCACTTCACTCATGCCAACACACACGCACACTTGCCCAAACTACTCAGATAATAAGGCCCGTACTGGGTCCCAGAAGCAGCAGAAACACCAGCATCTTCAGGACCCAGCCTCACACCACACGTCTCTGAAGAAAGGTAGGACCTTGCTCTTCAATCTTCCTTTTTCCACCCCTAGAAGGAGGGATGACTGTTTACGTAATCCTAAAGATGCTCAAATCTGCCTCCTGGTGGTCATCGTTGCCAATGATGCAGGACCCATCGCTCTTTCTGAATAGCAAAGAACCATACAAACATTGCTGGGAGGGGCCTCAGAGATGTTCTAACTCAACTCCCAATTTTATAGAACATAAATTGAGACCTAGATCATTGAAATGACTTCGGTTTCTTAGTCTTATATAAGGAAAGGGCTATATGTTTGTGTAGTAAATGACATTATAGTTAATTCTTCTGTAACATATCCTTAAAGTAACCAAGACAACTCACTAGAACTAGTGATTAACTATGTTAATCACTAGAACTATGGCTGAACCTAAGAAATCCTAGACTAGAAGCTCAATGTTTCTTTACACTGATAAGGACACTTCCTCATCTTCTCAAAGAAGTATGTATTTCATGACTAGCTTTTGCCAGGCCCCTCATACTGATGGACTTAATACTAAACATATCTATTTATTACAGTCTGTATGTCTGTGTAAATCAACGTGGAGGCTATGAGGATAAGTTATAGCTATTTCATCATGGTACAGGTCGTAAGCTAAGCATTGGACAATGGAAATAGCTTATAGGAGATCTAGGGAATTATTTCTGTTTTGAACATGCTAGAATATGTTCTAAATGGCTCAGGCTTGGAAATGTATAGCAATTTCAAAGAGGTTAAAGATTTTTCTCCAAGGCAGTATACTTTCATTTTCATAACAACCTCCTAGTTGTGTTTTCACTTAATATTTAGTTCTTTTTAACTGGAATGGGTAACTAAAAAAAGGTGGAATTAGAATTTGATCCATCAAATTGTATTAGTACTATAGTGACATAGATTTTTATCATGGAAATGACTGCATACTATATATTACTATACACATAATACTGATATATGTATTAAAGGCCATCTGACATGCCCTTGTGGTTGGTTTTATTTTTTTATGATTGGGGTAGATCACATTAGAATGGGATCATCTCCCATTATAACTGTACTTTTTCTGCTAAGAGCAGGTGAATGTGCCTTGTAATGGATTACTTCTGGCACAATATTATAACATATGGGATTAAGTGGCCGGAAGCTCCTGGGTCAGAAGACAATCTTTCTACTCCTTTTGACGACCACCAGCCATTAGGTATATACCTGCAGTGTTTTATATTACTGTATCAACTTAACCAAGGAGGAAATAAATTTCCCAGAATTTTCTTCGGGTTATAGTTCTTGATTAGAGTTGACCTCAAAAACAGTATTTGCAAATGAAGCAGCTGTCATTATGCTCTGAAGTCATCATTGGTCCAAGGCAGTGAGGAATAGGATCAGAAGTACCCATTTTTCATGCTATGGTAGCTACTCTTCAAAAATGGCACCAGATGAAGCACACCTCCCAGTATCCACATTCCTCTAAGTCCCTTCCTCTTGAATCTGGGCTTGCCTGAATGGAGGTGATGTTATGATTTTCCAAGCTGGGTCATAAGTAGCCTTGTAGATCCCACCTGGGTCTCTTGAATTCTCACTCTCGGGGAAGCCAGCCGCTAGGTAATCATTTTCACTACCCTGAGGCCACCATGCTGTGAGGAAACTCACCTAACCACATTGAGGGGCTGTGTGTAGAAAGAGAGACATGCCAGGCTGGTCCACAGCTGTTCCAGTCACCTCAGGCGAGGGATCAGGCATGTGCGGAAAGAAGCCACCTTGGATGTGCAGGCAACTTGAGCCTTAAGGTGTCTCCAGCCTCTGGGACTATCTGACCGTGACTGCATGAGAGGCCCCAAGTGGGAACTGCCCAGCCGAGCCCGCTCAGCCCACAAATCATGAGAGATAATACATGTTTAAGTCACTATAGTTTGAAGTGGTTGTTATCATTGTTTTTCTAAGCTTTTAAAATGAGATATAAAGTACATATAATAGACTGCACAAATCTTGAGTGTACAACGTAGTGAACTTTCACAAATGAGTACATCCTATGGAAAAACCCGAATGAATTTTTTGGCCAACCCAATATATAACTACCACCCAAATCAAGATATAGGACATTTTCAGAACCCCAGAAGCCTCCCTCATGCTTCTCTCCAAGTAAATTAAAAATGCCCTCAACTGTAGCCACTATTTTAACTTTGTATAGTCTGTACTCTGGCTTCTTTTTTGTTTAACATTATGTGTATGAGATTCATCCATGATTGTGCAAATAATATTTGTGTTTTTGCTATATTTTATCCTATTACTAAGTGTAACTCTATTCATTGCATGGTTGATGGACAATTGGGTGTTTTCCAGCTTGAGGTCGTCACGAATAAAGCTGCTGGGATAGTATGTTTTTCTCACATATCCTTTTCTATTTCCTCAGAATTCTGGAATATTTCTTAAGTTTGTGTACAGTTAAATTGGTTTTCTGACTTGCCTAATTTACTACTGATTGCTTCCAGTATATTTAAATTCAGAAATTTGATTTTATTTTTCCATAAATTTTTCTTCCTAGGTGATAGATGCAATGCCTTCTTAAAACTTGCTAAGAAAGCATTTAGTGATACTTTATCTTTTTTGACTTTCATTTCATACAGTAACTCTTTTACAACTTGGTCATGGGAATGGGGGCTATTATGAAATTTCGCAGCTGAAGAGTTCTTTTTAGTACTAGGACCACTCTGAAAAAGTAAATGGTTCAATAGTTTTAGAGTGGACGTTTTAAAATCAAGTAAAGTCCATCTGCTTTGTTTCATAAATTCTTCCACTGACGGGAAGAAAACTGTATCCTTTCTGGTTATGCCCAAGATAAAGAAAAACAAGATTACCTATTTCTTTAAAAAAATTTTTTTTATTTTTAACATCTTTATTGGAGTATAATTGCTTTACAATGGTGTGTTAGTTTCTGCTGTATAACAAAGTGAATCAGCTATATGTATACATATATCCCCATACCCCTCCCTCTTGTGTCTCCCTCCCACCCTCCCTATCCCACCCCTCTAGGTGGTCACAAAGCACCAAGCTGATCTCCCTGTTCTATGCGGCTGCTTCCCAGTACTATCTATTTTACATTTAAGATTATCTGTCTCTTACTGTCCTCCCTTTAATTTCCTTTCTCTCATTGGACAGATAGCCTCACCCTTTCCCAGGATTTCTGGAGCATGGCTTCTACACAGGGAGCAGAGAACTCGAGGGGCTGTGTCTCCTACTGGTCTATGACTGCATCAGCTAGCTCAGGAGAGGACTGGTTTGGAGGCATCTGTGAGCATGGTCTGGACAAGGTAAAGGATCTTAGATCCATCCATTCCCCACTATCTCCTTACTATTTCAGAGAACACTAGCTGCAGTGAGGGCTTGGAGTTCTCATCATGTCACATTTTAGTGTTTTAAATCCTATTCAAGGGGTTAGTATCTCTTTTCCACCTCTGTTTCTCAGTATTTTGGTCCTAGTGTGAATATGTGGGAGAATATATGGGAGAAGAAAGCCAAAGTTAACACAAAATTCAAGAAGGAACCCAAATAAAATGCCTGGAGCCAAGGCTTGTACGTAATGGTCAGGGACTCCCCACATGTTCCCCAAAATTGCTTGTCCCAAGAGACACAGGGTCACACCGAAGAGACTGGGACTCTTAAATTCTTCCAAGAATGATTTAAAAATATGTTTAATACAGCATTTTTAGCTGTATGCAGTGGGACAGTTAGTCTGAATAATATGGACTGTCAATCTTTTCTAGAAACAGAACTATGTGATTAAATAAATATTCGTGACAAAATGAAGTCCCAAGAATTAACACACTTGCCTCCTAATTTGATAGATTGGTGGCAGACCACAAAAGGAGAAAATATACACAAAACGTAAAGACCATTTGCAACATAATACTGACCACCTGTCTGCTTATTAGTCATGCAAACATTTCTCTGAAGCCTGACCCTCTCTTCTAAGTGCCAAGCCTACATTTACAAGAGCCTGGTAGGTATTTCTATGCACACATCCAAGGAAGGCCCACTAGCACTAGAAGCCCAATTTTGCTTAATAATTTTGCTCCACCCATTTTTCCAAATTTTCTCCTATTGCCATATTCCGGGGAGGGGGTGGTGATCATCTTTTCCCTATTTTATCTCATGATTTTCTCCTGCCGTAGTTCCCTAAGCCTGTATCATTACGCTGGCATTTGTCCATCTGGTGAAATCCTACTCACATTCGAGTTTCATCTCACATTTCGCCTTTTCTTTGAAGCCCTTCCTGATGTCAACAGACAGAACTGACCGTGTTATTTCCTGCACTCCACTAATACCTCTGATGAAAGCACACATTCTATGATACTTGATTACAGTATGTTTCTACACATTTCTCTCCCCACTAGACTTTTATTGTCTTTCTGAAGGAAGGGATCATTTTCTGTTCATTTTTTGTTTTCCAGTATTTGGTAAAAAAAAAAAAAAAAAAAAGCTGGGCTGTGAAATTACCCTCTCCTCTCTCTCTGATGTAGGTAGATATAGATAAATAGGTTTATGTAATTTTAAAAGTCAACTTAGTGGATCGCTGAATTGTGACGGTGCCATTCCACAACATGTGCTGTTGCAGCAGCTGCTGTGTCTGCCTGGTTGAGGAGGAAGAAAGGGGGCTGACCAGGGTACTAAAAACAGAAAAGCCCCGCCACCTGGTGGGGAAGCAGGGCTTGGGCCGCATTTATGTGCAGAGAGGAGGTGACTTTGCTTCACTGTGTCTATATTAGCGGCACAGAGATAGAGAGCCGTCTGGTTCTTTTGTGTCGATGTCAAGGTGAGAGGAAAGAGTGACTTCTTCTCCCGGGAGGCACTGTATCCTTCAGCTATGTCTCCTTTCTGAACATCCTTTACAGTTTGAGAGTAGTAGATCAGTCTCAGCCCTTGTCTTGGGTCCTGTCGGTACCAGTACATGACGTCGTAATCAAAATCCTGTTCACATTTCAGGGTCACATCTCGTCCTTCCACTTTGAACAGGTATTTTGGGGTCTGAGTGACCCCGCCATCCACAGTGCCTATGGAAGAAAGGGAGTGGCTCTGGAAACACGGCCCAAGAGGGCGTCTAATGCTGCTGCCATGAGAGAAAGGCTTAGCTCTGGAGCTCAGCCCCTTTGGGACAGGAACTTGCTTCCTGAACCCAGGACTCACCTGCTCCGAGGAGACAAAGGGCCACACAGCAGATCACCTGGTTGCCCATAGTGGGAACGGGGTCTCCTTGTAGCTCTGAGCACAGACAAATGAGGAAAGAAACTTAGCTCTGGGGCTCCCTCAGGCTTAATGGGTGGAATCTGTCATAAGGCCAGAAAAGATAGTTGGATAGAATCCTGGAGATATTCAAGACAGGCTCCCTAATTTTGCAGATGAGGAGATTAAGAACAGAGATCTGAATCACTTGCCCCCCCTTGTGCCTCCCTCCCCAGAACTCTGCATTTTATCTGGTCTGGGTGGGTGGTACCACCACATTTCCAGGCCAGAGCCTGGAAACGATTGGCCCACGGGTTTTCACCTTCCTGGTTATGGTAACGTATGCTTACTATGGGAGCATAGTAGGTGCTCTGGTCACACAAGCATGCAGAGTTTATTTTTAATCCCCTCGCTGCCATAGTTACTGCTCCAGATCTGTAGCAGAGGAGGAACAGAGCTACCACCAGGTTGAAACTGCCTCCCTTACTCTTTAGCCTATGTATCCTATTACTTTAGCCCTGCACATCAAGAGTTAAACATTAGAGAAATGTTGCTTGTGCCCAAATAGCTCATTAAGTTCCCTTAAGAAAGTCCCTATCCCACAGTCCCAGGTTCGTTATGGCTATTACTTGTTGTAGATAAGTTTGCTTTCAGCCTAGAAACCTTGTGAATAAGCAGAGATAAGAGTGGTAAAGTAAAAATAACTGCTAACAACTTGAAGTTTTGCAGGAGTCTGGTGATCCAGCCTTGTGAGCAAGCAGAAGAACAAAGAAATGTTATGCTTCCCTTGAAGGCTGGGTGGCTCCAAGAAGTCTGCAATCTGCCTTTACCCTTTATTATTAAACCCTCCTGCTTCCCCTTTTTCCTTAGCATAAAAGCAGCCTGAATTCTACCACAAAATGTAGGACATTAGTCTACCATCTTGTTGTTTTGCTGGCTTTCCAAATAAAGTCGCTATTCTTTGCCCCAATACCTTGTCTCTTGACTTACTGGCCTCTGGTGCATGGGTCAGTAAGAGCTTGGACTTGGTAACAAAATTTGACAAGCCAGCCAGGAATCTTGCTGCTCATGGCCAGCTGGCCCTGGTCAGGGAATTTTGCTTGGCAGGGCCCTAGCAGCAGTCAGGACCTCTTGTCCTGGGGATCCTCCTTCAAAGGTCCTCAGGGCAACACCAGCTGCCCTAGCGCTTAGCAGCTGGAGCAAGGACTTGACATTTGGGAGTCAACAGTCTCAATGCAGTAGGGCAAGTCACTTCAGTGTGTACAACCAAAAACTCCCTTCCCCTCCACTCTGGGCTTTTCCTGTCTGGAATAAGCCCATTTGTTTTGCATTTGTGTGGGGTACCCTGCTGAAGAGGTAAATAGTTGTTGGAGTCTACCTGATTTGTGAACCAGTTCATTTGTTTCTTTAGATGCTAGCATTTGGTTTTGGGAGCACCACTTGTGCTTTGTTTTTCTTGCCTTTCTGTTTTTTGAAAGATGGGAAACATTTCATCCATCCCTAAAGAAAACTCTCTGGTCGCATTTGGAAAAATTGTCTGATTATAGCTGTGAACCTAGGACAGAAACAGATGACATTTTATTGCAAAAATGTCTGGCCACATTATTCATCGGCATCTGAGGAATGGTGGCCTCTGAATGGTTCTCTGAATTATTATACAATCTTGCAGTTAGAGTTATTCTGTGAAAGAGCGGGGGGAAATGATGAGATTCCTTACGTGCAAGCGTTTATGTTGTTACATCAGGATGAGAAGAAGTCAGACAGTTGCTACCTTATGGGACAAGGGTCTGAAAAGAAACCCAAGAGAAAATCTGTTCTACAGGAGGACAAGGAAGGGAACGACAGTGAGGATATATTGCTGCAAACCTTAAATCCTCCTCTGGCCATGCTGGCTGTCCCTGAATCTGCTCTAACCACCCTCATGCAACTGATGTCCATCCCTTCCATTGCCTCCTGTTTCTATACCCCAGCTCCTGACACTGCGGTGCCGGAAATAGTCAGACTGGCTCCCCCTTCTTATAGGATCAATCGGAAAACCTTGTGTTGGTTTCTAGGGCACAGCGACGTGGTCTGGTATCGTCACTTAAGACCCAACTGGGCACTCAGTTTAGACCCGGAGCCACTTCCAGGGCAGGGCAATTTCCCATTATCCTGTAGGAAGCCTCAATGAGAATGGCCAGCCAACTGGGTTTTTGAGGATGCACAGTCCATTTTCAACCTCAGATTTGTGTAACTGGCAGGACTGAAACCCTCCATATAGAAAGGATCCTTTTCAAATGACAGAATTGTTCACTTCCATTTTCACTACCCACCAGCTTTCACGGCAGACATTTGTATTCCCAACGTGATGCTTACCGGGCGATGAGAAGATGATGGTCATGGATAAAGCTAGAGAGGTAGCACACCAGCTCCACCTAGTGGACCCAAATGGCACACCCAAAATCCACTTGGCAGTACCCACTGCTGAACCAAATTGGGACTCCAGAGAAAGAGGGATGCTCTTAACAGAGTACTACTGTAAGTGCATCTTGGCAGGGCTTCAGAAAGGGGCACCAAAACAAAAGCGTGTAAACAAAATTCAAGAGATTCAGCAAAAACAAAGTAAAACCGCTCTGAGTTTTTGCAAAGAATATACTGTGCCTATAAACATTACACTGATGCAGACCCTGAGGCCCCTGAAAACACTTGAATGGTAAACATGAATTTATCAGACAAAGTGCCCCAGATAGCAGGAGAAAATTACAGAAACTAGATGGTACATTTGACATGAATCCTTCTCAGTTGATAGACATTGCTTTTAAAGGTATTTAACAGCAGAGAACAGAAGCAGAAAAAGGAAAACTCAAAGAATATTACTCAGCCATAAAAAAGAACGAAATAATGCCATTTGCAGCAACAGGGATGGACATAGAGATTCTCATAGTGAGTGAAGTTAAGTCAGACAGAGAAAGACAAATATCATATGATATCACTTATATGTGAAATCTAAAAACAAGGGGTACAAATGAACTTATCTACAAAACAGAAATAGAGTTACAGATGTAGAAAACAAACTTATGGTGACTGGGGGAAAGGGGGTGGGGAGGGATAAATTGGAAGATTGGGATTGACATATACACACTACTATATATAAAGTAGATAACTCAAAAGGACCTACTGCATAGCACAGGGAACTCTACTCAATACTCTGTAATGGCCTATATGGGGAAAGAATCTAAAAAAGAGTGGATATATGTATAACTGATTCACCTTGCTGTACACCTGAAACTAACACAACATTGTAAATCAACTATACTCCAATAAAAATTAAAAAAAAACAAAATGCCACTTTTCTGGCTGCCACATTGGATTCCAAAAGAAAGGTCAACTATCACTAGGCAAGGAAATATTCATGTATTATAAAGAGGAGGAACATTGGAAGAGGGGATGCCCCAGACCAAAGAAAAAGAGGATTGAGGAAAAGAAAAGGGTTGAGCCCTCCCAGATGGTAGAGAGAGAGGAATGCTCAGATGATGAATAAAGCAGCCCAGGGGCTCCCCTGGATTTGTGGCACCCAATTCAAATATCCTCACCAGAGCCCCAGTTAAAACTGACAGTGAGGAACAAATTGATTGACCTTCTAGTAGACATGGGTGCAACCCATTCCATGCTAAAACGCCAAAATGGTGCACAGAACACCTCAGTCCACCCCTGATCATTTTTACAATCATTGGAACGTCAATTAGGAGACCTGACAGTTTCTTGTATGTGTCTGAATGCCCTATGTCCCTCTTGGGTTGAGATCTCCTTTGTAAACTAAATGCTCAAGTGACTTTTTTGCCAGGACAACTTGATATATGGGTCCCACCAGAACACATTTTTTTAAAATTAATTAATTAATTAATTAATTAATTTTTAACTGTGTTGGGTCTTCGTTTCTGTGTGAGGGCTTTCTCTAGTTGCGGCGAGCGGGGGCCACTCTTCATCCCGGTGCGCAGGCCTTTCACTGTTGCGGCCTCACCAAGGCTCGAACCCGTGTCCCCTGCATTGGCAGGCAGATTCTCAACCACTGCGCCACCAGGGAAGCCCAGAACACATTTTTAAACCTACAGATGGCTCTCATAGAAAACCCAGAGAAGGAGATGGAACTTCCTCCCCCTGAGGTCTACGAAAAGGCCAAAAGTATGGGGTGCTGGCGCCCCAGGAAAGGCCAAAAATGCAAGGCCAATACAAATCCCATTAAGAAAGGATGCTGGGACACCTAACCTAAAATAATATCCTCGGATGCAAGAGGCCCAAAAGGGAATATAGCCAATTCCTGAGAGATTCTTAAAAATGGGACCGATTAGATCTTGCAAGCCCCCATACAAGATCCCTATCCTACCAGTTAAAAAGCCAAACTCAGCAGAGTGTCACTTTGTTCAAGACTTCAGGGCTGTTAATGAGACAGTCCAAGATCTGCACCTTGTCATCCCTAATTCGTACACTCTGCTCACAACTATTCTGGGAGAATATGGCTGGTTGTCAGTTTCACACTTGAAAGATGCTTTTTCTTTGCATCCCTACTGCAGAGAGTCACAGCAGCTATTCACCTTCGAATGGCAGGACCCAGAAACGTGGGTAACCCAACAACATTGCTGGACAGTCTTACCTCAGGGGTTTAAAATTTCTCCTACTTTTTTTTGGAGAAGTGTTGGCTAAAGACCTCCAGAACGTAACACTAGATGAAGGGTCCTTGCTCCAATATGTGGATGAGTTGCTGATAGCGAACCCCACGTATGAAAAGTGTCTACAAAATATCATTAAACCTCTGAACTATTTGGCTGAATATGGATATAAAGTCTCTCCAGAAAAGGTTCAGCTATGTAAGCAGCAGGCCGTGTATCTGGGTTTTGCTCTCTCCCAAGGACAATGAGATCTATTGCCTGGCAGAAAAACAGGCAAGTGAAGTCTTAGGAGTACCTAAGACTCACAGACAACCAAGGGGGAATGGCAAGATTCTGTCGGATTTGATCCCGAATTATGGGCTCACAGTAAAGCCCCTCAAAAAGCTTTAAAAGAGTGCCAAATAGCCTCTGAAACAATAAAAATGAAGTTAATCTCAGCCCCAGACTTGGGGCTACAAGATTTGAAGAAACCTTTCAAATTGTATGTCCATGAAAGTCTTGGGGTATTAATTCAAGCTCTGGGAAGTATTCCTTGACCTGTTGTCTACTTCTCAAAACAACTAGATCGGACAGTTAAAGAATGGACCCCTTCATGGTATATGTCCCTCACCATGTCCTTTGTTTGCTAGAACAAAAGGGGGACTATTGGCTGACTTCTGGGAGAATGGGAAAGTATCAAGACATTCTCCCAGATAATCCCAGTGTAAGACCACAGGTCACTTCGGCTCTAAATCCAGCCACATTGCTCCCAGTTAATGCTACACAATCCTCAGAGCGTGATTGCTTATATGTCATCGAGCTAGTATACTCCAGCAGACCAGACTTAACAGGCCAACCCTTGGCTGAGCTGAATTTGGAACTTTTCACCAGTGGGAGCAGCGTCATGGATCAAGGGTAGGCAATGCACTCGGTAAGGTAACCTTAGAGAAAAATATTGAGGAAAAAGCCTGCCCCAGGGGAGGTTGGCTCAGAAGGCAGAAATCATTGCTCTGACAAGTACCCTCCTACTCACCAAAGGGAAGAAAATGAGTATACACAGACTTTCGTTATGCATTCTCTGTAGTACAGGACAACCTGGAAGGAAAGGGAGCTTCTTGCTTCAAAAAATAAAGATATAAAACATGCTTCTGAAATCCTGTTACCACTAGAAGCGGTCTATAAGCCCTCACAAGTGGTCATAATGCATGGCCCAGGCCAGCACCAGGTGAGACTCATAATTAAAGGCAATCAGTCAGCTGACCAACCGGCAAAGAAGGCAGCAAAGGAAAGTGATTACCAAGCCATGATAGCTCACTTCTCCCACAAACTGATTTCTCAAAATATCAGCCAGTGTATTCAAAAAGGGACAAAGAAAGGGCCAAAGCATGGGGTTTCCCTTTTGATTACACCTCCCCACGCTGGAAATGTAACGCACAAGGAATGGTTTTGATCTGTGAGGCCCTTTTGAGTACCATGTTACGACACATTCATAACAGTTCCCATTATGAAAGAGATGTCGCCTAACAATGCATTCAGAAGTATATAATGGGGTCTAATCTGCAAAAGGGCATCCAGCAAGTCACTCAGAATTGCATGATAGGCCCCCTCAAATGGGAACTCAACATAGAGGAACCTGACCCACCGAGGACTGGCAAATAGACTTTACTCAAATTCCCCGAGCCCCAGGAAATTTTAAATCCTTGTTAGTGTTTGTACCTTTTTCAGAATGGGTGACAGCATATCCCACCTGGACAGAAAAAAATCTCTGAAGTAGTTAAACCCTCCTTATGGAAATCACTCCCTAATTTGGATTGCCTAACACCCTTCAAAGTGACAATGGACATGCTGCAGTCTCTAGCATAACCCATCAATTGTCTAAAGCATTGCGTATTGATTAGAAACTACATTCATCCTGATACCACAATCAACAGGAAAAGCTGAGAAAATGAATCATACATTAAAAAAAAAGAGTATTGCTAAACGATGTCGAGACTAACTTCACTTGGGATAAGGCCTTGCCGGTTGCCCTGCTATGGGTTAGAGCGGATTCCGGAAGCAAGCTTAAATTAAGCCCCTTTGAAATTTTGTGTGGCAGGCTGTTCCAGGTGTCTACCCAGGCAGGAGAATCCAGTGATGTTTTCAAAGGACCTACTACTGCTAATTATGTCAAAATTATAGCCACTATACCAACCTCTGTTTATAAGTTTGCTTCCAATAGGTTGCCTATCCACCTGAAGTGCCCCTGCACCCTATTCAACCCAAAGACCTCATCGTCCTCAAAAGCTGCAAAGAGAAAGGACATGACCATCAGTTGGCTGTGAAGCGGACAGGATGGGGCCACATGAGGTCTTGCTAACCACTTATGAGTGGTTATGAGTGAAAGCAGCTGGGGTTAAGCCGTGGACCCACCACATCTGTGAAGGCAGCACCCACAACCTCAAAGCACCAAGGAGCGCCTCTAAGCTAGAGGGAACTATAGTAGACAGTGGACTTGTGAGCCTCTGAAGATCTAAGATTTCTGTTCAAATAAAGATAAGTAATAAAACACATTATGTTCTGTGTTTTGACTATCCTCTGGGGACTTTCCTCCTTTTCCCCAGCTTGGAAAATGAATTCTTTAGTCAGAATTATCTCAGTCAATAGTCTCTTCTGCTAATCTATCCCATGGCTGGGTATACTATCCCAAATCACATTCTGTTCGTCATCATGGGGATCACTTTGTTCACCCCATTTACAATTTTTCCAGTGTCCCCTTGTGTTGGTTTAGAAATCCATGGAGCACCCGAAGAATAGTCTATTGGGTTCGGCTGGTACATATACTAAATGAGGCTGTGACACCTCCTTGTTTTTATTTAGGACTCCCTTTTCCTTACTTCATCAAAGATGCTTTTGAGTTTCTAGAAAGTGAGGGTGATTTCAGCTATAAACGAGAAACTACATTACTGATCTGCACTAATCACACTGATCCCTGGTTAAAAGAGAGCCATGCAGAGATTCTCTTCCAACGATTTTGTAGCCTGTGCCCCAGAAGGATCTTTCCTTGTGTGTCATTAGGAAAATGTGCCATGGGCATATATTGCCTATGGAACAAACGGACAGAAGCCAATGTCTATTAGGGATTCCTACTACTCCCTTTTCAATCTACAATACATCAGAAACTGCTCATTGGACTAATTCCCTCCAGCTGTATCCTTCCGAGTTGCTGGAGTCCTCCCTGGGACATTCCTGACAGTTATTTCTTCGGATGTACTCTTCTTCCATGGTGGGGTGTAGTACAGCCCACCTTAGGAATTTGCCAAAAACCTTGGGAATCATTGCTAATGAGACTGCTTCTTTTCTTGCTAGTTTACGAAAGTCTTTAAATTCTCTAAAGTTGTGCTTGATAAATCACATTGCATTAGGTTATAGGCTTGCTGAGCAGGTAGGGGTCTGAATGGTAACAAATTCCACATGCTGCATACCTGTATTAATTCTTTCTCTGGTATAGAGATCCATATTGGCAGAATTCAACAGCAGACTACAACAGATTTCAGACCATCAAAATGGAACTCACTGGGTAGACTGGTTTTCTGGACTGTTTCCCTGGGTCCCACAAAGGGTCCAGTCAATATTTTCAGGCGTCTTTAAGCTTGGCCTGTCCCTTTTACTAATTGTTGTTCTTGTCTACCTCCTACTCAATGTCATTAAATGCGGGATAAGATGTTGCTCAAAAACCACAGATCAGAGTGCAAGAGTGATGATACCTAACATAGGAATATTTTCAATTTCAGGTTGATCAATTTCATTCTGCAGTCACCCCTTCATCACCCCATTCAGAAGGAAGTAGCTGAGTGTTGCCCTATTTCCCACTAGATTGTGGAATGGTATTGACAGTGGAGAATTGTAACAGAAGAATAAAACTAACACCACCTTGAAAATGCCTCCCTCATTCTTTAGCCTATGTATTTACTTTAGCCCTGCAGGTCAAGAGTTAAACATTAGGGAAATGTTGCTTGTACCTAAATTGCTCATTAAGTTCTCTTAAGAAAGTTCCCATCCCAGGTCCCCAATTAGTTATGGATAAAATTTGTAGTTAAGTTTGCTTTCAGCCTAGAAACCTTGTGAATAAGCAGAGATAAGAGTGGTAAAGTAAAAACAACTGCTAACAATTGATTACAGCTAGCAACTTGAAGTTTTGCAGGAGCCTTATGATCTGGCCCAAGTGAGCAAACAGAAGAGCGAAGAATGTTATGCTTTCCTTAAAGGCCAGGTGTCTCCAAGAAGTTTGCAACCAACCTTTACCCTTTAATCTTAAACCCTTCTGCTTCCCCTTTTCCCTCAGCATAAAAGGAGCCTGAACTCTACCCCAAATTAAGAAGGTTCTTTAGGACATTTGTCTGCCACCTTCTTGGTCTGCTGGCTTTCTGAATAAAGTTGCTGTTCCTTGCCCCAAAACCTTCTCTCTCAAGTTATTGGCCTGTGGTACAGTGAAAAATTTGAGCTTAGACTTGGTAACAGACCCATTCTGCATTCACACCGAGGCCTCACTTTCATTCCCCCACCTTCTCGCTAGCTGGTTTTACTTCTGTCATTTTCACCCTCTTAGGTATTTCCCTGCCTACCTTCAATGCCCTCACGAAGCTTCCATTCTGGTTTATTCTTCCTTGGGTATCTTAATTTAGCCTTCATTTCTTAGATAATTATCTTTTTCTTTCCTCGCTTTCCTGAATTCAATTAAAAAAGAAATTTCTCCCTGCTTTTTCCATTTCTGTTCTTAATCTTTGAACTTTTGGTTATAGGTGGGTAATCCTATCTTCAACTGCTCCTGTTACCGAACTAGCTTTGCCTTGCCTGACGTGCAGCAAGCCAAATGCTAAGATGCTAAGGTTTCCAGCAGTTTCTGCCCAAAGCAGCCTAGAAAAAAAACAAACCAACCCCACCGAAAGGCAAGGGGCTGGGGTATTTATAGGATGACCAATAAAGAAGCAGGGTGGTGTGAGGTGGGGGGGGTGGGGCATCTGGGGACAGGTGATTGGAAAAAGGTGCGGGAATCATTCTGCGCAGGCAAACTAAGCTATGAGTCTCTGCAGGTTGGAAAGGTCACCAAGCAGCCATGTGTGCTTGCTCAGCTAGAGTGTGGGTGGTCCTAACCAGCCTTAATGTGCTCTGCTGAACTAGATGCAGCTGAGACTCCAAGTTCCTGGGCAATAACTCAGGCAAACATCTTGTTCAGGCTATGTGCTGCTTGGAGGACATGCAAGTGTTCAAATGACCTTGATTAGTGAAGGCAGGTGAAAGGGATTTAACCCACTTTCCCTTGTTGGGTTATTTAATTCTGTTTGGAGTGTAGACAGATATTTTTCTGACTCATGATTTTTTTTTGGGGGGTGGTGGGGCAGAGGGTGAGATATGGGGGGTTTCCTCTATTCTATGAATTTTACTTTCCCCTTGTTCATTTTCCTGATGTTGTGGTGTTTCACAATATACCCAACTTCATGGTATCCTTTCCCATTGTTCTAGCAAATGGAGACACATTTATAGTTTTGCTGCTTAGTTTTCATCTTGGGCTGGTTCTGAGTCCTCTTATTTTGTGATTCTCTTAAGTTTTGCAGGACTCGAAGTTTCACCCCTTTTCTTTTTTCCCTCACTACCCAAGTGCCAGAGAACCCTTCTTCCTAACTTTTTACTTTTTTTTTTCCCCCCTGGAAGCTATACATTTGGAAGAGGATCCCTTTAAAATACATGCCAGGTGATTTTAAGGGAGTTGTGAGCACTTAGAAACCTTCCTGCAGGCCTGCTCAGGTCTGCTCAGGGGCTTCTTCTTCTGGGGGTCCCTCCACCTTCCCCCGAGCCCCCACTCCTTCCCCTGCCACTGGCCCTCCTGCGTCCTCCTAGCAGTTTTTCTGGTCCTCCTCCTCCAGGACACGGAGGGGAGGGACTGGAGTGTGTGAAATAATTTCAGAAAATCAAAAGGCAGAAAATGCAGCAGAGTCACATGGTTCCTGCTCCATCCTGGAGAGCGTGGACTTCCTGGCACACATATATTTGAAGTGACTTTGCATTCATCTGCTTTTTGATTTTCTGAAACTGTTTCATCAAAGAAAATGATAATAAACATTGTTCCATAGGTGCCCAACATTTGCTGCATGATGAGAATAAAAAAAAATTCACTGAGTTAAAAATTTGAGGTGATATATTTCTAATGCACAATATTTGGAGACCAGACCTATCTCTTAAATTCCAGACAGATTTATCCAACTCTATTTCCACCATCTCTGGGATATCCTACAGATATTTTGTTTTTAATCCTGGCATCCACACCTACCTGCACGGGCACTAGGCAAGGGACAAAACCAGGATTATTCCAGAAAGAGTAAGAAGCAGCACAGCATGGTATAAAAAGCATAATGCTTTTGGCCAGACAGACCTGGGTTCTCTCTCATTCTCTCTATCTCCACACCCTCCCTTTTTTTTTTAGTTTGAGAAAAAAAGTGAACTCCTGGATCCATATTTTCTTTTGTTGAAAATGAAGAAAATATTCCCTTTGCTTATCTTGGTGATTAAATAAAATTCTATATTTAAAGCATGCAATAGAGAACTTGAAATAGAGTTATGAAGTAAAGGGAACTATTAGTCAATAAATGTCTAACATGAAAAATTATGCTGTTTTAAATTATGTTCCTGTTTTCGGGTAACAGAGTCTTAGTTCCTGAGCTTGGGCTGGGATGTTCTAGTCCTCTCCTATTTCCATCTTCATCCCACAAAATGTTTTATAGCTGATTTAACTAATCCAACATGTCACCTTTTCCAGCTCCACCAGCTGTATCTTTAAGACATTTGGTCCCTCTTTAGACAATTTGGCAGAAAAGGCTTTCATTGGCATTCTTGACTCCTCTATGATTTTTTGCTTCCTAAAGGTAAATCATGAATTTCAGATCTTCCTCCAGGAGCTGCTGATACCAGTAAATGTAACTGTGTTCTTTCACTGGGCTGCATCTCAGTGTTGCCTCCTGTACTTTGCCCCTGACCAGGTGTCTTGGGTTCCGGGTAATGCGAACATTCGTGGGACCTCAGAGCAGAAGAGATTGCATGAGACAGAGTCTTAATAGTAGAGGAAGTGAGTGCCTTACAATGAAGCAACCCAAGGGGAGCTCTCAAAAATCTTTGAAGTCTCCTGCATTCATTTAAAAATTCACAGGAATTTTGCTTTATCCTCCATAATGCAATTATGTCTTTTTGTATGAATGTCAATACCTTTCAGAAAATCTCTGGGCAACATGGCGGTCCAGGGCATATTTGAGACACAGCTACAGAGCCACAGATAAAGCCGAGTGATACTGACCCATCAGCCCAGAACTGATGGAGAGCTCCGGTTATCCCAGGAGCCAATAAGCCCCCAGCACAGTAATCTGCTGCCCGTGGCAGGGTTGGGCAGGAAGGGTGTTTACTGCATCAGCTCATGGAGCTAGATCTCAAAGCTGCCTTTTATGAGGCGGATCTTCCTGTGAGGTCACCATTTCCAGTGGATCCTATTGTCTCTAGAACTAATCTTGTACATCAGTTGAATGGAACATCTTTTTTTCTTAACTATGCACACAACCTGGTTTAGAATGTGTCAGTATGTGGCATAGTGTTCAGAGATGAGTACCTTCATTATTGGTCCTTAGCTTCTGAAACAATTTGTACCACTTCCCTCCCCACTTTTTCTTATCTTTCATTCCTTTATTTTCTTTCATTGGCTTGTATCATCTTTCCATTTTCTGTTACTGAGTAGAGGTAGTGAGTAGAGGTGACCACATGTGATATTTAGGTACACATATTGAGAGACAGGGAAGTGGAGACCAGGATTTCTGGCAAAAAAATTAGAGATAGGAAATGATTTGACTCACTTTCCTTCTTGTCTCCACCTCAGCTAAGCAACGGTTTCAAGCATCTTGAGGGAACATTATTTTATGGTTTATAATTCACTCTTCTCATCTTTTGTTATTCTACTTGAATTTTTGATGTAATTCAAAGAACAGTTGTTAGAGAAACCATAAACTCTCCCTCTCAAACCTTTTGTCCCCTGTTTCTATTTATTTGTATTATTCTCTTCAATCACGAATGGAATACCTATGTGTGAGGGCTCTTCCTTCTTTCCATTCTTCTTTCCTTCTTTCCTACCCTGTGGTAGTAAATGAAAATTATATGAAAGGAAGTTGCAAAGAGGAATAAGGCACAATCCCACCCTATTAGAACATACAGGCTCTCTGGAGGAGATGTAACCTGTACATCTAGGATGCTTCAAGGCTTCAAATAATAAATAAGATCATGGTAAATGTTAGTGTCCAAATAACCATGGCTTAAGGCCTTCTTTTATTAATTGCAAGATCCTAGGGCCTCCTTCAAAGGGTCTCTGTTATTTGGGGAGGTATTCAGTAGGTTTACCCAAATGTACACTTCAATCAGAACTCAGCTGCCATCACCACTTAATCAGCTCAGTTATTTCTCCTGGAAATACTCCAAATTGTTCATCAGTGCTATTGACGAAAATGCCCATCACTGAACACACACAACTAGCCTGAATGGACTCTTCCTGGGTGCTGCCAGACCCAGAATCCTCAGGCTGCTCTAGGGCGGTGGGTGAATGTGTTATCTCCCCATCATCTCTGAGGTGCTCTTGTTACTTAGGGTCCAAAGCAACTCTGCTTACGTGCAGAATCTCACCAAGCAACTTGTGAATGTTTCCATCAGCTGCCGATGATCAGTCTTCCCTCTTTCTGGGTTTAAGCCCAATCAAGCGGGTAAGATAAGGAGCAGGTGCCTTAGCATTCCTTTTCACTCCCTCCTGTTCACTACTGCACGTTCCAGAACTTTTCGTTCTGGTCTTAGTTACCAATCAAACATTGGGATGAGTTATCCATAGATTTAAGCAGTAAACTGTGTGTTGGAATAGGAAGCGTTAAAGAGCACTGGTCCTGATGTTCTGGTGGGAGTGACGGTGATAAACTGGTGGAGGCTGACAGCTCGGATGTCTCAACTCCGCAGCTCAAAATGCTGTGGGACAATTGCTATAATGTATGTAATTGCCTTTGGCACTTGAAACTTACCTGGTCAAAGCTTCACTTTCAGACCTTCAAACTTGGCTCTTCTGACAAAATAGCAGGTACTTCCCCTCCACCACAAGCACACAAAGGGCTAAAGATTCATTTCAATGGCTAAAACCTCAGAAGACAGCCCTCACTTTTTTCCCTCATTCCCTCTCGTTTGAAGCCCTGATAATGTGCCCCTACTCTTCAATTGAGGGAACATTTCTTAACAGGGTCCAAGTTGACTAAACTACAGACAGGTGGATAATAAAAATTAATTTGGGAAATACTGAGTAAGTTTAGGAGATAAGTCGGGCATAAAATATCATTTAATTTCCCTTATCTGTCTCCAAGCATGTCAATTATTGGCTTAAACACTTTGCCAAACACTTTTGGATTTCCTTTCCATTGTTATTAGTATTATAAACTTCAAAGTTGCTAAGAGACTAGCTTTTAATTGCTCTCATCATTAAAAAGAAACAATAATTATGTGATGTGATAGAGGTGTTAGCTTGACATAACAGTATTATAACTACAGTAGCCATATTGTAATATATAAATGTATCAAAGCAACACCTTGTATATCTTATACAATGTTATATGTTAATCACACCTCAGTTTAAACACAGTTTTATTGAGGTATAATTGACATACAAATAAACTGCACACACTTAAAAAAGTTTCACATACGTATGCAAATGTGGAACCATAACCACAATTAAGATAGTGAACTTATCCATCACCTCAAAAGGTTTCTCTGTGTCATGTTGTAATCTTTCCCTCCCAACCCTTCCCACCTGTGCTATCCCTAGGCAATCGCTGGTCTGCTTCCTGTCAATATACATGTGTTTGCATTTTCTGGATTTTCATATAAATAGAAAAATATATTGATAGTATGTATTCATCTGCATCTGGCTTATTTCCATCATCATAATCATTTTGAGATCCATCTATATTACTATAATCATCAATAGTTGGTTAATTTTTTAGGCCACCTAAAGAGTGCATTTACTGAGAAGCTTGTAAAATGTTTTATACTTTTAGAAGATTGACAAGTTCATCAGTAAAGCTGTTACACAATACAAAGTAGACAACACATTCTCCTATTCACAATGATATCTCTTGAAAACATACTCTTTTTCTCTGAAATTCAAGCTAGAATATTTGAATCTTTTTAGGTTGAGTGATGTGCAACCATCACTACCATGTAGTTCTAGAACATTATCGTCACCCTAAAAACAATCCTGTACCAATTAGAAGTCACTCCCTGTTCATTCTTCCCTGGAGCCCATGGCAACCATTTGATACTGCCCTCTGCTGGGGAAGGTGGGGGGAGGAAAAGCTGATGTGTGCCTTTACATGGATGTGTGTACATATGTGCATGTCCACACATATGTGTGCATGTGTGTGCATGTGTGCATGTGTGCATATGTGTGTGTGTGTTAGCCTTGAAATGTGGAACAGCAGTGGGTGAGGCCACTGGTCATGAAAAAAGGAAAAAGATAGGTTTTGTTTTGTTTTTTTCATTATAAGGATATCCATGTGGATACATCAAATGTACCTCAATTTCAAAATGATCCAAACTGAATTTCTTCACTGAATGTTCTCTTTCATCTCTGCTCCCTAGATGTGTCGATCATCTTGTTATTCTTGAAACCTAAGGGTCATCTTTGTCTCATTATTTTCCTTCACCTCTTACAACAGATAAGTGTTAAAATTCTGTCTGTTCTCCACCTCAAGAATCCATTCTCCTCTTTTTGAACTAGGCCCCGTTCTTGGGCAGTCCTCAAGAGCCCAAATTTAGCAAAAATCCTGCTAAGTCAGTTAGCCAGAATCTCCCACCTTCAATATCTGGCTACCCTTAATATCTGACCTAATTCCTCATCTCCCCCTGCCCCCCAGATGATGTCTGATCATCCTGGCTTGCCTTCAGCAAGAACTCAAGTAGCTCAGTTTAGCCAGAAGCCCTCTTAGTGTTTCCTGGTGTTTCCTCTTAGTAAATCTCCATCTACTGACCCCCTCCATCTCCCTGCTCCTTGGCCATAAATTTCCACTTTTCCTTGTTTATTTGAGTTGAGCCCAATCTGTCTCCCCTACTACAAAACCCCATTGCTGTAGTTCCACTGAATAAAGTCTGCCTTTTCATTTTAATAAGTGTCTGAGTAAAATTTTCTGTAACACAATTCACTGAGATAATAAACAGTTTGCTTTTCACAGAGAGATGCTGCAGTTTGTGTCATGATCTACAATGGCCATATAATTTGTTGTCCAAAACGAACCCTTTAATATGTGAAATAGGGTACTCTTAATAATGATGCCAGGACAACAGGCCTGAATCAGGGTCGCTATGTAAATCAGAGTGTTTGATCTCCTTACATGGTCGACTTTCTGACACGCTCCTTTACTGCCAACTGGCAGCAGTTGGGGAGACTTCAGGAAATATATACTAGTTTCTGTGACAGGAACACGTTTCAAGTCAGCATCCATGTTGAGGCACGTAGCGATGTCCTATAATGCCCCTTCCAAGCAGATGTTCTCTGGATTGGTGTTGTCTACCTGTATAATTATGCTCAGTTATTGCCAGATGGTCATGTCATGTCTTCCCCAGCAATCCCTGTGGTCACGGGTGTGGGGGAAAAATGGAGATATATCCTGAGTCAAAAAATCACAGTCATGTCGGATCTTGGAGATCCAACAGATAAATGGATCTTGCAAATAAATGGTGCAAGTCTCTAATTTGAAAGAGAACACTGAGTCTCAGGGAGTTGAGGGCATCTGCCGACGTCTTACAGCTTAAAATAAAAAAGCCAGAATTGTGATTAGGAAGCAGGTTTCCTGAATTCCTAATGTGTCTGTGGATCTGGAGCCTATGAGAGAGAAGGGAGGAGTTGAGGGGTTGAAATCATAGAGTATAAGTTCATGCTCCCCTGGGCAGCTGTACCAGGATGTGAGATTTGAATTTCCTACGTAATCTCTGAGTGGGGTGTTACTAATCAGTTTCTCTGTCTTCCTTCCTCTCCAGAAGACTGTGGTTGCTCTTTCCTCAGTTATTCCTATTTAACCATTTTAAGGGACTGTCGGTCTTGGAGGGGCCAGACCTGAGATAACAGGACTATTATAAACCCCTGGTAGTCTGCATTCTGTGGTTCCACATAGAGGTCACCACCTCCGGAGGGTACGTTGATGGAGAAAGAGTTTGCAGGGCAGTTGTCTTTGACGTAAACTCAGAAGGAATTTCTTAGCATTTTTGAGATATCAACCTCAGCTATCTGGTCTCTCTGTACTTGAATCTGGCTGGGGGCAGGGAGGGGTCTTTATTCCTAAACTCGCAATTCACAGACTGCCTAATTCTGCATTACTTTTAGGAATTTCAGAAGCCCGAGGAGCCCCAAAGCATGCCCATCCTGATAATTTAAGCGATGGTTTATGGTCTGGCTTCCTACCGGCAGCAGCTGAGCCACAGCAATCAAGCTACTGCTTCTGAGGCAGGAGGACGGGGAAGCACCTTTTCACACGTCTTCCTAGAGCTCAGGGGGAGGAGAGAAACCAGGGAACTCGCACACTGGAAGAAACTGACTCCGCCACGCGGCGCCGCCCATGCCGCCGCGGCGCAGAGATGCACAGCCGAGTCCCCAGCTCCGCGGGATGGAGCTTCAGGGTGGAATAGGTGTCATTGGGTCTTTCAGCTGAGAATCGTTCCTTGGGCATCCTGACTCAGCTGCGGTGGTTTGGGAATGAAAGGAAATCAGAAACTCCATTTCCAGCCCCAGATTTTGTTGATACCAGTAAACAAATAGGTGACCAGAAATTGGATCACATCTGAGACTCACCCCTTGTCCTATCTCTCTGCTCCAGTGGATGGGGTCTGACGGACTGCAGGGACTGCATGTCCTGTGGGAGGAGATGGAGGCATCGAGAGTGGTCCTACAGTAGCTCCAGGAAAACATCTTCTACACAAGTTCTCATGCATTCCTGAGCTCACCTCCCCTAGGAGGCAGGGGGTCACCCAGTAGAGGAGCCGGTGTCCATGGCAGGGTCGGGGCAGGATGAGCTTTCCCAGCAATGGTTTCTGAGGCACAGCAGCCAAGAGGAATGGAGGTTCTGGGCTCCCCTGACAACACCCACAGACTCAGGGGCACCTTCTGCAGGAGATGGGGAATCCTTGATCCAGATGTTCGGTGTCTCGTTTATTTTGTTACATGGATGGTGTAAACAGGCTCCAAACCCACTTGAGGGCTCTTAGGGAAGTTGAAGTTTAAGGAAAACATAAGAGGAAGTGGAAAAGGGAAAAGAAGAGAGTGAAAATAGAGCAAGAAGAAAACGATAGAGCTCTACACAAGTTTGCAATTCTATCGATCTTAGAAAGTTCTCTTGGCAGAAGTTCTCAACGTTTCACATGAACAAAAATCACCAGGGACTAGGCAAAATTATATGCATTCCTATAACCCTCCTCCAGAAATTCTGCCTCTGTCCTAGAATTTACCTGTTTAACCTAACACTCAGGTGAGGCAAGTTGTCTCAGATCACACTTTACAATTTTTTTGAGTAGAGATTCTTAATAGGCTAAACTAACCAAAAACAGAGCACTTAATGCATTAAATTACATGTTAAAATGTAAGTAGAACAAGAAGAATTATCCTGGGAAAGAGAATATTTACTGGATAAATTTAGGTTCTGAGAATTGCATTAAAAGAAAAGGATCAATAGGAAATGAGAAACCTAATTGAAGACGATGTAAATGAAGCTGAGAGAAATTTCCAGGGCTTAGGGTATAGTCAGTACTGTCAAATGCTTCAAAGAAATCAGGCAGGCAGAGAAACAGAAATGTCTTTTTTCCAGCATGTATATAATTTTAATGTTTAGGAGAATAGTTTCATAAGAATGGAAATATTCCCCTAAAAAGCTGAAGATAGCATTCAAAGGAGTGACTCTTTTGCAACAAAAGCAAAGGTGTTGGTGATCAAGAGTAAGACTGGATTTGGAGAGGAACACAAATGGACAATATGGGGCACTTATTTTTGAGCTTCTGTTTCAAGGGGTCAGAATGAAATTTTGCCTGAGAAAAGAAGAATTATATCTGGACTTCTGGGAGTAAAGCAACTGGGTTCATCTTATACTGAAATAAGAGCAGATGTGACTAGAAAGAGTGTATAAAAAAGCCTCGTGGTAGGTGGTGTAGAAATGACCAGTTTTGTGAAAGGAGTGGATCATCAAATTTTAACAGAGGGATTTTGAATTCTCTATCTGCTCTACGTCATGGCAATGACCTCCCTAGGTCCTCTCACTTACACTGATGTGGAATGTATTGTCCCTCATTACACTTTGGATCAGATACCTGAGGATTCTTCAACTGTCTGAATATCAGTTTTCAGTTGTCTGCACATCAGGTATTTTTCCACTGAGAACATATTAATCTGTCTCCTCCCTCAACTCCATAGAAACGAATTAGTGACTGTGGGGTCTGACACGGTTACACTTAAAATTAACATGCTTTTTGTGTTACCTGGATTTAACTCCTTAAAAAGAAAGTAACCAGTGTTTTCGCTTGGTCTGACATTATTCTAAAGACTAAGGATTTGATCCCTTCTCTAATTCTTTCTCTTTTCCTATCCAGCAAATGCATTGATTATCCTTCACACCTCATGTGTGACGGACATCTCTTGGGTGACCCGGCTCCTAATTATAGAATTCCTCTCTTTGGAATCCTTGATCCATAAGGCCAAAGTGACAGACCCTCAGCTGCCATGTTGTTCAAAATAACTCAACTCATTTGACTAATGTACTTTCCAAAGCATGTTTCTGAGTAAAACAGGATCTTTTCTTCCCCCTATTTTCTGGATTTGGAATCTAGCATGAGAGAAGGTTGGTTCTTCTCAATGTGGCTGGAGGGCTGACATCTGAATCTAGAATCATCTGCTACTATGAAATCTAAGAAACAGAGGACAGGGGACAGGCTTGCCTGCGCGGCCAGGCTGGGGACCTGCGTCCCCCGGCGAGCAAGGCTGACTCCTTCGGCTTCATGAGACCCCAGGCTTCGTGAGACCCCAAGCCGGGACGCCAGACCCCTCCAGAATGAAGGTCTTCCTGCCCATGCTGCTGGCTGCCCTCCTGGGTGTGGAGCGAGCCCACTCCCTGGTGTGCTTTTCTTGCGTGAATAAGGACAGCAACTGGTACTGCCTGAAGCCCACCGTCCGCTCCGATACGGACAGCTACTGTGTGACCATCTCTGCATCCGCTGGCATCGGGAACGTGGTGGACTTGGGCTACACCCTGAACAAGGGCTGCTCCCGGATCTGCCCCATCCCGAGCGTCGACTTCTGCGCGGCGTCCGTGGGCAGCCGCTGCTGCCAGAGCTTCCCGTGCAACGTCAGTGCGGCCGACGGCGGGCTGCGGGCCAGCGTCACCGTGCTGGGCCTCGGGCTCCCGCTCAGCCTGCTGTCGGCTCTGCTGCGATTTGGCCCCTGACCGCCGAGACCCTGTGCCCGGCCCAGACTCCCAAAGCTCAGGAAGGAAGGAAAGCCCAGCCCCTCCGAGACGCAAGAGGATCTCGAAGCCTCCTCCTCTGATTCCTCACCCTGCTGAGCGCCCCCTCTAGGCCCTGGGGCCCCCTAGGCCCCCCCTGCCCTCTGCACCCACACCCCTGCCAGCTACCCTTACTTCCCGGACAGCCTTCCAGGGGGAACCTGGGAACGGAGCCTGAGGGTCCCGGAGTCAGAACTGAGTCCCAGGGACGTGCTGGGAGGGACACGTGGTCCCAGGTCTGCCCCTGTGCAGGCCCTGTCCGCCCGCAGGTGCAGAAGATGGGCTGTGTGGACAGGCGTGTGGTCCGCGTGCCCTGCCGGGCGTGGGTGAGTGTGTGGCCAGGTCTCGGCCTGTGTCGGGGGGAGGGGATGGGAGTAAGCGCCAGGACCCCGGCATCCGCAGCCCCTAGAGCCCCAAGCGCCAGGACAGAACCCCTTTCCCTGGCACCTCTGCACACCTCATTTCACTCACTTCAAGGGCAGCCTCTGGGGAGACAGGGCTGTCACTGTCCCCAGGTCTAGGCTGCTGACCCAGGAATCTGCTCCCAGCCCGAAATCCAGCTGCGTCTCGGGCCCCTCCCTCCACCGCCACACCGGAGCCCTCCTGCGGCTTCGGTGCCTCAGATAAACACAGATGTTCCCACCCTTTCCCGCTCTGGGTGTGGCCCAGAGCCCGAGACCGCCCCTCCCATCAGGGTCCTAACGACGGGGAGGGGGCAGCAGAGATCCAGAGCCTCAGGTGTAGGGGGTCCGGGGGTCCCCTGCGATCGGGCACCACAGTGAGGCCCACTGGGAGGCAGTGGGGAAGAGAGTTGCCTGAGTCCACAGCTAGCTGCCCTCGGCCGGGCAGGGTTGTTCGGGAAGTTTATCCTCCGGACAGGACTGGACTGGACAGAGAAACCAGCGGAGGTCAGCCTGCTTCTGGCTGGAAGGCAGGACTCTGCAGAGGGAGGGATGGGGTTGGGCGGGAGGGGACCCCCCCCCGGGGGTTCTGGGACTTGGGTACAGGGTACCTGGGCCAGTCAGGCTGAGGAGGACACAAAGCACAGCGGGGGGGTGAGGACGTGGGGGGAGGAGCTCAGTAAGTGGGTGAGCGAGTCATCCATCCCAAGGGCCTATGGGAGGAGTCGGGGGGGAACTCCCCTGGGAAGGCCTGGACCCCGGCTGGAGGGCAGGGGTGCTGCTGCCGGAGCCGGCAGCCCTCCCTGCTGCACGCCTACTCCCCCGGCATGCCCGACTGTGGTCTGTGGCTAAGCCAGGGGGTCCCAGCATCTGCAGTGGGGGTGTGTCTGAGTTCTAAGCCAAGGGGATGCTTTGATTGGGCTGGTGGCCGAGGAGGAGCAATGAACTGAGGGCTGCAGCTGGGTGTCCTGTGGAGAGTGATGTGTTTATCCCTCAGGAGGCTGTCACATCTCCCGGGTGGCGGGAGCGAACTCAGCAGGGCTGGGTCCGGGCTGGCCAGAAGCTCTGACGTGCCTGGGTCCAGGGTCCAAGCATCGCTGTGCGGCAGGGCAGGACAGTGGTCACTGCGGAAGCTTGGGCTCCGGCCCATATCCCGGGTCCCGGTCCCAGGGGCAGGCGAGCAGCTCTGCACAGGATGGGCCCTGTGACACACATGAATGCAGCGGCCTCAGTGTCACTGCCACCAGGAAGATGCCAGCCAATACACGGGCTTGAGCACCAATGCAGTGATAGAGCTCCAGGGAGGGACGGGAGGAGGGGTCTGCCCCGGGGAAATCAGGGTGATCCAGCGGGACGACGAGGGGAAGGAGATCCAGGCCCAGCCAGCATCTTGTGGAAGGGTCCAGAAGCACATCACAGCAGTCTGGTTGAGACTCATGGGGTGGTGGAAATGTTGAGATTCACTTGAGTGGGTCAGACCAGCATTAAAAACCAAAGCAAGAAAAAGAATTCAAGGGGATGAAATCAGAATGTCCCCCAGGAATGCTGGTTACCCCTGGAGTTCGGAGTCCTGTGAACAGAGCGTTGCAGGGACTTCCCTGGCAGTCCAGTGGTTAAGACTCCGTGCTCCCACTGCAGGGGGCATGGGTTCTATCCCTGGTCGGGGAACTAAGATCCCACATGCCTGCCTAGCGGTGAGGCCAAAAAACAACAACAAAAATGCTGCCCACCATTCCAGTTCCACAAGGATTAAATTGCAACCTCCTGCAGTCGCCCAACTGCAGAGCGCCCTGCGGCCAATTCAGGATGGGGGAAAGCAGGAGGAGGTATGCTGTGTTTTGGATGTGGGCCCCTAGTTAAGATGTGGATCTAAGGGAGAATTTCAATGACCACTGATTCTTGCGTCTTCCCAAACACAGAAAGCACTAAAATCAGTAACTTGAGATGTTTGTCTTTTGTGATTAGCAGTAATCTTTTACCAAGATGTATACTTGACCACCTGTACTTCCCAATCAAAAAACTCATATATATCCTTGCTCCTCCCCTACCTCTTTAGAGCATTTCCTCAGAGCTACTGAGAGGCTGTCTCCCCAGGCCAGAGTCCTCAGTAAAGTCCCTGCAAAAACTGGAAGCTCACTGTGTAAGCAGATAGGTTAGGGGGTCCCCAGAGAAAGAGAACCAGGAATGGCTTTCTTGACATAAGAGAAGCCATTTTGGCCTAAGCCATTCTGTGATCTAAGCCTGGCCGCAATGCTTCTCCTTGAACAGGTCTCGGTCATCAAAGGAATATACATAATAGTATATCTTTGAGTTCTGTAAGGAACTAAGGCCCCCCCTCCAGGAGGATTATGGGTGGAGGATTATGTTGACCCTTCTGACTTCAATCAGCTCAAGCTTGGACTCCGTCAACCTTTTCCCCGATTCTATACTGAATAATCCTCTGCTCAAGCCCCTTCATGAATATGCACAGACCCTTAGCTTAAAAATTCCCCAGTGTCGCTGTTGGGGAGACTCTGCTTTGGGTAGGATCCCTGGTGTTCTCCTTACTTGCTGCCCGTAATACATCCTTCCTTCTCCTGCTCTTTGGCTTGGTTGTGCCTTTTGGCTCCACACCTACCAAGAGCTGAGCCCAGTTTCCAGGCCAACAACTGCTTTCACATTGCGCATTTTGTTTGCTTTGTTTATTGTTGACAGTCCCCATGTAGAATGCATCCACTGTGCTATTCACTCAAAATAAATCACAAGAGACTTTGCTAAAAGGACTGAGACCAGCAGGGTGGGGCAGTGGTGGTGATAGGGACAGAGTGAAGGGACAAAGTAGGTGATTAATAATTACTCCCACTAAGGGATCATAAGTAAAGAAAAAAGTATGGGAGACCCCTGTAAGTTAATGATCACTGAAGAAAGCTGCTTCGCATGGAAACCAAGCAGGCCTGCCTAGCACTAAGACTTTGCAACAGAAGCACAAGACATGCCCCAAAGCAATGGTGGGATGAGCCCCACGTCCTGCCCAGTGATGTCGGTAAGTTAATGATCCCTAGGACATGTTCCTCTGCGCACACCTAAAACAAAAATATAGGGAAAGGTGACATTATACTGAAACCTGAGATGATTTACCGCATTTTAGTATATGTTACCCCCTTTTTGCCCATTTCCATAGCACCATGACAGTCCTGGTTTGACCACGTAGGGACAAGAAAACTTCCCTGCCTGACGTGGAGGAAGAGCTGATGACGGAAGTTTGACGTCTACTCAAGGATGAGGAAGAGGTGGTCTTCTTCCCCTCCTCACTTTTTCTACATTATAAAAATGTAGCCCACCCAGCTTTCATCATGGCGCTCCCTTGCCTGCCCGCTTGTATCTCTCACAAGCGTCCTATACTAATAAACATTTTCCTTACCTGTCAAAAAAAAAAAAAAATAGAGGAGACAGTTTATAATAAGGGAGAATAAATGGAGCCAACAAGGTGGAAAAAAAAATGTTATCAAATCCGCCATGTCACAGTTCCAGGATTTCATTCCAGAGAAATGCCTGTGCTCTTGTTTTGAGGTTTTATAGGATATACATTTAGCCTTGTAAGAAATTTCCATTTGGCTTAAGATAGCTCTAGTTGGCTTCTGTTATTTCCTTTCAACCTATTATACCACCTGCTTCCTGAGCTGAGCCCAGATTGAGTTTGTGCATTAAGATTAGCAAATATTTATCACTGTGGAATCACTGCTGGCACAAAGATACACGGCTGAATCCTGCAGCTCCGCAGGCTGGATCTCCAGGCTACAGGGTGAGTTTAGGGGGCACTCAGCTGAAAACCTCTCCTTGGGCATCTCTGTTTCATCCAAGGCTTTATTATTTTGGAAGGAAATCAAGAACTTGAACTCTTTTGCCAGGATCTGTTGATACCAGAAAATATAAACGTCTCCTTTTCTTGGAACACAATACATTTTCACTTTCTGTCCTTTCCCTTGGACCAGGTGCCCTGGAGTCTGGCTGACTTCTGCCTCAAGGAAGCCTGTGAAGAAAGCACACAGAAGTTGGAGACTTAGCCCTTGAGGGCATCTGATGACATGGATGAAAGGCTTAGAGCAGGGGGCTGAAAGGTCAGAACAGGGACTTACCTGCACCCAGGAGACAAAGGACAATGAAGCAGGTGAATTTTGGGCACATGGCAGGATTAAGAAAAGGGCAGAGGCAGGTGGCTTTCTCTCAGGTTCTTACATCCCACATAAGCAGCTTCTCTGTGACGTGATCACTTCCTAGAACCCAATAATCTTTATATAAAGACATGTTGGCTTTTGCCACAAAGGAATCACTCCTTTAGATGCCATCTTCAGCTTTTTCATGGAGTATTTCCATTCTATATATTCTTATGAAAATATTCCCCTAAAGAATAACATTATGTATTTTCTAGGACAAAAACTTATTTTTGTTTCTCTGTCTGCTTGATCTCTTTCTAGCATTTGACAACACTAACTGTAGACTATCCACTAAGTCCTGGAAATTTCTCTTCCTTCAGTTTCATTCACATTACTTTCAATTAGGTTTCTTATTTCCTATTATTTTTTTTTTTTTTTTTTAATAATCTAATTGTCTTTTTTTTTTTTTTAATTTATTTATTTTTTATTTTTGGCTGTGCTGGGTCTTCGGTTCGTGCGAGGGCTTTCTCTAGTTGCGGCAAGTGGGGGCCACTCTTCATCGCGGTGCGGGGACCGCTCTTCATCGAGGTGCGCGGGCCTCTCACTATTGCGGCCCCTCCCGCTGCGGGGCACAGGCTCCAGACGCGCAGGCCCAGCAGCTGTGGCCCACGGGCCCAGCTGCTCCGTGGCATGTGGGATCCTCCCAGACTAGGGCTCGAACCCATGTCCCCTGCATCAGCAGGCAGACTCTCAACCACTGCGCCACCAGGGAAGCCCTCCTATTATTTTTTTAAATGCAGTTACCAAAACCTAAATCTATCCATTAAATTTAGAATCCTGCTGTGTATAAGCAAAAAAAATGTAGAATATATGAAACAACTGTACTCAATCATTGGAACACAGGCAGCACAAGACTGTGATTCTTCTAAAACCAGAAAAAACGGGGAAATGTCTGCGCACAGTGAGGAGGGAAAAACAGAACATGTAAATTTTGTGATGAGACAGAGGTTAAAAGACAGAGGGGACAAAGGCCACTAGAATTTGTGAGGAAGACTACCAGAGAGGAAGAAGCTACACAAAGAACTCCAGAAATCTTCATAGGGATCATAAGAAATTTTTGTCTCAACAGTAACGTGTCTGTGTGGAATGAAACTAACAAGCATTAGAGAGAAACCACAGAAAAGATTCACCAGCACCCCCAGAATGGCCATGCTTTTGTAGTGGGACAAAATTAGGCTAGAGCAAGAGTTGGCAAATTATAGCCCAGGGCCTGTCCGCCTGTTTATGTAAACCGTTGCGTTGGGATGGGAAGCACTTCCAGAATGGCAGCATGAGGAGCCTTGAATACCTGATTTCCAGGGAAAACAACATAATTGCTGAAAATTTAGAAACAAGCACTTAAAGCCTCTGAAAATTGTCCCAAGAGCATACAGCATATGGAGAAACAGTTACTCAAGAAAATCCACTAAATCTCAGTAAGAGCCATGAGTCTGTGGCATCTGAGCCATGACTCCCTCCCTCCTGCTCTGTGACAGAAGCTCTACCCCACATGCACGTGGTCCAGAACACAGGGATCCTCCAGTTTCTCCTGGGGAGGAGCCAGCTGCCAGCACGCCTTACCCCCACCGGCTCCACAGTGTAGAAACTCTGTTCCTGGCCAGTCCAGCCCAGAGGTCTGGACTCCCTTCCTCCATCCAGCACCGACTCATAGGGTGAACTCTCTATTCCAGAAACAACCGGTCAAGTTGTTCTGGAATCTTCCTCTTTCTGGCTTGCTCATAGGGTGGAGGTTCCACGCTGGGAGGCACAAGTCAAGAAGACCAGGGCATCCCACCCCACCCAGGGACCCATTCAGACAGCAGAGGGGTATCATTCCAAGAGAAGCGAGCTGTTGTCCCTGCCCCCCCCATGGCGAGGGGCAGGCCACGATGGCACTGAGCTCTACAGCTCTACTTTGACTTAAGGACCAGCCCAGCCTTGCTAAGATTTTCTTAGAACTATATTGCAGCCTAAGACCTACTTTTCTTCCTTTCTCCCTTTTCCTCCCTTTCCTCCTTTCCTCCTTCCCTCTCTCCTTACAAGGCCAGATCTGCATCACAGCTGGATGACTTTCCCAGCCCCCGTGGCTTCCTTCCCATTTTCCCCGACAGGCATTTTCTCTAATAAATCCCTTGCATGATTAGCCCAGGCTTGGCTAATTTACTTCTTAGAGGACCTGAACTAATGTATCTTTCTTAGGTGAGTTTGGGGCCTTCAGCAGGGGTCATAGTCAATGCTAAGCTCTGCGGAAATAACTGTCAGTTCTGGAAAATCGTTGGTTCCTGTAAATCCATCTGATGGCATTGGATCGTCACAGAAGTTGTACTCGTATAAGATGCCCTTGTATGGCTGTTGGGAAATAAAATCCCTGAGTGTAAATGAGAGAGATTAGAGGAGGCTGCAGCTGGGATGAGATGTAAGCCAGAAGAAACCACTCACTCCTGGATCAGTGGAATCTTGTAGCTCCTATCCTTCTGTGACTGGCTTATTTCACTTAATATAATGTCCTCAAGGTTCAGCCATGCTGTGTCATATTGCAGAATTTCCTTCTCTTCTAAGGCTGAATGATATTCTACTGTATGTATATACCATATTACACTTAAAATGTTGTGAGGAGGGTTAAATGTTCTTACCACAATAAAATAAAAAATTTAAAAAAGACACCACTCACTCTTGCCCCCCTACTCTCTCCAAAGTCCCAAAGCATCCAACAACATGACTTCCAATTTTTTTCTATCAGATTCTCCCAAGATTTTAATTTCCTCCTTCCCAAGTGTGTCCTCACACTTTTAGTCACCTTCATATGCCCTAGAGAACAAGGGCATTCTCTGCTGCTCTGCTTATCAACAGCACACCATATCGATAGCCCCTTTCCTCCTCCTCCTCCCCCATCACACCTCCCAAAGCCGTCCAGGTACGAGGATCAGACAGGGTACCAGGAGCAGTGGGGGCATCTGCATCTTCAGCCCCGGTCTCACCTTTCATCTGGGCCTGGAATGAGCTGAGTCTGTGCTCTTCTTTTCTCCTCTCCTTTTATTCAAGAGGACATGGAGTGTTTACAGAATGGAAAGGAGCTCTCACCTGCCCCCTGGTGGACATCTATGGCCATGGCACTCAGGATGCATCAGTTTTCTAGACTTTGCCATGGAACCATACGATGTGAGAAGAGGCCCCAGAGAAATCTAGCCCCAACATCTCCTTTTATAGAAGAAAAATCTGAAATTTAGGCAGATGAATAAAGAGACACAGGGTTGAATCAGATGTGCAGATGTGTGGTGAGCAAAGAGAGAGGAAAGCAGAACATGGAAGTTAGATGGTGGGTGGCCCAGATGCCGGTTTTTAGCTTCTCTGATTTTTACTTAACATCACCAGAATTGGATATTGGGCAGTACTTCTTGGCCTCTTGATTAAAGAGTTGGACGCATGTGATGTTGTTGATGACCGTATGTAGTGATGTCATAAATTATCGCATACTGGGAATATCTCTGTGTTCTTTAAAATTAAAATAGAACACATTCTCATCTTCTGATTCAGGCATCTCACAGCTAGCAGATGCCAATTCCTTCTTGCCCTGACGAAATTTATTCCCTCATGCATCCATTTATTCAATCAGCCATCATAAATATTTCAATCTAGTGAAGTACATAAGATACCTATTGGCTTTTAGAAAGCTGTTCTAGTAGACTGCAGAAATCCCTTTTGTTTCAATCAAGCTGCAGTACTTAAAATTTTCTATTAATATTAAAAACATAGGGTAAACTCTAGTAATTTTAATGTATCTTCCACGGTGCTGCTTCTAGATTTTGACATGAGTCCTATTTGTGCCACTTAAATGGTTCATAGACACATATCAGGCAAAATAGCTAAAGGCATTGTGAATAATGCATGACCCAGGCATTTCATGTGTCTTCAAATCTGGCACGAATTTTTAGCAGTTCTAATTTTCCCTACTTGATCAGAAAAATGTGAGACTGCATTCACATGCCTGTGAGGGCCGTTTCTTCTCCTAAGTGCAAGGACTCAGGACAGTGGGGCTACCTCATGCCTGGGCCTGTCCTTTAACATGTTTCTGAGTCAACAACTCAGACTTAAAAACAACAACAACAACAACAACTGAGAAAAAAAATTCCTATTTATCTACTGAAGAGAACAGAATGGGTGATTAAGGTGATCCTGGGAAATTACCACAAACTGAATGCAGGTAAGAGTAACCACTTTTCCCACTCTTGGCATAACTGTCAGTGGTTTTTGTAAGTTTAGGCCCAACTTCTGTCTGCAAAGGAGATAATGACAGCCATAAACCCACTTCCTCTTGTGGTTGTAGGAGGGGAAACAGGTCTAGAGGAGGCTCTTGGATCTGGGAAACAGAGGTTTATGAACAGAGGGGAGGTAAGGCTTCAGTTCTGTGTCTCGGCTGCTGGCACAGAGATACATGGCTGAGTCCCCCAGGCCTGCTGAGCGGATGCCAAGAGAACAGAAGGAGGTGTTCGGCCAGCTGGACTGCAAGTTATCAGAGGTGTCTTTTTCATTGTTGAATTCTTTATCATAGTAGTAAAACAGCAGGCTTGGTGCTGGGCTCAGCTTCTGTTGGTACCAGAACATGACTTCATGATTCAGATTCTGAGAACAACTCAGGGTCACTGGTTTTCCCATCCTGGTAACAAGGTACCCTGGGTTCTGGATGACCATGGCACCTATGTGACCTGCAGAGGAGGTGGAAGATTTAGAGACAGAGTGAAGAAGGAGAGTCATGTTACCCATAAACGAAAGGCACAGACCTGGGGACAGGATAGCTTTAGTCAAAGATGTCCTTTCTGACCGGGACTCACCTGCTCCAAGGAGACAAAAGGCCACACAGTGGAGAAGCCTGGGACCCATGGCAGGGCCGGGACAGGAATGAGACTCTGATCTCTGGGTTGAGAGGTGGGAGTTCGGAGAGTCCCTGGTCCCTCATAGGCATATCTGCCTGTGATGTCGATTTCACCAGGGCAAGGGCACTCCTCGCTGTGATACTGTACATAGCTTCGTGTTTGGCAGGGGCATCTGGGCTTGGCTTGATCAGGTATAAAGCAGATGTGATGGTCCCTTATTTGCCTCTGTTCCTATATCTGCTCCATTTCATCCTGGCCTCTCCATCTCACTCCGCGTTTCTTTTATCCTATAAGATAGTTCGAGGTTCCTCAACACATGAATAACTTTTGCTAAAGTCTCACTTATAAACCTGTTGAGATAATGTCTGTTTTGCTATCCACATCACGGATGGATGACCGATGTTTGCAAGCCATCCTCACCTTGATGCAGAAATCAAGTCCTGGAATCCCTCTATTTATGTCCACTTTTCAGAGAGTATCAAGGAACTTTTCTACACCTTGTGGTCATCAGTGACGCCAGAACGCCTCCTTGTGGCCAGTAGAAATGTGCCTAGCAGCAGCCTTCCCCCACTGGCCCGAGGAAATCTGTGCAAAGGGTGATATGCATCAGCGCTTAGAGATGTATCTAGTTCTTCATTCTGCTCCGACTGGATCCAGAGCCCTCAGGCCACCATACCAGTACACTAGCAAGCCTCACCAACACGCCAGAGCTCTACTGTGACAACTGGACCTGACCTCACAAATGTTCAGGATTGGCTGACACACATCTGTATTTAGTGCTAACCTGTGCTTTTTACGTTAAAAAATCAGACCCTACAGATAAAGGAAAATCAACTTTATGATAATTGACCTGGTTATTCCACTCAAAAATGGGGTTTTTAAAGTGTTTGGAAATGGATTTGTGCTAGACAAATGAAACTTAAACTTATTATCCCCATTACCACTATTATCAGAGAACAACCTACAAACCAGGAGTAAGTGCATTTTGATTCACTATTCTTATTTCCATCAGGGAGACTTGTGTATCTTGCGATAAAAGGGCATATAAAGATGTGGCCACAATCAGCATCACAATTCCTTTTAGATCAGAGCAGCAAGATAGGCAAGAGTCTGCTGTGTTTTACACCAGGATAACACACACACACACACACACACACACACACACACACACACACACGCTAAAAAAAATAGATTTACATATGGATTGGGAATTTGGGATTAGCAGATGCAAACTATTATATATAGAATGGATAAACAACAAGGTCCTACTATACAGCACAGGGAACTATATTCAATATCCTGTGATAAACCATAATGGAAAAGAATGTGTAAAAGATGTGTGTATATATATAACTGAATCACTTGGTTGTACAGTAGAAATTAACACAACACTGTAAATCAACTATACTTGAATAAAATAAATTAAAAAAAATAGATTTGTATAGATTGAGTTCTGTGTAAGGAGCCCCAGAAATACCCCAAATCACAGATATCCCCACCCAAGTTTTCTTGAAATACTCTTGTATTTCAAGGGTTAATTCTGGTTCTTCCTCTCCTGTCTTCCTTGGGGGAGGAGGCACAGGGAAAGTCTGTTCAGGGCTGCCATGAGTTGAGAGGAGTGGGGAGGGTGCGGTTTTGCACAGCAAGGACAGGCTCTGAAGCACTGTGCCTCAGCTACTGGCACAGAAATAAACTCCCGAGTCGTCCAGCTCTGAGGGGTGGATCCTCAGACTGGACGATTCCCCTTCAGTCCTTTCCGCTGAGAATCGGTCTTTGGGCATCCCTGAGTCATCCTGCATAGACTCTTTTAGGAAGCATATCGGGAACTTCATTTCTTTCCCCACAGCACATTGGTACAAAAAAAGGATAATCATGTCCAGAAATTGGGTCACATCTCAGATTCACGGCCTGTCCCTTCTCTACGACCCTGTGGCTGGGGGACTGGGAGACTCCAGCTGAGATGTGTCCTGTGGGAAAAGACAAGAACATCCATGACAAGAATGGACAGGAAAAGGGCCAAGTGGAGATTTTCACATATCTCAGGACTCACTTGCTCCCAGGAGATAAAGGGACACTAAGCTGAGAAGCCTGGAAACGATGGCAGGATCCAGATGAAAATGAGACCTTTCCCAGATGAGGGAACTTGTACGTATGAGCAGAGATGGAAGCAGATCCATGTCCTGGTGGCCCTCTAAGGTGTGGGCAGGCAGTGACATCACCCTGTTAGCAGACGGCCACAGTCTCAGGAGCTCCCTCTAGGGAAATAGAAGCATAGAAGAAAGAGCACGTTTTCTCCAAAGGTTGCCCCTTGAGGGGTGATGAGGAAGACCTGATACCAATAAAAATTGGCCTGTTTATGCATTTACTAGGTATTGACCTCATATGTGTTCAACCTTTGCCTCCGTGGTTACCTTGCTTTCTCCTCTTCCATCTGTGTCAAATCTCCCTGTGTCTCCCTCTTATACAGACACATGATCTCATTAGGGCCCAGCTGGCTAATCCCAGATAATCACCCCTTCTCAAAAATCTTAACTTAATCACACCTGTAAAGTCCATTTCTGCCATCTAAGGCAACATGCACAGGTTCCAGGGATGAAGACATGGGTATCTTTGGGGGTGGGGGGCTGGGGGTTATTCTTCAGCCTACCACACAATACAAAATGTCTTGCTGATCAGTTTGGAAATTTTTATGGGTATCGTTTTCCTGTAACACTAATGAGTCAACTTTATATCCTTCGTGTATAAATCTGTAACTGGCATTCTCTTCACTGTTAAGCTTCAGTGTTTGTTAGCTCGCAGAAACTAGCGATGGCAGAGTCAGTGTGACCCCAGCATATCTGGGGGCTGTGTGCAAAGGGGACAGAAGGGGAGCCTCAGAGAAGCATCAGGGCAGCCTTGGGGGTGGATTTCTGCACTTCAGGCTTCGGCTCAGCCTGCCTTGCCCCGCCTGATGTTTAGGAAGCACTGGAACAGAGACCAAGAAGAAGCAGCTGCGTCTGGGTCTGTCTGAGTGCTCTGAGCTCGGGAAGCAAGTACAATTAACAGCAACATGACAAGCTGGCTTAGTAGGGACTCCGGAGACCCAATGCTGGAGAATTTATTTCTCATGAGCTGTAAAGATACTACGGTTCCTCTATACCCTTCACCCAACTTTCCTTAATGTTAACATCATGCATAACCATGATACTTTGCTCAAAACCAAGAATTTAACATTGCTACAACTCAGCTACAGGCTGAACTCAGATTTCCCTAGTTTTTCTACTGTTCTGTTCCAAGATCTAATCCAGGATACCACATAGCATTTGTTATGTTTCCTTAGACTCCTCCAACCCATGAGAGTTTCTCAGTCTGTTCTTGTTTTTAATGATTTTCACACTTTTGAAGATCACCGGTCAAGTATTTTGTAGAATACTTTTCAAACTGGGTTTATCTGATGCTTACTCAATCTTAAACTGAAAGCTCAGTGGGTGACATTTACCCTTAGCCATGGACTGTCACCCTCTGTGAGAAATTTGTGAGAAATGCCAGGCACCAGGCCCCAACTGCCTTCCCACCAAACGTTTCCTAATGTGATGGCTTGTTACATTCTGTTCTTGCCTTCCCTAGGGACAGGAGAACACCAGACCCCCGTGCTGCTAGGGGCGGAGCCTAGGAAGACTTTTACTCAGGACACAGCATGGCTGGGGGCTGGAGCCAGAAGGGGAAGCGGAGGTTTTCTGCATGGGGTGGGGTGACTCTGCAGCACTGTGTCTTTGCTGCTGGCACAGAGGTACGTGGCTGAGTCCCCAGGTTCTGTGGGCTGGATCTTCAGAGTGGAGAATGATGCATTCGGCATCTTAGCTGAGAATCGGTCCTTGGGCATCCCTGAGTCGTCCATAGGAGCTAGGTTGAGGAAGTAAATCAGAAACTCCAATCCCTGCACCAAGGTCTGTCTGTACCAATAAAGCACAGTGTGGTCTGAAATCGGCTCACAACTCAGAGTTACTGCGTGTCCCACTTCTGTCACCTCATGCCTGGGTGTCTGGGTGACTCCAGCATCTGTGGGCTCTGTGAAAGAATTTGGAAACAGAATACGAAAAATACTGGAGTCACAATAAGGAAACCCTACATGAAGACGCTGAATATTCCGAGGACTCACCTACTTGCAGGAGACAAAGGGCCACACAGCACAGGGCTCGGATGCCCATGGCAGGATGAGAACAATGTGGAATTGTCCAGACCGGGGCCCCTGTGCAAACGAGCAGAGAAGTGCATTTGGGACGGCTTATCCCCACAAATGTGTTTGTCAGTGACACCACTGAATGAGCCAACCCCCGCCCCCTCCCCCCAGGCCACAACTCAGAAGCTCCCTTCAGAGAAGAAGTCCGCATCTCCAGGAGAGGAATCAGGAGGGACTGAACTCAATTACAATTGATCTAAGATAGAGATTTACCCATCCAGAGGCTCCCTGCAGAAGTTTTGATATTATCAATTCATACTGCCTTCTCTATACAATCTCTTAGCTAGAGCCTGCCAACTATTTCCGTTTGAACCTCAAACTCCAAGTATTTAAAGATGAATTCATTGTCTCGTTGCAAGCCAGCTTCTCTGTGAACCCTCATATTCCTCTCACTGGTGGCTAGATGCTCCTGGTCATATCACACTCCAAATCATCCATCAGTTAGGAGGTGGGCTCTGGGCTCTCCAGGAAAAACAAGAATAGCAACTGCATTGTTAGGGCTTCAGGGACCGAACTGATGCCTGGAGAACTGATTCAATTTGAAAGCTCTTTTTTTTTTTGCAGTGAAAGACCTTTCTGGGTTCATTTATCCTTGAGCACTATTAAATTCTCAAAGCCCATAGCATAGAATTTCCCTCATTTCTCTATCCCCACCATGAAATAAGCAGAGGATTTTCATGTTCTCCTTGCAAATCAAATTCTCTATAGTTGATTTAAATTGTATTCTAACTCCTAGAAAAGCTCAATGTTTTTAAATGAACACTGGGCCCTTTCCCTATAAAAGGGGTCTGCTGCCACAAACCCACTCCCTCTCACGGTTGAGGTTATGAAAAGCTGAGGGAAGCTTTCTGTTTACTGGGTTGTTCAAGCAAGTTATTTGTTGACCAGGAAGAAGGACCAGTTCAAATCCATATTTTGTGATTAGCACAGAGACATACTGTTGAGTCTTCTGAACCCGAGGAGCACATGCCAATTTTAAAGAGAAGATAGTTTACAGGCTGGATTTTGTTACCAGAGGTGCCTGTTTCCCTCGTGGGTTCCATCCCCTGGGTTTCTGTTGGACCCTGAATGTAAAACTGAGGCCGTTATTGTATTTTTATAAAAGGCCATTGTTTGTTCCTTCCTCGTTACCAGGTACCTATAGGCATGGTAGATAGAACGATGACTCCACAAAGAACTCCATGCCTGATCCCTGGAACTGTGGATGTGTCACATTGCGTATCAAGGGGGAAGGAATTCAGGTTCTAAATGGAATTAAGGTTGCTAATCAGCTGACCTTAATATAGGGAGGCTAGACTGGATTTTCCAGGTGGGCCCAATGTAATCACAAGGGCCCTAAAATGTGGAAGAAGAAAGAAGAGTCAGGGTTACAGCGATGCAGCATGAGAAAAGACTGGATCCATCATTGTTGGCTTTGAAGATGGAAGGGCCCACTGGTGGAGAAATCTTGGTGGCCTCTAGAAGCTGAAAAAAGCAAGAAAACAGATTCTCCCCTCCAGCCTCCAGAGGAAGGCAGCCGGGCTGACACCTTGTTTTAACCCACTTAGACCCATTTTGGACTTCTGACCTTCAAAACTGTAAGATAATAAACTTGTATTGTTTTAAGCCACAAAATGTGCGGAAATTTGTTAGAGCAGCAATAAGAATCTAATAAATTACAGTATCCTTGGGACTCATGAGTGAAAGAGGCCGTAGCTAGATACCAGATACAAGGGGGAGACTGAGGTTTAATCACACAGTAAGAACTTGAAATCAGGCCAAGGGAAGCCCAGGCAAAAGACTTCTTATCTCTGCCAGACCACATCTGCTTCCAAGAGACACATCGGAGTCTGACAAAACTCCATCGTGCATCTTCCTGCTGAGAGCAAAAGTTCTTGGGGAGAAATTCTGTTGTTCTGATCCGCCCCAGTCCCTGCCTGACACATGGATTTGCTGGTGGTATCACTGTGGTTGTCAGCTCCCTGGGGCCAGGGTCCCTCTGATGAGGTCCAGGGTAGCACCTGCTGTTCTCCCGGCCCTACCCTCTAAGTACAGCAGAGCCGGTGGGCTGGCCTGGGCTGGTTTGGTTCAGGCTCACTAGGCTGCTCTGACCCTCAAACTGCTTCTCTGCTCTTCCCAACCCAGAACGTGCAAGCTTCACCACCCAGCTCCTTGTGCAGCCATGTCTTAAGCAAACTTGGAGGAATGCCCACTGCAAGCATACCTACCATTCAAAGCCGGCTCAGAGCTCCAGTCAGAGCAAAACCCACCTACACAGCAGAGGAAGAAGGGTTGGTCTCTATTTCCTTCATTCTCAGCCATTATTCAAGACACCTGCAACTCCCTAACTCTAAACCCAACCCTATGGTTTCCCTTAATGCCATCCTTCCAGGCCACATAGATGCTAGATGACAATGAAGCCACAGTGTCTCCTAGTGGCCGGTGGGCAGAAGCAACACAAATATGCTGTCTGCCCAGCACATAAGGGGGGTTGTGTGTTGTTCCATTGAGTACAGGGGGTGTGGGTATTATGATTTGTTGGTGTTAGAGGGTCAATAAATAATATTGACTTATTATGGCTTAAGACGGAACCACCTGTGAGTTAGACATCAGAGTCAGGCAGAGATAATAACATCAGTTTTGATATTGGTAAATAACAGGGCTCAGATGTGAAACCAAATGGGCTGGTTAACACTATGCTGAATCAGAATTTAACTCACTTTCTCTCCCCTCCAAACTACAGGCCGACCCTCTATGGATAAGAAAGTTCTCCACTATTCTTAGTGCATGTTGAGAAAACACCAAAGAATCTATCTCTTTTCTCTGTAGCCAGGAACAAGGCAAGAAGATGAGAGACTAAAGAAGATAAAGAGATTAAGTAAGACAATCTATTTCCCTTCCCATAGAGAAGATTCAGCAAGGAATAGGAAGATTAGAACAGGAGGATTACTTTAGGGAAGTCCCCGAAAATGGGAAATGTCAAATAAAGTGTTGTCCTAGGAAACTGGGCTTAAGGGGAGAAGAAAGATAGACACGTCAGTTATTCTTCCCAATTCCAACAATTGCTCCTTGAGGATACTCGCAGAAAAACAGCACAGATGTGTCCTGACAGCATAGCAATTAAACACATTCCAAGTCCGTTCTGTACTCTGTGATCAAGTCTACATAGTCACTTCCTATTTCATTTCCCATCCTGCCACATGGTCCAATGGAACATCAGAGGTTATGCAATGAAAGTAAAAAAAAAAAAAAAGAAAAATTTAAAACTCCAATAATAAAAATGACAAAAACAAATAGATGTCTCAATTTGATTATAAATACCCTTTAAGTTTTTAAAAGAAATACTTTGGTTGAAATTAAAGTTCAAGTGTAACATCTCTATGTCGTTTAAGTTAAATATCAAAGAAATCTCAGACTAAGAATCTAACATTAATTGGTTTTTTATTTAAAATTCCAAATAAAATTCTTTTGACTTTAATTCCAGTAATTATAAATGAGAGCACTCAAGTTAACCCTTCTTTGTTGTCTAAATAGTTGGGTTAAAAAAAACATCAAAAACTTCAGTTAATTAAAGTCTAAAATATAGTGAGGGATTCTTGGCTGGAATCTTGGAGAGGTGAGCATCTAAGGAGGGGAGCATAGCGGTCCTCTTGCCCTTAAGGACATTTGCCTTCCCTGACTCAGTGCTCGTGAAACTGACCTACAGTCCAGGGGGACAACAGTAAAAGACCAGAATGTACCAAATGTGGGACGTTGAGAAACTCAACGTTCTCTCTTGGTGATCCAGGACACCTCAAACCTTGAATTCCAAATCAGGTAGCCCCGGACTGTTTATACCCCACACAGTTGGCAGAAGCAAAAGTTTCTCTGGTCGATGATCTGTCCATCTTAGATGAAAATTATTCCTACAAATCTAGTGCCTGGCACAAAGTCAAAGATAAACAGATTCATGAAGAGAAATACAAACACCATAAAAATACAAACATCATGACTGAGAAGCAGCAGAGAAAGAAAATCAACAAAAATAGTCCCACAAAGATCTCAGATGTGAAAATTACCAGACACACCCTAAAACAACTCTGTCTCCTATGTTTAAAGAGATAAGATATAATCTTGGAAAATGTCATTAGAGAATTAGTGACATAGGAGATTGGAAAAAGAACCAAATAAAAATGCTGGTGAGGAGATGGTCATCAATGACTGAGGTTTCATCAGACAAGTCAGCTGGATCAAGATATGGGCAGAGCAGTCGAGGAGATATGCTTTGAGTGAATGGACGTATATTATGACTTGCAGTCTTGGTTGGTTAAAGAGAGAAGTGAAACCAGCAGAGACTGAGGGGCAGTGAGCATGCCTTTAGGAGAATCTCAGTAAGCTGCTTTCCAAATAGTTCCAACCAATGCTTCAGAAAGATTTCTAGAATTATCTTAGAGAATCCAGGCAGAAGTTAGGGTAGAGGATACATTATCAGAGGGAGCAATTGGATCGGGGGTAATTGATTGTTTTAGAAGTTCTTACTAAGGAATATTTTAATGTACTAAGGAACTATTTTAATGTACTAAGGCAAACAGCTGGAAATATCCTCAACATGCAGTGTTCAGCTGTGTTGGTTACAGTAACAAACTCCAGAGTAAGAATTTGTTTTGAGCTAAGATTTGAGACTGGTTGCCAGGATACCCATTTGTGTATATTTCTTTGAGGTTGGAAAAGGGCTGAATAAAATAGCTAAAATTATCATCACCACCACCAACATCATTATTATCAACACATTTCCATAAAAATTGGAAAAAGGTGTTTTCCAACCACATACTCTGTGTTGAGACTTTGTTGCCTAAAACTTCCTAAGTAAAAGCAGAGAGAGAAGGAAATCAACTTGAATCATTCAGATGGTGAAAAAAACATCAGCGAGCCTGCTGTTTGCTACACTCATAGAATCGCCATCTGTATTATTCAAGTTTATTGGAGATGTTTTGTGACTGCATATTTTTATAGGAGAAAAACCATCACTAGCCCCCGAGGGCTGAGTCTGTGACAAGTACTTTCAGTTTGGGATTCTTGAGTTTTCACCACAGAACACTTCTAATCCCTGAGTCATAATTATTTTCAAACAACAATTTCGGCTCTCATGTTTTAAGAGATAATGTGTGTCCTCCATTTATATGCATCACAGCTTATCTCTGCAAACCCACTTCTTCCCCTTGCATAATGAGGAGTAAGGGGAGGGCTGTCTGGAGCCGCCGTGAGCAACACAGAGAGGGAGAATCATGAAGTTTGTGCACAGGCAGGAAGGGTCTCTGCAAGGCTGTGGCCAAGCTGCTGCCACAGAAACACACAGCCGAGTCGCCCAGCTCTGCAGGCTGGATCTTGAGAGTGGAGTCTGTTCCTTGGGGCCTCTCTGCAGAAAATCGATTCTGAGGCAACTACAAAACATTTATTTCAGCCTCTTCCTCAAAGAGAATCAGTAGCTCCAGACCCCTTGTAAAGGATACTGTGGCCTGAAATAGGATCACATCACCAAGCCATGGCCTGTCTTTTCTCTGTGATCTTGTGCCTGGGGGATTGGGCGACTCCACCTTCTGTGAGTTCTGTATCAGGAAAAGACAGAATTTGAAAATGGAAAGAGGAGATGATTGAAATAATCACTGGAAAGAGAAAACGCAGAGAGAGCTTGGTGTTCTCAGGACTTACAATTGTACGTTATGTAACAATTATGCCCCCCACCAGGAGACAGAGGGTTTCGCTCAGCAGAGGAGCCTGGAGCCCATGGCAGGGTCAGGGCGGCAGTGGGAGGTTCACCAGCTCAGGGTCCTTGTGAGCATGAGCAGAGGAGGAGGGGCGTCCTTGTCCCCACTGGCAATTCCCATGGTGACATCACTGTCTCTGCAAATGCCCATCGTCTTAGAAACCAACTGTTATTAACTAAAACGTATCTAGACGTTTGTTGAACATGTTCATAGACTGCATGTGAATTCATCCAACTGTCCTCACACATCGTTCCAGGGCTGAGTGATTGGATCTCCCATCACCATCTTCTAACTCTCTGCTGGATGTTTCTACTTGGATGTGTCAAAGGCGACTCACGTTTGACATATCAGTTAATAACCTTTTTGTGTTATCTGTAATTATCCTTTTCTTTGGAGGTGTCTCTTTTACCAGGTTCTCTATTTTCCCAATCAGATGAGCTTAGACAAGGTAAAGCCGGAGTAATTGCCACCGCTTTATCCTAGAAGCACAGTGAACTAACTGACACAATTGAAGGTAGAGGGATAAAATGATGCCCTGAGTGTAGATTTGAGCTGGAAGCTTTTATTCTGTCTGAAGGTCAAAGACCAGTTCCCTCTTTGCTTTCACTCATCTGCATGATGCATTCAGAGAACTCTCTTATCCCTGAAAATACCAGGATGGATACAGTAACAGTAAATACAAAATTGAACTGACCTTCTGGAATCTTAAAAAACATAGCATAACATACAATTGAATTTCACTGGTTAGTATCTGACTTTTTTTTTTTAACAGGTCAACATTTGTTCTGAAACATTTCTTTTCATTGTCTGAGTGGTGAGGTAGAAAGGGTTAGAGGACTGGAGAAGGCCCCAAGAGTTGGTATGAAACACGAAAACAAGGAAATGTGTGTCAGAGAGGTGGAAACAGTAGAGTCGTGTTCTCAGAGATAATCTTCTGAATACCCACAATGTAGGGCTTACATGCCAACGCTATCAAGTTAAGACCCACAGATGTAGAACTATCAGAACCATCCGTTTCCCTCGTAAATTCTCTATTATTGAGATAGAAAAGCTGCTGGTCTGAGTCCAACTTATGTTGGTACCAGTTAATCATCCCATGATAGGAAGTTTCTTCACTTTGAGGTGTCACTACTTGTCCCATCCTTGTGCCCAGGGGTTAAAAGTTCTGAGCGATGGCAGCGTTCAGGGTGGCAGGAGACAGGGCTGATCAGGCTACATACAAAATGCTTGCAGTTGAGGCTTGCCCATTCCAGAGGAGAAATCCCTGCTGCGTTCCCGGGCCTCACCTGCTTCCTGGGCAGCACTGAACAAATCCAAAACAAAATCCAGGCAGGGATGGGGCATCTTACTGCTCAAGGGAGGAAAGGCAGGAGTTCTGGGAGATCTGATACTTATTAAGGATATTTGCAGTGTCTTAGCCAGTAATTTGAGACTAGCCTAGACAAGGTCTAGAATTATCTACTCTCCTCCCCTGCATTTCCCTTACATCATCCTATACAGCATCTAGGACACACAACTAGTGGGGGTTAAGTTTGGGGTACAGGTGTATATCTAGAGTTTCTCTGATGGTCTCCCAAGGCAGATGTTTTCAATCTCATGGGTCCCTGAGAATTCGGCCGGCTCCTGGCTCTTCTTTGTCTACACCCCCAGCAGGGTCAGAAGATTCTCCACTCGGTGATTTGCTCCGTTTTTACGGTACAGGTTCACTGCTAAGCAGAACCCACCTGCATCCATAAGGGAAGAAGAGTCTCCATTTAATTCCTCACATTCCACTGGCCACTCACATCTGCAAACCAGATGCTGGATGCAAGGATGAAGTTGCACTTTTCCTGCCTCAATTTCTAAGGCAGAACTAAGCCCTGTTTCAAAAACATCTACAAATTTAATGTGATCCCTATCAAATTACCCATGACATTTTTCATAGAACTAGAACAAATAATCCTAAAATTCGTATGGAAACACAAAAGACCCAGAATTGCCAAAGCAATCCTGAGAAAAAAGAACAAAGCAGGAGGCATAACCCTCCCAGACTTCAGACAATACCACAAAGCTATAGTAATAAAAACAGCATGGTATCAGCAACAAAACAGATAAATGGATCAATGGATCAGAATAGAGAGACCAGAAATAAACACGCACACCTACAGTCAATTAGTCTTCGACAAAGGAGGGAAGAATATCCAACGGAGAAAAGACAGTCTCTTCAGCAAGTGGTGTTGGGAAATCTGGACAGCTACATGTAAACCAATGAAGTTAGAACATACCCTCACTCCATACACAAAAATAAACTCAAGGGCTTCCCTGGTGGCACAGTGGTTAAGAATCTGCCTGCCAATGCAGGGGACATGGGTTTGAGCCCTGGTCTGGGAAGATCCCACATGCCGCAGAGCAACTAAGCCCATGCACCACAACTACTGAGCTTGCACTCTAGAGCCTGCGAGCCAAAACTACTGAACCTACGTGCCACAACTACTGAAGCCCAGGCACCTAGAGCCTGTGCTCTGCAACAAGAGAAGCCACCACAATGAGAGGCCTGTGCACCTCAACAAAGAGTAGCCCCTGCTCGCCACAACTAGGGAAAGCCTGTGCGCAACAACAAAGACCCAACACAGCCAAAAATAAATAAATTAAATAAATAAATTTTAAAAAAAATTCAACCTCCCCCAAAATAAATAAATAAACCCAAAATGGCTTAAAGATTTAAATGTAGGACATGACACCATAAAACTCCTAGAAGAGAACATAGGCAAAACATTCTCTGACATAAATTGTACCAAAGTTTTCTTATGTCAGTCTCCCAAGGCAATAGAAATAAAAGCAAAAATAAACAAATGGGACCTAATCAAACTTATAAGCTTTTGGCATTTTCTCACCTCCTGAGATGGCCCACACTCTGTCTGTGGAGTGTGTTTCTCCCTAAATAAATCCACTTCTTACCTAAAAACAAACAAACAAACAAAAAACCAACTTATAAGCTTTTGCACAGCAAAGGAAACCATAAACAAAATGTAAAGACAACCTACGGACTGGGAGAAAATATTTGCAAATGATGCGATTGACAAGCTCTTAATTTCCAAAATATACAAATAGCTCATACAACTCAATAACAAAAACCAAACAAACAAATCAAAAAATGGGCAGAAGTCCTAAATAGCCATTTCTCCAAAGAAGACATAGAGATGGCCAATAGGCATATGAAAAGATGTTCAACATCACTAATTATTACAGAAATGTAAATCAAAACTACAATGAGGTACTACCTCACACTGGTCAGAACGGCCATCATTAAATAGTCTACAAATAACAAATGCTGAAGAGAGTGTGGAGAAAAGAGAACCCTCCTACACTGTTGGTGAGAATGTAAATTGGTGCAGCCATTATGGAAAACAGTATGGAGGTTCTTCAATAAACTAAAAATAGAGTTGCCATATGATCCAGCAATCCCACTTCTGGGCATATACCCAGACAAAACTATAATTCAAAAATATACATGGGCCCCTATGTTCATAGCAGCACTATTTACAATAGCCAAGACATGGAATTAACCTAAATGTCCATTGACAGATGAATGAATAAAGAAGATGTGGTGCATATACACAATGGAATACTACTCAGCCATTAAGAAAGAATGAAATAATGCCATTTGCAGCAACATGGATGGACCTAGAGATTATCATACTAAGTGAATAAGTCAGAAAGAGAAAGACAAATACCATATGATATCAATTATATGTGGAATCTAAAATATGACACAAATGAACTTATTGACAAAACAGAAACAGACTCACAGACATAGAAAACAGACTTGTGGTTGCCAAGGGGGAGGGTGGGTAGAGGAGGGATAGATTGGGAGTCTGGGATTAGCAGACTCAAACTATTGTATATAGAAAGGATAAACAACACGGTCCTACTGTATAGTACAGGACACTATATTCAATATCTTGTAATAAACCATAAGGGAAAACAACATGAAAAAGAACATACATATGTAACTGAATCACTTTGCTGTACACCAGAAACTAATACAACATTGTAAATCAACTATGCTTCAATAAATAAATACATACATAAATAATTTAATTAATTAGTTATTTAATTAAATACAAAAAAATCCCCATCTGCTTCTCCATCCAAAACCAATGCCTTCCGATGGCCGGTGGCTTGGGGTCACTGAGGCCCTTCATCCAATGGCCCAGGGAGCCTGGTGCAACTTGTACACTATTTGCACTAGAACTGGGGCTGACACCAGGCAGTGTTTGTGAAGGTAGGTCCTCCCGGCTCCTTCTGTTCCTCCTGTTTCCTCATTATGCTAATACATACTGTCCAACTACAACTTGGGATAAATACTACTTTTCCTCCATTTCCACTCAGTCAACTTCCCAAAGTTTGTGAGTGTTTGACTATCCTTTAGAACACTCAGCCTCTCTTGACACAGAGAAAATGGTCCTGTGAGGCTGTTATATAAAGACAGTGAAAGGAACCTAAGTAATTTGAGTATTTTGGTAATTTATCCAGAAGTGCTGTTGTCAGAGTATATCCCACAAAATGTTCTCTGATATAGCTGTAATTTTCTTTCATTTATTTTATTTTTGGCTGTGTTGGGTCTTCGTCGCTGCGCACAGGCTTTTCTCTGGTTGCGGCGAGCGGGGGCTACTCTTCGTTGCGGTGCGCGGGCTTCTCATTGCGGTGGCTTCTCTTGTTGCGGAGCACAGACTCTAGGCACGCAGGCTTCAGTAGTTAATGCACACAGGCTCAGTAGTTATGGCTCGCGGGGTCTAGAGTGCAGGCTCAGTAGTTGTAGCGCACGGGCTTAGTTGTTCCGCGGCATGTGGGATCTTCCCAGACCAGGGCTTGAACCTGTGTCCTCTGCATTGGCAGGCGGATTCTTAACCACTGTGCCACCAGGGAAGCCCTGTAATTTTCTTTTCTAGTGTAAGAGAGTTTCCAGTAATCGGTACTTTTACTCAAATTTCAGACTATCACTCTTTTGAAAATTTTCCAGTCTGGTAAGTTTGAGGTCGTAACTTACTGTTTCAGTTTGCAATAGTTTGACTCTAAGTAAGGTTGCGAATGTATTCACATGTTTAGTGAGAATTCATGTTACCTAGAATTACCTAGATTAAGTACTGCCATTTTTACTGGGTCGTCTTTTCCTTATTAAGTAATAAGAATTATTTATTCATTTTCGATACTAACTCCAATAGACAAGGTCAGCTATGCTACAGAAAATAAAACAAACCTTAAAATCCCAGTGGTTTAACTCTAGAACATTCTCTTCCCCATGACCATGCAGTCCAGTGTGGCATGAACAGCTTCTTTCTGTGGTTGTCCAGCAAATTATGATCCAGGGAGGCAGGCTGCTTCCACCGTTTAATTAGCCAGCCTCTACTGGGGACCTTCCAAGTTCCCCAAAGCATGGCAAAAGAGAGTTGAAGCGTGCCCATGCAGAAAGAAGCTAATACAGCAGGTCTGAGACTGCTGTGTCTAGAAAGCCTGCTTGCAAGTCTGGCCTTTGGCTGGCATCTGGGAACTTGGCTGGTGAACAGCTATCTATATTGATAGAAAGTTTTCTTGAGAAGAGTATTTCACGGTGCCTGGACCATTGGTGTGAACGACATAGTTTACGCTGAACACTGGACTTCCTTCTGGGAGACTAGATTTTCCATTCGTGATAGGCAGTGGGTGCCTATGGGATCAGCTCCCAGTAAAACCTTGGGCACTGAGTCCTCGGTGGGCTCCCTTGGCAGAAATATCATACGCACGTTGCTGCATTTTTCTTGCTGGGGGAAGTGTGAGCTCTGTGTGAGCCCTCCCAGGAGGAAGACAGCGTAAGGAAGCCTGTGTACGGATGGATTCTTCCAGACTCCATGTCTTTTTCCCTTACGATCTGCCACTGAATATCTCCTTGGTCACTAATAAATCTTAGCCATGACTACAACTCTATGCCATATCCCGTGAGTCCTTTTAGCAAATCTCCAAATGGGAGGATACTTGGAGACCCCATCAAAGTGCCACAGAACATTATAAAGGGCATGGCTTGAAACTGGCTTACATAATTTTCACGCACATCCCATTGCTTAGAACCTAGTCTTAGGTTCCCAATCCTCCAACTATAGTGATGTTGGAATCACATCGGAGCCACAGGAATTTGGTGAGCACGAACGGTCTCTGTCACACTGATTCTTTATCATCTGTCTGCAGTCTTCATGTCTTTTCCCAGTCTGTGGCTTACCTTTTCATTTTTTACAGTGTGTTCTGATGTACAAGAGTTTAATTGAATGCAACTCACATTATAAATATTTTCTTGGTAGTTTGTGTTCTTTTGTGTCTCCATTTAAAAAAAAAAAAAAACCCTTCCTCAGATGAATGCCCCAGAATATTTTTTCTTAATTTCTCCTAGTAAAATTTAATTTTGCTCTTCACAATTGATTAAGTATACCTGAAATAGATTTTCATGTAAAGAATGAAGTAGAGAGTTAGAAAGAAGAGGGAGGGATATATGTTTAGTGAGAGAGAAATAGCCTATAGAAATAGCCTTAGGATGGCAAAGAACGTGGCACAGAAGAGGAAAAAACTAAATGTGGATGCATGTGGCTGGAGCAGGGAAAGTCAGGGGAAACTTGTGCAAGACGATAGTGAGGGACAGACAGAAGGCAAATCTTATAGGCCCTTGTAGGGCTATTGCCCAGTAGAAGAAAGGCAGCCAGGAGCAGAGACCATGTGAGTGAAAATTTCTTTTTTTCTTTAATATGTATTTATTTATTTCTGGTTGCGTCATGTCTTGGTTGCAGCATGTGGGATCTTTCGTTACGGCGCATGGGCTCTCTAGCTGTGACGCACAGGCTTAGTTGCTCCGCGGCATGTGGGATCTTAGTTCCCCGACCAGAGATTGAACCCGTATCCCTTGCATTAGAAGGCAGATTCTTAACCTCTGGACCACCAGGGAAGTCCCAGTGAGTGAAGGTTTCTGACTTGTAAGGTGAAGGATAGTAGAGGATGGGGTACGCAGTAGATGAAGACGTCACAAAGCTCACAGGGGAGAGAAAGATGTGGGCCTTCGAGATTATCAAGGGGATCTTCACGTATCTCAACTAAAGATGCGTTTTCCTTTCTGCAAGCAGAGGGGACCTCAGAAGAGAGAACCAGCTAGCTATAGTGTCGAGTTGACCTGCAGTCCGGCTAAGACTGGCATGGGGCAGACTTCAGCACTGAGAGTCACACTGCCCACTGCCGTCCAGCCCCCATGCTGGCAAGAACTCTGTGCCTTTGATGGAGACAGGGGCTTCTGAGGGTTTGGGCCAGACCTCACGTGTGCAGGCGACCCTCAGTCTTTCTAGCTACGCTTTATGTGCAGAGAGGAAGCAGCTGTGTGGTGCTGTGGAGTCACTGCTGGCACAGAAGTACACAGATGTCCGGGAGGGGATAACAGACTCCAGGGTCAGGGGGAAATCCTCTGTTTTTGATCTCGAGACGTTGTACCCGTCAGGGATTTCTCCTTTCTCAATGATGCCAACACCATAGGAGTAATGGATCAGCCTCAGCCCATGTCCCAGGTCTTGTCGGTACCAGTACATATAGTCATGGCTATCAGTCTGGTGACATTCCAGAGTCACTGTCTCTCCTGTCACCGTGATCTTGTATCTTGGTTCCTGGGTGATCCCGGCCTCCACAGGTCCTGTAATAGACAGAGCTGATGTCATCCCAAGAGGAAGGCTAGTATTGAGGTCTTGAGAATTCCAGGGACGGGAGCCCACCTGTACTCACCAGCCCACAGAAGATAAAGAGCCACACAGAAGAAGAGCCTGGTGACCCTTTCCGGTCCTGGACAGAAGCTCATGTCATCCAGTTTTGTTTTGGGGAAACAGAACTTGGGCTCTTGGGAAATCCTTGGCCGTCCAGTGGTTAGGACTCAGCACTTTCACTGCCGTGGTGTGCCTGGGCTCGACCCCTGGTCTGGGAACTAAGCTCCCACAAGCCTCGAGGCCCGGCCAAAACAAAGACTTGGGCTCTCAGTAACTCAGTGATGTCACTGTCCTTGACACATGCTTGAGCTGCAGAGCTCAGCTGCCACAGCCCTTCCCACAGGAACAAGTCAATAATACATATAAAGTTGAACAGCTCAGAACAGGAAGAATTAGTAAGTCTGCTTTAAAAAGAAATCTTATGTCTCTACGCTTTTTCCCTGCCTTTTAGTAAGGAAATTTTTTCTTCTCTGCATAATAAAATTCCTTATTTGGACGCTGTTAAAATTTTTCATATTTCTGTAGACTAAGAAATATTCTCATGGCAGTCCTGGTACTTTTGTGACTTCTCTGCTCAAAATTTTACTAGTTTTTTTCCCTTTGCCTAAACTCTGGATAATTGACTATCAGCCAACAGTGATCTTTTCATTTAAAAAGAACTACCTGATATCCAGAATGTTTTCAGTCTCAAGGTCAAAGTCATTGGAATTTGAAGAATTGTTTACATTGGGAACCCCACTATCCGTGCTCAGGTCTCTATATCCTTGGGGATAAGAGTCCTCCCTTTTTTTCCAATGAGGCCATGGAGGACTAGACCACTTACCCCCGTGACCGTGCTTTCTGTGAAAAAGAAAGGAGGCGCATTAGCAATGAGGATGAGAGACCCATCCAGAGGTACACATGCGTGATGCCTCCAGGGTCACAGGGAAATGTTCTGTCTCCATTTGGAAGGTCTCATACACACCAAATGAGAGAATATTGATTGAATCATATTTTATTATATTGAATCATAAATTGCTGTAGTGCAAGACTTACAGCTAGACAATATCAGGGCATACTGTCATTTCAAACATAGGTCATGTGAGTGTGTGTGGCTCCCCTATTTCTGTGATTATATATCTCCATGTTATCTGGATGGGTAATTCGTATAATCACACAATAGTGAGAAAGGATATGGAATCCAAAATCAGAGACAAGAAGGAGGCTGACATAGCACTGCATGGAAATGCTTGTGACTGGGGTCTGGCAAACTTGGGGAAGGGCTTTCCCATCTATGCCCAGGACCCACGTTGTCCCAGGGACCAAGAGCCTCACAGCAAAGCAGCCTACTGACTATGGCTGGGTGTGTGCAAAAAAAGGGAGTTTTTCAGCGAGGACTCACATTCTTTGGGGTAGGGTGCATGGAGTCCTAGGAAGCCGAGGATTGTTCTCATGCTAAGGTATGATCTACCTATAATATTAATATTCTCAACAATACTCTAATTTTTTTAGGGAAATAAGTATTTACCAGGAATATTTCCTTTTTATTTTTAAATTAATTATCAAGTCACAAATTCGGTGTTTCTGAAAACATACACCTCATCTAGAAGCTTTGTCTGTTTTTTGGTTTTTAGGTTTTTTTGTTTGTTTTCTTTGTTTTTGCACTGGTGTTTCTAGGCACCTGGAACAGTCTAGAACAGTATCTACACACAGTAAGTAGTGAAGAATAGACTGGCCATGAAGTCAGTGAAGAATAAAATAACTTCAGGCCTTCTCAATTGCACAGAAACTTTCCAATACTTTAAAATTTTTTTTCTATTCTCTTTTTCAAAGAACACCCTAACATTTGATAAGGTTTAGGCCGCACCAAAACCTGGATCTACTCTGCATTCAATAAGTGTTTGTTGAATGACTGAAGAAAAAAAATGATTATCTGAGTCCAGGCCGACTCTACGTTCGTAAACATAACTCTAGTCTATTCAGTTGCAAATATCAATAGGTTCAGAGCTTTAAGGCAGCAGAGACCATGTAAGTCTGTTGGGAATTCAAAATAAACCAAAATGAATTGAGAAAGGTTCATTCATATATGTTATGTAAGATTTTTTGAATGACTGAATGGCAGTATGAAGAAAAGAAAAATGGTGGTCTCTTCCAAAGAGAAGGGTCTTCTTTTTTATTTATTTATTTATTTATTTATTTATTTATTTATTTTATTTTTGGCTGCGTTGGGTCTTCGTTGCTGTGCGCGGGCTTTCTCTAGTTGCGGTGAGCGGGGGCTACTCTTTGTTGTGGTGCATGGCTTCTCGTTGCGGTGGCTTCTTTTGTTGCAGAGCACAGGCTCTAGGCACGTGGGCTTCAGTAGTTGTGGCACGCAGGCTCAGTAGTTGTGGCTCGTGGGCTTAGTTGTTCTGCAGCACGTGGGATTTTCCCGGACCAGGGCTCAAACCTGTGTCCCCTGCATTGGCAGGCGGATTCTTAACCACTGGGTCATCAAGGAAGCCCGAGAAGGGTCTTCTGATGTGACATCATTCCATCACTGTCAGAGAGCAGGGAGAATGAAGCAGGGAAGGAGAAAACCAGGATAAGGCACCATAGTGAAATTATGCTGGGGCAACGGAGATGGATTCCTTTGGGACCTTCTGAGAAGCCCAGGATATGCCTCTCTGAATTATTTCTGAATGCTGACTCTGGAGCTTTTGTCCCCTGGTTCCTGGCCCACAAGGAGCTTTAGCACCCCTTCAGCTCTGGCTGCCCTGTATACAGGCCAAGGGGGCTCCTATGACATCACAGAAGACCCTGGGGCAGAAAGCAGAGGGAACCCCAGCATGCATGTGAAGGGGAGCTGTCAGCATGGGGCAAATGGACGTAGGCTTGCACATAACCCTTAACCGCGGTCAAGGATGAAATCAGAGGTGGGCTGAGGATGTGATGGAAAGGCCTAGAGGCTCCTTGATGGCCGCTCTTCAAGTGAAAGTGTCCCTTCTTCTAGCAGATCTTTCGTGTGACTACTAATGGCTTGGAAGCCGGAATTTTCTGGAAGCACCACACCTTCTTGCATATCAGACTTAATATCAAACAGGAAGGGCTGATCTGAGTCCCATTTTCATTTTCCCTTAAGAGGCAACTCTTTGTGGTTAGTTTCACATAATAAATTATCAGGCAACTGTATTTGCATTTCAGATGACTTTGCGTCTGGAACACAGGTGACTCAGGCAAAAGTAATCCGTGCCTGCCTTTGATCCCAGAATTGCACACAGTCAATAATTGTGCTAGACCACAGTTGTGTCAGAGAGTTAACAGGGAACTAAGATATCTTAAGCCTGTACTTTGTATTATGCAATTTGTTTCGTTTTCTTGCATAAAATCTCGCAAAACAGGTATCATTGGTCTCAGTTTACAAATGGGAAAACTCAGCCAGATCTTTGCCAAGTCACCAGCTCAAGGCAGGTCGGAATAGTCCAAGGCAAAACAGACCAAGGTCTCTGAAGTCAGAACTCTTTTCTCTTTAGCCTCCCAGGTGAAAGATGTTGTGATGATAACTTGTGTCAGAGTCAGTGTTTCTGAAAGGGACTTTTGGGTCAGTGTTCCGATTCTGAAGATGTCCACCTCTACCAAAACGCAGAAGGGAAGCTAAAGCGTGGGTGGGTTTGGGTCCCAGTTCTGAGATTTGTTAGCTGTGCCTGCTTTAGCAAGTTATCTAAACTCTCCAGCAATCAGTTTTTTCACCTGTAACGTGGATACAGCGCTCTATCTCACATGGTTCTTAAAGAAAACTAATCGAAATAACGTACTTAAGTATATGGCACAGAGAAAATGAACGATAAATAAAGGAATTTTCTATAACTTCACCTAAAAAGAGTAGAATGAAAGCAGTCTGCGTTCACTAGTAAACTTGTGCCCACCGTCTGTGAATGGCTACACCGTGCATTTAATAGCTGTGACCCTCAGCTGTTTTCTGCAGTTACTGACCTGGGCAGAAGTAGTAATTTCACATTTTTTGATTGAAAGTGGTCAGACTGAGAGAAAGCTGCAGCCTTTGGGGACCCACCCTCCTCCAAACCCACAATGGGATATCATGGTCCCACCCCATATGGAACTATGACAGGACAAACACATTCCCTGGCTTGAAGTCATAGGTCCTAGAAGCTGGCAGGCTGTAAGCTTATAGTAACAACACACCATGATGTGTGACCTTCCACTACAGCTCAGCCAGTCTTGAGATGGAAGAGACAGTGCTCTGTTACATTTTATTGACCAAGGCCCGGGAAACCCCATGGAATTTTAGGAGAATACTGATTTTGGAAGCATGAAGATGTAGGTTGGGTCCTGCCTCTGATACTTTAGATAGAAAATATTTGGAAAGTCCATGACCGCCAGCTTGCTGTCTATAATACGGTGTACTGAGAACTTTCCTATCTACAGAGTGGACATACCCGTGCCTATCTTACATTAAAACACAGAGTGAATACCTCCGCTCTGGCACAGAGGAGGAGCTCCTGTTCTTTGCTAGGACCGGTGAGAATATTCAGGGAACCTGGGGCCTGAACATTCAGGAGTGCTCTGGCTTGAGCTCAGCAGGGCGGAGAGCGTGTTAGAAAAGAACTAGAAACATCCCTGGAACTTAGCTAAGGCCCCCCTCCCTCTCCGCATTATATGTGAAGCTGGGCCAGGAAGGGTGGTGTACAGAAAGGCAGGAACTCTGCAGGGCTATGCTAAGCTGCAGACACAGAGGTACGAGGCTGTGTCTCCCAGCTCTGAGGAGCTCACGTTCAGCTCAGAGGTGTGGTCACTGAATTGCTGAGCTGAGACGTGATCAGGGATGTTTCCTTTGTCTCTCTTGTGACTTCCCATAATACTAAGGAGGACGGGGGGCCCTGTCCCAGAGCCCGCTAGTACCAGTGTACACTGCTGTGTCCGGAGATCGGAGAGCAGTTGAGAACGGTCTCCCGCCACTGCCTCTGATTAGGTACCTTGGGGCTGGATGATTCCAGCCCCACTGAGCCCGTGGAGGCAGGAGAAAGAAGCTGGACACCTGGCTCAGGAAGGGGTCTGATACTAGCAACAGTCAAAGCTTTGGGGTCCAGGGCTGTCCCACCTGAGCTCAGGACTCATCTGCCCCAGGAGACAGTGGGCCACACAGCCAAGAAGCCGAGTGCCCCAGGTGACTCAGGCAGTATGAAACTGGTCTTCTCCCTACTCAGGGCTTTGGTTTCCAGGGTGAGAGAGCAGATGTTTGATCCTCCCTTTTCTCTGTACGGAGGGCTTACCTGTGATGTCGCTGTTCTGATGTCCCTGTCCTTGTGGGCTCCCGCAGGCGCCCTGCACTCCCCAGACAGGCTCAGCCGATCCAGGCCTTCCCACCCTGTCTAGTCACCCATGCAGCAAGTGAGGCTGGCTGTGCTGAGCTACGCTGCGCAGGGCTGGGCCAGGTGATCAACCCTCACTGCTTCTCTATTGCCCCAGGGCAGGAGCTCCTTTCTCTACACCTGTCTTGGATTACCCAGGCTGCCCCACTGAAGCCCCATCACACTCTTCACTAAATGTAGCCTCCCAGAGACGCCTTTACTCCCTGCCAGGCGACGTTCACGGTTCCCCGCTGGGACAAACACACCTGCATGTTTGTTAATGCGAGAAGACTGTGATGAGCTCTTCAAATGCCAACACTGACTCTGATTCATCAAGTAATCTCCCTGACGCAGGGACCAAGCCAGGACTCTCTCGCCCTTAACCCCGCCCCCTCCTCCTCTCCCTCCCCCTCTCCCTCCGCCTCCCGGACGCTGCTGACAGAGGCTCGCTCAGTGGATCCACAGTGCCCTCAAGTGGCCAGTTGTGCAGTAGCGCAATTGCCAGAGCCCAGGCAGGCCGAGTACTGCCTAAATTAGGATCGAAATCCGGATCCACCAGGACATGCAGGGCACAGGTCTTGCTGATTTGCTCTTTATCTGTCTCGGGCTCACCCTTAGCACGTGGTAGTGAGGGAGGCATGAAGTAAAGATTTTTCCAAGAGGGAATAAAAATTCTAAACCTTATCAATTAGGGTTCTAGGAAAGAAGATACGGGCCAGTTGCCAGTTGCCCTGGGAAGGGGTGGGACCTCGGGCAAAGCTTTCTCTTTAACCAAAGATAATTCCTGGAGAGACTGACAGTGGAGTTCTATCAGCTAAAACATCTTCCAAGCAGCCAGGGAAAAAAGCCCATCAAGTCCTTGAAGAGGAAACTGCCTCCTTACATATTTTCTCTTATCTGAATATCCTGTTCAAATTTTTTATTTATTTATTTATTTTATTTATTTATTTTTGGCTGCATTGGGTCATTGTATTGGGTCTTAGTATCTGTTGACAAACACAATTTTTAAAATTTTGATAAAGAATAATTTAATTCTTTCTAAAATTAGAACATTTTTCATCCTCTTAGAAATCTTTGCCTACTACAAGGTCATGAAGAGGATCTGCTGTGTTTTCTTTCAGACTTTATACTTCAGAAGCTTTATAGATCATTGGAAATGTTGCTGCAACTCATATTAATTTTTGTTTTTGGCAAGGCGCAGCAAGCCTTCTCTGTAAAGAGTCAGATAGTAAATATGTTTGGTTTTGTGCACGCCATGCAGTTTCTGCCAGAACTACTCAACTCTGCCATTGCGGTGCAAAAGCAGCCAGAGGCAATACGGAGATGATTGAGCTTAGTTTTATTCCAACAAAACTTTACTTACGGATACTGAAATCTGAATTTTGTATAATTATCACCTGGCACAAAATGTTATTCTTTTTATTTTTTAACTATTTAAAAATGTAAAAACCATTGTTAGCTTCTCGGCCATATAAAAACAGGCAGAGGCCATATTTGGCCTCTGGGCCTTAGTTTGCCAACTCCTCGTTCATGGACTGAGATAAAAATTGAGATGCATTATTTTTCCACATGGATATGTATTTTTTTCCAGCACCATTTGTTGAAAAGATTATTTTTCCCCTCTTTATGCTACTTTTACTGTTTGACCTAGGGATTACAATGTGCATCTTTAACTTATCATGGTCTATCTGTAAAAATGTTCTATTAACCATAGGTTTTCCATAAATGCTTTTTATTAGGAAGTTTCCAGTTATTCCTAATTTGCTAATTGTTTTTTTGTCAGGAATGGATGCTGGACTTTATCAAAATTTTTTTGAGCATCTATAGAGATGATCATATGGTTTTCCCTTTATAGTATTTGATATGATAAATTGTAAAGCTATAGTAAATAAAGCAGTGTGCTATTTGTGTAAGAACTGGCAAAACAGACTAACACATACGCAATGACTGATACATGACAAAAGTGAGATCACAAAGCGGTGAGGAAAGTATTACTCTTCAACAAATAATATTGGGTCAATTGGATAACTATATGGAAAACCATAACCTGACCTCTTCCTCATTTCATATACAAAGAACCCTAGTTGAATTACAGAGCTTAATGTAAAAGTTTAAAATATAAAGAATTTAGAAGGAAATATAAGAAAACATGATCATTTTGAAATAGCAAAGATTTCCTAAACTAGACACCAAAATACAAAATACAAACCAAAGAGGGGGGAAAATGGACGGATTTTGGATTAAGAAGTTCTCCTCATCAAAGGATACAACTAAGAGAGTGAAAAAGTAACCCAAAGAGTGTGTGTGTGCATGTGTGTGTGTTCATGTGTGTGTGTGCCAGTTGAAAGGCTCACATACCTTGATAGGAGTGCAATTGGAAACCTCAAAGAATCCTGAATGGATGATATAACTCTTATTCCAGTCTTCTTTGAATTACTCCCCTTTAACACCTTCTCAAGTAGGGTTACCTTTTATGAAAGCCAAACTGAGTTTCCATTTAAAAAATAGAGAAGAAAATTAGACACAAAATGACAGCAGGATTGTCAAGAAATAAAAAAGCAATATATGGACATACATTAGCGTGCATTATTGTGGATGACAGTTCCCTATGGATAACTTATTTCAGTGGCAGCTGTTGCTAAGGATTCTAATTTATTTATTTTTAAGGTTGGTAGCTACAGATGACCTTAACAGTGTTCTGAATTGGCTGGCCCACATCTGAGCATTGTGTGGTCTGAGTTGGTGACATTCAGTATGAGGAGTTTATTATAAATGTGCTGAAACTAAATAGTCTTACAAGAGGATACTTCACTCTACCTGAGACTATGGTCTGATATTCCATCCCAATTATAGAATCTTGAACTGTATGAAGGAATCTCAGAAACCCAGATGCTCTAATCTTTCAAAGGTTATTTTCTGACTTCCTACTATCAGAACAGCTGAAGCCCCGAATCCACTTATTCCCCCTGCTGAGGGAAGAGTGGGGTAAGTCCTTTATATGGGGATTTCTGGGAACTTTACAAACGTGGGTGTTTGTAAACAGGAAGGAGGTGACCGTGCCACGCCGTGGCTAAGCTGCTGGCACAGAGACACACGGCCGAGTCCCCAGGCTCTGCCCCCTGGATCTTCAGATGGGAGTACGAGCCCTCAGGCCTCTCAGCGGTGAACCAATCACTAGGCATCCCCGATGCGTCTGGTGCACCTTTTCTCTGAAAATAAGTCAGAAACTCCGGGCCCTGCCCCAGCATCTGTCAGTACCAGTAAAAGACTTGGTGACCAGAAATTGGGTCACACCTGAGAACTACAGCCTGGCCCGTCCCTGTGACCCTGTGCCTGGGGGACTGGGACAGTCCAGCTCCTGTGTGACCTGTGGGGACAGTAAGGAAGAAGATAAATATAATCATCACACACACACACACACACACATACACACACACACACACAGAACTGCTTGGTTTGCTGAGGACTCACCTGTCCCCAGGAGACAGAAGGTCGCCCAGCAGAGGAGCCTGGAGCCCATGGCAGGGTCAGGGCGGCAGTGGGAGGTTCACCAGCTCAGGGTCCTTGTGAGCATGAGCAGAGGAGGAGGGGCGTCCATGTCCCCACAGGGCAGTTCCCATGGTGACATCACTGAGCCTCCGGATTAATTAATTAAGTAAGTATATCTAAGATGCCTGCAATGTGGAGATGCACCATTCTATTATGTACCGTTAAGAAAGAAAAAAATGACTGTCAGTCATGATCAGAAACATTAAAAGGTGAAAACTTGTGAGGCATAGAATTAATGAAAAATGGAAATTCAGAAGTGGGTTTAAATAGGCACTGACTCTGTTAGGCTCCTTTCTGTCACCCCAGTGTCCCGGGGCCTGAATCCCAGACTCCTTACCTGGCCTTCGTGCTTCTCTCCTTCTTTTCTCATCATCAGCTGGACATTTCCACCTGGATGCTTCAACAGCACTTCACATTTGAGGTAGGAAATGCTGATTTTATCAACTCCAGCTGAGCCTCCTATTTCTGACCTCGTTCCTGCATTCGCCTGGTCCTATGCATGATCTGGCAGGAGTGGGCTATGTGTGTGTGTGTGGGAGGGTGGATGGTGGAATCGCCACATCTTTGTCCCAAAGGCAGTCTGAACTCACAGCTCTGGGCAAGGGATGAAACGGCGCCTCTGGTGTGTACCGATCTAAGTTCAAATCTTCTAGTAATTCTGGAGGTTAAAACAAAAACAGTTCCCTTTATTAATTCATGAATCTCCATACAGTTTTTGTCCTCAACCCCCTATCGTGGTGCCTCCTGTGTTTCTAAGTCACTTCTAAAATAAATAAATGTTACAGAACCTTACCTTGAGGAGTCAGAACTGTTTTACCTTTAACATTCGGGTGAGAGTCATACAATAAAAACGCGGTGGGGGGTTGAACTGATCCTTGGGACTCCTAACAGGCTGCATTATGAGTAATTCATTTCTCATTTTCACTCCTAGGCTAACTCTCAAAACCTGATTGGTGGCTCCCTTCAGAAAAGGAACAAGACTCACGATCCTTTCCAGAAGAAGATGGGATTCCTCCAACCTGATTAAGCAGGAAAATTGACCTGTTTCCGGCCCCTGAGAGTCTCTTTGGACACTGCCTGTTTTATTAGTGTGCCCCATTGAACAGGTAAACTGTGGCCCCCAGCCTCACCACTTCTCTCTTCGTCACCAGCCTTCCCAGGGAAAAGGAGCCGTACAGCTGGTAACTTCACATTTGAAATAAATTAACCCATTTCCACCCCCTTAAAAAGCAAAACTGATCAGAACCAGCTTGGAGTTTAGTTAACACTGTGTTCCTCTACATTTCACATGTGTGAAGCGACCACTTAGTTGCCTCTCTCCCCCCCTTTCTCATTTTAATAAAAGCTTCGCACAAAGGTCCCTTCCCTAAATCACAATCGTATCTGTGATGCATCTTGGGATTGGAATAATTTGCCCAAATCTCAGCTTTTCTGGGGCTAAGCCCTGATCAGGCATCTCTAGAACTCCTCTTCTGCCAATATCATGATGCTCTTACCTGCAGTGGTGTAGGACACACACGGACCCTCCTACCTGCAGACTGAAAACCCCCAGGCTCACAGGGCCTCCCACACAGATGTAACCAGACTGTCGTTTGTAATCTGGTTCCATCATTTATCGACTCTGAGACCACGCACGAGGCCATTAACCTTCCTGTCTATCCCTATTATGCGATGTGAAGCAGCTAATAGAAGCAAGTTAGATCTCTATCTACCTATCTGAAAAAATAAAGTCCAAAGTAGACTAAGAGAAAAAAGTATGCAAGTTGCAGTTAATGTGTACAGGTGGCACCGCTTCTGTAGGGGTATTTGGGTAGACAGGTTTGCATGAGCATAGAGAAGAAGGTAAGAAACACACCCCTAAAGGTGGGATTGGATAGGGGTGTGTTTGGAGAGGGAGGAGGATTATTAACATTTAACATTTTCCTTATACATTGTTGATGCTTTTTTATTATAAAACATAGCTTAGCACTATATACAAGGCATGGAAGCAACCTAAGTGCCCATCAACAGATGAATGGATAAAGAAGATGTGGTGTGTATATATATATATATATATATGCCACATTATATAATGGCCCCTGACCGGTGAGCTGGGTGAGCGGTGAGGTCGATGGTGACTTCAGTTTGTGTTGACTGTGGATTAATGTGGCTTCTACCTCTGCAAGAACGGCCACCACTGGAAGTGGAGGCTCTGACCCCTCATTCTAGAACAAGCCTTGAATAATCCCCTTATTTGAAAAGGAAGGTAAATGAGCGCCTCCTAGGGCCTGCATTTTCAAACTCAATAAAAATAAGTTACATTTTCACAGGCTCTAGATATGTTCATCTTTTACTTCTAATTCAGGTAGCAGTATTGTTGATTCCAGTGTCGGATGTGGCGTTATTCCAGTGTTCATCAAGAGCTCACAGCTTTCTCAAATGGGTGAGGGACGCTGTCCCCAGGGAACATGTTCTAACTCCAGTCTTTCTAAGGTTTGACTCTTTGAAATAAGTAGTCTATTTTTGGTCTTCACTGCCTAAGGAGATGAAGCTGCATTAGTCTCTAAAGCATTGATGTGAATCATTCAGGCAAAACCGGGGCTCTGGTCTATCCTTGGGCCATGCTAGGCAATTGTATATTTGATTATTTCCGCCCAGAAAGACTCACACAATTCTTCAAGGACTAACGCATGGCCTCTCTCTATAAATGGAGCCTTTGCTGTCACAAACGGCATTTCCGAAGTGGCCGCAGAGGGAGAGCTGGAGAGGGCACTGCCTTACATCCTGCCCCACAGGCAGGGTGTGGGCTGAAGCTGGGGTTTGGGGGTGAGAGACCCTCAGCTCTGTGTCTCTGGCGTTGCCCAACGATCCATGGAAGTGGACATCCACGACACGGTTCAGTGTATCAGGCCTCGTGGCCTCTAATTTATCCAAGAGGGATTTGTGCCTGGGGAAGACCTTCCCTCACATGATAGAGAAGCCATTATTGTTTCCTTCTCCATCAACTCTTAATACTAGTTTTTGACTCTCTGTTTCTGATCATCCCGCCAGTGAAGAGGTAGCCCATGTTTGGGAGTCTCCAAAATCCATAAGCCTTTAAGGGAAGGAGACTGAAGGAAGAGACAAGTTGAGCAAGCTGATGGGAAGACACAAAACTGCAGAAAGCCTTGGGACCCGGTGACACAAGCCCACGGCAGGGATTTCTCTTCTGCTCCCAGGACTCACCTGATCTCAGGAGACAAAGGGATGGAAGGTCCCCATCGATGTAGCCAGACTTCTGGGATAGCCTACGTGGGAACCAGGTGGTCTTCCAGGATTCATTCATTCCCTAAAGACTGTCCACTGGTACCTGGACAACTACTGTTGGTGTTGGATATAACACAGGGAACAAAAACATCCATGGCCACTACAATGTGAGATTTATAGAGAGTGAAAGGGGTTTCTGTTAGTCGCACAAATTCATGTAAAATGACAACTGTGCTAAATGTTACTGAATAGTATAAGCTATGAGCCCTTATAACAAGGGGACCTGAGCTAGTAATATCGAGAAGGGATTCTTTTCTAAGAAGGTGATGGTCAAGCTGAGATCTGGAGCAAAGAGAACAAAAGAGGAGAGACCTGTGTTGGCAGACAGACAGAGCCTGGGAGCAGGCAAGCCTTCCGGAGGGAGGAGCAGGGTGCAGAGGAGGAATGGACTGAACCGAAGCCAGTAGGGTTGAAGCAGAGATGAGGGCTCGGGCGTAGGGGAAGGACAGCCAGGAGTGGACACAACATGGATAAAAGCTTATGACTGAAATGAAAATGGTGTGGGAGAGACAGACTCATAAAAGCCCAGCAGAGAAAAGAATATGGACCTGTGGCGTCAAGGGTGTCTGTTTGTATCCAATTTCAAGCACAGTTTCCTTCCTGCAAGCAGCTGGGTAGGAGGAATTCCTCTAAAAGTCCAGAGGTGTAGTAGCTCTGATGGCAGAGCCGCAGAAGAGGGGCCGTGGAAGAGAAGGCTGAGTGCCCTCAAATCGTGATGCTGGCCCAGCTGACACGGACCTCAGAGGACTCCCAGCACAGGACTCGCGGCCTCTGAGGGTCCCCCCCTAGGATGACATTTTTGGCTGCGAGAGAAAGTCGCAGACCCATTGGGAGATTCCTCCTTTGTGCAGGCTGTACTATATCAGCCTGAGCCCCAGTTTCAAGTTCTGTTGATACACATTACCTGAGGACAACAATCACGGACATCTCAATGTCACTTTCTGTCGTGTCCTTGTTATCTTGAGGTCTGGGAAGTTCCAGCATCCATGACATCTGTGATAGAGGAAAGCCGAAACTGCAGACGATGCCAAAGAAGGACCCCAATGATTTAGACATGAGGAAAGGCTTCGTTAGAGCTTGGCGAGCCCAGGGAAGGGCTTTGGAGGACTCGCCTGCCCCAGCTTGTGTGTTGGGGAAACAAGACATGGCTCTCAGTGGTGTCACTGATGAAACCAATCAGTGATGTCACTGTCCTACCAGCCAGTGTCTCCTTCATCTACCCTCTGCCCCTCCCCCACCCTCTACTACCCCTCAAATGACAGCCATAAACCTTCACTCACATGGTCCCTGCTCCTGGCTGCCTTTCTTCTATGGGGCAATAGCCCTATAAGGTCCTACATTTTTTTGCCCCCCACCTGTCTCTTCACCATCAGCTCTGCTCTCTCTGTACCAGGCACACCTATCTACACTCAGTTTTTTCCTCGTATGCACCGTGTTCTTTTCCAACCTAGGGATCTTTTTACAGGATAGTCCTTCTGCACTGAGCTATATCCCTTCCTTATAGTCCCAGATCTCTACTTCATTCCTTACATGAAAATATATTTCAGGTATATTTTATTCTTTCTCATGAAAAGTAAAATTTAAATTTTACTCAAATACATTAAGAAAAATATTTCCGGGTACTTATCTGAGGGAGAATTTGTTTGGTTGAGACACAGAGAAAACTATAATGTCAGTTGCATTAAAGTCTTGTCCATCAAAACACACTGTAAAAAATTGAAAACATAAGCTACAGACTGAGAAAAGGTGTGAGGGCTGCCTACAAATGATAACGAATCAGTGTGAAATCATATGGTCCTCAGTGTTACCAAGGAGGAGGCCATAGTAACAGCCTTGATGATGTATGAGCTTTCCACTGCTGTCCAGCGGGACACACGAAGGCACGGCCAGGCCTCTGTTCTCACTGACCGGGATGCAGCAGCTAATGGTGGGGCAGCTGGTCTGTGGAGGAAGCGTGGACTTTGTAAACAGTCATGTTTGTTTCCCGGTTCTGCTTCTTCTAAACCGTGAGACACTGGGAAAATGATTTAATGTCCCTGAGCTCTTTTATCTATACAGTGGGCCTAAGAATATTTGATTTGCACGATTGCTGCAAAGCTTTAAAGAGTACGATATGTACAAAGAATCTAGCACACGTTAAGGGCTCAGTTGCCCCCCTTCTATTGACTTGGCTGCTGCTGGGAGACATGGAAACATTCAGTGCACAGAGGTCAACCTGGGTTCTCTTCGCTGGGAGTGCTCTGGGCTCAGCAGATAACAGGAAGTGGATTTGAAACGGCTGAAAACATCCCTTGCAGGAGGGAAACCTGGGCAGGAGGCTGCACGCTCTCTCAGTGCTCAAGGCAAGGCAGGGAGGTTTGCACAGAACGCGGGTGACTCAGCAGGGCTGTGAGAAGCTGCGGGCACACAGGTGCAGGGCCGAGTCGCTCAGCTCCAAGGAGCTCACGTTCAGCTCTGAGCGAGCGTCACGGAACTGCTGTGCTGAGAATCGACCCGGGAAGTTTCCTTTTGCTCTCTGCATATTTTCATAAAACTCAAAGAGGAACTGGGGGCCCTGACCCAGGGCCTGTTGGTACCGAGACACACTGCGGTGCCCAGACATAGGGGAACACCTCAGTGTCACTGTCTGTCCTGTTGTTTTGATCATGTGTCTCAGAGTTTGGGTGACTCCAGCCTCCAACGGGCCTGTGGGAAACACAGACATAAAATGAGCACCGGAGAGAGCTTGATGGTTATCCCCAAGGGGAGGTGGAGGATTCAGGAGTCGGGAAGCTCAGAAAGGCGATAATGTCTGTTCACAGGACTTACCTGCTTCCAGGAGATAAAGCATCACCCAGGGAACGAGGCTGGAGCCCAGGGCACACGGGGCGGGCAGCGAGCGCCTCGCGCTCACCTTCTGGTCCTCCTGGGTAAGAGCTGAGCTCCGGCTTCGCTCTCCCTGATTGGAGGATTACCCTGTGACGGCCCCTCCCTGTTGTCCTCCCCCTGCAGGCTTCCCGAGGTCCTGCGCTCCTCATCTCTGTGATGCTGGGCTCAAACCAAGCTTTGTGTTGATATGTTCCTTTCCCAGGCAGCATCCCCAGCCCTCACCCTGAGCGGCCAGTGATGCAGAGACACCAAGATTTAGTCCATCTGACTGGGTCCGAAGCGGGCCTGGGTTGTCTATAAATTCTTGGGAGTGAAGATTCTCCAGAAACAAGTTTCTGCCTTTACGGGCTGGTGGCACAGACCTAGTCAACTTGGGGTTTACTGCCCTCAAGCCCATCTTCAGTGTAGCATTCTAGAGAGTTTCTGTTTATCCCTCCAGACTCACCTTGCCCTGTGAGGCTGACCTTTACAGATTATAGTAACAGGGCTTCCTCTAGATTGAGTTTTGTTTATGGGACATAATGGCAAGCGAGTGAAGGGAGACAGGGCACCACTGTCCTGGTTTATGATAAATATGTACCCTTTTGGGGCTTCCCTGGTGGCACAGTGGTTGGGAGTCTGCCTGCTAGTGCGGGGGACGCGGGTTCGAGCCCTGGTCTGGGAGCATGCCACATGCTGCGGAGCAACTGGGCCCATGAGCCACAACTACTGAGCCTGCGTGTCTGGAGCCTGTTCTCCGTAACAGGGGAGGCCACGATAGTGGGGGGCCCGCGCGCCACGATGAGGAGTGGCCCCCGCTTGCCGCAACTGGGGAGGGCCCTCGCGCAGAAACGGGGACCCAGCACAGCCAAAAATTAATAGATAAGTTGATTAATTAAAAAAAAAAAAAAAAAGAAGTAATTAACACATCCCCTCTGGAGTCTGGCCGGAACCAGGAAATATTTGCAACAACTTATTAAAAAAAAAAAAAAAAAATGTACCCTTTGGCTTCCTTCTCCCCGTTACATTTCATCCTAGCTACTCTTTCTTACCAAAGGCTGCAGCACCTGGAAGGCAGCCGGTTCCCTAAATTACAGCAGCCAACTGCCCAGGGAACCACTCCCCCACTCCTTTCAGGCCAATGGGGATAAGAGCCACCCATTTATGCTGTCCTAAGACCCTTCTCTTCCCTTACCAGTCTCCCTAAACCTTGTCTCACCTTTATAAATAGGTTCTTCATTGGTCCTCCTCAACCCTCCCAGCACCCTGTGGAGTAGACAGTAGATGTAGCCAGGGAAAAAAGGAAAAACGAGCTTGGAAAATGCATTGGGCCTTTTTAAAAAGTAACAAAAGTCCTAACATTCTGCAGTTAGCAGTAACAGAAGTTCTAACTGTCTGCGATTAGCAATGATACAAGTTCCAACATTCTGCAATTAGCAGTAACAAAATTTCTAACATTCTGCAATTAGCACTGCTGAGACAGTCAGCAGAAGCAGAGAGAAATATGCAATGTGAAAATAAATAGTATGACTTGGGGACATAGAATCTGAAGAGGATCCAGGGAAGTATGACTCCCTTCCTCAGCTACTCCTCCCCAGGGAAGTCTACAGCAGGGTGTGTTTCTTCACATACGCAGTGGAGAACTTGGGGCTCCACGCAGATCCCTCCTCAGGACACTCTCTCTGATCCCCCTCAGTGGGCACTGCCCTCCACTGCAGGGATCACCTTTGATTTAAGAGGCAAGAAGGGAAGAAGAGGGCAAATTTTACAGAGAGTGGGAAGTGTTTGAAATATTTGAGATAATGTTCTGTTGAGTGAGAGAGTGAGCTAATTGGAATCCCAAAACAGAGATGTAAAGGCAGGTAAGATTAGTGACTCGATTTATCATGCTAGATACCAGTTTGTGCAGGTGTGATTTATTCTGACAGCTCTCAGCTGCTGCCCTGAAAAAGAGAGATCAATGCATTCACTCAGGTTTGGGTTTCTGCAATGTGAGGGCAACCTAAGAAGATCACGGTAAAAGAATGAATATTTGCAAGATAGAGTTAAGAGAATGTATTATAACATCATCAATTCTACTCTATCAGGAGGTGATGAAAATATGGAAGGACCCTAAGGAATAGGAAGAAAGAAAGAATAGTTACCAATGGATAGGAGATCCCGGTCATGTCAAAGAACAGGTGTGGGAGGATAGGAAGCTGTGGGCAGAGTGGGATGATTAACTCATGAATTTGGAGGTGGGTCCTTTCCAGCTGATGGCAAGGAACAAGGGATGATGTTATTAAAGTGAAGAAGTGGAGCAAGAAATAGAAAGAAAAGGCTCATAACTTTGGGGTAGGCAAACAGCATGCAAAGAGCACCAAGTGTAAAAGAAAAAACTGTTAAGTTAGACTTTATAAAAATTTAAATCTTCAATTAACCAAAGTCAACATTAAAAAAGTGAAAAGGCAAGCCACTGTGGGAGAAGACCAACTCAGGCTATGTAATGGTCAAAAGACTCCTATCTAGAATATTAAAATTTCCCTTACAAATCAATAATATAAAGACAACCTGATTTTTAAAGAAGGACAAGTTCAAAAGCAGGCACCTTATAGGAGGAGATAGGAAGATATGAAAAAAGTAAATATCATTACTGATCAGTGAAGTGTAAATGAGACACCACTACAAACCCAATAGAATGGCTAACAATAAAAAGAACACCAAATGTTGGTGTGAACGGGGCGCCAAGGGAACCCCCACCCCTTGGTGTTGTAAATTGGTGCAGCCACTTTGGAAAATTATTCAACTGCTTCTAATAAAGTCAAATATGCCTCTACCCTATGAATCAATAGTTCTACTCATGTTTATACCTAAGATAAATGAATGCTTTTACCCACAAAGACTTGTACAAGAATATTCAGAGCAGTTTTATTCATAATAGTGGAAAACTGGAGCAACCTAGTCATCCATCTATAGGAGGATGGATAAACAAATTGTGATATACAATGGAATACTACTCAGTATTATAAACAAAAAAGTACTGATAAACACAACAATATGAGTACATTTCAGAAATAATAATTTTGAGAACAAGAAGTCAATAAAACAGAGTATTTCCTATGTGGTTCCACTTATATGAAGTTCAAGAATAGACAAAACTATAGTCATAAAAGTCAGAAAAGTGGTTAGCTCTGGGAAGTAAACTGATTGGGAAGAGGCATGAGGAAATTTTCTTGGGTGGTGGAACTGTTCTTTATCTTGACTTCGGTCATGGTTGCACTGGTGTATGACTTTGTCAAAATTTACCAAGCAATACGTGTATTAATTTGAGCATTTTTCTCCCTATTTACACCTTAAATAAAGTATGACTAAAACATAAATAAACAATTACACAGGAGATGGGAGTCACGTACAATTTCATTGCTTGTATTCCACGTTGTACACCTTAGAAACTAATCACACACAAATAAGACAGGAACAATTCCATGCATAAAATATTGAGAACATGAGAAGTTCTCAGCGACTGAAGTATACAACATCCAAATTTGACCTCAAAATAAGCTGGACTGACAAGTTTGCTCAGAAATAGCAGAGGATCAATGGCTGAAGGAAAGCTGTAGCCAAACAAAAACTTCAACAACAACAAAAAATCCTCAAAGTCTGTTGAAATCATTCCAAGCATCCTGAACTGCTGTAAACGCCATACTTTGGCAAAATTGGTCATTCGTCAGTTTCACCATTTAGACTTTCAGCAGGTTGGCCAATTAGTGAGTTGAGTTTTTGCCCAGCAAGCAGCCAGCCTGCTTCCTTGTCTGCAAGCAGGTCCTGGGTCAGCCAGCGCTCCCCCAGCCCAGGGTGTACATGGCACAGCAGGTCAAAGGGTGAGCAGCACGTGGGGTTTGCCCTTCCTGTGAAGCCCAACTGTGGACCCCCAGACTTGGACTTACTGGATCCCACGTGAAGAAACCCTGCTCTTGTGTGTGGACTCCTACCTGTAAGAAGCCGAGGAGGGATACAGGCTGGGGGGGAGAATAAATTGTTGCCAATATCACTTTGTAATATTTTGCAAGAAAAAAAAATTGAAAAGCTCATAGATTGTAATCCAAGCCAAAGGGTTGATAAAAATGAGGTTCTTTCTTAATTTACAAATTGCCTAAAAGATGGGAATCATACAATTTTATGCATGTAGTTCAACTTAGAAATGAATCACACACAAATAAGAGAAAATGAGAACAGTCACAGGCATAAAATATTGAGAACGTGAGAAGTTCTCAGTGACCTCGAAAGACCTCATAACCTCAGAAGATGCAAAATACTGCCCTATGCCCACAGGAGAGACTTAGTTTGTCATCTTTTTTTGGATAATTCTACAGTTGATCATCTCAGGGTTTAATGCTGCTGTTTGATGCATCTACTAACATTTCCCCTAAGTGGTTTGTTTACTTATGTGTTTCATAATTTGTTATTGAGAATTGTTTTTCTCCAAAGAATTCTTGCTTGGTATTCAATGAGCCCCAGGCAACTTTGTGTAACAGTTTCAAGCTTGGAGAGCCCCAGATCACTCAGGGAATTTAAAGCGGCACGGCTGCTTTCCGCTTAGTTCTGCACTGAAAAAGAAAGTGAAATATAAATTTCATGTTAGATGCTGCCGTTCCTCTGCTTTATTCAATTACCAGAATATTCTGAATTGAGTGATGTAACACTAAGTGTTATTTGCATTTACTTTTTCTACCATTTTTAAATTGAAGTATAATTAATTTACAATGTTGTGTTAGCTTCAGGTGTTCAGCAAAATGATTCAGTTATATATGCATACATATAATCTTTTTCAGATTCTTTTCCATTATAGGTTATTACAAGCCATTGCATATAGTTCCCTGTGCTGTACAGTAGGTCCTTGTTTGTCTATTTTATACATAGCAGTGTGTATCTGTTAATCCCAAACTCCTAATTTATCTCACCCCACCCCCAACCCTCCTAGCCCCTCTGGTAACCATAAGTTTGTTTTCCATGTCTGTGAGTCTATTTCTGTTTTGTAAATAAGTTCATTTATATCCTTTTTTAGATTCCATGTATAAGAGATGTCATATGATATTTGTCTTTCTCTGACTTCACTTTGTATAATAATCTCTGGGTCCATCTATATTGCTGCAAATGACATCATTTCATTTTTTTTAATGGCTGAGTAATATTCCATTGTGTATATGCACCACATCTTCTTTATCCATTCAGCTGTCAGTGGACACTTAGGTTGCTTCCATGTCTTGGCTATTGTAAATCGTGCTGCAGTGAACATTGGGGTCATGGGTCTTTTCAAATTAGAGCGCACACACACAGACACCCCTTACGCTGATGGACCTCAGTTCACACAGGTCTGGTGAGAGCTTCAGAATGAGCAGTTTTTCTCCGCTGGTGAGACGAGGCCTCAGGAAGAAGTGTCCGCCTCACGCCTGCGGCTGAGGTTTTTGTGCGGAGAGCGGCTGACCGTGCCGCGCTGTGGATTCACTGCTGGCACAGAGGTACGAGGAGGTCTGGTTGGTGCTGGCCGACTGCAGGGTCAGGGGGAAATGTTCAGTCTTGTTTCGGGAGACACTGTACCCTTCCGTGACGTCCCCTTCGCCAGTGCTGCCGACGCCATTTGAATAATGGATCAGCCTTGGCCCCTGTCCCGGATCTTGCCGATACCAGAACATTCCCAGATGGTTCATATGCTGAGAACATTCCAGGACCATCTTGTTTCCTGCTCGTATAATATGGTATCTTGGCTTCTGGGTGACTGCTGCATCCACGGGACCTGTTGAAGAGGCAGACACACAGTAAAGATGAGGCTCAATGAGTAACCTGGATCTGCAAAGGAAAGGGAAAGCCTTGGAGCTGGGACTCTGCAAACCCACAGCAGAGGTTTCAGCCGAGTTCCGAACTCACCTGCCACCAGCAGACAAAGAATCACACAAAAGAGGTTGGGGCTCATGGCAGGGTGAGGGCGAGAAGAGGGTCGTCCCCGCTAAATGCTCTGATCCACAGGCCTGAGAGAGGGAGCTGGGGGGCTCTTCTTCACCTCTTCCCAGGTGGGTCTGCCTGGGACGTCACTCCTCCTACCCCTGCAGATTCTCCCGGGCCCGGGAGGATCCCCTGTGACTTGGCTCAGGTGAGGTCAGCGTCTCCTCTCCTACACGTTGCTTAGCTTGCCTGCAGGGGAGATGGAGCGGGGCTGCGATGCACTGACTTTCGGGTGCACTCCACCCCCTGGGTTTCCCTATTCCTCTGACACAGTTGCTCCTTGTCTGCACCTGCCCCCGACATCAAAGCTGCTTCGCCCAAATCCTTCAACTGTGGATCTCATTACAGTTTAGAGGGACCTCCCACTTCTTCCATAGCTGTAGGTAGTTTGGCAATAACGGAAAACTTCTTCAACAGCTGTCGAGTAGTGGATCCACGCCTAAGTTTTTCTTAACCCTTTTCCTCCCAGGCTGCTCTCCCAGACTCTGCCCAGAGCCCCTTAGATCTCGGTGGCGTCATAGTGCCATCTTGTGGCCAATACCTGAAGTTTCATCACTGTTTCTTCTGCAGTGGCCCAAGGGGTGCTGGGAAGTGTCTGCATGATCACCTTTTGTACTCAACTTCCTTCAACCCTAATCCCAACACCAGTTCTAACCCAAACTATTCCTTTGATTTATCATGCTTAATAGGCCACCCTCATTCTGCTTAACCACTATCACATTATCTGGCAGTTATAGGCCAACTGAGTTCTTCCCCCTTAAAATTATCTTCTGAAAGGGAGAGGGATAGAATGGGAGAAATTAAAGGAACTAATGTTTAGTTAAACTAATGTTTACTTTAAACTAATGTTTAAAGTAGGAAGAAAAACACAGACGTTGAAGTGTAAGGAGGTTCTTTTACCTTCATTACAAAAGATAAACAAAAATGCCGAAGAAAATAAAAGACAATCAGTGTTAACTCCAAAATATAGATTAGCAAAGGACTGGGAAGATAATGAAATTACCTTCGAGATGGGGTCAAATGTGTACGAATAAAAAGTAAAATTGGAATGTAAGAAAAATAAGAACATCTTACAAGGCATTAAGCAATCACGGAGGAAACAGTATCTGATGGGGAAATAAGGATGGATGGAATTAAGACCAGCAAGGGACAGTCTCCACTAAATGAAAAGTTGTACAATGTGCCTCTGCTGATTTGAGCAGCAGGGAGGGAAGAGATGATTCTGGAAGAAGCAGAGGAGTTAGGAGATGTGAAAACATCGGTACAAAATAGTATTATAAGGAAGCTGAATCTGCCACATTCATGTGGCAAAAATGGGGAAAAAATGGGAAAAAAAATTGAAGATGAAGTCTAGAAAGGGAGTCCTTGGAATGGGATTCCAAGAGCAGGGAATTCCCATGTGTGCCCTGGCTTTCCTCACTCCCCAGAGGCACAGGGCAACAGAGCAAGGGGAGCTTTGCTGATGCCACAATTAAAGACCAGCAAAATTCCCTCCCATGGATGCTCAGTCCCTGGGGAAAGACATTTGGTGTCCTGAGCCACTACAATTTCTGATAAGTGGATTTGGGGCAACTGTCACTCCCCTTACCTGCTATGCAAGGCTCAGGGAGCCTCTACCATGGCCATGACATTCAATCCCAGTCTCGGAGCTGGGTTATCTCTTAGGACTCCCAGAAGACATGATCCATAATCATATACACTCTGACCTTAGATTTCATACATTCAAACTGCAGCTTCGCGCACAGATGGATGGAAGATGTTATTTACAATATAGGTGTTTATACTTATAACGAATATCTCTAACAATATATAATATAGCAAATACATAAAAAGGAATAGGGGCATTAGAAAATAAGGTAAAGATTTCAGGGAAATTATTTCAAATTGAAAGGCTAGGGCATGAAATAAAACAGTCTCTCGAGAACAGATTTACTCAGGGAATCGAGATGAAACTGGAGAGGTTGTAAAAGTATGCTCTAGTGTAACTGTCAGGACAGGAGTAGTGAAAACATGAAAACAAAATAAAGTGGGCTGCTGAAATGAGGCAGAGGAAATGAAGTCTTGTTGTTTTCAACGTTGTGTTTGTCAATTAACTGGCACAAAAGTAGTAAGGATTTTACTTAAAACAGGAAGAGAAGTCTTGATGCTGTGTTGTGGAAAACTTCCAGTGTGACAGGGACAGAAGAGGCTTTAGAAGAAAGAATATGCCCCAGGAGGTAGTTGAAAACTTTCCAGATGCCAACCACAAGCGCAGAGGAGATTCTGCTCACTGCACAGACAGGCAGCCAAAGCCATGCATTTGGGCAGCCCCCTGAAGGTCCCATGGAAGACTGTTATGTCCGGGACTTTGGGTCCTTGCCTTGGAGCACTGAGCTGGCCCTGGGACTCCTAGAACACAGGAGCCATAATGATTTCTATCCACCAACATTTACAGCCGCAGTATTTCGGGAGTTAACCTGTGGTCTCTTTCTATCCAAAGAACAGCTGATGTCCAAATCAACCTCTTTTTTTCTTGGTGAATGGAAAGCAAAAAAACAGCCTATTTAAGGTCTCTAGGAACCGCAAGGAGAGAGAAGGATGAGGTGAAAAAGAAGGAAGCGACTGTGTGACACTGTTTGATTAAGCTGCTGGCACAGAGATACACGGCCGAGTCCCCGGGCTCCGCTGGCTGGGTCTTCAGATGGGAGTACGAGCCCTCAGGTCTCTCAGCAGAGAACCGATCATTATGCATCCCCGATGCCTCTGGTGCATCCTTGTTTTGAAAGTAAATCAAAAGCTCTGAGCCCTGCCCCAGTGTCTGTTAGTCCAATAAAGGGAAACATGACCAGAAATTGGGTCACACCTGAGAACTACAGCCTGGCCCATCCCTGTGACCCTGTGCCTGGGGGACTGGGACACTCCAGCTCCTGTGTGACCTGTGGGGACTGACGTTGGGGACAGTAAGGAAGAACATACTTGTAATCATCACACACACACAGAGAAGACGGAGGCCCGCTTGCGAGTAGGAAGGAGGCGTAATCCGCAGTAACAAGGGGAAAGTTCATAGTCCGGACCTGGAAAAGCTCAAACAGAGACACCCCGACCGTGTTCACAATTCTCCTGGGAAACGGGTGTGCCCAGAATTGCCTGACCACCCAGCGGGACCTTGAACGGGAACATGGGCAGGAGTTAATCACCACAGAAGGAGCGGTCTGCGTCCAGTGCAGAGGAAATAGCTTCTGACGTCTCTGAGATGGCAAGGGACATGACCCAGATGAGGGGCGAGCAGCGTGGCTGGAGTAGAGAGGGCTGGAAATCTGAGGTCAGGGAGGTGGGAGAGACCTGCCCCACCAGGGAAAGGCAGGAAAGAGCAGAGAGCACGTAAGGGCCAGTCTGGGCGAGAACCTTCCAGAGAAACAGAAATGAGGTGCCTGGGGAGAGACAAGAGGATCTGGATGTGTGTGATTTACCAACAACGTTCCCTCCTGGAGGTCTCAGACTCAGGCTGAGGGCCAGGGGTCAGAGCTGGGGAAGCATGTTTCTGCTCACAGGGCAGCTGCAGAGGAAAGACAGAGAGTGATGGTGGACACACGTCTGCAAGGCCATGCAGTCAGGTCTGGGCTGGCCGAGACCACACACTGAGGGTCGCAATGCAGGCACCTGGCACCGGGGCTCCAGGTGCTAGGAGCCTGCAAGAGGCTCTGCTGAGTCCCGGGGTGCAGGGCCTCCCCTGCCTTTTTGTGCAGAGAGGAGTTGGCCGTGCAGAGCCGTGGAGTAACTGCTGGCGCAGAGGTACACAGATGTCTGGGAGGGGGTGGCAGACGCCAGCGTGAGAGGGAAGTCCTCGAGGTTTGATCTGGAGACGCTGTACCCGTCGGGGACGTCTCCTTTGTTGGTGGTGCCAGTGGCAGACGAGTAATGGATCAGCCTCAGCCCGTGTCCCAGGTCCTGTCGGTACCAGTACATATAGTAGTGGTCCAGATCCTGGGCACCTTTCAGGGTCACGCTCTGTCCTGTTCTCAGGACCTGGAATTTGGGGTCCTGAGTGACACCAGCATTGCCTGGACCTGTGGAGAAGGAGAAGCTGATGCTGCAGACACAGGGGACACGCTTGGTGCCGGGACCCCGAAAGGGACCCTGCCCGAGACTCACCTGCCTGCAGAAGACCGAAGGCCACACAGCACAGGAGGCTGGTGCCCATGGCGGGGGGCGCACGCAGAGGGGTCTTCTGTGTGTTGATGAGAGGGGAGCGGGGCTCTCCAGAGAGTCATTCTGAGGTGTCACTGTCCCTGCCAGGCCCCAGAGCCAACCCGTCACAGGGGACCACGCCCCTTCCCCCCGAGGCTGAAATCAAACATGAACCTCCGGCGAACAGCTCAGAACAGGAAGGTCGCGGCCTCTGAATGGATGCCTGTCTTACATGTTTTGTTAACTTTTCTGTAAAACACTTTGCAACTTTATGTGTATTTTATCCCAGAGATAATTCTTCATTAGTACGTGTATTGGTTTCATTTATCTAATCTAGTTTTGAATTTCGGGGAAAATCCTTATGGCTTCCTGCTGCCCTTTATGACTCATGCATCCCAAATACTCTTCAAGTGTCTGTTTCTACTTTGTTTCATTGATCAGGGTCCTGGCCCTGTCCTTCCACCTACAATGATTCTTCTGGTATCTGGTTTCCCAACCTCGGGCTCATCAACATTTGAGGAATCGTTTGGCTCTATTTCTTGTCAATTCACCGACAGGGGCAGCTGGCAAATGCAGCTGCAGCTCCTTGATGTTCACCTGGGCACGTGCTTCCTGTGTCCGGAGGGGGACGTCTAGCAGCGGCAGAACCGCATCACGCCTGTGACCGACCTTCCTCTGTGGCACCGCGGATGACATGTTAGCACAAAGGAATACAGACGCGGGAGGGACGGGGTGAGAGGCGGCAGACTCCAGGGTAAATGAAAGATGCTCTGTTTTTACCTGAGACATCCATTCCATGGGGAATATACCTCCTGGTGTAGCATGGCTGCCATTAATTGAGTCACAAATATCACAGAGCCCCAAACTGTATCTCGTTGCTCGTAACCCCACACTTAGAAGGACCCCGTACTTGCTGCAATGTTCTGCTGCCGTGATATTCATTCTAAATAAGTTTTGAATCACGGGTCCTGCAAATTACGTAGCTGGTCCTGAGTACATGATTTTGGACCTGTGGGTACTTCCTGATGTGCTGGTTTCCCTTGAGCATGACCACATGTCTGGGGTCTTGGTGACTCGGCATTCCTGGGGTCTGGGAGAGAAAGACACAGAAACTAAAGTCAGAAGCAAAGAAGGATCCTGATGTAACCACAACAGGAAGCCTTGATTTGGGACCTGGCAAGCCCCGGAGTGGTTCCACATCTGTGCTCAGACTTCCCTAGTCCAGGAGACAGAAGGACACACAGCACGGGAGACCGGTGCACAGGCAAGGCCAGAACAGAAAGGGGGACTTTCCAGCTCGAGGCCTGTGTCTTGGATACTGGGGATAAAAGCCAAGGGAACCCTCCTCCTGACATGAAACGATCTCTCACCGAAATTGCTACTGCTGTTGTCTGCACAGCCCAGCACACAGTGTGTGAACATGAAGCCTTGCTCTGTGTGTGTCTCATGGGATCTCAAAATAATTTCCTGGGAGATGATGACTTCTTATCAAAATATCATTATAAAATGATTTCTGGGAAGGGGTGCATGAGAAAAGAAATTTCTGAAAGTGAATAAATAAATTTTATGAAAACAGCCTGTACCACCCGGCAAGACCTTTTGATGGTCACTTTATCAAACTTTCCATCCCCAGCGAGGATTGTCCCTGGAGTGGATATTGTGTATCACATGATTTCAAGCACTTTTTTTAACCATAACACTTTCCAGGAGCACCTAAGTGTCTTAAATATTTAGCTCTGTGCTAAAGAGGAATCGTTTCAATGGTTAGAGACCTTAAATTTTCACTAAAAAGATGCCTGAACAAAACGAATCTATAGCAACAGAAATCATTTGTTTGGTTTTCAGGGATGGACAGGGACATGGGAAAGGGGTATGAAGGAACTTTCTGGGAGATGGAAATGTTTCTATCTCTTAATAGGGTAGATATTACATGGGTATATACGTATATATTGAGCAAAACCATTGACCTGTCAATTATAAAGTGTGTAATGATTATTGTATATACATTTGATCCTTGAACAACACAGGTTTGAACTGTGTGGGTCCACTTTTTAATAAATACATACTACAGTACTGCAGAATCTGTAGTTAGTTGAATCTGCAGATGCAGAACCGCGGATACGGACATTCAAGTGTGAGGTTATATGTGAATTTTTGACTGTGGGCTTGGGGGTGGCTCAGAGCCCCTAGCCTCTGCTAAACTCCACATTGTTCAAGGCTTAACTATAATTCATCCGTCAATAAAGTTGATTTTAAAATGCCTGATGAGGGATGTATATTACATGCTCTGGTTAATTTCATGTAATGAATCATCAGGCATAAATATTCACCTTTCTGTGACCTCTGAAGTCCTCAACTATAGGCAAAATATGTCCATCTCTAACTTTGCCCCTGGGAAACGGTGGAAGAGGCCGTCAGAGATTAGCAAAGGGAGTCAAGAAATGCAGAGTCCTGTTATGTGCCAGGTACTTCATGCTTACTAAATTTTTATGCAACCCTGGAAGATGGTGTGATGGCTAATGTAATGTGTCAACTTTGGCTGGGCCACAAGTATTTAGTTAAACACTATTCTGCGTGTTCCTGTTAGGGTGTTTTTGGAAGAGATTAACATGTGAATAGGCAGACTTTAATATTAGATTAGATTAACATTTTAGCTAGTAAAGCAGATGACCTTCCATAATGTAGGTGGGCCACATCCAATCAGTCGAAGACATGAACAGAACAGAAAGCCTAATCTTCCCAGGTAAGAGAGAATTGTCCAGCTGATGGCCTTCGCTGGAACATCAGCTCCTTCTGCCTAACAGCCTTTGAACTTAAACCTCAGCTCTCCCTGGATCTCTAGTACCACCAGCCCAGCTGCAGATTTTAGACTTACCAGCCTTAAAAAAAAAAGTGAGCCAACTCCCTTAAATTATATATATATATTTGTTCTATGGGGGGGACTGTTCTATAGGGCAGGGACCACAGGTGTTGAGGACAGACCTGAGTCTGATTCCGTGCTCTTACAATTATGAAATATGAGATCTGGGCAAGACACTTCTCCTCAGATATACAAACAGGTAAAATAATACCTATTATGCATGCTCTTTGGGAGCATTCATACATATCAAAGAAATAATATCTGGGAAAGGCTGATTGCTTTACCAGGGCCTGGCACTGGCTGGCTGGCAGTCAACGCCCTCGCGGCCACTTCCTGAGCCGGGGCAGGAATGTTTTTGGACCAGAGGCAGCCGATCATGCAGGGCTGCGTCTTGGCTGCTGGCACAGAGATATGGGACCGCCTCCGTCAGCTCCAAGGAGCTCAAGTCGGGCTCAGAGCTGGAGTCACTGAACTATTGACCTGAGAATCTATCTAGGATGTTTCCTTTCCCTCTCTCTTCCCCTCTGTAATACTCAGCTGGGAACTGATGGCCCTGGCCCAGGGCCTGTTGGTACCAGGACACAGAGAGGTGTCCAGAGACAGGGGAACATCTCAGTGTCTCTTGCTGTTGTCTTGATTTGATCACATATTTTGGGGTCTAGGTGACTCCAGAATCCACCTGGCCTGTTGTGGGGAGACAGAAGGAAGCTGAGGGCAGAGCGCTGGGAAGCCCCCTGCTGCAGCCCTCATCAGCTTGTATCTCGGGATGGCAAAGGCATATCAGAAGCTTCCACACTGTGCCCAGGACTCACCTGCTCCCAGGAGACAAAGAGCCACACAGCAGAGGAGGCTGGAGCCCATGGCAGCGTCAGGAACCAAACAACTCCTAGCTCGGGGCGGGTCTCCTGGGGTGAGTGGTCTAAAGAGCTGAACCTCCTGTTTCCCTGGTGGGGGATTTGCCCATGATGTCACTGCCCTGATGTCTCTGCAGGCTGCCTCCTGGTCCACTGCACCCCTTGGCAGGACCCAGGCCGGCTACTCTATGCCATTCCCTGTCCTGCACAGCCCCTCGGCAAAGGGTGGGTGTGAGGTGAGTACCATCGCCACGTCCCCATATGCCCACGACACACTTGTTCTCCTCTGCCTGCCCCTGCCTGACAACAATCACCCAGCCCTCCCCAGCCATCCCAACCCCTTCACCCTCCACTTCCTTTGCAGGCTCCAGGAGACGCCTGCTTGGTGCGTCCTGAGGCTCAAGACGCATCTCCACCTCCCTGAGCAGTGAGAAGTCTGTGCTGGCTCCTCCTGTCCTGGGGCCACTCAGTGAACTCAACCAGGCCCCCTGATGCAGGCATGTAGGCAAGGTTCCCTTAAGCTGCCCTCTCCTGGGTGACTGTCAACCCCATCAACGGCGCCATGAGTACCGTGGGCCCACAGTGCCTCCGAGTGACCAACTGTCCACGGTACCATGGATTTACAGCTTCTGTCTAAATCAAGAATAGAAATTCCCCACAACCCCACCTGCAAACCACTACACACACACACACACACACACACACACACACACACACACACAAACAGACACACACACACAAGTACACACAAGCACACACACACACAAACACACACACAAACACACACACGCGCATGCACGCACACACACACACCCCTGTTCTACTGCCTTCCCAGCCTGGCTGAATTAGGGTTGATCTTCAAATCCACTCTTAGCCTGTGGAGGTAAAAGACTGTATGATCCATTTCCATTAAGAAGCAGATACTTGCTGCACCATTGCAATGAGGGTAGTATGCCAAGACGGAATAATACGGGCATAAAAGTAAACACTCTGACGAGTTCAAGTGAAGCCAGGCTGGAAACGTGTATTCCATAGCTCCTTCTGACGAATCGGATCCATAGTTTCCAGATTTTATATTTAACTTAAGTATTACCAAATTCTAGGTAGTGCATTTTATAAAGAGGTTTTATGTAAATTATCCCACTTATTTCTGAACTCACAAAATCCTGAAATAAACAACCATGTCAGCAGAAGACCTAACTGGACATTTCTCCAAAGAAGACATACGGATGGCCAAAAGGCACATGAAATATGCTCAACATCACAAATTATCAGAGAAATGCAAATCAAAACTATAATGAGGTAACACCTCACATCAGTCAGAATAACTATCATCAAAAAGTCTACAAATAATAAATGCTGGACAGGGTGTGGAGAAAATGGAACCCTCCTACACTGTTGGTGGGAATGTAAATTGGTACAGCCACTATGAGAATATTATGGAGGTTTCTTAAAATCTAAAAATAGAGTTAACTTATAATCCTGCAATCCCACTCCTGGGCATAAATCCTGACAAAACTATAATTTGAAAAGATACATGCACCCCAATGTTCATAAGGCACTTTTTACACTAGCCAAGATATGGAAGCAACCTAAATGTCCATGGGCAGATGAATGGATAAATATCTGGTATATATACACAATGGAATATTACTCAGCCATAAAAAAGAATGAAATAATGCCATTTTCAGCAACATGGCTGGACCTAGAGATTACCATAGTAATGAAGTAAGCCAGACAGAGAAAGACAAATATCATATGATATTGCTTATATGTCGAATCTACAGAAAAAAGATACAAATAAACTCTTTTACAAAACAGAAATAGACCCACAGACATAGGAAAAAAACTTGTGGTTACCAAAGGGGAAAGGTGGGGTGGGATGAATTAGGAGTTTGGGATTAACATGTACATACTACTATAAATAAAATGGATAAACAACAAGGACCTACTGAATAGCACAGGTAACAATAATCAATATTTTGTAATGACCTGTAAGGGAAATTAATCTGAAAAAGTATATATACATATATGTGTGTGTGTGTGCATGTGTGTGTGATGTGAATCACTGAGCTGTACACCTGAAACTAACACAACAATGTAAATCAACTCTACAGACAAATGCAAAGAAGAAATTGAAAACATCCCAACTCCAAATTCTGAAATTGTTATAGTTCGGAGAGATTAGGGAAATTGCAAGAGAGGGGCAGTTTGGATTCAAACCCACGTTTAACTATAAAACCTATATATATATATATATATATATATTTTTTTTTTTTTTTTTTTTTTTTTTTTTAATTCTACGTTACCGTTCCATTAACACTTTACACTATACTCACTGGGAACTATATCAACAAGTGTACTTTGATTTGAAGAGGGCTGAATATGGAATATTATGATCAGACTTAACACTGACATAAACATACCCAGAAAAGAAAATGTTAAAATGTTCACACAAATTTGAAGCCTGGGCTTGGGTCCAGTTGTTCATACACTAGGATAAATGCCTGAGTAGTGCTGGGAAAAAAGTATTCCACGCAGCTATATATATAAGTGGGCATTACTTCATTCATTTCACAGGTGTCAAATGGTATCAATTATATATTGGTAAAAATAAAGTTCATTCAGTTTTAAGTAAAAATAAAAGACACATTTTTCATTTTCACCAAGGATTTTATTGAACAATGTATTCATTCACCAAATGAACTTTTTGGCCAACCCCAGTATATACACACTTAGCTTTTCCTATGAAAGGAAAGGGAGCAAGGTAGTTTTTATAGATGAAATCGTGTCTCCCTGAAATTCATATGTTGAAGTCCTAAGCCCCACTGTGACTGTATCTGGATTTAGGGCTTTGAGGGAGGTAGTTAAGGGTAAATAACATGATAAGGGTGGGACTCTAATAAAACATGACCGGTGCCCTTAGAAGAAGAGGAGGTGACACAAGAGAGCTCTTTCTCTGTGAAGCACAGGGAGGCCACGTGAAGACGCAGGGAGAAGGCAGCTGTCTACAAACCGGAAACAGAGTTCTCACCAGAAACCAACCCTAGCACCTTGATCTTGGACTTCAGGCCTCCAGAACTGTGAGAAAATAAATGTCTGTTGTTTAAGCCACACAGTCTGTGGTATTTTATTATGGCAGCCCGAGCAAACTAATCAATAGTCTAGAGCCGTGAATGTCAGGATAAAAAGCAAAGAGGCAGGCATGTCAGAGCCAGTGCTTGAAAGATGAGCAGCACGTGGTCCTGCTTCAGGAGGAGAGAGGGCCCTCTAGGCCATGGGAAGGGCAAGAGCAGATGCAGAGGACTGGAAAGGCGTCAGCGTTTCAGGGAATTTTACAGGAATATTTGGTCACAGAGTGTCACGCCTCCTGATACTCTGGAGCAGATAGAATCTGGGTGGTGAAGCGTTAAAAAGCGATTCCAGGGAAGCAGAATTGATGTGGGGAGCCCTTGCCTGTTTATAATCAGGGGAGGCCTGCCCTCATCTCTGGGTGGGAGGCACCTGCCTTTGCCCCGAGGAGGCGGGACTGGGGGGAGAGGTCAAGAAGGAACAGGTCAGAGTCATGTCCAGGCTTCTCACACCATCATCACATCATCTGTGTGGTGATGGCCTCGCCTGGACCAGCCCCCAGGTGATGCTGGTTGTTATAAGGCCTGGCTTAGTATTTTCTGGTGATTGAAGACCTTGGGAGGGAGGAAGAAAGAGATCATGTTACAAATAACACAGTTTTTACTGATTTTGTAGCTCTAGCTCTGTTCTCAAGCATCTTAGCCATATTTTCTGTCCTAGACTTTCCCCAAATCTCCATTTCTTCTCCCTAAATTATATAAAGCAAACTCCTGATTCTATTAGAGTCACACATTTATCCAGTAATTTTGCTCCCCCAATGCACTCTCTCTCCCTCAAAAAGAGCCCGCCAGCTATTAAGTTACAAACTCTTCCTCTCCCTGGTAGCACAGAGTGCCAGGCCCGGAAGGTCATGTTGGAGGGAACCTGCTGATGTAGCCCCATCCTCTCAACATATCTTCTTGACCTCTCTGGTCCCTCCTCTGAGTGGCACAAGAGCCCGTGGCTGCTTTCCAGTGCCCTCAGTCATTTTCCTTTCCCACTGCAATCTCTGGGCTCTCATGCATCTGTCAGCTCTGAGGTTGCCCCCCACTGGGGCAGGGAGGTTTGCACAGAACGCGGGTGACTCAGCAGGGCTGTGTTAAGCTGCGGGCACACAGGTGCAGGGCCGAGTCGCTCAGCTCCAAGGAGCTCACGTTCAGCTCTGAGCGAGCATCACGGAACTGCTGTGCTGAGAATCGACCCGGGAAGTTTCCTTTTGCTCTCTGCATATTTTCATAAAACTCAAAGAGGAACTGGGGGCCCTGACCCAGGGCCTGTTGGTACTGAGACACCCTGCGGTGCCCAGACATAGGGGAACACCTCAGTATCACTTGGTGTCCTCTTGCTTTAATCAGGTATCTTGGTGTTTGGGTGACTCCAGAATCCACTGCACCTGTGAAGGAAGGCGACCGGGGCTGGAGAAAGAACGCAGGAGAGAGCCCGATGGACCCCAGTGGATTCAGGCGCAGTCAGGCTTAGAACAGAGATGCCACGCCTGTACCAAGGATGGACCTGCTGCCAGGAGACACAGAGCCACGCAGCAGAGGAGGCTGGAGCCCATGGCAGGAAGGGGCAGAGCTGGGCAGGCGTCACCTTGCTCAGAGCTCTGGTTCTCTGAGAGCTGAAGTTCTGGGCGTCCTTTCTCTGCTTGGAGGTTAGGCAGTGACGTCACTGCTCTGATGTCATTGCCTCTGCTGGTTCCCATGAGCCTGGCCTCCCTTTCCAGGTCAGCTGATTCAGGAACGCTGCTTTGTCCTGCAAAGTCTCTTATGTGACATGTGGGGCTGGACTGAGCTGGCCTCAGCGAGGCTGGGTGTAGGCCACGTGCCCATCCCCACAGCTCCTTTGCTTTTCCTTTGAGGCAGGTGTTTCTCTACCTGTCCCTGCCCCCTCCCAGCTCTACACCCTTCACTTTCCCTTGTGACCTCAGAGACTCCCTCATCACTGCATAGGTGAAGTTCATGGCTCCCAGCTGGGACAGCACACCTGCAAATTAGTGTCTATGCTATTAAGCCTTCCAGAGGATAAAGGCACCAAACAAAGCTGTTTCTTAACCCTCCTGGTCCCAGGCACCTAGCTCTGTCAGCTTGCTCTGCCCCAGAAACTTTTGGAGTTTGGCAATTCCACAGTGCCCCCATGCGGTCTGTGGGTGGTAACCAAGACATTGTCTTTGCCGTGATGTAATAATTATGGGATGTGTTTAAATTAGAAACTATTTCACTGTTTGCCTATTGCACTGTGTTTTTGTTTGTTTGTTTTTTGTGGGGTTTTTTGCTTTGTTTTTCCTAAAGGGACACACACACACACAGGCCCTAGCTGATTTGTGATTTTGTATTTTAAGAGAAAAAAGAAATGTGGCCATGGCGGAAATGTTTTGACTTTGAGAAGATTTTGATGAGGGAAATGGTACAAACCTGGTCTAGGTTAGGTGAGATGCTAAAGTTAATTTTCCTTAGATAACCGAGGACAGCTCGCTCAAAGCAGACCACTTAGGTCTCTTTGCAAGGTCCCCACTAATCAGCTTACCCCAGAATGAAGAAAATAATACTCCCTGTTTCTGTACTGCTGGAGAATTTCTTTATCTTCTATGTCTCTCTTTTAGAAATCCTCTTTTTGCCTCTGTTCATTGATAATAATATAATGCCCATTTGCCCATACATGAATAAATATGTGTGTAGATAAATTATATTTCTCTAGGTTTTTCTTTGATGCCCATGTGGGAAATAAAATATTCTAACCTTCTGCAATTAGTATGCTAGAAAGGAAAGGTCATTCTGGATTAATGTAGGATAACAAAATAAACAGAAGGATTTGGGAAAACAGAATCTGAGAAGGACTCAATTCCAGAGCCAGTATCTCCCATTTGCTACTTCTGACTTTTAGTTTACTTCCAATCCAGGTTTCTTTACATATTTACATTTGACTTACCTGTTCTTCAGTTTTACATAGTGCATTATATAGAGTGAATATAGATAGTCTAATGGAATCTATTTCTTTACTTCAAAGTCCAAAGGCAACAAGCCCATCACATACCACTGAGAAGAGATGACTGATCCAGCTGCATGTGACACTGATGGGCAATGCATCAATGTCATCAACGACTAGTTGCTGTGCCAACGAGCCAGGAGTTACCAGTACCTCTTATAAGATCCACCCAGTGGAGGAAAATTTCACCCTGAGCGATGCTCCATGGATATAACCAGATAAAATTATCTCAAGCCCAGATGGAAATGTCCTATAACTAAATATTTTTTCTGAATTTTGCGCATACATAACTCAAAACCTTTCACAATAGCAGCTGATGTGTCTTATGGAGTTTCTAATGGTAGAGAAGGAGAAGTTTCTACACAAAATCATAGAAGTATAAACAATCACTATAAATCACACTAAGGAAAGTGTGTTTCTCAGTTTTAAGGAACACTTGGCATTTTTTGGCTTCAGTTAGATAAAACTGCCGGATTGCCAATCAGTTCTTAACTACTGATATTTGAAAAAAAACAGAACATCTAAGATTGCTTAAGAGATGCCTGAGACCCCGTGATAAACAGCCATTACATCTCAGACAAGAGGAGCCCAGCCGATATTACAACAACGCATGAAATATGAGGGCACTGACTTCTGGATCCTGCTAAAATTGTGAACTAGCATCATCTCCTGGCTCCTTCTCCAGGGAAACCTGATGAGGCAAGAAGCAAATATGAACACTAGAGACTCACCAAAACCAAGAGAATATTCTGGAAAGATTGAATCTATTTGGGGCTGGAATATGAGTAAGATGAGGGGTGAGCCCAGGAAAGCAGTGATAAAACAAGATGGTAAAAATAATTTAAGCTCTGCTCTTACCCGACCTCTTCTTTGCTCTGAGACAATCTTACCTGCATTTTTACTGCAGAAATCAATAGCAGGATAAGTGATACCATTAAAGGACTGAAAACAAAAAAGATAACCAACTGGACAGTATATATCCTCAGAAAGTGAATTATTGAACCCGATGAACCAAGAATTTATAACAAGCAGGACAAGTATACTACGTGAAGATCTGCAATATAAACAAGAATATAGAAGATGTCTACCACATAAGAAAATTTAAGGTCAACTTATCGAAGATCTTACCAGCAGCCCACCTAGTATATTTTACATCAGCATTTCGAAGTGCTGTATTATGGAGAAGAATGTTCATGTTCTCTAATTCTCTAAAAGAAGCCAATGTTTCATGTAAACACTATGTTTTCTTTCCAGTAGGAACTAATATATATTACCCTTTTCTTAAAATAATGACTCCTATCATCAGGGGATTTTTTTTCCCCCGTTTTTATAAAAACAAGATTTCAGTTAATACATTTATAACCCAGATAAGATCTGTGAAGCTCTCTCTTCTTTGAAAACTAGGTGAAATTTCCCAGAGGTTACAAATTCCAAAAGCTATGGAAATTCAAAGCCCTTCCAGAGATCTCTGACCATGCCCATGGACATTTGTATTCTCCTGGTCTTCTCTAACCCTGTCTCATTACCTGTCCATAAAGCTAAGACCTTTTTGATTTCCTCAACAAAATTATGTACATCAAGATCCCGTGAGTTTAGTAGAGTCTAATGAAGATTTGGGTGGTTCTGTAAAGGAATCGTATGATGCAGAACACAGATTTTCACCATTTGCCTCTCATCCTTACCCATTACACTCCCTTCCAAGACTTCCCAGAATCTCAAATTATTCTACCTGTATTATATTGAACAGTGTCCTTGGAGTTTACCCTCCACGTTTAGCACTTATATTAAAATATTCTCATCAACAATACTTTCCTCCCTAAGAAATAGGGTATAATCTCTTTAAGACACTAAAATTTAACTTTTCTGCATTCAAAATTATGGTTAACGAATTCTTTTTTTGAATGGAACTCATCTCTATTCAAAGATTGTCTGTTTCTAAATTTTAATTTAAGCTGTTCTTTCGTTTTATTATTGTGATAAAATATATATAACATAAAACTTACCATTTTAAGTCTATAGTTTAGTGGCATTCACATTGTGCTACCATCACCACTTTCCATCTCCAGAACATTTTCATCTTCCCAAAATGAAACTCTGTATCTGTTAAATACTAACTCCTCATTCCCTCCCTCACCCCAGACCCTGGAAACCTCTATTCTGTTTTCTGTCTGTATGAATTTAACTACTCCAGGTACCTCATATAAATGGATACAAACACAATTTGGCCTTTTACGTCCAGCTTATTTCACGTAGCATAATGTCTTCAAGGTTGATTCATGTTGTAACATGAATCAGAAAGTCACTGCTTTTTAAGGCTGAATAGTATTCCATTGTATGTATATATCACATTTGCTTTATCCATTTATCTCTTGGTTGGACAGGTTGTTTTCACCTTTTGGCTACTGCAAACAAATCTTCTACGAACACAGGTGTGCTAATATTTGTCTGAATTCCTGCTTTAACTCCTTTGGGTATATATCCAGAAGTGGAATTTCTGGATCATATGGTCATTCTATGTTCAGTTTTTTGAGGAATTGCCACACTGTTTTCCATAGTGAGGAGTGTTTAGTGTTTCCACTAAACACGAGTGTTTAGTGTTTCCACTAAACACGAGTGTTTAGTGTTCCACTAGTGTTTCCACATACTGTTTTCCACTATTTTATATTCCCATAACAACACAAAAGGGTTGCAACATCTCCACGACCTCACCAACGTGTGTTCTTTTCTGTTATTTTCTTTACTCTCACTCTCTGTTTGCCTGGGGCGGGGGTGGTGGCTGGGAAGGGCTTCTGTTCTTCCTCTGTTTAGTGCAGGGGCCTCATGAAGGAGAACCACCTTGTTCTTTCTCAGAACTGAGTGCCTGTGACTCTGCAGCCCTGTGGCATCCCAGCTGACACAGAAGTGCGGAGACATCCGGCTGGTGGCGGCTGACCCCATTGTCAGGGGGAACATCTCTGTATCTTTTTGAGACCAGTAACCTTCAAATACATCTCCCGGGACCATAAGTTTTGCCCTTTCTGACTAAGGGATCAGCCTTAGTCCCAGTCCTGAGTCTTGTCAATACCAGCACAAGGCAAAATGGTGCATTGTCTAAGACTATTCAAAGATCAGTTTCTTTTCCATCTCCATAAGGATCTTGGTATCTGTTTGACCTGAGCATCCATGGGTTTTGATAGAAAAGGATATGTAAGCTAAGATAGAGACAAGGAAGCAGATGAAGGAAATGCCAAGGATCTGGAATTGGGAAACCCATATCAGGAGTTTCCCTTCTGTTTTCTGGACTTACCTGCTCCCAAGAGACAAGAGGCCACAAATCAGAGAAGCCTGGCACCCAGGGCAGGTCAGGGAGGGAGGGGCGACCCCCTGCCCAGTGTTCTGGTGTTCATAGGTGAGAACTGGCTCTCTGATCCTCTTCACGATCTGATAGCCAGGTCTTCCTGGGATATCAGAACTCTTACAGGTCCTCCAAGCCCAGAATCCCCTCTTATGTGGCTCAAAATTAGCCATTGTCTCTTTCTCTTTTCTAAAATAGGGCCATGCTCCATGGGTTTGGGGACTAGCCTCATGCTCTAGTTTCTCTGATCTTCCTTTGAGGCTATTACTCCTCTGTATACACTTGCCCCTGGGTACCCAGTATGCTCCTTCAAACTCCCTCCCTGTCTACTTTTCTTCCCAGTTTTGAAGCATTTCCCACTGTCTACAGAGAGCTCTGCTCGTATTCTTGCAGTGGCTCAAGATCAGCAACCAATCTGCCTGACAAAATTACAAAGCTTTCTGAACTCCTCATTTCCTGCAGCTCTTTCTGCCCCTCCCCACAGCATCTTGCGGTTCAGTGGAACCACAGTGCCTCCTCTTAATAAATTGGAAGTCTTTACATTGTCAGCTGGGGCAGGAAAGTTTCCAGTAATTTCCTGGATGTCTTACCAGCATCCTCTCTGGAGCCCCCCAGGTTTCCCGTGTGGTATTTCCCAGCTGAGTGTAGTATTAGTCACAGCTCTTCTGAATCACCATATTGACCTCCCTTCCCCCGCTTCTACTTTTTTTCCAACACAAACTGAAGCAACTGAAACTCACCTTCCTAGCAAAGATCAGGAATGGGGCACTCTGTGCTCTGGGAAAACTGGCAGAACAGGCCTTCAGATCGATATTTTCAGGAGAAATTTTCAAGAACCTGGATTCTTGCATTTCCCCATACTTAGAAAAGCACTAAAACGATGAACTAAGGTGTCTGTTCCTTGTGACCAGCAGCAACCTTCTACCAAGATGTGAGCTTGGTTGCATGTACCCTTTGCCAAAATCACAGATATGCTCACATCCCCCCCGCCAATACCTTTCAGAGCAGTTTCTCAGAGCTCTCTCAGAGTCTGTCTCCCTGTCTATATCCCTTGGTAAGACATTGAAAAAACCCGACTCACGGCTTTTCTGCAACCATGGCGAGCCACATGCAAGTTCCTGCATGACATTTTACAGAGAGGAAAAGGAAGATGGGAGGTCTGTAGTAAAAAAAGGGTCCAAGTCTTTTCACTGACTGAGTCCTTGCCAGGAAAGAAGAGGAATCTTTTTCTTCTTCCTCTTGGGCTCTGCTACCATCACAGGGCTTGAGAGCTCCACCTCCTGGTCTCCCAACTCTATTTAATTGAGGCTTCTGTTTATTAATTTTTTACATTACAAAGGAAGGTCACATATTCACGAATATCCAAAATGTGCTAGTTCTGAGCCCTAAGTACCCACATTACCAGAAAGTCCAGCCTTACACAAAGGCTTGATTCCATATGAATTCCTAAGGAGCCCCAGGGTTGTTTATTGTTTGTGAATCACCTTAAGCTTAGGCTGAACCCAGCAGGGGTTGACCCTTCAGGCCACTGTCTTTCAGGTTGCCTCAGGGGCTTGTGTTTCTTCCCAGCTGCCTGGAAAACCGGCCCTGTCTGCTGCTTCCAGGGGTCAGGATGTGGGGGGAAAAGGGGGGCACGTGCTCAGCCCTTAGTGGTCCCTCAGGGAGGAAGGGTAGGTGCCCCTTCACTTTGGGCCACCCTGTCAGGGAGATCCACCAGCAAAGCCCCATGAGCCACCATGACCACCGCTCTTAGCAGACACTTCTCCCATTAGCCACAGCTGTTTGCCCAGGCCTGAAGCCTCCTCCTGCTCAGGACTCTGAGACGAAGCCCACGTTTGGGACACAGGTGGGGTAAGTATAGGTCTCACCTTGTTGTTCAAGGGTAATTATTAACAGCACCACTTTCACTCCCCCAAAAATATGAGACTATACATCTCCTCCTCATTTTGCATGTTCTCTCTATGGTGTTTCTGTCTCAGTAGCCCCAGCACATCTTTTCTAGAGGAACTGGTGATCTCATAACATGAAGGAGAGTTCTTTAGGGTAGGCTGACCCCTCATCACACATGACCCTGTGATTGATTCTTCCTCTGAGACGCATGGGGTCCCTGCGATGCAGTAGCCATATTTCCCATATCTTGGGGTGAGGAATCTTTTGTCGAAAGGAAAGAGGGAAGGAAGGAAGGAACGGAGGAGAGAAGGAGGAAGGGAGGGAAGGAAGGGGAGGGAGAGAGAGAGAGAGAGAAAGGGAGGGAGGGAGGGAGGAAGGAAGGAAGGAAGGGGAGAGCGAGAGAGCAGAGTGCAAAAGAAAGAAAGAAAAAAGGAAGGAAGGAAAGGAGGGAGGGAGGGAAGAAAGAAAAGAAAGAAAGAAAGGAAGGAAGAAAGGAAGGAAGAAAGAAAGGAAGGAAGGAAGAAAGGAAGGAAGGAAGGGAGAGAGAGAGAGGGAGGGAGGGAGGGAGGAAGAAAGAAAGAAAGAAAAGTGTGTAACCAATACAAAATACTTAATTCACTAGCACAACAATACCAATTTATTTCTCTAACTGAATACGTGAGGTCCACCTGCCTTATCAATGGGACATCCAGTATCTCCCTCGTGAAGTATTCTCTGCATCATCCCTCCAGCCAGCTGTTCAGGAACACTCAGGTCTTAGCCTCTGAGAAGTCAGTCCCATCTTTGCCCATCGTGCCCAGAGTGAGCAGTTCACGCCAGTTGTGGGCACGGGAAGTTCTGTGGGCGTTTGCTCTTGCCAAGTGTGTCCTCTGTGGTGACCTTCTTGTTGGCCTGGATCCCTGCTGGCCCAAGAGCATGAGATCACATTCACAGGGGCAACCACTGTTCCCCAAAGAACCTCTCTGTGCTGCCTGGCAGGGTCCTGAGGTGCTTCTGCCTCGGCTGCCTACTGTCCCAGAACATCCCTCTCCTACCGGTACTAGGCTCTGGCATTGAGATCCTTCGCCTTCTGGAAAGTTCCCAGTTGGGGCTCCTGGGTATCCCCGTGCAAACCCCTCCCCTCCTCTCCAGTAAGCCAGTCTCCACTCAGAGATGGAAGGAAGGCATGTTTTGCTAAATAGGAAATAACACAGAGACCAAAAGAGAATACACAGGTTTCTCTGTAGGCTCCTCAGGTCACTCACTGGCTACACCTGTCCCATCGCTGGGGTCCCCAGCCACATTCTGCGGTGCCTGGGAACCTTTCCCAAATACCACAGCCCCAGATATCCTGTGCAATATTTCCTTTTCTGCAAATTAAAGTTCATTTTGACCTCTGCTACTGGAGAGCAGCTGCGGTCCCACCACACATCCCCCGCCCGCCTTGGGCAGGGCAGGGAGGCTGAGAGCCTGGGGAGAGCAGCGAAGCTGTAGAGTTGGTGGAAGGGCAGGAAGCGTCTCTGCAAGGCTGCGGCTGAGCTGCCAGCACAGAGGCACATGGCCGAGGCCCCCAGCTGTGCAGGCTGGGTCTTCAGAATAAGGCACACGCCATCGGGCATCTCAGCCGAGAAGTGATCCTTCAAAAAGTCTGCCTTCTCTGAAGACACTTGGTTATAGATGGACCTCAGAAACCCCATGCCCTTTCCTGGGGTCTGTCGGTACCAGAAGAGGTACAAACGACGGGGCACAGGACCGCATCCCAGAGTCACATTCCGTCCCATCCCTGTGATATAATGGCAAGGGCTTTGGCTGACACCAGATTCTATGTGTCCTGTGGGAGGACACAGAGTCCAGAAAGAGAATGAGGCAAAAGTTTGGAATGGGCCTTAGGTCAAGGGAATGGGATGGGAGTTTTCCACATACTCCCAGGACTCACCTACTCCCAGGAGACAAACGATCACCCAGCAGAACCTGTGGTCCATGGCAGGGGAGGGGCGGGGCGGGGCTGAGGTCTCTCCCAGTGGGGCATCAGGTCTTTAGCAGCCCAAGGGAGGAGACTCTGTGACGATGTCCTAGTGTTGGGCAGCACCCACAGACTCAGGAGTGCCCGCACAGAGGGAGCAGGCAGCCCTCGTGCCAACGCGGACACATGATGCTCCAAGGCTCAGCCCCCGCGTGACCTGGAGCGTTCAGGCTCCCACGCCCCGAGTGAAAAACTGCAGCTGCAGAGGGACCCTGGGAGAATACAAGCGTCAGGGCAGTGAGGCCGGGTATGAAGACCCAAACAGACAGGCGGGACCCACTCCCCTCTCTAACGGCCAACTGAGAGCCACAGTTCAGAGGCATGGGCTCTGTGTGTCGTAATTCTGAGCCTGACGATTAAAACATTGGGAATGTAGAGAGCGAAGGAAAACAAAAAATAACCCTGCAAGTGTCAGTGTGGAGAGGAAATCTAGTGAGAAGTTGAGACCTGAAACCTAAAAGGACGTTTCAGTGCAAGGGAAGGAGAGTGGACGAGAAAGTAAGCACCCAGCCCAGAGCGCTGGCTCTGAACTGAGGGGCGCAGGGGCCCGCTGACTGCCTGAGGGGTGGAGAGCAAGCGTCTGTGCAGATTTGGAGCTTTGATCAGGCTGGGGTTCGGGGTCTAGCCTTGGGTGGGAAAAAGAGAAATCGGAGAACAGACGAGCCAGATTATAGAATATGGATTTGGTGAAGACAGAGAGACACATATTTCTCACACCCGTTTCCCAAAAGCTGGGTCTCTTACTGTCCTTTGCGGGGTCTCCAGTCCTGGGACCCTTGCCTGGAAGTCGTTCTCTGATTCCCCAAAGCTCCGTGCTGCTCGGCCCTGGGGGGCCACAGCCTTGGCAACAGGGAATCCTCGGTTCCTGAAAAGAAGAGGCTCAGAAGTCAGGTACCTGCCGAGCTCCAAGCAACACACTTCCTCACAGGGCGGAATCCTTCTCATCCTCTGGTGCCATTAGGGTGTGAGTCCTGACGTGCAGGCGTTTGTTTAGAGGATCCCTGTGAAACCTTAAACCAAACCATCCACTTTACAGCAGGCTTGTTTATTTCACGACAAATAACGCATTAAAATACTAGGCGGGGATGTGTTTATCTCTTAACCAGTTGACAGGGCAGAGTCATACTCGGGTGAAAAAAACCCCACACTCTAAAGACGTAGAATAGAGAGTCGCCACAGGGGTTGACTTGCGTATTATGGTTTGAGGCTCTGCCAGGGGTCTTCCTGTCCCTGGAGGGTCCTCTGCAGGAGAGAGGAGGGAGCCTTTGTGCGCATGCAGACAGCTGACTCTCCAGGACGCAGGGCTTTGCCAGCCCTTGGCTGCTGGGTTGTGCAGCCCTGAGACACATTACAAGGAGCAAAGCCAGAAGATACGGGGTTCAGCACCGGGTACAAAGTCCTGCTCTGAAATGTCAGGAGGCCATCACTGCTCACTGCCTGCTGATAATACAGGATGCGAAGACCTGTAGAGCTAGGGTTAAAGAGACAGAAGGAAAAAGAAGCAAGCCTGAAAGTGCAAAGGCTGGAGTGGAAGAGAAGCCAGCGAGGGGCTGAGCCCCTGAACGCGCAGCCGGCAGAGTGAACTAGAGAATAGGAATCCCAACGGGATGGGGGATCCGTGGTCCTCAGGGGCAGGAACAGCTGGAGACCCTGGTGAGGGAATGAGGTGCTTTGAAAAAGGTCTGAGCATAGTTGGAGCTGGGATCTGGGCTGAGATCCAGGGTCTAAATTGGATGGAAGGGGAAGTCAGAGAAAGACACCTTTTAGAAGGAGGATGGGTAGGACTGCTGTGGCCAGAGGGTCAAGTGTCTCATGAAAGACTTCCCAGGGGCGCCAGCCAATTGGAAAATGCTTGGGACAACTTAAACTTGAACGTCTGTCCTCCATTCACCCAGAGGCACAATCTTGGTCAGGACGAGCCCGGCACAGACTGCTGGCGTCTGTGGGGGAACTGAGCCCTGCTGTGCCCCGTGAACCTGCGGGCAGTATTATGGTCTGGGATTTCTGTCCAGGGTCTAATGGGAAGTGGCAAACGGAGCCTTGGCTGGCCCCCTAGCTTCCTGGCTGGACCCTGGAGGTTTGTGCACAGGAAGGAGTTGGCTCTGCAGGGCTGTGTCTTTGCTGCTGGCGCAGAGATACAGGGCGGAGTCTTCCAGTTTCAGGGTGTCCACGTGCAGGTACAAGTGGGAGCTGTCTGGGCATTTGGGCCAGAATCGACTTGGAACAGTCTCATTGCTAGCGAGTTCCTTGTAGTTGTAGACGAACATGAGCTCCAGCGGCTTCTGAGCGCTCTGCTTATACCAGTACATAGCATTGTGTCCCAGGTGTTGTTCACATCTCAGAGATTTCTTACTTCTAGTTTCCATGACTAGGTATTTTGGTATCTGAGTTATTCCCGTGTCCGCGGAGGCTGCTGGGAGAAAGGGACAAAATTCAGACAAAGCCCAGAAGGGGAGGTGTTGATGCAGCCGCAGGGAAATTGTTGGGGGTCCGGGGGCAGCCCATGTGAACCCAAGACTCACCTGCTCCCACAAGAGAGAGGACCACACAGCAGAGCAGCCCGCAGCCCATGGTGGTGTCAGGGTCGAAGTGGCATCATCTAACTGGGATGCCCCGGGGGTGGGGGGTGGCCTCTGGTCTCCTTGGCCTTGGTTGGTGCTTTTGCCTGTGATGTCAGTGTCCTTGTCAGTTTCCCCAGCCCCAAGCGATGTTTCTTCCTTCCTCTTTTATGCCTTACATAGATTTCGATAGAAGGTGGATTTGAATGGACTGGGCTGGGATAGTCCTCTGACAGTTGCTCTTTTGCTATTAGCTGCCCTCCTCACTATATAGATTCTCCCTCTGTCCCCCCTCCCTTCCAAGACCCCCTCTCAGCAACAGACCATACTCCCTTGAAGAGATCTCCTTCCTCCCCTGCTCAGTCCGAGGCAGGACGACACTTAAAACGCCCTTTCCCTCAGCGTCTAAGCTTGCTGGGGCCCCTTTGCCCAGCTGCATGGAGGGAAGGAGATTGGAAGGCTGTGGTCCTTTTCTGTACCAGTGCCCGTCATTAAAAAGGCACGACTGTGACGCCAGCCAGGAACCAGACATTGGGAAGAGTGCTGAGAGGACCAGAACAAGGAATAAGCCATTCTCTGGCCCTGTATTGAGGGTGCAGCGCTTGGCTGGGCTTAAAGCAAACAAGTTGCCGCAAGTAAACAGCACAAGACGTCCGGTGCAAGACAAACGGAAATCAATTTGAAAATGACTTTAGCTTAGTATCTTTGAGAAGTCTGCAAACGATGCACCCAACTGATATAAGGATGAAGCCTCAACGCCCTGCTCCCCTCCTCACCCCCTCCCTCTACTCACTCCCAGCCCCTCCCCCCCAGTCTCGGCGGTCTCAGTGGAGCCACAGCTCCGCCTTGTGGCCAAAGCTGCACATTTCCCAGATCACAGGCCTCTTAACCAGCCCGCGTCGGCAGCCCAGATCCCTCACTCATTCCACAGACCAGGAGCAGCTGTGATAGGTACGAAACTCCAGGAAATCATGAAGAAGAAAGAAGCACCTGAAACCACCAAAACAGTCGGCAACAATACCATTCATCCACTTATCTAGGAAATTCAATTTTTACTCAATGGAGGTTGGTTATGTCTGGATTCTTAGGAATGAACAAAATGCAGCCCTGCAGATACTACCCCAGCCCCTGTGGAGCTTATAGACCATCTTGATTTGTTCAACAAATACTCATTGAGCAACAGCTAGGAACAAGCACAGAACTTCAACACATTCACCCCCAGAATTCTACTGTCGTGGGTAATTCAGTATAGTCCCAGACAACCACTAGGGAATCAAATGCAGCTTATATGAAGTTTGAGAAATGTGTCCAGTATTTCAGTATTTAAATCACTTCATGAATGTGATAGCATATTTCCTCAGCTATTACAACATGGGGACTGAATGCAAATGATCTCCAAAGCCCCGTGCATTTCCAAAATGTTAGAAACCAAACCAGGCCCATCCGATCCACAGACAGTTTTCCAATCTGGGACTAGCTTGCGTGATCCACCGTGAGTCATTCCTACTTCACACCATAAATTGTTTATGCCTTTTGTCCACTTACTTATTGGAATATCATCCATTTTCTTAAAACATACTGTTAGGCCAGTATTGAGTTTTCATTCTAGAAAATTTGAAGATAAGAATAAACACAAAGGGCTTCCCTGGTGGCGCAGTGGTTGAGAATCTGCCTGCCAATGCAGGGGACACGGGTTCGAGCCCTGGTCTGGGAAGATCCCACATGCCACGGAGCAACTGGGCCCGTGAGCCACAATTACTGAGCCTGCGCGTCTGGAGCCTGTGCTCCGCAGCAAGAGAGGCCGCGATGGTGAGAGGCCCGCGCACCGCGATGAAGAGTGGTCCCCACTTGCCGCAACTAGAGAAAGCCCTCGCACAGAAACGAAGACTCAACACAGTCATAAATAAATAAATAAATAAAAGAACGTGAATTTCTTTAAAAAAAAAAAAAAAGCAAACTGGGCTATTCATTTCAGTAACCGTCAAGTGGTCTTAGTTTGCATTCAATTTCCAATCAGTTTCTCAATCTATTAAAAAAAAAAAAAGAATAAACACAAAAATGAAATCTATAGTTGCTAAATATAACATTTGTTTATTGTTATATTAGATATTTATTACCAAGTTGGAATAACAAGAATCTATATAAATCTATGTTGGGACTAGGGAGGGTAGTTATCCATGTGTAAAGTCAAGAGTTGATAAGTGAGATGTTTTTTAACTCAGGGATGTGCTGGGTCAGGAAGAAAATACTAACATTTTTCTAATGTAATAAATAGTATCAGATTTTCACTGTGGCCCATAAAACAAAAAAATGTAAGGGTATATGGGTTAGAATTTAAGCAAAGTGGGTTGGATATTCCCCTCCTGAACAGGTTACATATATGATGGACCTTAAATCCACTGCAGTTGGAGATATTCCATTCTTAGATAAGAACCAAAAATTAACCCTAGTTAAAAGGCCAGCATTGTTACTATTAACATTATTATGATGGCCATTCCCTGTAGTAAGAAGACACTGATTGGCCCTTCTACAAGAAAACAGAAAAATATGAGTAAATAAAATTTTATTGCATTGTTAGGCTGTCAATACATATGCAAAATTTCACAGATGACAAAAAGCAATGGAATTTAAACTAAAACCCCGAACAATGAGTAAAAGTGAAAAGCTTGGTTGCCCTGAGAACGTTAGCTAACATAAGCATTTCCCAAAGCAAGGAGTGGGGTGAAAGGTGAGTTTAAGTTATCTGAATTAGGGATGTGACTGAAGAAAGAAAATGATCTAAGGACAGTCTGCATTGCAAGAACGAATAGTGAAGAAGTGGAATGGTAAACATGTAGGTAAATTCAAACACTGCCCATTATCAAATAGTAATAGTATATGTTCCTTGAAGATATATAGAAAAGACATAACTGATTCCAAGACAGCTGGGATTTGGGTTATGGGAGCCCCAAGAATACATGAAGGGAAATTACCTTTTTTCCTGGCCAGTTGTGTCTACACAGGGTGGGACTCCAGAAGGTTCTGGAAGGCTATAGAACTGAGCAGAGATTTCAGAAGACACTCAGCTGGAAGACATTGGCATACAGACCCAGTTAGAGTGAGAGACATTGGTGAATATGCTGTGATTCCCACGGAGACCCCGGAAAGACCAAGCACTGTAACAATGAACCCACATGCTAAGGCTCCCTGAGAGGATTTGCTCCTAGCAAATCCTACATCCAGACCTGCCAGGAAAAATCCAGAGCCTCTCCTCTATATCATCCACAAGGCCCCTCATCATCCCTTCATAATCTTTCATGTAGAGTATTTCAGAAGTCTTCTAATTGTACATTCCACCTGGACTCTATCTCCCTTCTGATCCAGTATTCCTGTACCAAAATACAAACTTGATCATGTTATCTCACTTAAGGTAGGACCACCGGCTAGTTCCTGCCTAGAGATTTGTGGCCAAAGTCCTTTCCATGCCTCCTAATATCCTCCATCTTCTGGCTACTGCCTGCTCTCGAGGAGGCTTCAAAGATGACACTCAATCAGAATTGGGAACAATGGCACTGGTCCTCCTTCTTAGAGGGAGGAATTCTGCAGTGCTCAAGCGTACCTCGATGGGTGCATCTGCCCCACCCTTTCTCTCTAGTTTACCTGTTGTTGGCCTGCACCCTGAAGGCCTGCAAGCCTTGTGGTTGCCCAGCCTCGAGACCAAAGAACGAGCCCGGAGACAGCGACAGAGACATCAGTGGTTTATTGGACAGGGGATTATACACAAAGGGTCCTGGAGTGACACTCCATTGTGTGCAGGCAGGACATGGCAGTAGTCTTAGCTACTCCGGGAGAAGGAGGCTACCATTTACAGGGGGAATTGATGTCAGGTGGGCTCATCAGTTACCAGGGGCTGATTAAGCCCTGTAATTAAGAGGACTGAATAGTCATGCGAGTGAAGCAGGGCTTGGTCGAGCAGAGGATGTACAGAGAGCAAGAGAACAGTCATCTTAAATGGCCTAACCATACACCTGTCACCCTGGACTTTCATGCTTCTCCAAATATTTTTCCATTAAATGGTGATCTCACTGACAATCTGAATTTTCGTTTGGTCTTAGAGACTTTTATCTTCACCTTACCGTCCTTTAGGCTTTTTCTCATCAAACATTCTTAGCAAATAGTGTGTTTTCAATCATAATGTTATGTACAATATGTACCAATATGTACAGCAGAGAAAGGCGGGGAATGGCTTCTTCCATCAGTTAAGATCTTCAGGGCAAGGGACAGGGTCCTTTCTTGTTTGTGGAGCCCTGAGTACTTCAGTGAAATTAATGGAACCCCCTGCTCTAGCTGAGAAGTAGAATTCTGTAAGACTTCTGTGTGTCTAGAACTGCCCCATCGGGTGTGCTGGCAGGATGTCCTGGAGGCTGAAACTCATGGGGGTGAGTGGAGCCTTGAGCTGGGTGAACACATTGCCCCACAGCTTCCCGACTAGGCCAGGGTTTTGTGCACAGATAGACAGTGACTCTGCAGGGCTGTGTCTTAGCTGCCGGCACAGAAACACACGGCAGAGTCGCCTGGCTCCAAGGAGTTGATGTGGAAGTTTAAATGAGCTTTGTCAGGAGATTCTGGTGAGAAACGACTTGGCACTGTTTCGCTGAGAATGAGTACCTTATTACTGTAGACAAACATAATCTTCAGCAATTGCTTGGAGCCCTGCTTATACCAGTACATACTATCATGGTTCAGCTTTTGTTCACATTTCAGGGGCTTCTTAGTTCCCATCTGTGTGGTGAGATATTTTGGAGTCTGCAGAACTGCCGTGTCTAAGGCACCTGAGAAGGAAAGAAGCAGAATTCAGATGAGTCCCAGGAGGTAGCCTGTTTCTGGAGGGTTGACGAATGGGCTTAGAGACTCAAAGAGGGGTCCAGCCACCTGCTCCCAGGACTCGCCTGCTCCCAGGAGGCAAAGGGCCCCACAGCACAGGGGCCTGGGGCCCATGGTGGGGTCCGGGCCGACTAGGCCAGGCCCTGGCCCGGGACTCTGGTCCTCAGTGGTAAGAAGACCAGGCTGCTGTGCTCGCTGCCCTGCCAGGTGCGGTGCCTGTGACGTCACAGCCCAGAAGGACTGCCTCACCCTCAGGCCTCCTCTATCCTGCTCTCCTCCTTCCGCATGTCCTGCGCTTGCTCTATCCAGAGAAATGTTCATTTCTACTCCTTTCAAAGGAGTTTGGGATTTCTAGGCATAGCTTGAGTATGGTGAGCATGTCGCCTCAAGGACGTTTCTCTGACGGTCATTCTGTGCCAGCAGCTGCCTCCCTCCCCTTTTCCTGCCCCAGGACCCGGCCACCTCCTCCCTTGCACCCCATTCCAGGCCCCTCTCTCAGAGTCAGCCTGGTTTCCCTTCTCTGGGTCTTCTGCTTCCCCATCACAATAATGCAGCACGATCCCACTCTTGGCTCCCTTGAATGTGTGGTTTACGCTAAGTTCCCCTCTTGATTACTTCAGTTCTGGTCAAGAGATTGACTCTGAGGTCTCCCCGAGAACCAGCTGCAGACCATACACAAGTATGCATTGCTCTCAGTTAGGAGCGAACTCTGTTGATGAGTCTTTGAGGGGGAATAAACGGCAGCCCCACTCCCTGTGACGTTCTCTGTTGGAAAGGCAGAGCCACAAGGCTAATAGGAGGGAATAAGAAGGCAGGATGTGACAGGAGCAATGAGGTTACAGAGGAGAATAATAACACGGAGCTGGGAAAATCTAAGCGGGATGATTTTACTGCCCTTGCTTTGTCTACAGGTCACCTTCCCTTCTGGCACAAAGTCTACAGCTTGATGCCTAGCCTGGCCTTTCTCAGCCTCGGCGCTATTGACATATCGCACGGATAGTTCTTGGTTTGGGGGCTGTAGGACGTTTAGTAGCATCCCTGGTCTCTGTCCACTACCTGTCCGTAGCACTCCCCACCCCCGTTGTGACAACCAAAAATGTCTCCAGACGGTGGCATCACCCACACTGAGAACCTCCCTCCCCTTCATTCCTTCCCACAGTCCTTGCCCTCCTCCACCAGCCTCTAGGATCCTGTAGGGCCGCAGCGCCTCCTAGTGGCTGGCAAGGTGCAGTTCTCAGATCTCAGTGCCCCCGGACGCCGCCCCAGCCCTTGGTAAAAGCCAAGTCAGCAAGGACCCAGAGTAAGACCAGGGCACCAAGTGCCCCGGAGACAACTCTCTCTCTCTCTCTTTCTCTCTCTCTCTCACACACACACACACACACACACACACACACACGTGCACAAAGTACGGCACCGCTGTCAATTACTGGTGAAACCCCCTTCAGAGACAGACCCAGTGGTTCATTTGCTTTTCTTTGAGCACAGAACAAGCACTAGAGACAAGATAGTGAACAAAAGGGAAACGACCACGGTCCCAGAACCACATGCATGCTTTATTTGTTGGCTATCATTGAATGGCTGCTTAGTGCAAAGCTTGAGTAAGACAGCGTTCTCATTCTCATGATGTTTATATTCTGATAGGAGCCAAAAGAAATTTACAGATTACCCTAGACCAGAAAGATAAAATACATGTTATGCAGACATTAGAAATATAATCAGTATTAATACAGTTAAATACTGTCCTGCACATGGCTTCCCATTTCCTCATCTACAAAACAATGGGCTGAAATAAATCATGTCTAAGTCTCTGTCCAGTTTTAAAATTGTATGATCCTAACCAGGGGCACCTCTAGATGTTAACTGGCTCGTGGGTCTTATGCAGCCAGTATCTTAAGTACCTACCTCATTGCACAACACAGCTTGCTTGTGAAGCTTTTCAAAGAAAAGAGGGAAGGGAAGAAGGGAGGGGGGAAGAAAGGATAGAAGGGAAGAAGGGAGGGGGGAAGAAAGGATAGAAGGAAAGAAGGAAAGAGTCAAAAATGAAACTGACAGGAGGCTACATATATTAGTGATTCTGACCATACAAAGAAGCAACGATTCTTAAAAAGTAGATTTCACATGAATTATTTACATTAGCATTTATGCACATGCCCTTGAAAAATCAGGTGCACACCATCCAAAGAGATGCTGGATTGAAACTGATTGAAAGAAAAGTGCCTCACGTGAGGTATGTCAGTTCTGGTTGTTGTTTTCTGGTTTTCACAGGAGAGTCTGAAAGCCCGATGTTTTCCCTTGTCTATCAGGAATTGCCCAAAGGAAAGAGAGGAACAAAGAAATAGCTTCTTTGTGCTTCTTTTCTGACGGGTCCAGCTCGATCAGAGAAGGGGAAACCTCTTCAGGGAGAACAGGAGGCTGATGCTGGGATGCTGGGAAGCGCCAGGGTTCAATTACAGTAGAGAGTAAACAAGGAAGGAAAAACACAGTAATTGTAGCATGAAGCTAACTTGATCCACAAAAAGGTGAAGAGTCATAGGACTCTGGTGATGAGGCAGAAAGCTGGAGAAGAACTAGAGCAAAAAGGAAACAGGCTGAAACGATATCAGGATGTGTGTTTTGGACATCGGTCGTATTTTTGGCTGTCCAATATCTAAACTCCTTCTCGTGTTTGGACAGTTTCCCAGAGTTTGTATGTTAGTGGGAAGAGGCATGTGTCAGTATGTTTTGAAAGTGAAACCTTCCTCCCATTCTAGAAGCAAAACTTCCACCACTGCCTCTGCTTTTTGTGACTTTCACGAGAACAGGGTTCCTCCCGGCAGAGCTGTCTCTTTTCACCAGCTCCCTAAGAACTTGGACGTGGGGGGAGAGGGGGAGGAAACTGGGCCATGTGCTTTGGCAGAATGGGATGGAAGGACAATCTCTTGATCCCAATTCTGTCCAATTTAGTTACCTGGGCAGAGAGTCCCATGAAGATTTCAGTTTCATCGAATTTTCTCTCTTTCTTTACTGGTGCTCAAAATTGGTTTCTCAGGTTTGCAAAATTGACAAGGACCATGATTTCCCTTCCATTCTGCTCACCTGGCTGTTAGTTGCTGGTGGCCCTGACCTTGAAAAAAATCCCCTTTCTTATATTGACAAAAATAGAAAAGTCAATGTACACATCAACTGCTGCAAACATACGCCTGCAGGTGGACCAGTGGTCACTGGTTTTCCAAATGAAAATCCAGATCAAAACCAGACGTGACAGTCTGCAGGTCATTCACCCTTCACCTTAGAAGTCATCAACTCATGCTATTTGCCTATTTAGACTTTGAAATCTCCTCTAACTTAAAATATTTATATTTACTGTTTCTATTATTACATGGATCAGAAATGTTTAATCTTGAAGTCACTTGAAAGTAATACAGGCAACAATTGACAAAAAGTAAACACAATATTATGATGAACAGGCATTACTTATTAACTTTCAAAAATGATTAGATGTCACCTTATTTTTGCTTTTAGGAAGAAGCTATAGATGTTTGGTGGGGGTGGGAGTGGGGGAGGTTCAGGGGACCCTGAATTCTCAAGCCTTAAATTAAAGGTAGTCACTTAGAATATTCAATATTGAGCTTAGAAGTGTGTGTTCCTGCACTTTCTAATGTTTATAACTTTCAGCAGATTTTGAAAGTGGCTCATAATAATGTTAAGAAATTTAGATTTGAGCATGGACAAATGAGTTGGCTTTCTTTAGTAGATTCCTCTGTTCTATCCTGAGATGAACTGCAAAATGAACCTTCACAGAAGAGCTAACATTTTTTCTGTGACTGGCCAACCAGACTTTAACTTCAGGCAGAATGGGAGAACATATACGGGAGAATAAATAGATATTCTGAAGCTTCCTCCTGCTATATACAACTAGAGTTTACACCAAAGGTAATGGCATTCTTGGATTTCCAAGAAGAAAGAGAAATTCCAAATTTTTAAAAATTAAAAAAAATCTATTTATTTGGACGCTGAGTCTTTAGTTGCGGCATGTGGGAGCTAGTTCCCTCACCAGGGATCGAACCCGGGCCCCCTGCATCAGGAGCACGGAGTCTTAGCCACTGGACCGCCAGGGAAGTCCCCCAAATGTTTTTTTAAAAAAATGAGGCAGGAGCCTTGAGTTAAAACAAGTGAAAAGTCATATTTAGGTCTATCTTTCGGATGTCTGTCTCTTGTATCTCTAGTGTTTCGGTATCAGGTGTTTTCATGTCTGGACAAAGCCCCATGTGTCACTGTAGGCAGGGATGGAAGTTAGAGGCAGAGTCCAGAAGGAAGTTTGTTGCTGATATTTTGATGGAACCGTTTTCTCAAACCCAGGAAAGGGGTTTCATCTCATTGCTCCTGACTCTCTTGTTCCAGGAAGGAAGAGGACCACCCAGCAGAGGGGCAAGAATAAAGCCCTTTTTACTTTAACCCCCGGACACGCTGGAGTGAGGCACGGGGCTCCAGGTCTCCTTTGGCCTGGCAGGTAGACGTCCCTAGGTTTTTACCGTCTCTGCAAGATCCCCAGGAAAGCTCTGGCCTGTGGGGCTCCCTGGCTGAGCCCCAGCAGCTCACAGCGCGCCGCTCCCCTGTGCCTCTCTGACGGGCCTGCGCCTGCCCGAGGGCTCCCACCCTCTGCACCTCAAACCCCTGTCCCTCGACTCCCACGCAGGCTCACAGGCAACGAGTCTGGCGGTCCAGGCTCTTCGCTGGGACAGAAACACCTGCAGGAGGGGGAGCTTCAAGACGGCGGAAGAGTAAGACGCGGAGATCACCTTCCTCCCCACAGATACAGTAGAAATACATCTACACGTGGAACTGCTCCTACAGAACACCTACTGAACGCTGGCAGAAGACGTCAGACCTCCCAAAAGGCAAGAAACACCCCACGTACTTGGGTAGGGCAAAAGAAAAAAGGAAAAACAGAGACAAAAGAATAGGCACGGGACCTGCACCACTGGGAGGGAGCTGTGAAGGAGGAAAGGTTTCCACACACTAGGAGCCCCTTCGTGGGCGGAGACTGTGGGTGGCGGAGGGGGGAAGCTTCAGAGCCACGGAGGAAAGCGCAGCCACAGAGGTGCGGAGGGCAAAGCGGAGAGATTCCCACACGGAGGATCAGCGCCGAGCAGCACTCACCAGCCCGAGAGGCTTGTCTGCTCACCCGCCAGGGTGGGTGGGGGCTGGGAGCTGAGGCTTGGGCTTCGGTCAGATCGCAGGGAGAGGACTGGGGTTGGCGGCGTGAACACAGCCTGAAGGGGCTAGTGCACCACGGCTAGCCGGGAGGGAGTCCAGGAAAAGGTCTGCAGCTGCCGAAGAGGCAAGAGACTTTTTCTTACCTCTTTGTTTCCTGGTGCGCGAGGAGAGGGATTCAGAGCGCTGCCTAAACGAGCTCCAGAGACAGGCGCGAGCCGCGGCTATCAGCACGGGCCCCAGAGACGGGCATGAGACGCTAAGGCTGCTGTTGCTGCCACCAAGAAGCCTGTGTGCGAGCACAGGTCACTCTCCACACCGCCCCTCCTGGGAGCCTGTGCAGCCCGCCACTGCCAGGGTCCCGTGATCCGGGGACAACTTACCGGGGAGAACGCACGGCGCGCCTCAGGCTGGTGCAACGTCACGACACCTCTGCCGCCACAGGCTCGCCCCGCATCCGTACCCCTCCCTCCCCCCGGCCTGAGTGAGCCAGAGCCCCCGAATCAGCTGACCCTTTAACCCCATCCTGTGTGAGCAAAGAACAGACGCCCTCAGGCGACCTACACGCAGAGGTGGGTCCAAATCCAAAGCTGAACCCCGGGAGCTGTGCGAACAAAGAAGAGAAAGGGAAATCTCTCCCAGCAGCCTCAGGAGCAGCAGATTAAAGCTCCACAATCAACCTGATGTACCTGCATCTGTGGAATACCTGAATAGACAACGAATCATCCCAAACTGAGGAGGTGGACTTTGGGAGCAACGATATATATACATATTTTTTCCCTTTTTTCTCTTTTTGTGAGTGTGTATGTATATGCTTCTGTGTGTGATTTTATCTCTATAGCTTTGCTTTTACCATTTGTCCTAGGGTTCTGTCTCTCCGTTTTTTTTTTTTTTACTTTTTAAAAATTTTTTCCTAATAATTATTCTTTATTTTTTATTTTAATAAATTTATTTTATTTTTTCTTTCTTTCTTTCTCTCTCTCTCTCTCTCTTTCTTCTTTTCTTTCTTTCTTTCTTCCTTCCTTCCTTCCTTTTTCTTTCTTTCTTTCTCTTTCTTTCTTCTTTCTTTCTTTCTCTCTTTCTATTTTTTCTCCCTTTTATTCTGAGCCATGTGGATGAAAGACTCTTGCTGCTCCAGCCAGGCATCAGGGCTGTGCCTCTGAGGTGGGAGAACCAACTTCAGGACACTGGTCCACAACCGACCTCCCAGCTCCATGTAATATCAAACAGCGAAAATCTCCCAGAGATCTCCATCTCAATGCCAAGACCCAGCTTCACTCAACGACCAGCAAGCTACAGTGCTGGACACCCTATGCCAAACAACTAGCAAGACAGGAACACAACCCCATCCATTAGCACAGAGGCTGCCTAAAATCATAATAAGGCCACAGACACCCTAAAACACACCACCAGACGTGGACCTGCCCACCAGAAAGACAAGATCCAGCCTCATCCACCAGAACACAGGCACTAGTCCCCTCCACCAGGAAGCCTACACAACCCACAGAACCAACCTTAGCCACTGGCGACAGACACCAAAAACAACGGGAACTACGAACCTGCAGCCTGCGAAAAGGAGACCCCAAACGCAGTAAGTTAAGCAAAATGAGAAGACAGAAAAACACACAGCAGATGAAGTAGCAAGGTAAAAACACACCAGACCTAACAAATGAAGAGGAAATAAGTCTACCTGAAAAAGAATTCAGAACAATGATAGTAAAGATAATCCAAAATCTTGGAAATAGAACAGACAAAATACAAGAAACGTTTAACAAGGACCTGGAAGAACTAAAGAGCAAACAAACAATGATGAACAATACAATAAATGAAATTAAAAATTCTCTAGAAGGAATCAATAGCAGAATAACTGAGGCAGAAGAACGGATAAGTGACCTGGAAGATAAAACAGTGGAAATAACTACTGCAGAGCAGAATAAAGAAAAAAGAATGAAAAGAATTGAGGACAGTCTCAGAGACCTCTGGGACAACATTAAATGCACCAACATTCGAATTATAGGGGTCCCAGAAGAAGAAGAGAAAAAGAAAGGGATTGAGAAAATATTTGAAGAGATTATAGTTGAAAACTTCCCTAATATGGGAAAGGAAATAGTTAATCAAGTCCAGGAAGCACAGAGAGTCCCATACAGGATAAATCCAAGGAGAAACATGCCAAGACACATATTAATCGAACTATCAAAAATTAAATACAAAGAAAAAACATTAAAGCAGCAAGGGAAAAACAACAAATAACACACAAGGGAATCTCCATAAGGTTAACAGCTGATCTTTCAGCAGAAACTCTGCAAGCCAGAAGGGAGCAGCAGGACCTATTTAAAGTGATGAAGGAGAAAAACCTACAACCAAGATTACTCTACCCAGCAAGGATCTCATTCAGATCATCAAAAGGATCTCCATTTGATGGAGAAATTAAAACCTTTACAGACAAGCAAAAGCTAAGAGAATTCAGCACCACCAAACCAGCTTTACAACAAATGCTAAAGGAACTTCTCTAGGCAGGAAACACAAGAGAAGGAAAAGACCTACAATAACAAACCCAAAACAATTAAGAAAATGGTAATAGGAACATACATATTGATAATTACCTTAAATGTAAATGGATTAAATGCTCCAACCAAAAGACACAGACTGGCTGAATGGATACAAAAACAAGACCTGTATATATGCTGTCTACAAGAGACCCGCTTCAGACCTAGGGACACATACAGACTGAAAGTCAGGGGATGGAAAAAGATATTCCTGAGAAAACCATAATTCAAAAAGAGTCGTGTACCACAATGTTCATCGCAGCTCTATTTACAATAGCCAGGACATGGAAGCAACCTAAGTGTCCATCAACAGATGAATGGATAAAGAAGATGTGGCACATATATACAATGGAATATTACTCAGCCATAAAAAGAAACGAAATTGAGTTATTTGTAGTGAGGTGGATGAACCTAGAGTCTGTCATACAGAGTGAAGTAAGTCAAAAAGAGAAAAACAGATACCATATGCTAACACATATATATGGAATCTAAGAAAAAAAAAAAAAGGTCATGAAGAACCTAGGGGCAAGACGGGAATAAAGACACAGACCTACTAGAGAATGGACTTGAGGATATAGGGAGGGGGAAGGGTAAGCTGTGATAAAGTGAGAGAGTGGCATGGACATATATACACTTCCAAAAGTAAAATAGATAGCTAGTGGGAAGCAGCCGCATAGCACAGGGAGATCAGCTCGGTGCTTTGTGACCACCTAGAGGGGTGGGATAGGGAGGGTGGGAGGGAGGGAGATGCAAGAGGGAAGAGATATGGGAACATAGGTATATGTATAACTGATTCACTTTGTTATAAAGCAGAAACTAACACACCATTGTAAAGCAATTATACTCCAATAAAATGTTAAAAATAAATAAAAGTAGCTCCTGTTAATAAGAAAAAAAAAACACTTGCAGATCAACACAAAGCCAATAGTCTGCGTTTAACCCCTCACATTTCAGCACCGACTCACAGCCTCCGCAAACCACATTCTCCTGTGTCGTGAACAAACCCAGACTCTCTCTCAACCCTCTCCCATCCAGGGAGTTCTCTCGACCCTCCCTCTTCTCCCTGAATCTCAGGAGAGTCACAGTGCCCCCTTGTAGCCAAAGGGAAAACTCAGTTCTTCTGTCCTGGACCAAGACAGGAAGGCAGTAAGAGGTCTTAGGGGGGCCTACAGTCAGAGGGTTGGGATTAGCCCACGGCCCTCCCGTCTTGGACTGATTTCTCAATCTGGATGAGGCTAATTGTTAGCAAAACAGGAGCTGCAGTGATTTCTCAGCATTCTGTGCATACCAGTATATAGAATTACGTCCCGGATGTCGTTCATACTTTAGGGTCCCGTTGCTCCCCATCACTGTCACCAGGTGTTTTGGGGTCTGGGTAATTCCTGTGTCCAAAGGGCCTCTGGGAGCAAGAAACCACATTCAGTGAGTCTCATGAGGCAGCTCCATGAAAAAAACTTGAAGTTCAAGGACAAAGATGTCCCACCTGTTCCCAGGACTCACCTGCTCCCAGGAGGCACAGGACCACACAGCAGAGGGGCCTGGAGCCCTCCTCAGCTCAGACAGGATGGGACCCAGTGTCTCCCTGCCAGGTCCCAGTCCTCTGAGGGTGTTTCCCTGGTCCTGAAGGGGATGTGCTTGGGGAGTCGCGGCCCCGTCAGTTTCTGCAGCTCACATTCCCTCTTTCCCTCTCATGCCCTGTGCCAGCACCTGCAGAGGTGAGTCGGGGCTGGCATGGCAGGACTGGGCGTACAGGGGCGGGGGCAGAGGAAGAGATGCGCCACCAAGCCCCAGCTTCCCAAGGAGGTTTCTCAGCTGCTTTGTTTGCAATTTGCTCGCAATTTGCTTCCCACGCCCAACAAATAACGGGGTCTTTCCTCCCTCTTCCTACTGTCTAGCTCCTCGTCCTCCCTCATACACACAGCCCCGCCCCCCCACTTTGGGCAGATATCCTCCCCGGCTGCCTCTCGGGGATGCAGGACCATCCCCCTCCAGCCTCATCCTGATTTAACTCAGACAGGCTGCCTTGCTCAGGTCATCAGAGCCCCTCCCTGGAACCAGCTGTTTGTCATTTTAAGACCCAGGAATTCGGGGCTAACTAGATAGGAAGCACCCCTCAGTGGGTGCTGAGGGGAATACAAGAGGAATACGCTGCAACCTGTACCCCCAGGGAGCATCTCACCTCCTTGGGTTGCTGAGCCTGAATATGGAGCAGATATACACAGAGGAGGACGCAGGGGCAAAACAAAAGCTTCTGAGGGCTGTGAGCCAAAGGGATAGCAGACACACTGCTGTTGAGGTTGGGCAGGTGCCACGTGCAATGGACCTTAGTGCTCTCAACTCTCAACTGTCCACACACCTTCCCTCCCCTCCCCCACCCCAATTCTAGCCGGGAGTTTCGGTAAAGTCACAGCTCCTCATAGGGGTCAAAGAGGCACGTTAACCTCATCTCAGTCGTGGGACCCCAGTCCTCCTGATAGAGCTCTGGGAGCAGAGATGATGGATAGGGATGAAGCAGAGACGTTTAAGGCAGGGAAATACACAGGCAAGGAGACACCTGAAGCACCAAAGAAAAGCTTTAGCGACTATTACTATCACGTGCTGGCGAAACATCGCCGACTACCACCACCATATACACACTTGCTTAGCATATTCTTTTTTTAAAAAATATTTTTCAGTAAGTGTTTGTTGAACACGTACTATATATGCCAGGTATTGTTCAAGGACTAGGAATAGAGAAGTGAGTAAAACAGACCCTCATGGAGCACACAGACTATTTTAATTAGCTCAACAAGCATTTGTGAAAAAAATGTTCTCGTCCTCAAGATGCTACTTGACTTATAGGAGCAATAAGTCAGGTTTTTCAGATAATGTATAGTTTGGAGAGTTTTAAAGTGTGTATTTTAGGAAGGTTAAAATATAATTGGTTTTTAGATGGCTCCATCATTTCATCTTCTCAGCCTTATCATTTCTTCATCCATGAAACCTGGATGAGGGGAGAGTCTGAAATAATGGTCTCCGAGCCTCTGTCCAAGTCTGAAACAGCATGAGCCAGTCAGGGTGAACTCCCCCCACCCGCCGTTTACCAGGCTGATGTGCTGGGACCTCCCAGTGTCCTCGGCTCATCTAACTATACTCAACACTTTGCAGGTACTTAATCCATGCTTATTTAATGAACAAATGCATAAATGAATATAATGGAAAATAGTAAGAGACCATATGTAATGAGTCAATCTAACCATTTAAAAAATGTGTTCCACATGTGGTATGTTTGCTGTTAGTGTATTTTTACTGGCGGCTTTACGGAAGTCAGGATACAAGGCTGAAATGTAAATGATAAAAATTAATTTGCCTGGCATGAGGTGAGTTTTGGTACTATTTTTTTCTTTAATTTTAAAGGATAGGTATAGAATAATAATTTTTCAGTGTGCATCAAGTATTATCCAAAGGAGATATGGAAATAGGGACATTGTTTCCCTTCTTAAACCTTCCTTCCTGTCAGGGTCTCCATCATTCTTTGAGTATTTCCTTCCTTCACGGCACAAGAAGACATTCAAGTCTCGTCTTGTACTTTCCCTGTCTCCGTCTTGGTATCAGCTGTTTCTGCAGAGACCTGGTTCCTTTGAGTGGATTATGGTATTTATTTATTTTTGTGTGTTTTTTCTTCCAGTTTTATTGAGATATAATTGACATACAGCACTGTGTAAGTTTAAGGTGTACGGCATACTTATTTGATTTACATACATCATGAAATGATTATCACAATAAATTTAATGAACATCCATCATTTCACATAGATACCAAATGGAAGAAAATTTTTTTCCCTTGTGATGAGAACTTCTAGGATTTACTCTCTTAACTTTCATACATAACACAGAGCAATGTTAATTATATTCATCATGTTGTACATGACATGCCCAGTACTTGTTCATGTTATAACTGGAAGTTTGTACCTTTTGACCACTTTCATCCAATTCTCTCTTCCCCAACCTCTTGCCTCTGATCTCTTTTGCTATGAGTTTGTTTGTTTGTTTGTTCGTCTGTTTGGTTTTGAAGTATAATTGACCTACAACACTATATTATTTCCTGGTGCATAACACAACAATTCAATATTTCTATACATTACAAAATAATCACCACAATAATTCTAGTTACCATCTATCACCATACATAGATAATACATTGGATAATGGTATTTAGAAAATAAGACATGGGCACTACATCTGGGCTTTGGGGGTGACTACTTTAGGGTCATCACAGTGGACAGAGTTAGGGAATATACGTATATATATATGTACATACATGTACACACATTTACATGTATCTTTAATTCTATATTTATCTATGCATATGGAAAAACCATGAGTTTACAGAAATACTTCTGTTTCCAATTCCAATATTGTAAGGTTTATTCCAGTGTTCTGCCTTTCCATATTTGCAATCTCCTTATCCAATACTGAGAAACCTGGCTCCTGTTATCCTTCATAGATTTACATATTGGATCCTTGCAGGTACCCAGTTGTCCATTGCAATGGCCACCTTTGCTCCTTTGGAAATGCCCTTCTCACTCTGCTTGGATCTGACCCTGTGTCAGGGCGTCTACCCACGTCAGAACCCTCCTTACCTCAGTCCAGTTTCCGATACACCACAACAGGCATGCCCTGCCCTGTGTGGGTGCCCTTCTCAATCTGCTGGCCTTCACCAGCCTGCTGGCCTCACCCTACTTGGGCTCCAACACCCCACTCACTCAGGAATGCCCTCACCCTGGCCTCACCCTACTTGGGCTCCAACACCCCACTCACTCAGGAATGCCCTCCTCGCTTGGCATGGTCTCTGTCATCTTGCACTGGGCTCCTTCCTGCACAGATACAAAGAAATGCACCAGTTCAGTCCTCTGACAACAGAGATATTTCACTTCACAGGATGCTTATTGCATAATCTGCGGAGCCTCAGACAGACCTTGTCTTTTTCCCATACGCTCTAGACAGATCCAGACAGGGTGATGATTATAGCTAATGAATGTGTACTTAATTTACCTGACTTCTTTGAACAACTTGCATTTCTCATTTTTTTCACCCTGTCCTCCAGGAAGCAATGCCAGTTGCTTGGTTCCAAAAGTCCTAGATTTTCCCTTTTTTTTATTCCCCTCCTATTATAACACATTTTTGTCATGTGGGTACTTGTCTTCCCTACTGAATTTTCTCTTTTTAAGGTCACAGGCTGTATCTTTTTTTTTTCCAATTCCTTTTTAAAATTTCCTGCATGTTGTTCTTCATAATTTTATTTATTTATTTATTTGGCCGCACCGAGCGGCATGTGGGACCTTAGTTCCCCGACCAGAGATCGAACCCACGTCCCCTGCATTGGAAGCGCGGAGTCTTAACTGCTGGACCGCCAGGGAAGTCCCTATTTTATTTATTTTTAACAGCTTTATTGAGGCACAATTGATATGAAAAGAACTGCATACATCTAATGTGTACCATTTGAGGAGTGTGGACATATGAAAACACCTATACCATCCTCACAATCAAGATAATATACATATCTTAATTATTTTATTTTTTCTCCTTCCTATCAAAACCCCCCTTCTTACCTGTCAGTCTTGCATGGAATATTAAAGGTGTACTCCTTTTGCCTGAAACAACAGCTATTCCTGAGAGCCCGCTACATGCTTTTCACTATTTCCTCCCTGGGGGTTACCTTCCAACACTCCCAGATGAGCAAACAGTCTAGTCACCACCTGTTCATCTTGCTAGGATCCCAGGCTTTAGAACCACAACCAGATGCTGTCTTCTCAGCATTTGAGAGCCTGCCTGAAGTCTCAGCTTCCTCAAGGACTGGTCCCATGCTATGTTCTGGTCACCAAACAGCCATATTGATTCTATGCGTATCAATAGAAGTGCCCTGATAGCAATGGGTTCTGTGTGGAAAGGAGAAATAAAACAATAAAAAACAAAAACCATAGAATATACAGATTTATTTTTGGTGTATGTGAATATTTTAGACAGTAAGACAGAGCCAATATCAAGATGAAGCACCTGAAGAAAGAAATAACTATATATTTCACCGATCATAAAATAATGGGTATACAATATATCCTTGTTGCTTATCTAAATATAGTCATTATTTTGTAATAACTTGAAATGGAGTATAATCTATAAAATATTGAAGCATTATTCTGTACACCTGAAAATAATATAATATTGTAAATCACCTATATTTCAATATAAATAAATAAATAAATAAAATAAAATAATGGGGTATAAACTGTATTTACCAGCATTGAAAGAATATATAGAAAAAACAGTTATCATTTGGGGTCTGCCAGAGTTGGAAAAGGGTTTTTGAAGGAGAGGAGTTTAACCAGATCTTTAAGCTCTCTAACGAGTCCTATACTGATTTATTCTTTCTAAGAAATAGCTCTCCTAGGTTGTCTAAAATGAAGCTAGCCTCTAGCTTCAGCTAGTACTGTCTGGCATGCCTTTCTCCAGTAACGTGAAACAACTTCTGAGATTGCCTTTTGAGATGTGTTCCTGCTATATACAGAGGTAAAGGAGTCTCTAACAGACTGGAATCCTGGCTTATCTTGACTCTCCTTGTACTATTCTAGAACCCACAATCTTCTGCTGGTTTTGGCCTCTAGTGACCACTTATTTTCTTACTATGACTCTCCTGGTTCTATCTTCCCAAGGGACAAGACTAAGAAAAAATGGTCAGAGCTTTAACTAGACCATTTCCTGGTTCAACACAAGGAAGAATTTTCTAACTGGATGGTTGAGGAGATACCATGATCTCCTCTCTGCAACAGAGGCTGGATGACCTTTGGTGGGGATATTGTAGATGCGGCTCAAGTGCCCGAGGGGCAAAGAGGAGCTCAAGCATCTACTCCGTTCCAGAGACAGAGTTACAAACTGGGGATTTAAACACAAAATGTTTGCTTCAGAAGCTCAAAATCTAGTTGTCTTCATGACAAGGAAATCAAATCTTGCAACAAAATTCAAAAGTTATAATAACAATATAATTCCAGTGTCCATAGGGTCTGAGCAATTAAGAAACCACATTCAGAGAGTCTCCTGAGGCAGCTCCATGAAAAAAGCTAGAAGTTCAAAGACAAAGCTGTCCCACCTGTTCCCAGGACTCACCTGCTCCCAGGAGACAAAGGACCACACAGCAGAGGAGCCTGGAGCCCTCCTCAGCTCAGACAGGATGGGACCCGGTGTCTCCCTGCCCAGGTTCCTGTCTTCTGAGTGCACTTCCCTGGTCCTGAGGGGGATGTGCTTGGGGAATCACTGCCCTTGTTAGTTTCTGCAGCTCACATTCCCTCTTTCCCTTTTATGACCTGTGCCAGCACCTCAAAAGGTGGGTTGGGGCTACTTTGGCAGGACTGAGAGGAATAGATCCATCCCCTACCCCCCATGAAGATGGCTGTCAGCCTCAGAGGGGTGGAAAGAAGGCAGTAAGTTGGGCTTGGGGGTGACAGTTTGGCTTCAGACTGGTAAAGCTGAACACTTTTCTAAGGAGTTAGGATACTAAGTGGGTATTGACACAAAAACCTGAGAACAAAAGAAACCCATTAATTGGAGATGGTGATCAAATGAGGACTTGGTCACAAGGAAATGGTGACAGCCAAGATGCTTGAGCAGAGAGGAGACAAGAGCCCAGGGGGATGATTGGCCAATATTACTTGATGCTCTGTCATTAGCCTTGATCTCCTTGAATTCCATTTGTCTAGGAATGGCATTATATCAAATCGTGGGTCAAAGTTGAGTCTGGTAGTAGCACTTAAGAGAATAAAATGATTGGAGGACTACTTGGACAAACCAGGGAGATTTTTACATTGGCTGTTATATCTTTGGTGCCTTGATTCAGTCACCTGTGGTGTTGATTCTTCTCTGCTCTGGGTCACTAGCAAATCAGCTACATGGCTTTCTGTGATCTCAAATCAGAGACCTCAGGGACTTCTTGCTACATCTCATATGGGCTCTGAGACAGCACTTTGGAAAAAAGTTGTTAATCAGCTGGGAGTCTACCTTGGAGTACAGCAGCAAGAGCATGTATCAACTCCTTACCTGCAAAAATACCATGGAAACTGCAAAAATACCATAGAAACATTGTCAAGTGCTTTGCTGAAAACAAGACATGCTAGTTCCAATTTCTTCCAAATTCCTCAATCTAGTGAGCTCACCCAAAAGAAAATGGGGTCAACTTGACATGACTTATCCTATGTGAACCTGTCTTCTCTACTAAGATTGCTAAATACTTTGTCTGATGACTGTCACTCACAAGGATGAAGTAGGAAAGTGACAATGACAGAGAGTTTTGAGGGTTACAGCACTTGTGAATGGTTGCTCACTAGCCTATGTCCCAGGAACTGTGTCTTCTTCCTAGAGTGGAATTCAAGGTGCCTACTAGGTTTTTCCTAATCCCCGAATTTCCAAAGCTATAATAGAAAACTATTTCTGAGCCTAGTAATGGAACTCTTTGGATATCTGTGTACTTTGATTTAGGAAATGTATCCCATAAAAGCAAGGTGGGTATATTGAAGAAGGTAGGGATGATGGAGCTTGGAGACAAATCACAAAAAGTTTTCCTGGTGGGGATATAAATATATCTGAAAGAAAACTGTCTTTGTCAAAAAATTAATGTGGGGTGTGTACTATAATTTTTCCCTCTTTCTTGTCATTTTCCATTTGTGATGCTCTATTTTGACCTTCAGCATCATTTTCACCTTCATCCATCTCTGTTTCTCTTCCTAATCTCATTTCCTTCCAATCCAATAGAAGGTTTTCTCTTAATAAATGCCTCACTAGCCCATCATATTCAGAAGTGGCAAGTTTCCAAATTATTTCAAGATGGCATTTGCGCATGCTGTTCTGACAGCTGTGGGTCTCAGGTTACATACCTGAGAACCTCTATGATAAAACTTAATTGCCCTCGTATTAAGCCTGCTTTACCAACCTAATCTTGAGGAATGGAGGTAGGATGTGGCTGCGAATGGGAAGAGAGAGAAATGTGAAGTGAATTCTGACAGAGACATAACTGAATTAAGTCGGCACTTTAACAAAACTCTGATATGTGGATCAAAGATTAACGTCTCCCATTTCCCCATTATTTTCTCTGGGTATTCATTTTATTCATGAGAATATTAAAGTCCAGACACCGCCCTCCCCCCGCAAAAAAAAAAAACAGGGCTGCACTCACTTATTCATGTACTCTTTAGGGCTGCTCATGGTCAGAAGCAGAGTAGCTGTGACAGAGACCATATACATTGCCTGCAAAGCCTAAAACATTTACTATCTGGCCCTTTACAGGAAAGAGAAGAGGTTTCTGACCCTGCACATAAAACATGGAGAGAACCACATGTGGCTAGAAGAGAAATGCCCCCAGACTAATGGCACCCTTGAGCAGGATTCTCAAGGAAAACGCAGCCTGGTTCCAGGATTCACTTTACCAGGAAAGAACATCCTATTCACTAACACCGATTTGCCCTGATTGTTTACTTCAGTTTTTTAGTAAGTTTCTTAGTATATTATGTTTCAAGGGGAGAAATTCTTATTTAAAATTTCCCTACACATTGTAGGTAAAGAGCCAGCACAGCACAGCCTCAGTGACTGGTGATGTATTAACCAGGAAGGTGACTAGAGAAGCCAAAGAAAAGGAAAAACAGACTCATTGAAGGAAAGGGCATAAAATTACCTTTAATGGTCGGTGACTCTTGCTCTTGCCAATATAAATATCAATATGTTTGCTGGAGCCCAATCAGCACCCAATTTAGACACAAGTTTAAATAATCCTCTAAGGCCACTAAGCCATGTGCATGGAAAATAAAGGTGACAAATACAGATTAATGAACACAGACACATGCTTCTGGGCCCCCATGTGTTTGAAGTTAGGAAAAGAAGTATAAGTACCAAACCACATAAAATGCAGACAAGAATATTTATTTAGTCTGAGACCCAACTCAATTGCCTAGGGTCAAACTTCACAGAAATATCTCAGAAGAATAAGGTATCTTGAAGGTCCAAGCTCCCACACAATCATTCAAAGATGTTTTCTTCAGATTTGTTAACCCACTTCACAGAAATGACAAACACACATACATAGATATAGAGACAGCTCACACTGATCCAGTATTCCACTGGCCTCTTCAATAGGGACCATTCTCCTAGTGACTTTCACTTAGAATACAAAGCTCCTTCACTTAATGCCAGGTCTACTCTGCTCCTTACCCTTTCCACTCACAGCCACCCCCTCCCCTACCCCCATCACCTATCCCTGGTTTTTCCCACCTTCATGCTGTCCAACCATCTGTCTAGTCCCACGTTGTTATGTGCATCATTAGAATTCCTCAGCATGATTTTACATAGTTCATGGCTGACCATTTTTACTTAAATAGCTTTTAAAAAATAGCATGTGTTCATGTAAATGTGCATTAGATAAAAATCCGCAAAGACATACAATATCAACATCTTTGTTTAAGAAGAGACTCAGGAAAAGAAGTGTAATTTGAAAATGAGAATGCAACTACAGTACAAGCACTGTGCTAAGTGGTTTACATGCAACATGTATGAGAGTTGTATGGGAATTACTGAAGTCTGGAAATGATCACTTGGCATTTTTCTCACATCCCCTCTACTGCTTTAGATGAGTGAAGAATCATCACACTGCAGCCAGAGAGGTCTCAAGGTGTTTAGCTGGGAATTTGCCATTGATCCTACATAACTCTCCTTAGCTGGCAACCCTCACTCTTTCCCTTCCTAATAGAATGGGTCCAAGTAAAAAAAAGCCCAGGGCACACCACAGAGAGGCCTCTAGGACTTAGCAGCATATGAGCCAATTATTGTGTAAACTCTTCTCCAAGATGCTGTGTTTTTCATATGGATTAAGATCCCTGATGAAGTTTGGGGGAAGTTTCAGGGGTGATGTAGAATTATACAACACATAACACTTCATTGTGGAAACGTCAACATGGAAGATAATTAGACAGGATGAGAAGACACCCTGTTCCTCATTCTGGGAATGGTTCTCCCCTTACTCCTTAGTATTTCTTAATTTTTAGGGATCAATGAATGGCAGCTTCCTGCCTTGTGGACCATGTACTCAGTGTTACTGAGTTCAGTTAGGGACAATACAGGCATTTTCCCATGGCTGTAGCCTTAGAAGCTGCTTTGCCATCTTTTCACCTTAGTTCAGTCATTCTCAGCTGGGAATGAAATGGACCCCCAAGAGGACATTTGGTAGTTTGGAGACATTTTTGGCCATAACTGGGAGGAGGACTAATGCTAGTTGTAACTAGAGGCCAGGGATGCTGATAAGTATCCTACAGTGTGCTGGTCAACACCCCACAAAAATTATCTGGCGCATGTTATCAACAGTGCCAGAGTTGAGAAGCTCTGCCTTCTACTAAATCATCTTCATATCAGCAAATTTTCAAATGAAGAAGAAACAGAACCTACTTCAGGAGTGACAATTTGCTAAAGCAGAAATGGCATCCTGGTAGGCCATTCAGATGCATTGTATAGGTGCAGAATTTGGCTATATCTAGCTAAAGGTTAGTTCTCGCTCAGATTCACTTATTCTGGATACTTCCGCCATGTCCCATTAATTATGACAATTCTTGCTCCAGGAACCCATTTCTTAGATATTTCAGAATTCCATACGATCCTTGTAGTCACCCCTTAATTTGGTAGAGTTCAGAATCTTCTCCTATCGAGAAAAATTCAAATGAACTATCAAATTAAGGGGAAAAAAGGGAAATTTTATTTGAGCCAAGCTGAGGATTACAACCAGTGAGACAGACTGTAAGAAGCTCTGAAGACTGTTCTGCCTGTTAGAAGTCAAAGGCACAGTTGTATACATTTTCGAGACACAGGACCGTACATCAAAATGACACAGTGATATTTTACATAAAGTTCACCAAAGAAACACAGTCCAGGTAAGCAAGTACAAAGTGAGCAGTAAGACATCATGACCCCGTACAGAGCTGGGAAAAAACTTTTAAGAAGTTATATTGCTAGCTTCAGAAGAAAGGGAAAAAAGTTGATCTTTACCATCAAGCAGGCACTCCCACTTTTGAGGAGCTCTGTTTAATATGAAAAGCAGATGCACACTGCACATTAGGAGGAAGGGGGGTAGCCCAAGGTGACACAGAGAGAATGTAATGTTGAATTTTTCTTGTCCTGCTTTAAAATATAAATGTTATTTCATCATTCCTCTATTATGTGTACGGCATCACAGTGGAGGGCATGGGCTCTGAAGTGAGGCTGCTTGTGTTTGAACTCTGTATGGATCACCTCATAGTATTAAAAATTTGAGGAAAAAAAGCTTACCTTCTCTAAGCCACAACCTCCCCATCTATAAAATGGCAAAAATTAGAGCACAATACTTATAAAGTTGTTTGTAAGGACTGAATGAGTAGATGTATCAAAATCTCACCCACAGGGTGTGATACATATTATAGTAAGCACTCAATAAATTCCCATTGTCTCTTCGCTGGCCAAGAACTCTGTATTATCTTGGTGTCCAGACTTTGGTGAACTGACTAGGGAAGTGTTACGTAGTACTTGAGAGCGCAGACACTGAAGCCAGATTTCCGGGGCTGGAATCCTGACCCTACCATGGATTTGCCTTGTGATTTTGGTAAAGTCCCTTATATTTTTGTGAGCCTCAGTTTTCCCATCTGTTAAATGGGAATTATAATAGGGATCTTGTAGGCTTGTTTTGAGAATTACTAATTTAACAAATAGGCTAAGTATTTAGCATATGCCTATTAAATAGTAAGTTCAGATAAGGATAAATTATTCTCATTCTTTCCCTTTCCTATTTTGAACTACTGTGGTTTCAAATCAGAAATGTTTTTCTTTTTTTAGGAGAACAAGTGTTCCTATCAATAATGAAACATTAACATGGGTATACAGGCCAGAGCTACTACAAAACAAATTATGTAATTCTGAAACAGGCAATGTTAATTACATAAAGGGTATAGCTCTCAAGATAATCCTCAGCATAAAAATTCATGCTTGAGACAACCAAGTACCTAAATTTTTTCTCTGGGAATCAGGACACCTGTAGCCCTGTTCTGTGACCTTACTCCAACTTACTTTTCTATTATGGGGAACAGTTTCTACCAGGTGGGCTCATTTTTTCCATTCCCATAACCTTCTGGAAAAGTGGACAAAAGTGGATGTTTAAATTGGATGCTGAATCATCTTCAATGTGGCACGGAACTGAATTCTAAATTTGGATTTGTGACTTTCCAGTGAAATCACATTTCCAGCACCTGTGGCCATGGGTGTCAGTGACAAACCTGGTGGTATAAATAGCTGTGGATGGAAACCCTTCAGCATAGTCCCTAGTCCAGATCCGGGAAGCAACCATGAAGACCTTCATCTTTCTTGCTCTCCTGGGAGTCGCTGGTGAGTCTTGATCAATAAGTGATCAGTAGGTGTCTATGACTCTTTTAAGGATGCACTTTCTACTCTGGAAGACAACAATGAATGCTGAATATAATCTCTATACTCAAGAGGCTTAAGATGTTGAAACAACAGTGTACAGTACATATGTCTGTAGATAACTAAATCTCACTTGCTGGAGAAGATTATGCGGAGCAGGGGTGATCAGTGTAGAAAGTATTAAGGGGAAGAATCTGCCCTGAATTTCAGGTACAGTCTATGAAGTAAGAGTGAAAAAGAAAAGATAGTCAACGTTAAGGAAATGTTGTTTTGATCTTTATAAGAACTTGGAGTTAATACTTGGGACTAATGACTAATCTTGTGCCTCTTGAAGAGGCTGTGAGCATCACAGCCTGAGTCTCCTCTATACTAAAGGGCATCTTAAGAGAGATCTTAACAGGAAAAGACACTCTATTTCTCGTGAATAAAAGCTATGGGCTGGTTTTACCACATCTTCACTAATGAAATCTCTCTGATGTAAAACAACATGTCATGCAATCATGAAAAGAAATAGAGAAATGACTATTTCTGTTTTTATACTATTCAATACTATTGTACACTTCAAACTTACTACAGAATTTTCCCGAATTTGGTTGTTATAAATAAATTCAATACACATATTTACATATCAAAAAAGGCTATCTCAAATTACTTTAAAATATATGAACAATAGGGCATATATCATATAATCCCAGACATTTGGAGTCCTTAGAAATCATAATAAATCAGTGGTCCAAAATTTACAGTGCTGAATAAATTTAAAATGTTGGAAATATAATTGGGATGAGGGGAAAGATTAGAGAGAGAAACCTTATAATGTTCTATGAGATTATTTAGTTAACATTTTAGGTGAGAACCAAGAAGAGACTGTGGAAACAGAAGTACAAAACTCCCCATTTTTTCCAGGCCAGAACATTCTCAGGTGGTATTTAAAAGTTTCCTTTCTGTCACCTCATACGGTGTTTATCCTATACTGAACTCTACAAATAAACACCATCACGGTGATTGCAAAGCTTTATTGAACACGTACTTAAATGCCTCCTTAGCAAGGTTTTGTGTAAAAAGTATTCTTTATATTCTCAGCTAGTGGGCTTCAAGGTATTTATTACGTAAGGAGTCTCTGATTTGTATGTGTGTGTGTGTGTGTGTGTGTGTGTGACATATGTAAAAAAATCAGTATATTGATCAAATTTAAAGCATAATTAAAAATTAGATACTTTTAATAGTGTAAGTAGCATATGTGTTAAATGTATAGAACAATAAGATTTTGAAAACAATTATATTAAAATCACTGTTTCCTGATTATGCATGACAAGAAAACATGACCTATTTTTTTTCTGGTTAATCTGCAAAACCTTGCTGCTGAGTAGAAATTCCACAATAGCTCCAATTTCTCTCTGTCAGTTGCTTTCCCCATTGACGATGATGACAAGATTGTCGGGGGCTACACCTGTGCAGCGCATTCTGTCCCCTACCAGGTGTCCCTGAACTCTGGCTACCACTTCTGCGGGGGTTCCCTCATCTATAGGCAGTGGGTGTTGTCTGCAGCTCACTGCTACAAGTCGTAAGTAACCAATACTCACAGCCCTGTTCTCTGAGGTCAGGTCATCCCCAGCCCTGCCAAAGCACAATCAGGGAGAACTACAGAGTTATGCTTGAGGGGGGAGCATTCAGATTTCAAGACCTCATTATTCCCCCCTGCCCAGGCGTTGTACGCATTGAGGGATTTTCCCACAAAAAGATACCCTTAGAATTCCCTGATGGCCTTCCAAATGAGGGCAATAAAGACATAGGAAGAAAAATAGTGAGTGATTAAATATACCTAGAATACCCTAACAGCTCTAATCATTATAGCTCAACCAGGAAAAACATGGCATATGCAAGTAACAAAACACAGGAAATTTCCAGTACAACCTAAAGATAAACACAACTCATTCTATTCCCTTCATATTCTGCCATATCTCTGAGGCCTGCCACGGCTCCCTACAATAATTGATAATCCCAACCAGAGTAATCAACACCAGTTGCCTTTTCACCTCCCACTGCTTGATTGGCATCATTTGGTTCCCATTCCTATACCTAATGAATCTAGCAAGATATTGGGTTGTGAGTCTGGCCTTGGAGTGACGCCTACCTAAGGAATCCTCTAACCTGCACCGTAGGTGGTAGGACTGCCTTAAGTGCACACTAACCTGTGTGTGTATGTGAGGGGGGCTTCAGGGGGCTTCTGTCTGTGCTTATGCTCAAGACTGAGTTGTAATGGAATGGGAAGGAGCTCACGTTGACGTTGGAGTCTTAGAGAACTTGTAACCCTTTAATCCAGCCGAATGCAGGTGGGTCTGGGAGCACACAACATTGATGTCCTTGAGGGCAACGAGCAATTCATCAGTGCAGCCAAGATCATCGTCCATCCCAGTTACGACAAAAAAACCTTGAATAACGACATCATGCTGATTAAACTGAGCCGACCTGCCACTCTCAACACTCAAGTAGCCACTGTCTCTCTGCCAAGATCTTGTGCAGCTGCTGGTACCCAGTGTCTCATCTCTGGCTGGGGCAACACCAAGAGCAGTGGCTGTAAGTGTCACCGGGAACAGAATCACCAAGTCTGAGAATCCTAGAGGTGAAAAACGTGTTCAGCGTCAGTTAGCCCTAGCTGTCACTCAAGGCAATGTTCCCAGAGAATAGTGGGGTTCTACGGAGTCTTAGAATATACTAATTGAAATGCATAACATCCCTCTGCTTGACAACACAACAAAAAAGGACTATGGTAAAGTTGCCAGGTATGCAACTAAAATGTGATTAGTGATTTGCCGGGAACCAAAACGCGAGGAGGTACACAGAACAGAGACTAAGAGATTTGGAACTTTTCAAAGCATAGCCCCGCTTCAGAAATAAAGTCTCTAGATTTGAGATCTATGGTCACTGATGCTAGTGTCAGAGAGAGAACAATTTGTTGATGAAAACCGTTTGGAAGACCCTCCAGATATAAGTTCTTCTTCCAAAATAGAAGTTACCGGCAAACTGAGAGAAGGGATAGGAATATTGGGAAGAGGGGGGAGAGATACTGAGAAAGAAATTTCCCAGATTGGATGGGTAATCCTTTTCCATTTCCACTGTTGCTCCCAACAGCCAGCTTCCCTGAGCTCCTGCAGTGTCTGAAAGCTCCCATCCTGTCTGACAGCGTTTGCCTCAATGCCTATCCCCGGCAGATCACCAGCAACATGATGTGCCTGGGCTTCCTGGAGGGCGGAAAGGACTCTTGCCAGGTTAGTTGCTTTGCACGCCTTCTCCTTCCAGCTCAGCCTCACATATCTCCACAGTATTTCCCATTTCCTGAAACTCAGAAAATTGAAAAGCTGTCCCTGGGGCTGATTATGAGGGCTGAGGGATAGATTTGGGATAAATGATAAATTCATTTTGCCATATTAATGGTTAGGGATCAGGGGAAAAGATACACAGAAGATCATGTGCAAACAGTACATCCAGGTGGGCTTCTGAGGAGGGCTAGAGCAGAAGGAAACTTTGAAAGGAGCAGGGCTAGATGGGCAGCATTGCACTGCCCAGTCCTCACCTCTTCTTGGCACTACAGCCCTGCAACTAAGGAAAGAGGGAGCTCAAAGGAGGGAGAAGAAAGAATAGGGGTCCAGTATGGAGATTGAGGGTTGGTTTTCCAGGGAAAGAGAAGGGCTTCATGGGGGGTCAGCAGCCTGGGAAGGTGGTCCCCGGGTAAAGGAGGAATACCTTTGAGCCTTTCTCCCATGTGGGCACAGTTGTGAGTTCTAACTGGCTCTTCCTTCTTGCCCAGGGTGACTCTGGTGGCCCTGTGGTCTGCAATGGACAGCTCCAGGGCATTGTCTCCTGGGGCTACGGCTGTGCTCTGAAAGGCAAACCTGGTGTCTACACCAAGGTCTGCAACTACGTGAAATGGATTCAGAAGACCATCGCTGCCAACTAAACAGCTTCATCTCTTCATGCCCTCCACGTTAGTCAGCTTCACCTTCCTCCCATCCTGAAAACAGTATCTAAATAAAAACATTTTCTCCCGTACCAGATATATCCAAGAAGTGTCCTTACTTGGTTTGTGTACTTTCTCTTCAATGTGGCTACTGAGAAGAGGGTGGATATAGAGTTGAACTATTACATGAAGATGGAATTTGAAAGGCTATTTAGTCATTCATTCAGCCTCATCAAAATAAATTACTGCTCACCTACTAGATGCCACATTCCGTGTGGATGTTTGGGCTATAACGATGAATAAGGTTAGCCATCGCTGTTACCACTGTAGTTTTACACAGATGATGACACTAAAATGCAGAAAGTTAAAATCAACTGCCTAAAGTCACTCAACTAGTTCATTGTGCAGCTGAAGTGAAGCCCCAGCCATTCTTATCCCATCGCTTTGCTGCCGCTGTGACCCTGCGCTCTCCCTTTGTCTCTAATCTACCTGAAACTCTGTGAGGCTAGACTAGGCGAAAGGCTACGTGGAGAATGTTTTAGAAAGTACAGATCCTGCATTTCCAAGGTTTCATCTACCTATTTCTTTTATTCTCCAAGATACTCTTGTTTTCCATCTGGAATTTTACTGCTACAGCATGCATGATTTCTGCCGGTAATCTGTACCCCTCTCCCACACTAGACTGCCCAAACCCCAGCTCAACGTATGTACTATTTTGAACTGTAAGCAAAAGAAGGTGCAAATGCAGATAAGTTTGTGGAAAATTGATCTGTTACCCTGAGGTCATAAAAGTCTTGACTGTAGGGGTGGTGTTCTCTGTTCTCTTCCGCCCTATCCCGCGAGGCAACATAGACGCCCCGCTTTAGCTCTTCAGTGTTGTTCCCTCAACTTTTCATTTTTCCTTGGATCATCTAGAGGATGATTAGGAGTACAGGTCCCAGTACATGATTCCTCTGTGTATCTGGTATGAATCAAGGATGAAAGACACAATATGGTCTGAGCATAACAGCATTGGAATAGGTCGGGGAGTTCTGAAAGGTAAAAATGTTTGTAGCCCCAGTAGGATAACGTGATACGGTGAAGGATGGGTATTATCTTAGTCAGTTGGTGCTCTGTAACCAGAAAACCACAGGTTGGGTGGCTTAAGCAATAGACATTAATTACTCACAGTTTTTGAGGCTGGAAAGTCCAAGATCAAGGTGACACAGGAGGTAGTGGGGGCCCCCTTCTGGCTTGTAGACAGCTGCCTTCTTGCTGTATCCTCACATGGCTGAGAGAACTGACTCTAGTATTGTAATAGGGGCGGGGCAGGCGTGCAGCCAATAGCACGCGGCCGTTACCCTGTTACTGAGCAACTGTTACTGCGAGATCAGAAGCAGGAGAACCTTGACCTGGCGGGTGGAGGTCGCCCTTGGCCAATGGTTGGCCATGTCGCGGTCCTCGCGGGGTGGGGTGCGTGTGGTAAGAGGTGTATCAAGGTCTTCTCCCAGGGCCCCTCCAGGCCCTCCCGCCTCGGGCCGGTGGGTGAGCTGGGGGGGGCCTGGATGCTGTGTCCTGCAGAGCTCAGGAGCCCTCGCCACGGCACCCACTGGCCGGGCCCAGGCCTTGAGGCGGGGGAACCTCTCCCCCGCCCCTGCCTCTGCGACCTAATGGCCGCAGCAGTCTGCATGGGTCCACAGGACCTGCTCCCCAGCCCCGCTTTGGGTGGCCTGAGGAGCCTGAGCGCTGGCTGGGTCCTGGGCACCTGGCTCCCTCCGTGATGACAGCTGGGCAGGGTCTGGGGACCTGGCCCTGAGGGCACCGTCAGCAGAGAACTACCTCTTCGGCGGGGCCTGGGTGCTGCACGAGCGCTCCAGGGCAGGGTAACCCTCCTGTGTAGGGACCCCCTCCTCTTAGCCAGGGCCTGGACCTCAGAGGGTGAAAGTCGAGCCTTGGGACCTTGCATTTTCTTGTCAGAACACAGAACAACATTTGTTTTGGTGGAGGTTTACAGGAACATCGTGACCTGACCGCAACCTGACCTCAAGAACAAAGGATCTGACACCAAGAAATCTGCCACAACTAACCACGCCCCTCCCTCAGCTTTCCTATAAAAGGGCTTTGCTGAAAGCTTTCAGGGAGTTCGGGGTTTTTAAGGTATGAGCCACCCGTTTCCTTGCATGGCCCTGCAATAAACCTTTCTGTGCTCCGAACTCTGATGTTTTGGTATTGTTTGGCCTCATTGTGTGTCAGGCACACAGACTTGTGTTAGGTAACAGTATCTCCCTGTTATAAGAGCACTAATTCCATCATGGGGGCTCCACCTTTATGACCTCATCTAAACTTTCCAAAGGCCCTACCTCCTCATACCATCTCCTTGGGTGTTAGGGTTTGAACATACGAATTTTGGTGGTGAGGGACACAGATATGCAGTCCATAACAGGTATCTCAGAAGAGGAAGGTATGGGAAGATACATTCCCCTATTACCAATTTTCTATCCCTTTGTATACCTCTGGATGGCACATTTGTAGGGAGCAGTCCTGAGCCCTTAATATTACCTTATCATGCCACTAGGATGGAGCCCAAATTCCTCAGCCTTGCATTCAGGGCTCTTAAATGTTCAGTTATAACTAATCTGTCCTGTGTATTTCCTTAGTTGTTATTGAATTGCTTTTATGTTTGCTTATGGCCTAAAATAATTTCACATATAACTCCTCTTTTTTTGTTTTTAAATGTTACCTTGTATCTACCTTAAATAAACATCTCAGGCTACTCTACAAAAACAAATGAGTTTAAAGATTTCCCTGTTCCCTCTGAAATGTTCTTCTACCCCACCCATCACCATCACCAATATACACCTACTCACCTAACCACCTCAGGTAGAGGGAAGATTCAGAGACCTGAAAAGATAAGTGAGATAACATAAAAGATGAGAGATCAGGGCAGGCCCAAAGTAAAGTATGAAAAGGCAAATAAATCATTTTTCTGGATGCCATCCAATAGTCCCTTTTCAGCATATCTTGGCATTTTCTATCTCTTACTTAAAATCTGACTTGTTACAATTTGTGAAATTATATTAAAATGTGAAATCTATATGCTCTTTGGCCCAGCAACTAAACTTCTAGAATCCTATCCTATTAAAATGTGCTTATAAAAAAAAAATGTGTAAGTGTGAGTGTATCATTTCGGAATCATTCAGTTGCAAGGAACAGAATGTCCAACTCATACTTTAACATGTACTTTAAAATGCTCTAGTGGAAGCTTAGAAATAGTGAGAACAGCAAGGATGGTTTGATTCAGCAATTCAAAAATGCCATCAGGGGACCCAATTTATTTCTGTCTTTGCCCTCTGCATCACTGTCAGTTTTATCCTAAGGATAAAGCCTTGTGATCAAGACAGCTGTCAGAGCCATACTCTCCCTTGCCTGTATCTAGGGAGAAAGAAGCTTTTTGCCCAGAAGCCCCCTGTCAAACATATTGTGTCTCCTTAACTGAATTTGGTCACTCTCACATCCCTGAGCCAATAACTGAAGAGGATTATGCTGTTGAACTTATAATTAAGTTACATGGCACACCATCAGAGCACACATAACCTTTTCATTTTGCAATAAACATGGCCTACTTGGTATATATTTGGTTAACGGAGTAATTATAAGGTTAGCTATCAAGAAAAGGAGGTGTAGATTTTAAGGAGGCAGCCACAGTCTCCACCAGAGTAATCAAGGATGCTTACTGATGTATCGTCTACATAACACTGAAAATCCGGAAATAACTCAAATAGTCATTAACAGAGGATTGATTAAATAAACCTGGTATGTTGTACAGTGGAGACAATGTAACTATTCTATTCATTTATCCAACCATTTAACTTATTGAGGGCCTATTACGTGCCTAACAGTGTTTTATTCACTAAAGATACAACAGGGAAGAAAACAGTTAAAACCTTGCCTTCACGGTGTATTCATTCTGATTGCGTAAACAGAAAACAAATAAATAGAGACTAGAGAATATAATGCTTATCAATGCAAATGCCACAGGAAAAGAAAACTGGATCAAAGAATGGATAAATGGAAAGCAAAGATCTGCTTCTAAAGTATAATCAAAAGAAAAACATCAAAAGACCTGTGAAAGCATACTACGATTTAAAAACCCATTTTGTAGTCAGAAGAGATATCTCTCACCAAAAGATATTTACTACAAATAAATACCTAATTCATGATTCAATAAAATCCAGGAAGCCATGATATTTCATAGCAAAAATAAGGCAATGTAAAGAGGTAACAGTTTGAGATCAGGAAAAGTTTTTTGCTTGCTATGTCTCATTACAGTAACAGATAGATTTAATTTACTTATCACTTGCTCTGAAAACTCTCAGACGGCTCTCAACTGTCAACTTCATGGTTAGGACCTTTGATAGCTATGTAAAATAAAGCCATATTTGCACTTGGAAGTTTAGCTACTCATGTAAATATTTTTTCACATGGGATATATAAGCTGGATAGAAGTAACTTCACTTCAGATTGGTACACTCCATAATCTGTTAGTTTTCCCATTAACGAGCAAAAAATTTCAAGGTATACTCAAGATAAATTTATCGAAGAATATTTGCTTTAATAAGACAAATAGAAGCCTCTTTTTCCCTAGAAATCTTATTTAATTCATTATTTAAATGAAAACTAGTTTAATCATTTCTTTTATGTCAAGTAACTTTAGTGTTAAAATCAAATTCTAAAAGACCTTTAAAAAATAAAGATATTTACTATCTTGGTATGATTTTAGCCTTACTTTTAAAAGTCAAGTAAGAGGGCTTCCCTGGTGGCGCAGTGGTTAAGAATCCGCCTGCCAATGCAGGGGACACGGGTTCGTGCCCCGGTCCGGGAAGATCCCACATGCCGCGGAGCGGCTAGGCCCGTGAGCCACAACTACTGAGCCTGCGCGTCTGGAGCCTGTGCTCCGCAACGGGAGAGGCCGCGACAGTGAGACGCCCGCGCACTGCAATGAAGAGGGGCCCCCGCTTGCCGCAACTGGAGAAAGCCCTCGCACAGAAACGAAGACCCAACACAGCCAAAAATAAATAAATATATATAAAAAAAAAGTCAAGTAAGAATGTCTGCCTTGTTGAAAAAATGCAACTACAAAAGTCTTTATTTAGTCTTAAAAATATCCATCTTTTCTGAGTAGCTCAGCCTAATCCCTTTTTAATTTATATTCCATCTAAGCTGTGGAAACTTTCTAAACACACTCTTGCCATACGATCCAGCAATCACACCCCTTGGTATTCACTCAAAAGAGTTGAAAATGTATCTCCACACAAAAACCTGCACATGGGTGTTGATAGCAGCTGTATTTATAATTGCCAAAACCTGGAAGCAAACAAGATGTCCATCCTATGAATTAGGTGCTAATATTCCTCCCATTTTATAAATGAGAATACTGAGGCTTAAAGAGGTTAAATGTTTCTATCAGGACAAGGCACCGAGAAAGTCCTGAAGCCAGGAATTGAACTCTACCTAGGAGCTTGACTCCTGAGTCTATGCTCTGCACTGCTATTAATAAACATGGAAATGTTACAAAGATTTAAGGGCTTACAACAATATTTGGACATAGATAAAAAAGTGTTCCCAGAGGCCTGGAAAATATGGGGATCCTAAGGTTATAGTTATTTTATTTAACAAGCATTTATATAGCATTTACTATTTACCATTAGAACTTGCTGTTCTAAGCACTTTATAAATAGAAAATCTGAACAGACCAATAATGAGTAAAGACATTGAGTCAGTAATCGAAAACCTCTCAACACAGAAAACCCCAGGACCAGACAGCTTAGCTGGAGAATTCCAACAAACATTCAAAGAATGAACACCAACCCTGCTCAAACTCCTCCAAAAGTTGAAGAAGGGAGAACACTTCCCAACTCATTCTACAAAGCCAGCATTACCCTGATACCAAAGTCAGAGAAAGACAACACAAGAAAACTATAAACCAATATCCATGGTTGAAACCACTATTTGTTACATATCTCTGGGTTGGGGGGCAGTCAGAAAGTTAAGGCTAACTTATAAAAAGAAGGAGTGGGGTGCATTAAAAAGAGTACTAATTGTCAAACACAGAAACTGAACAGGTAGGGAGACTGATTTTATTCAGATTATTGCAATAAGAAGAACATCCCAGATCTGGAGATCAGGGTGCCTCAGCAGGATGCTTTTGCCTTAAGACATTTGTAGGGAGATGTAGACAAGTTACAGGTGGGGAGATTAACAGTTGAGGTTGTTTTGCAATCAGGGGAATTCTCAGTTAGCTGAAAAGGAAGTGTTTATCTCTAGTTGTAGTTAGATTCGGGGTGGGGCGGGGGGGGGGGGAAACAGTTCTAAGCTCAGCTAATCATTGATGAGAGAAAGAATGGGGAGCTGGAGGGTCCGCGTGGTTCAGGCAAAAGCGGGAAGGTCTGTGGCTGACCTTGTCACACGTCCACGAAGGAGTCATCCAAAGTCTTATGGGAGCCATGAGAAAGAGTGGACGGAGTCTTTTCAAACTCACGTGGGGAAGGGTCATTCTTTGTGATAAGCCATTTCTCAGAATACAGAATCTCCAAGAATTTTTCACCCACCGCTGTCTTCTGGAAGCACGGGGCTCAGGTAAAGTTCTACACATCAGGGGAAATCTGGAAACACCGTTCCGAGTCCTGACTTGGCTGCTAACTTCCACGAGGCCTACGGCATCCTCGTCACTAAAATGGCGAGGGGAGGATGGTTTGTTAAATCTATTTCATACCCCAATGTTTGAAGAGTCTCTGAGAGGGGCAGAGGGACTCTTGGGGAAAAGGGAGATGGCAAGTGAGGGCAGGGAGAGAGGTTCACAGTCACAAAGGGAGGAGAGGACAACAAAGAAAGACTGTGTCACAGAGAGGGGAGGAGAATGTCAGCAGGTACACCTGAGATTTCTAGGGTCCGAGAAGAGGCACCAGGGGCTGGACTTGGTCTGCCCCTTTCCCTTTCACCCACATCAGAGACAGATCTCAGGTGTGCCTTATGTAACTGGATTTTGATCAGGGCTCGTTTGAAGACATCTCTAAAAGCCTTGCTTCTCCCCCTACCCCCCAACTTAATATTTTCTCTCCCCCGCTGTTCTTGCCAAGGACGCTTGGACTAAAGATTGAGACAGCTGACGGCTGGATCTGACTTGTCTGCGCCTGGCGAGATCCCAGCCTGCCATGAAGTGGTATCTCATCTTTGCACTCATGAGTGCAGCTGGTGAGTCTGGGGTCTTGTTGCTGCTTAGGGAGAGATGCGGTGGTGTGTGGGAGGGTCAGAGAGGGAAGTAGCTAGCCACAACTGAAGAGAGAGGAGTTGGTGGGCATTTCCTTCAAGTAACTGTTGATGCAAATGAAAGGAACCGCTCTTGATGCACAGCTTACCCCACCAGCAGTCTCTCTGAGCTTCTCCGGTGCGTGTGAGCATGTTAGGATACGCAACTGTAAGTCCTCTGCAGTCTCCCAGGACTCTTGAGTGTGTGATTTCCTACATTGCCGCGTCTCCTGAAAAGACACCAGAAAAGTATATCTTCCCTTTCTCTGGGCAGATGGACTTTGGAGGAGTGAGTGCAGGAAAGGAAGGGGGGCTGGGTCAGGGGCTCTGAGAGCCTCGTGGCCCTACCCCAAGCTTTTCCACTCCTTTCACCACCAAAGTCAGGTAGTATTTAACTTTTTCCTTTCATTCCTGGCAAAAGTTAATTTAAACTATTATTTTTAAAGTAGTAATTCTTTTTTTTTTTCATTTTTATAATACACAGCACTGCCAATCAGCGTTTTTGATCAGCCTCAGATAAACCTTTGCATTAGTTTCACAGAACTTTAATATACCTCCATCTCAAGCAAAGACATGTGTCAGTTTTCTTCATGTGTAGAGCTCAGGTGACATGCATGATTGCCCTTTGATTTAAAAGAATATTTAAAAATAATTTGAAGATCTTGACATTGTCCTTGAAAACCTTAAGGTGGGAAAAACTATCCTAGTCAACTCTCACCTCTTGCCCTGTCTCTCCTTCTACCTGTGACCCCACTGATTCTTTAGGAGTCATTCCGGCCCAAGATTCCAACACTGAGAAGATGTACGTAGCAGAAGATTTTACTATTCCTTACATGGTCTATCTTCAGTCCTTCCCGGAACCCTGTGTGGGGTCTCTCATTCACCCTGAGTGGGTACTGACCGCTGCTCACTGCCCCTTACCGTAAGTATCCGTTTGCTCTTGGGAGCCATGAGGGTTCTATTCGAACAAAATCAGGTCTGATGAGGCATCCCAGCAAGTTCTAATGGCATCCTAGGGAATTAGAAGACCCAGGAAGAGAGAGGGTCGTCTTCCCAACGGGGAAGATAATACACACTTGGGTGGTTTAGGAGGAGATAAAGAGGAAGGTGTCAGAAGACTCTTTCTCACGGACAGTAAATAATATTCATTCATTCAACATACTTATTGAACATTTACTATATTCTAGGGACTGCTTAATGCACTGAAAAAACAGCAAGGGAACAAGACAGAAATTAGTTTTCCCTCATGGAGCTCACATTCTGGTAGAGGAAGTAAGCCAAAACAAATAAATGTCCCAAAATAAAACATTAAAAAGAGTGCCAAGCTGTAAAACACAGGAATAAAGCAAGATATCTACTTTACTTAGGGTGATCATGTCAGGCCTAGTTGAAGAGATGAGACCAACAGGAAGAGGAGGACGCAACCAAGTGAATAAATCCTGGGGAAAATTCCAGGCAGAGGGAATAGTGTACAGAGTCTCTGAAGCAGTAAAGATAATTGAGTGTTTGCCAAACTGAGAGACCAGCGCTGAGTGAGTGTAATGAGTAGGGGTGGGTGTTCACAGGCTGAGGTCGAAGTGTTAGCAGAAGCCATGTGATGCAGGTAACAGAAGAAGGGCAAAGGAACTCTGCACGAGATGATGCTTACAGGCCTCAGTGTCTCTGTTGTGTGTGAGAAACTGTTGTATGATTGGGACCCAGCCAGAGTTTCAGGAGTTTAAGGGTCATTTCTAACTCAGAACTCTCAGCCATCTGGTTGTTCAAAACAGTTTACTCAGACCCAGATTGAAGCCGTGCTCTGTGTGTTAATGAGAAATACAAAGGCAATAAACACAGTTCATCCCCTCCAAGAACTGGAGCTGGTAAATTGGATATTCTTCTCTCAACCAGGCCTAATGCATGAACTGTTTGTGGTAGGCAGTGGCTCCTGTATCTGTTACGTGACTGCCCTCCTGACAGTGGAAGTCTGTGGGTTTGAATTTGTCCAGGAAATATAATGGAAGATGGTAAATGGGAGTCCTGATGGACTACTAAGAGTCTTGTGAATCTATAATCAGTGTAGGCAGCACATGGTAAATACAATGATATGGGCCCAAGAGGAGCTGGGAAGGGCCTAAGAATATGCAGAAACAAAGGGTACAATATGCTTGCTCAAGAGTTGCTTGAGACAGTGTAGTGCAGGCAAAGACCTCTGGAATAATGGATTGTGGTGCCATCTCTGTTCCCTATTCATTCAGGTCATCCATCATCACCATCACCAGCATCATCACCATCACCACCATCACCACCATCATCACAACTAGATTGCATTGAGTATGTTCTAGGTGGCAGATACCATGTCAGGTTTTATGTGTATACATTGAGTCTAACACAACAGTCCTATAAACTATTGTTATTACTGTTTTACAGACCAAGGCCGGTCACTTGAGTTCTCAGGTCTAAGAGATAAAATTAAAATGATGGGAGGAGGTCACCTCTGACACTTCTTGCAATTCTGACATTCTGTGACCCTGTTCTTTTCCAACTCCCTGCCTCCTTTCTTCCATAGTGTTAAAATCCGATTGGGAGTTTATCAACCCAACATCAAAAATAAGGAAGAGCAGGTACGGAATTACTCGATGACGGTGCCCTACCCTGAATTCAACGCAGGATCTCTGAACAATGACTTGGTGATGATAAAACTGTCTAAGCCTGCTGCACTCAACAACCAAGTGGGAACCATAGCCATAGCTATGGAACCCTTATCATTTAATGATTCCTGCTTTATCCCAACCTGGACCTGGAGTAAATATAAAAACCGTAAGTGTTTGACTCTGTGTTCTTCATCCTGAGAAGGTTTTGGCGCTGGGGAAAATGTGGAGGGATATACCTGAAGGAAATAGCTGCTATGAGGTAATGCTCTTGACCCTAGAGGGATTACTGCAGGGCCTTATACTACCATTAAACTCTCTTTCAGTATTATCAAAGGATGCTGGAACCACCACTCGATATCTGAAATGAACTGATAAAGCTAAATGTATTGCTTATTATAGAAGAGCAATGCTGAGCTGACACAGTCTCAAGGAGCAGAGTACTAGGCTTACATGGGGTTTGTGGGAAGCTTTCCCTACAGGGTTTGGAAGACTTTCAGGGGCTTAAGAAAGTTGACGTCATCTGTAGAGGCGTGGTTACCTGGGTGAGATTGTTGTTGATTGGTTGGCACTCAGCATGTTTATTGGAGGCGAGTCTGATTTGCTGACTTTAAAAAGTGACATTGATTGATTGGCTTGCCAAAGCCTGTTCACTGAGGCAAATTGCCATGGGTGTTAATCAGGTTTAAACCCTCCTCTGGTAGTTACAGAACAATTCGTATGTTCTGTAAAAACAAAAAGTGGGAGACTGTTTTGTCTATCAGTCTGTTTTGTGAAAACAAAAGTAGAAAGTGGGAACTTTTGTATTCTCAGTATTTGGCAACTTCATTTTCAATTTAGAAGCAACATTCTAGGGAATCTAAGTGAACATATTTTCTGAACAAATAGAAGATTTTAAGTCTTATTCAAAGTAACTGTATCACATTTTACAAAGTAATTCATTACACACCATTTGAAAACAAAATAAAACTACATAAATGTTTTATCCCATAGGCTCTGCATGTCAGAATCATAGTGACAAACCAATTCTACAAGCTCTCTGGTGCCAGCCTCCCAATATTTATTAAGTTCATTATTTCAAGTAACTAGGTTACTTTCACCTAGCTTGTTCTATGTATTTCAATTCAATTTCCATAAAAACTTAAAACTGAACATAACTCTTCTTGTTCTTTTCGGACTTGACATTTTCTGGTCTAATCTGCTTTAAGACGTTAGATTGGATATATATCAGAAAAATCCTTCTCTATAAGTAACACTAGGCTTAGCCTGAGCAGTCTCTGGTTAATTTTTTGTTTCCTTCCTCCTTGTTACTCTCTACCAGAGATTAAAATTATATAATGCCTTGGTTAGACTCCTTGCAACCTGAGGTTAACAGTATAGTAACAACTGCTATGAGTGAGATGAGCAATATTACTTCTTAGGGGAAAATATATATGTATATTTATACATATACACTCACATTCACTTATAAATAATCCATTTATAAATTATCTCACTAAAAAAGCATGTTTGGACACATTAAAAATAGTTTTATACCTTTATGATTAAATGTAAAGATGATGAAGTAGGTGCCAAAAATGAAGGTTTCTTGGAGACAATGGCTTTGTGTCTCTCTCTTCTCACAATCATTCATAATTTTCCTGTGGGTTTTTCAAGCTTTCTAAGTTATGCACGCTACAGAGAGAATTATAGATCTGATGATATCTGAATAAGGCTCACATAATGCTCTGAATCCACTGGTCTGACACAGAGACACTGAACAAAGGACTCTAAGAAGGATGGAATGTCTGATACCTGCCATAAATATTCTCGGGTATTAATGTATTCACAAAGTAGAGGCTGATCACAAGAGTATATGTGATAAGGAGAGTAACCCTGGACTTCATTTCTCTTCCCCACAGTTAGTGACCCTGACATGCTGACTTGGATAAACCAATATACTCTTCCCTACGATGAGTGCCAGAATATGCAAGATGAAAGAATGGCAATAAACATCATGTGTGTGGGACAACCTCTAAAGACCTTATCTGAAAATAAGGTATCTTTCCCTTCCCCAGACAGGAAGATAGCAAGGGGTCCATGAGGAGGAGAGGTGCCCATAGGAAACCAAATGGTGCCCATCAAGAAGGCCTGGGGCCCTTCTCCTCTTTCTCCTCAGTCTCTGGATTTCTCATCAACTCCCCTGCCTTCCTTTACAGTGGGAGAGATTCGGTGGGAGAGCCATTTGTCCTTTCTCCTCCTACTTGCTCTCAGTTTGGTCAAATTCAAACCAAGAGAGGTGAGCCCTACGTGGATGTGAAGAGAGGTTTGCCACCTCTCAAGAAAAATGATTCCAGGCCGTTAGATGCTTCTGCTACTATAATGTGCCACTTCTTGCAATTAATTCTTGTTCCACGAGGACAAAGCACTATTGATCTCCTGTTCCCTCTCTCTGGCAGGAAGTCTCAGCAGCTCCAGCCATCTGCGGTGGGAGGTTGCATGGCATCTTGACTTGGGCAAAAGGAAGTGTCACCCTGGGAAGTGAAGGATTCTTCACAGAAGTTTATCCTTATGCAAGATGGCTCATGAGAGTCATTGAAAGCCACTGAGGCTCCTCTGTTCCTCCATCCCTTCAGTGCAGTATCTTCTTGATTTCTACACTGGATCCACAACTCTATCTTTCTTGTTCTTGAACAGAATTCATTAAAAAAAAAAATGACACTAAAAACTTGGGCTGTGGCCCCTGATCTCTTTATCACATAAACTGTAAACATGATGAGAAATTCAGCAACATCCTCACCATTTGTTCATTCAAAAATTATTGAAATATCAGCTATTTGGTAGGTACTGCATATGCTAGGGATACATTATGACACAGACTTTGCCATCAGTTAGCCAATACCTTGTGACAATTGCTACAATGGAATGAGCAATAAGTTCCATGGGAGTATAGGAGAAAAAACATTAGGGTACCAGAGTCACGGGAGGTACCATCCAAAAGGCAGACAAATTCGGGGAGAATATTGTAAAACTGAGGTTTAGTTAAGTAAAAGTCAGAAAAGCATAAAAACTGTGATGTGTTCTGGAAAATATATGTAAATAAGTAATACTGGAGGGTAGAAAATTGTTTGCAGAGGGGGAGAGAGAATGTGATAAAAGAGTATTATTTATAGCAGGTAAGTGTTAGATAGCAAAGGGCCTGACCTGTTTGGTAATGGAATTTAGATTTTTATCTTGTAGGCATCAGAGGGTGTGTCATTAAAGCCACCATGGTAAATGAAACATTGTCAAACTTCTGAATTGGGAGATGTAGGGAAGCAGAGTCTGTACATTTTAGACATACTGACTGTGAGTAGAAACAACAGGGGCAGAGTCAGGGAAAGTCAGCTGAGTTTCTGACTTTCACAACGGCCTAGATGGTGGTTCTAAACAGTAATATAAAGAGAAACAATGTTTTCATGTGTAATGGATCAGGAACAATGGTTATGAATCAGAGAGATGGGGCATGTTATATGTGAGATCCTTGAAGGAACTAGAGATGGTCGTTTCAAGCAGACAAAGATCTGGCTCTCAGGTGATATCCAAATAGTAACAACGGGGTGGGTTCTGTGTTTATAGGTAGTAGGTGCAGACCTTAGTAAAGCTCTGTGCTATTGGGAAGAGCTCTGGTGGATGCTCAGTGCTTCTCTCACACTGGCATAAAGTGAGGAGATGTACAGCATCCCAAACCCACTGACCAGGACACCTAAGAATACAGAATTGAGAGGATGCTGAATGACCCAAAAGTAGGGGCTCAAGTGATATATGAGAGGCTTTGGAGTTACATGTAGGGGAGGGGCAGTATGATATGGGATTACCTGTTAAAAAGGGAAAGAGGAACAGAGAGGGCCAGTGAGATGAGCAGAGAGAATCATGCCACAGGAGAAAAAGACTCTGCAAAGAGTGAAGAGATTTGGAGCTGCATCTCATGAGGGAGGTGGTGAATCTGTGTGTCTGTAGAGATTGCTGAGGTGGGTTGGGTTTTGGTCATTGATATACTCTGAGCATGGATGCTTTTTCTCTCCTACCAAAGCAAAGCAAAACAACAAAAATAACAAAACAGAAAAACCATCTGGGTTATGACTAAGACCACGCTTATCCTGGCACATAGAGAAAAACCATATCCTCAAATTTGGACACCAAGCCCATTTAATTCAACTACACTTCTTTTTCTTGTAATCTTTGGCCCATTGGAACCACAAGCCCCTGTGTTTGCCTTTCTTCTCCAGTGGGCTTGTCCCTAGTTACGCCCTGCTTCCTGTCTCTGATTCACTGACCAATGCTCCCTGCTCCCTTTACTGAATCACATCTATATTTGCTCCAGAGTTTTTAATAAAATGCTCATCTGATCACTTCTTGTAACTTTTTTTTTAATTGACATAGTTGATTTACAACACTGTGTTAGTTTCAGGTGTACAGCAAAGTGATTCAGTTAACTTCATGTAACTCTTAAATTACATCTTCAGCACTTATTGACCATCCTATATTTTCCAAATCATCATCTATAACATTCTCCATAACGACCATTTCAAATGTTCTCCTCTCTTCCTCCAACTTTCAGGGCTCGCCTTCAGCAGACGACCTCTGGTTTGGGAGGAGAGAGACTGAAACCCTCAGAAGATACCTCAGTCCACTTTTCATCCCCCAATCTGAAAACATACTTAGACTTTTTTCTTATTTTTTTTCCCATCCTTCCTGTAAATGAAGCCTTATTATCAACAGCTTCTATCTCTGCCTGTGATATGGATCTCCTCTCCTCTGACACCCTCATGGACTTGCTTTATTATCTCCACTTTTCAGTATTTTTCAACTTCCCCTATCAATTGGATTCTTCCTGTCACCATTTAAGCAAGATAAAGCCTCTCCCATCTAAAATATCGTGCCCAAGGACACGTTCCCTTGATCTGCTCTCTGGTTGCCTCCTCGTCTTGTTTGCAGGCCGTTCTTACTTGGCAATTACTGAAAGGTCTGTTTTGTAAGATCCTTCTCTGTCTCTCTTTGTATTCTTTTGTGTGTACTCTGCTCTCTTTGGAGTCCTTGTTCATCTTCCCAGAGATCTCTTCCCCATCTCCCCATTTGATTAACTTCTACTCATCGTTCAAGCCTCAAACAGCACTTCCTCAAGGAGGTCTTCTTCTGACCCTTGCCTTAGGGTCCCAACTATGTGTTTTTCTACCTCCCTTTATTTCTCACATTGTGACATTCATGATAGTAGGTCTTATAACTTCCGTGTCCCCTATTAGTCTTCACGATCTATGAGGGCAAGATTCTCCTCCCCCTTCTTACTCAGTCATCTAATAAAGTGCCAGCACCTAGTGTACATTTGTAATAGTTTTCTATTGCTGTGTAAAAGCATTACTGCAAATTGTACAGCTTAAGACAACCTTTATTATCTTATGGTTTCTGTGAGTCAAGAGTTCAAGCCTGGCTTAGCTGGGTCCTCTCCTCAGGGTCTAGCAAGTCTTTGGGAGAAGAATTTGCTTCTAAATGTATTCAGGTTGTTGGTAGAATCCATTCCCTTGTGGTTGCATTACACAGGACCCTTGCTTTTTGCTGGCTGTGAGCTGAAAGCTGTCTTCAGGGCCTTGAGGCTGTACTTGGTACAGGTAGGTCACCCGTACATAGTTCTTTGCCACCTGGGCTTCCTCAACAAGGCTGCCTACTTTGTCCAGCAGCATGAAGAATCTCCCTTGTGCACGCTAGCAAGATGGGTATTTATACAATGTTAATGCAATAGATTAACATAATCATGGGGAAGACAACCCATAACTTTGGCCATATTCTGTTAGAAGCAAGTCACAAGTCCCACCCACACTCAAGGGGAGGCACTCGGGGATTATGCAGGGTGTGAAATGGGGCACGGCTCTATCCTCTACAACATTCAATAGAACTTTGTGAAATAATGAATGTATTGGTTCCTTAATTCCTACGCAATAAAAGACAATGCAAGTCTTATATATACAAGACTTAAAAGATAAGGCTTCTCATTCTTTAATTTCTGCTTATGTCTCCACCCAGCTCTTAACAGTCCCCCTATTATACTTGGTAGTATTTCCACAAACACACCACGTTGCTTCACGCACTCATGCCTTTATAGAAGCCCTTCCCTCTTTTTGAATTATTTTTTCTCTTCTTTTTATGTCAGACAAGCTCCTTTCTCTTCTCTAAGACCCAGATAAATTTTAACTTCTGGGTAATACTTCCTTGCACACAATGTAGAAGTGAACGTCTTCACTTCTTATGGTATGCTCTGAGGCACATACCTCCATTTTTAAAAATGTTTCTCTGACATTTTATTATGCAAGTTTTCAAACGTAAAACAAAGCTGAAAAAATTTTACAGCATATACCTGTATATACCACTTGGATTATCCCATTGAGTAACCTACTTCTTTTTTTTCTTAATAAATTTATTTATTTATTTATTTATTTTTGGCTGCGTTGGGTCTTCGTTGCTGCGCGAGGGCTTTCTCTAGTCGCGCAAGTGGGGGCTACTCTTCATTGCGGTGCACGGGCTTCTCATTGTAGTGGCTTCTCTTTGTCGTGGAGCACGGGCTCTAGGTGCACAGGCTTCAGTAGTTGTGGCTCAGTAGTTGTGGTTCACGGGCTCAGTAGTTGTGGCTTGCTGGCTTTAGTAGTTGTGGTTTGCAGGCTCTAGAGTGCAGGCTCAGTAGTTGTGGCGCACGGGCTTTTTTGCTCCCGGCATGTGGGATCTTCCCAGATTGGGGCATGAACCCGTGTCCCCTGCACTGGCAGGCGGATTCTTAACGACTGCGCCACCAGGGAAGTCCCTGTATTTATTATTATTGAACGTCTCCACTCATTAGAATGTATGAGTGCAGAAATATTTCTGTTTTGTTCACTATGTAGCACAAGCCCTTAGAGCCTGACACACACTAGATGCTTAATATTTACTTGTTGAATGAATGAATGATTTCCTCCCTCTCAGACTCAGTTAGCATTTGCTCTGTTCTTTAAATGACACATATCACTCAGCCTAGCATTGTCAGGAGAAAGGGTTAAGATTGGTCAAAGCATTCTAAAAATGGTAGAAAAATGAGTTGATTTAACATATGTCCACTGAATCATGGAAGGTATTTAAGGAAGGTTGTATTTTACTTTGAAGAATGCTTATGGACAACTAAAAGAGAAAACACCTTTTATCTTTTGAAATAGATATGTTTCTATCATTTTTTCTTGTTTTAGAACAAAGAAATTCAGTTTACAAATTCAACTTACAGATAAAGGTATTGGAGAGAAGGGTGGGGGAACTTGAGTCTATCGAGTTAGCTTCCTTTGTTTTCTCTAATGATACCTGAAAAACAATCTCAGCATTTCCGGTCTCTGTTTCTCTCTCCAGTTGTTTTGACCTTTGACCCAGATTACAAAGACGTCATCACTCCCCCCTACATGATCTACTTGAAATCTGATTACTTGCCTTGTGTTGGAGGCCTGATCCACCCCCTTTGGGTGATCACAGCTGCACACTGTAACTTACTGTGAGTAATAAGCCCCCAACATCAACCTACATTCTGGGTTCTCAGGTTGGGCACAGACCAGAATCCTGCCTGGGATCCACCCAATTAAATAGGATTAGAGAGGCCTTCTGGGGATGTTCAGTAGTAGAGAAAAGGCTTTGGGGAGGAGCTAATAAAGGCCCATAAGGATGGATAAGCCATGTCTGTTAAGTCCTCTCATGAATATCCCTATTGCTCCAGGAAGCTTCAGTTAATACTGGGGGTTACAAAACCATCAAATCTAAAAGAAGAAAAGCATATACAAGTGGTTGGTTTTGAGAAGATGATTCAACATCCACAATTCTCCATCACTTCTATTGAGCATAACTTCATGTTAATCAAGCTGCAAACCCATATTGAACTCAATGACTATGTGAAACTGGCCAGCCTGGCCAAAGAACCTGCCACTGAAGACACCATGTGCACTGTCTCCACCTGGACCTACAATGTGTGTGATCTCTGTGAGTAGCTCTCAGAACCAGACATGCATCTCTCCCGCCTCCACTCTTGGCTTCTTCTAACCTTGAGCTCTCTTCTAACCTTTTCATTCATCCTTTCATCTCCTTTCCCTTCCCTAGAGCCTCACTGCAGAAGTCCTGCAATCTTTTGTTTCCCACTGTATCTTTCTACATCTTTGCTTTCATATCTGATAGACGTGGTGTTAGTGGAAACAGGACATTTGTATTCTGGTCTTAATTTGCTGTATGACAGCTGGTCGGTCACTTTACATTTGGAGCCTTAATTTTCTGAATTCTTAAATATGGCACAAACTGTATCAGATGGTTTCCAACCATTTCAGGCAATAAAGAAACTGAAAGCCTTGAAATAGCATGAAATAATGTTTATGTGTTAAACGTAAGATAAATACATAATATTGCGCTAAATCATGCAGAACTTCCATATGCAAAATTGTGATACAGATCAACAAAGGTTTAAGAAAATATTTCTCAAGTATTTTTAACTGGTAACATTCTGAAAATGAACACTCACTCACTTCTTCAGGAAGTTGGAAAACGACTATCATTTTTTTCAGTGGAAGTCTTCCGTATATAATTCAAAACTACTGAATTTCATGTTCTGCCTAAGCTTTCTCCTATGTCACGTGTTTCAGACTACATGAAAAAACTTTGAGCAAACGAAGACAGCCTTCTCTTTTCTAAGTTTTGTGTCTGTCTTCCCTCTTCCCACTATCCTATTCCGTATTTTTCATGCAAATCCTAATCAACTGTCTCTAGCTATTAATCAAGATGACAGTGAGTACTGGAGGTGGGGGGAGGTGAGTAACAATAAGAAAAAACTATGATAGAGTCCCTTAGGAAGAATTAATACATTTTTACTCATGAGTAAGTCTGAATATATTTAATATACAGCATACACTAGACATCATAGTATGGAAAGGAGATTAATTTTTAACAAGTTTGTCAGATTACATTTTTTCCATCCACTTCCACTTTCTTTTACAGAAGCCAAGAGGTGGCTACACACTTATCCTAACAATGCTGCCATTACTCAAACCTTTTTAAACCACTTTTTGATAAATACCTTCAGATCTTGGGATACATTTTCTTGAATATATCACAAAAGTAGAAATTCTTTTTTTCCCAGCTTTAGTGAGGTATAATTGACAGATAAGCACTGTACATTCTTAAGGTATAAAAATTCATGTTTTGATAGACATATATTGATACATTGTAAAATGATAGCCCCAATCAAGCTAATTATCCACCACCTTACATATTCACCTTGCGTTTGTGTGTGTGTGGTGAGAGCACTTAACATCTATTCTCTTATATCATCTCACACCAGTCAGAATGGCCATCATCAAAAAATCTACGAACAATAAATGCTGGAGAGGGTGTGGAGAAAAGGGAACCCTCTTGCACTGTTGGTGGGAATGTAAATTGATACAGCCACTATGGAGAACAGTATGGAGGTTCCTTAAAAAACTAAAAATAGAACTACCATACGACCCAGCAATCCCACTACTGGGCATATACCCTGAGAAAACCATAATTCAAAAAGAGTCATGTACCACAAAGTTCATTGCAGCTCTATTTACAATAGCCAGGACCTGGAAGCAACCTAAGTGTCCATCGACAGATGAATGGATAAAGAAGATGTGGCACATATATACAATGGAATATTACTCAGCCATACAAAGAAACGAAATTGAGTCATTTGTAGTGAGGTGGATGGAGTTAGAGTCTGTCATACAGAGTGAAGTAAGTCAGAAAGAGAAAAACAAATACCAATGCTAACACATATATATGGAATCTAAAAAAAGAAAAGGTTCTGAAGAACCTAGTGGCAGGGCAGGAATAAAGACGCAGACCTACTAGAGAATGGACTTGAGGACACGGAGAGGGGGAAGGGTAAGCTGGGACGAAGTGAGAGAGTGGCATGGACATATATACACTACCAAATGTAAAATAGATAGCTAGTGGGAAGCAGCCGCATAGCATAGGGAGATCAGCTCGGTGTTTTGTGACCACCTAGAGGGGTGGGATAGGGAGGGTGGGAGGGAGGGAGACGCAAGAGGGAAGAGATATGGGAACATAGGTATATGTATAACTTATTCACTTTGTTATAAAGCAGAAACTAACACACCATTGTAAAGCAATTATACTCCAATAAAGATGTTAAAAAAAAAAGATCTATTCTCTTAGAAAATTTCAAGTACACCATACAGCAATATTAACTCTAGTCACCATGCTGTACATTGAACCTCCAGAACCAACTCATCTTACAACTGAAAGTTTGTACCCTTTGATCAACATACCCCTATATCCTCCAGCCCCTAGTCCTTGGTAACCAGCATTCTACTGTCTGTTTCTATGCATTTGGCTTTTTTAGATTTCACATTAAAGTGAGATAGTATTTGTCTTTCTGTTTCTGGCTTATATCACCCAGTATAACATCCTCTAAAACAAGAAAAACGGAACTGGAGGAATCAGGCTCCCTGACTTCAGACTACACTACAAAGCTGCAGTCATCAAAAAAAGTATGGTACTGGCACAAAAACAGAAATATAGATCAATGGAACAGGATAGAAAGTCCAGAGATAAACCCACGCACCTATGGTCAACTAATCTATGACAAAGGAGGCAAGAATATACAATGGAGAAAAGACAGTCTCTTCAATAAGTGGTGCTGGGAAAACTGGACAGCTACATGTGAAAGAATGAAATTAGAACACTCCCTAACACAAAAATAAACTAACACAAAAATAAACTTAAAATGGATTAAAGACCTAAATGTAAGGCCAGATACTATAAATCTCTTAGAGGAAAACACAGGCAGAACACTCTATGACATAAATCGAAGCAAGATCTTTTTTGATCTACCTCCTAGAGTAATGCAAATAAAAACAAAAATAAACAAATGGGGCCTAATTAAATTTAAAAGCTTTTGCACAGCAAAGGAAACCATAAACAAAACAAAAAGACATTCTCTCAGAATGGGAGAAAATATTTGCAAATGAAGCGACTGACGAGGAAATAATCTCCAAAATATACAAACAACTCATGCAGCTCAATAACATAAAAACAAACAACCCAATCAAAAAATGGGTGGAAGATCTAAATAGACATTTCTCCGAAGAAGACATACAGATGGTCAAAAAGCATATGAAAAGATGCTCAACGTCACTAATTATTAGAGAAATACAAATCAAAACTATGATGAGGTATCACCTCACACTGGTCAGAATAGCCATCATCAAAGAATCTACAAACAATAAAGGCTGGAGAGGGTGTGGAGAAAAGGGAACCCTTCTACACTGTTGATGGGAATGTAAATTGGTACAGCCACTATGAAGAACAGTATGGAGGTTTCTTTAAAAAACTAAAAATAGAGCTACCATATGATCCAGCAATCCCACTCCTGGGCATATACCCAGAAAAAACCATAATTCAAAAAGATACATGCACACCAATGTTCATTGCAGCACTATTTACAATAGCCAGGACATGGAAGCAACCTAAATGTCCATCAACAAAGGAAAGGATAAAGAAGATGTGGTACATATATACAATGGAATATTACTCAGCCATAAAGTAGAAGTAAATAATGCCATTTGCAGCAACATGGATGGACCTAGAGACTGTCATACTGAGCGAAGTAAGTCAGACAGAGAAGGACAAATATATGATATCGCTTGTATGTGGAACCTAAAAAAATGGTACAAATGAACTTATTTACAAAACAGAAATAGAATCACAGATGTAGAAAACAATCTTATGGTTACCAGGGGTCGGGGGTGGGGGGTGGGGAAGGGGGAAAGGGATAAACTGGGAGGTTGGGATTGACATATACACACTATTATATATAAAATAGATAACTAATAAGGACCTACTGTATAGCACAGGGAACTCTACTCAATACTCTGCAATGACCTATATGGGAAAGTAACCTAAAAAAGAATATATATGTATATGTAACTGATTCACCTTCTGTACAGCAGAAAGTAACACGACATTGTAAATCAACTATATTCCAATTTAAAAAAGAAAAAGTAGAATTTCCTTGTCCTTTGAGAGACAATTTGAGTTTTGGAAATAGGCAGATGTCCTTCTGTTAAGCAGTATGTTTGATTCATCTGGGTGTGTCACTTGAGTCAAAAAGAGACGTAACTTACAAAAAAATGCAGTTTATTTTGATCTGGCTCATGAAGTAGTTAAGTAAGCATTTCCAAAAAAAACATTCCCAAAAGAAATGTTGAGCTATACAATTATTGCTGGACTGGAAAATAAGGCAAAGAATCTCAATCATTTTCTTTTAAAGAATTAATATATTATTTTCAAATAAAGACACTCAAATAAACACACACCCATTAAAAAAAAACAAAATCTTAAACTAAAATACTTCCTCCTAAAGGAGAATCTTTGGCAAGAAAACTAACATATGTGGAGATACTACTTTGCTCTTGTTTTTCTCATTTTGTTGCAGATTGGAAAAATTGTGTTATGGGTCTGCACAGTTCATAGTATGTGTGAACCACTGATATAAAGGAAATAACTTGAATTAGGAATGAGGAGACTTAGTTTCAAATCCTAGTTTTATGGGTTTAAGAAAACCACTTTTTGAGTGATTTTAAATGAAAAATTAGGCTTAGAGCTCACTAAATTCCTTCAAACTCTCAGAATAGGAGAGACCTTGTTTAAGGGCACAAACTTGCAACTAGTAGATAAATAAGTTCTGGAAATCTAATACACAGTATAGTGAATATAGTTAGCTATATTGTATCACAATCAAACTTGCTGAGGTACTAGATCTTAATTTTTCCCACCACAAAAAAGAAATGATGATTATGTGAGGTGGTAGAGGTGAACTATTGCCCCAATGGCAATCATATTACAATATTCAAATGTGTCAAATCAATATGCTATATACCTTAAATTTATACAGTGTTTCTTGTCAATATATTTCAATTTAAAAAATTAGAAAGGAGACAGTGATTAATGTAAAATATGGGACAAATAAAAAACATGGGAGCTCAAAAAGTAAAATAAAATTGAATGAATAAAATTCCAACTCAAAGGACACTTTTTAAATGTCTGAATTGCCAGAAAAATTTTAAGTAATTTATTTCATTTCATTGCAGAAATGTCTTATATTTACATCTAACTTCCAAGAATTTAATCTCTTTTATAAGCAGATAGACACTTTGTATCATGAGAAATTGTTAATCTGATCATTTCCTATGGTCGTAGTGGTCATAGTTGTGATTTCTCTCAGTGTTTGAACTCTTCCTTTCTACCAGGAGATGAAATATGTTGAAAAAGAGGGAAAGGAAAAAAGAAAGTTTGGTATCTCATAACACTTAAAGTTCTATTTCTTTCTTTCCTCTAGACAAGGACCCCGACTCACTGCAGAATGTCAATATCTCTGTAATATCCGAGACTGAGTGGCGCGAAGCCTATAAAACCTACATCAGAGATAGTATGATGTGCGTGGGCATCGTGCCAGGAAGGAGGCTGCCCTGCAAGGTAATGTACTCTCAATGCCTTAATTTTCCCATTTTATTGTGCCCTTTGCCAGAAAAATAACCCGGTTTCCTTTTTCCTGGCAGGAAGTCACAGCTGCCCCTGCCATGTGCGATGGGGTACTTCAAGGAATCCTGACTTTTGCAGATGGATGTGTTTTGAGAGCCGATGTTGGCATCTATACCAGAATCATTAACTACATACCCTGGATTGAAAATACCATCCAGAACAACTGAGCTCTCATGATGGGAATTCTAGACCATACGACACCACCTGTCCCCAAGTCCAGCCTCAGAATTAAATCTAATCAGTGTTCTGAGTTGCATCACACATACCTGTCTCACCCCTGCCCCACAGAGTGGGTGACTGGTACCTACCTGTACTGTGATTATACATGGCAGCCCTCCCTCCTCACCTAATGATGATGATGGCAAACTCCATACCCCTTAGGCAGTTGGAATTTATGGAGTGGCAATTGTGTTCTCTCTAATGAATTGATCATTGACTTATTGAAATAAGAAGGCCACTCGATTGCCATCTTGGGCGACAAAACCCCTACTACTTGCACAGAATTCAATAGCATGTGCTTTTGGCAAGTTACACATGGCAAACGGAAGTCTGAGAAGGATGGAGCTACATAGAAGTCCCAGGGAAGGGAGCGGGTTTAAGGAGGGGTGCTGTTGGAGGAATGGTGCTTGGTTTCCCCCTGCCCACACAACTCTCAGCACCAGACACAGATTCTGGACATTCATTTTGCAGGATTCTCAGTAGGGACTTGCGCTCTGAGAGGTTAATACAAAAGTTAACTGGGGCTTAGGACACAGCAGATGAACAGGGAGTCCAGGATGGATTTTGCCAATATACGTGCACGTGGGCTCTTTCTATTATGCCAGCTGCCCCGGGAACTGCATTCTCCTCCAGTTATCACTCTTGCCTTTTTCTTCCTTCCTTTTCTTTTCATTTCACCTCTGCAGCTCCATTTACCACCTGAGAGTTTCAACTGATACTTTTCTATGGGTAGTGGCCTTTGGTCAGTTGACTGAGAATCAAAACCACAAAAACAAAACCGAGTTCTAGAGAGTTCTGTCTGTGGCCATTACCAGGGGACTATTACACCCTTATGGTCTAGCTAGGCAAGAAGAGAACTCCTCTCAGGAAGCAGAAGTTCCAGCAGAAAATCTTGTGCTCACTAGGTTCTAAAACCTCTAAGTCAATAAAGCCCAGCTTGCGGTGTTGAACAGCAACATTGTGTGTGGATTATTCAGTGCTATTGTGAGCACTTCACCTTCATGTATGTCATTAGTTGAATTTTTTTTTGCTTTGGAAGAAACAGATGGTTTTTGCAGGAAAGCACCTCAGCCTCTGTAGATGTTTCCCAGTTTGAAATGGTGCTACAGTTTCAATAGATCATACTGATGTCTTACAAAGCCAACTGATCCTAGGTGATGAAGCAGATGGTAAGGTCACTGAATTCCATGGGCATCAGCCTACTGTCTCACTGCTACCAGTAAGGTAAGTAAGGTAACTTCCTTGGTTGGAAAGTACATTCCATTTTTGTGGAATATATAAGGGATTCAAGGATGGTGGTGCTGAGAGTGACGATGGCAAAAGAAAGAAAAATCCAAATCTAGAATATGTCGGAAATTCCCTGGTGGTCCAGTAGTTAGGACTCTGCATTTTCACTGCCGAGGGTGTGGGTTTGATCCCTGGTCGAGGAACTAAGATCTCACAAGCCACGTGGCACAGCCAAAAAAAAAAAAGAATATGTCATGTGCAGTGAGAATAAATAGCTACTCCCTCTGTGACAAAAAGGGGCTCATCTCCCACCACATGGCTGGTGGGAGACCTGGGGTACCAGTGATATGTCATCATTATATTAAGGGTGAGATTGGTCACCGACACTGGCAAATTGGGTCTTTGCAAGAAGTCTCTGCATATGCTCCGTTTGGTTCCATTGCTCACTTTGTTTGTGGAGCCATTTAAAAACCACTCAGAACAATGAGGAAGGACTTCAGAACAGACCAGCTTGTCTATCTGATCGTTAAAGTCTTCTGCAGTGAGAGCATTTTGGTGAGAATTCTCATGGGACACATTTTCCTGCTCCAAGCTGACCTTGAAGAATGCTTGTACATAATTCTTCCTCAAATAGCTTATCTCCATTCCCCCGTCTTGCTCTTTCTGATTGCCTACCAGGGAAGACCACCAGCCACTCCTAAGAAATTCAAATAAATCTTGACCTCAAGAAAGAGAACTAGATATGTTGATTGAGCTTTTGTCTCCTGAGAAGAATTCAATTCTCCTTTTTCCTTCATGGCATCCCTCTGAAGGGTTTTAATATCACAACAGTACACGTGCAATTGGACCAATATATCAACCAAAGTTATGCATAATCAAGGTGAAGTCTTTTCACCCTCAGCGAACTGTTCAGGGAGAAATCTCTTTGAGGTCATAAGTGTGGATTGAGGAAAGGTTGCCCAGAGCAATTGCTTATGCAACTAATTTGGACACTCAGGGCCTGATTTACCTCTACTCCATTTACGTTTCTAATTGAGAATGGAATGCTACTGAGCATATCCAAGTTAATGACAAGGAGAGGCAGGTAGCCCCACCTAGAGCAAGTTTCATGGTCAACTGGTGGTCAGCAGTCTGGCATTTAATCTCCACCTGACCCTAGTAGCAAACCAGAAGCTATTTCCCAAAAAGCTACCATGACTTTGCTACCTAGTTTAGGGGTCTCTGTATTGATTTTCTTATTAGGCTTTGCCATACACTTCATCTAGGTTGCTAAAAATACTGTTAGCACCATTGGAGCTACAGAGTTTAAACCCAAGAAACAGAACCAATTGCACTTCAACTTGTGCAGGCTGGAGAATCTTTTCTGACTTAGTCTCTCCCTAAACTAGCAACTTTTTAGATCACTCATTAAATGGCTCAGAGCATGATATCCTAATGAGATATATGTTGCTCATAAAATTTAGAGACCTTCGGACATCACTCTTAATGGTGGAGAGCACAAGTTTCAACAATGCGTTCATTTCAGTGGAGGAACCCACCATACACCCACAAGCTTCACTGCAGAAGCAGGTGATTCTATTTTTACTTGTTGCATCACCTACTCATTACCACACATCTGTTTTCCCAAGACATCTGGGAAACTTGCTACTTGCTGTCTGGTCCTATCGACATGATATCATCAATACAGCAGACCAGTATGGTACCCTTTGAGACTGCCAAGTCCCTTAAAGATTACATTCAGGTACAGGGCCAGAGCAATCATGATTGCTCTGGAGGTGAAATATATACTGCTGTTTCTGCCAAATGAAAGCTAAGTAATTCTGAACTTCTCAAAGACAACGTACAAAAATGCACTTGCCGTGATCATAAATGGGTAAACAGATAAAAAAATGTTGTGGTATAGCCATACAATAGAATACTTCACAGCAATATAAACGAATGAACATTCGATACAACTATCAACATGGATAACCTCAAAATAATTAAGCTGAGTGAAATAAGTCAGACAAAATGAATACATACAGTATGACTCCAGTTTTATCTACATGCACACAGATCTACAGTGACTGAAGGCAGATAAGTGGTCTAGTGTAGGCAAGGATGAAGAAAGTGGAGTGAGGGAGAGGTAATGCAAAGGGAAACATTTCTACGCGTGATAAATATGTTCATTATCTTGACTGTGGTGACGATTTAATCACATGTTTAACAAACCTGTCAAACTCATCAAATTGTACGTTTTAAATATATGCAGTTTATCGTATGACAATTATATTTCAATAAAGCTGTTAAACAACAACAACACAAATGCCCTTGCTAGGTGAATAGTTGCATACCAAGAATGAAGGACTGTATTTATTTGCTCTGGTAATGAGGCTACGTATGGAACAGCAACTATAATTGGCATTACCACCTGATTACCTAATAATCGAACACTATCATTCCCCACTACTCTTTTGACTTGGGCCAAGCTGCAGAACTGAATGGGATTATAATAGAAATTACCACCCAGCACAGTTCAAGTCTGTGTTGGTGGTACTGATCTCGGCAATATGCTCATGCTTTAGATTTACTAAAGGAAGTTTCTGTCCACTTCCTCTTAGCCTTTTCTACCACAAAAGCCCTCACGTCACAGGCCAGGGAGAGATTGTAATAGTTGTAGCAATTCTACCAGTTGTAGATTAAAAAGTGCACCTCCCCCGACAGTGGTACAAGTAGGAAATAAGGAAATAAATTCAGAGCCCCATTGAATTGCTCTCGGAAAGACTTAGGTTAAAAAAAAAGAATCCATGAATCCCTCAATTTTCATAAGCCCCACTCTGATCAGAGGGTGGCACGAACCATGTCTTCCCATCACCACAAATTAGAACTCATTCAGGTTCCCTCAAAAAAGTAAGCTATGTTCTTGTCTGCTGAGCACAAGTCGCCAGGTAAATAGACACTGGTCACTTTTCTATAAGCTCGAAGACTCTCAGTGTTAGAATAGAGTCCATTCTCCAGCTCCCTTCTGCTCAAGGGGCATTGAATCAGTTAATATAACTAACAGGTCTGTGAGCGAGAGAGAAGGCTGTGATACTTTAGCATATTGACTCACATCGGTCCACTGTTATCAGATCTGCTGGTGTTTTTTCTGGTTGGTTTTTTGATAATGTAAATCAAATAAGAACTTGAACTTCCTGTCAATTTCGTTCCCGGGGATCCCGTTTTTATGGAGAACCCTTGAGAGAATCCTCTTCAAGTCCCCAAACATCATCATGTAATATCATTCATTTCCATTTTAAGAGTTAGAGAAGACGGTGAAATTAATAACGTGACATTGTCTATGTTCCTTTAGCAAGTTACATTGAAATGTAAAAGGTTCGGGCTTCCCTGGTGGCGCAGTGGTTGAGAATCTGCCTGCCAATGCAAGGGACACGGGTTCGAGCCCTGGTCTGGGAAGATCTCACATGCCGCGGAGCAACTGGGCCCGTGAGCCACAACTGCTGAGCCTGCGCGTCTGGAGCCTGTGCTCCGCGACCAGAGAGGCCGCGATAATGAGAGGCCCGTGCACCGCGACGAAGAGTGGCCCCCGCTTGCCGCAACTAGAGAAAGCCCTCGCGCAGAAACGAAGACCCAACACAGCCAAAAATAAATTAATTAATTAATTTTAAAAAATGTAAAAGGTTCTTTAGCAGGAGATAAATGACACTGAAGGAGGAGAAAATGTGACACCTACAACATTCTCCTTCAAGGCTTCTCTGTTCATTTGCATTTTGTGTTTTTAACAGAAAAGAGGACGGAGGCTACCCCTCAGTATCCTGAAGGGTGGGATAAGTCTTTCTCATTTTAAGTTGCAGCACTGGGCATCCTGTTGTCATATATCTAAGCCATATTCTCTTTCAGCTTCACAAGTAACATTGCTAGAAATTTCCCTCTCCATCTGCCTTACTCCTTTATCTCTCTCAGTTTGTTCAGAATTTATGTAAAGATAATAGGGGTGTCACTCATTAGCCTCCTCAAATCCTAACAATACGTCAGGATTTGCAGAGCATGTTGTTCCATTGGTGATATGCCCTATAACCGCCATTCTCAAGGCTGCAAAGCTATGATCCCAAAATCTAAATGTGAATGGACAGGGTCTCACAAAAACTAGGTGAAGATTAGGCTAGAGCTTGTTCTTGTGCACAGAAATGAACACCAGCTACTGCACTGGTGAGACTTACAAGACGTCTTAGAATTTAATTTAGAATTTATTCCTTTGTGTAATTACTTCAAGGATGGGAGGATCTGAGAAACCATAAAATGAGCTCTGTTCAATAGGGAACCACGGTGGGGAAAAAAAAAGCCCTGGTTTAAAGTCACTGGCTCAAATAATTGGAATAGAATCAAATTGCCCAGCGGAAGCTAAAGATGGGGGTTTGAGAAGCTGGGCCAGGGGAGGACACTGATAAGAAACCCCAAGGCCATCTCTCCCAGGCCCTTTGAAAACTCACACAGTACTAGGCAGCTTGATTATCTTACTCTGGGGTTTCTGGCAGCTACTCTGACCAAAATTAAACCAATATGCCATAGAGACAAATGTCTTTCCCTTGTCTTTCTCCCAGTCTATACTTGCTCGTCCCTGGCTCTCCGAAGCCCCAAACCCCTCTCAATTTAATTGGCACATCTATAATCCACAGAGCTCCATCTACAACAGCAGCCCAAGACCTGGGTCCAATGCTGTCCTTTGTGAAAGGAGTTTAAACACCCTCCTTATTCAAGTGACTCATCACCAAGCCAAACTTGCTATTACATTTTTCTACCTTAACAGGCCCAGTTCTAATGACTGGGTTTCTGTTCTATTCCTGCCGTAAAGTCACCCTTTGTATCCCAGTTCCATTAATGCTGTCTTTGGCTTGACAACCTTGTCTGATTCTCTGGCTCCTATAAGCCTAGGACTCGGCCTTACTCTCCCCAGGTGGTGCTAGAAACCCATAAGAGGCCAGCTTCTTGCTGTCAGAACGTCCTGCTGCTAAGTGCCTGCCATACACTTAGTTTCCCTGGCCTGCCACGCCTCCACTGGCCACCTGGCCCTGACAGCCTGCCTGGTTGCCCTTGTACCCTCACTTCAGTACACTTTGGTGTTAGCTTAGCTGACTCCCCCCGTTATTGTCACCCCCATCCCCTCTTTGACTCCTACCATCTGCCCCTCCACTGCAAGTTCATCTAATTTCTAGATTCCCCCAAAGAGTGACCTAGGGTTAGTGTAGTTGAAAGAGTGTGGATTTGGGATCCAAGCTGGTATTTAATCCTAGCTTCAACAGCTACTAGCTGTGTGTCCTTGGGCAAGTAATTAAGTAATTTAACCTCTCTTGCCTTAGTGTATTTATCTCTCAAATGGGACCCATAATACTTTTCTGGATTGTTGGGAAAAAATAACTTATGTAAGGCATGTAGCATAATACTTAGCACATAGTAGGCACTCAAGAAATCATAATTCCACTGAAGCCTTTACCAAGGGATGACTGGGAATCTGTCACCATGTCTTTACATCTGTGCTTATTTCTTCAATTAGAATTAAACCTGTTTGCTGGGACTTCCCTGGTGGTCCAGTGGTAAAGACTTCGCCTTCCAATGCAGAGGGTACAGGTTTGATCCCTGGTCGGGGAGCTAAGATCCCACATGCCTCGCCACCAAAAAAACCAAAACATAAAACAGAAGCAATATTGTAACGAATTCAATAAAGACTTTAAAACAATGGTCCACATCAAAAAAAAAAAACTTGAAAAAAAAAGAATGAAAACTATTTTCATGTCCAAACATGTCAGGATTCATACCAAACACAGTTTATCCAGTTCATCCCAGTTTATCATCAACAAGCTCCCACCAGGGCACTCTGTGTGTATGCCTAAGCTCAAGGGACCCTTGCGTGGATCCTGAAACCCTAACAATTATTAACTCATTATCAACTCCCCTCTCCCCAAGCCCACCTATATTTAATCCCCTACCTTCACATTAGACCCCCTCTTGCTCCCCTACTCAGGGGCCCTGAAACGATGGCATATGGGTCTTAAATACTAGCTGTGTTTCTGCTTGGGGCTCAGGAGTCTGAATTATAACCAAGATGTTACACAAAGATATATAACTCCTTTCTTTGCCGCTCGGAACTACAAGCGAAAATTTGAGCTCATGCTTTCTGCTCTCTGAGGACCTTCTAAATGAAAGAATAAGGAAGGAAGGAAGAGGGGTAAAATTTGGAGGAAGTAAAGAGGAAACATGCCTCATATTTCTTGAAAGCCACACCCTACCTAGTAAAATACTGACAACTGAGCAGGCATTTTTATACATTGATGGATTGATTGAGAGAGTGACTGAGACAAAGGAGAACAAGTAGACGGCTGTCGTTGGTGACTGGATTCACGGGCCAGTCCTTCAATTCCACGATCTTCAGACTAATCCAAACCGTGAAGATAACTATGGGGCAGAAGCTGGTTTACACATCAGAACATACATTGCTTTTCCCTCCAAGTGATTAGATTTAATCAGTACAATTCTGTCTATTCCAGTCTGATCCTGAATCCAGGGTGACTAGCTTGGCCCTTTCCTCACTCTTCTTCTTGGGCCACTCACCTGACCTGCTCCATGTGGTGTGTAGACTTCCCTGCGTTCTCTGACCATATTCACCAAACGGCCTCTCCTGATGGCATCACCAGCAATGATTTTTATTTCCCCCAACCAGGGTTTGAACCCTGGGCCCCAGCAGTGAGAGCACTGAGTCCTAACCACTGGACCACCAGGGAAATTCCCACATCACTAGCAATGTTATGTGCATCCGCTTTCTGGAGGGGGCAAAGCTGCCTGCCAGGTAACACCTCCCCCATCCCAGTAGTAATGTATTCATTATGCAGAGAGAGGTGTTGAGAGTCCTAGACGTAGAATCAGAATTCCTGTTTTTTGAGACCTGGTTCTACTACTACTAGCTATGTGACATCAGGCAAGTCACCCAAACTCTTGAGCATCCATTTCCCTATTTTTAAAAAAATGGTGGTATGTACTTGCCTAATAGAGCATTTGAAAGTATTGAAGGACAAAATGAAGTTAAATATACTTTGCAAATACACGGACAAATCACTCTTATCAACCTGAAGACGGGAGACTCACAGGACATTGATCAATATTTCCTATCTGAGTAACCAAGGAATAACATTATCCATTCCGTCAAAAAGCATTGTTTGAACCCCTACCATCTGCCATTCTGCGAGGGCTAGTTTCATCACCATGGAATCAAGGATACAGGCAATAGTATTAAGGCATAGTTCATGGTCTGAGAGAGCAGAATTGCATCCAGGAAGTCGTCAGAGAGCTCTCAGGGATTGAGGTTGAAGGGAACCCATCAGAGCCATGGTCCTTTCCATCACTCCAGCCAGATGCTTGGCTGTAGTTGTTTTAAGAACTGCCAGTAGAGGGCCCCAGCTTCCCTTTAAGAGCCGGTGGCCCAGGGCCTCCCTGCCCTACCATCTCCTCTGTATTAAACCGCCTCCTGATGGCCTCTGACTGCGGACCTCACAGTGATATTCTCAAACAGAGGTACCCTTCCTCGAGGAATGAGAGAATACAGGTATCCAAAGGCCCCCAGGGCTCTGGGCCAGGCTCTCAACCTCCTCCTCAGCCCCGTCCTTGTCCTCTAGAGCCGGGCAGGTGTCCGCCACCACACCTGAAAGGGGCTGAGAGAAGACCAACACCTACGGCTGCTGCCATGCCCTTGGTGCAGGTCGCGGAGATCCGTGGGCAGATGGCGCTCCCTGATGGAGAAAACTTCTCACTGCCCACAAGCACTGAGGAAAGAGCAAGTGCCTGCAGCTCTGCACTGCAAACCACCCCCCACCCACCCTGCCATCAGCGACGGGGCTGCCTTCGAAGTGCCTCCTTATTCACTCCCTCCCACCCTGCACCCCAGTTACCTGCTCACGTGGTCCACACCGCCTGGGATGGAGAAGCTCCGAGCCGGAAGCAGAGTGGATTAGCTGCAGGCCGGTCTGCCATCTCTGCAGGGGTCTCAGGATGGGGGTCTCTCTCATAACACCTCTCCCGCCCGTTCCCGGCCATTTGTCTGGGGGCTGAGCCTCCTCGTTCGGCCCTCACTCCACGTGTGCCCTTCCTCAGGCTGCAGACCCAGTTCTGAGCCATGGCTTTTAGGTCAATATTTGGTAAGTCCTCCGCTACGGAACCCAGACGCTGGTCCTTTCTAGGTCAGGCCCTCTCTGTGGATCTTAATTTTAGAAAGATCGACTTGAGATTGAGGCGTGAGAAATTTAGGCAGTGCTGAGTGCCGAGAATGTGGATCTAATTGGAAAAAACATGTGCTTATTTATTCCAGGGGTGTGAGTGGGGGGTCATACTTTGAGATATTCACTCCACCCCTTTTCTGAGCTCCCAGAATTTCTCTGGGTTTCTTTTCAGCACCCCTCTGGGTACTGATACTGGTATTGAAATGCAATATGCTTTTTATACACACATACTGTGGAGAAAATAGCTGACAGTGATTAAGTGCTTCCTACGTGCCTCTGTATTTTCCTAAAGGCTTCACCTGAATTGTGTTGTATAATCCTAGCAGCAACCTTCTGAGTTGGGTAGAGTTACTGTCTGTACTTTGCAGACACAGAAACTAAGTTTCAGTGAGACGAGGTCTTCCCCAAAGTCCCAAGTGGCAGAACCAAGGCTGCCCCCAGCCCTGCAGAGCCCATGGGTCGATTGCTGTGTCCATTTGGCCGAGTGTCTCTGAAGCGCAATGGGAAAGTGGCAGGGGAGGTCTGCTTGTAGTAAAGAGGCCAGAAGGGAGTCTCTGGGTGGGGAGGAAGCAGGCTGGGGAGGGCCGTCAGGGCAGAGGAGGAGGAGGACGTTGGGTCTGTGGTTGGGAACCAGGGGTGGTTTTTATTCATTTGCCCAAGAAAGATGTCTCACCGTGTCTTTACTGCAGGCGCAGAATAGGGTTCTGCCCTGGGTCACGTTGGCCACGTGTAGGCTCAGCTCTCTGTCACCGACCCGCGTGGCCCGGTAATCTGCTCCAGGAAGGGATATGACCTCCTCATCCCCAGAACTCCGCAGACTGGCCAGCACCTGTAGCTGCCCCTGGAGATCCTGTTGGTACCAGCTCATCCAGGGGTACTGGGAATCCTTCAGGATGCAGCGCAGGGTTTCAGCCTGTCCGCGAGGTACCAGGACCCACCTGGGGCTTTGCTCCACCAAGCTTGCGTCGGCGTCTGAAACACACAAGCAGGCCAGGCTAAAGGTCCTGGGGGTAGTGGTCACTGCCAGAAATAACTAGTTACAGCCAAATCCTGAAGAGGGGGTCCTATGAGTAAGGCCGAGAGGAGGCTGCTGGGAACAGGACGGGTATTCTCACAGGGCGAGGAGATTCGTAGAGCTGGGATCAGGGAGCAAAACCTTCTGTACCTACAGGGGCCCCAGTGCCCCAGTCCCTTTTTCCCCCCTCAATGCACCGAGTGGCTGTCTCTACCTGGCCTCTGAGCTGTGCTCACTGCAGCCATGAGAACCCAGCCCCACAGGATGGGAAACGGGGCCATTCCCGGGCCTCTCCAGCAGGGCAGTGGGACGGGGGGCCGTGGGACAGGGACAGCCTAGGCAGGAGAGCCGATCCTGGCCTGTAAGGTGGCGATTAGTGTCTGAGACTCTCTGGGCCCGACACTCAAAAGGGAGTGGCTTTTCCAGGAAACTCAGTATCTTATCTCATCTTCTCACTGAGGCTCAAACCTCAAACTGGAGTTTCCTGTTTCGGCACGCCAACACGCACTCACACTCGTACACAGCCCCCAGGCTCACCGGGGGCCTTAGTGAAGGTACCTGGCCCTGCACCGTCTCAGCTGCCTTGCAGAGATTCCAAGCTGAATCCGTACCTCAAATTTTTGCAAGGAAATAAAATACCTCATTGCAACGAAGCCACACTTGCAGATTGAACAGAAATCTTCTCATAGGCATAGAGGCTGCTGCGGGTCAGTGTTGGGCGGTCGGCAATGGACACTCATCTCCAGTGACCTGTGTTTTCCTCTGTAAAAGCAAATACAAACCAAACGGAAGAGGCTCAGTTCTCCTGTTGAAAATAAGGGGAGAGACTTCCCTCCCCTCCATTTTCTTAGAGAATTTACTTTAGAAAACTTGTAAGTTCTTTCTCTGTCTCTTTGAAATGCATACACTCTTCTTAAAAGCTAAATCACCTCTTGCCAGCATTAAGACCCAGGAATATCTTTCTCAAGGACCTGCAACCATCTCTTCAGAATATAAACATCAAGGAAGATGAGCTTAACTTAGTCTAAAGCAGATGGCTGGCACCGAGTTGCAAAATGATTTCATCATAAAGATATAACATGTTTATTTCTCCTTTGGTAAAGCCAATTCGCAAACACAGATAGACAGCCCAATTACCAAGTGACTTCAGCATGAACTGTGGATTAACAAAAGGTCCTGTCGAGTCCTCTCATTTGAGGACTAGTTATTGCTTATCTTGAGAACACGTGTGTAGTGGTTTTGATCTGCTGGCCTGTATGATAGGCCGAAATTTCTTTTTGTCTCTGCAATCTCTTAACAAAATGCTTGTGATGTGTATCACATTCTGACTTAATGATTATTCAATAATAAAACTGTTTTCTTTCTCTTCTACCTTTGTGGAGAGATTCTCTGAGTTGGGAGGGGATCTTGTTTTTAATTGTATTTTCCCAGCAACTCACAGTGCTGTCACTTCCTGGCAGTGTGAACTTGGACTTCAGTTTCTTCCTCTGTAAGATGAAGATAATAATGAAAGCCATTTCATAGGAGTAAGTGGATTCATACATGAACACTTCTGAGGATAAAACTTGGCAGAGACTAATTGCTTAATGAGTTGACCTCTATTATTGCAATTGTAAACTTCCGATAAAAACATAATTATAGTGGCTTTTATTGGTCTTTAATCTCCTATCACTTAGTAATCAACTGAGATTCAAATCACAAGTTCTCATAACTTTTTAACATTGATGAGAGGCCTCGTGTTTTGGTAACCAATGATGTGGGAAATGAGATTTAAAAGACCCACACCTACCGTGGCTACAACCTCAGCATTTTATACACAGAACTATGGAGACACAGAGGGGTCTAGCAACCAAACTTTACTCTTTCAGGACCTGGGGCTGCACAACATTCAAGTTGGTGTCAGGACACTCAATAAATGGAGAAGGGAATTAGAGCAGGGAGAGGCCACAGACCCATCTTCTGAGAGAGTCTGTATGTTGGGGCCCAGCAGCGGCCTGGCATCCTGGGGGTCTGTGCCTCCCAGAGTCACTATTTTTTTTAATCTGCTGGAGTTTTAATACATGCAACAATACAGTTCACATGAGTCTGGCAAAACATAACAGTCACTGATGGCATTTGGTGATGGCATAATACAGTTTACAATTCACTTGGCTCGCTAGCTTTGAAACCGTGCGGTTCCTGATTTTTTAAAAATACAGATTTTCATTATGTACAATTCCGTGTGTAACTTCATTAATATTTTCTATATCACACTTTCAAATTTGCATAATCTAAATGTGCACAAAATGTCAATTGCACTACCTTCTAAGTAACATGTGCTGATTCCCTTTTTTGGGGGGAGGCGGGAATCTGATTTTTTTGTACGTAAGTTTCAGGTGTACAGCATTATAATTCAACACCTGTACACAATGCAAAGCGATCTCCACCACAAGTATGGTTACCATCCATCACCGGGCAGTTGACCCCCTTCACCCGTTTCACCCACCCCCGTGTCCCCTTCCCCTCAGGTAACCTCTGCTCTGATCTCATGTGTTGAGTCACTCTTGTCTTTCGCCCCCTTACCTATTCCCAGCCGCATCCGTCACTCCAGAGAGGGAGAGAGATGAGCTCTGTGAAGCATTGCCCAAATCACACCTCTTGAACACCAGACCAAAGGACACGCCGAGATGGTGTCTCCTCACAAGCCTCGTGCACTTAATCCTGAGGTTTGCTGCCGAGAGAGTCAACTCTGGGATTTGGATGATGAAAGGAAAGGGGGCTGGGAGAGAGGAGAAAGCCATAACTGGGGAAGAAAAGGAGAAAAAGTCGACAAAAGCCCCATGGAAAGCCACACAGACAGGACCCAGGAGAAGAGATTCCCTGAGCTGTGGTGGTCACTGGTCCTCCCCTAGGCCAGCACTCTGGCCGGTGAGCGGATTGCAGGAAAACGGATCCTGGGCCCATCTTGGTTTACAGGGCTGGCAGTCCTATCTCCCGGCCCCCTTCTGCATTTGTCTTAATCCCCAAGTGCGACTGGGATCAGAGTGTCTCTGACACCCCTGTTATCTCCTCCCCGGCTCCGGTTCCTCAAGGTCGGTGCCTCCTCAGGGTCCTCCTCTGGCCTTGGCCAGGCTCCCATCCTGGGCCAAAGTAAGCCTCTTCCTTCCAGGTGGCTGCTTAGCTCCCTACCTGCTCTGCCTGCTCAGAGGTGGGCGGTATGCTTGCCCTCTTGGGAACGGTGTTTTCTCCCCACCGCGCCCCAGTTACTACTCAGGTGCTCACAGCAGCTGCAAACAACCTCAGCTGGATCCTTACCAGCTTTGATGGGCTCCACAGGTAATGAGAAGAATAGGCGCGGCCTGAATGGAGGCGTAAACAGAGGTGCCAGCTTCTTCCCACCCTCACTTAAGCTGGATTCCTGTGTGGAGATGTGTGGTCCGGATTCTGTGACGGAGGAGGCCCTCGAGGCATGTATCCTTGTTAATTTTTCAGATCCTCTCCGTTGTCTGATGGAGGAAGAACACTGAGGGTCAAATGATTATCAGCTCTGTCACTCACACTGGAAGAAAGAACTCTAGGATTAGAGACTTTGGTCCCCTCCCTAAGGAGCAGCCAGCAAATGACACCAGCTCCCTCCACCGGGACAAGCCATGGTAGAGATGCCTCCAGGAGGCTGAGTGTCTTATGGGTGTCTGTGACCTAAGGAAATAATGGAAAGAGCACCATCCTGGGGGCAGGGCCCCTATGGTCTCGCAGTTAGCTCTGCCACCAACGGGATGGGGGTTCAGGCACTACGCATGTTACTCCCTGATGTTCCCACTTCCTCATCAAAAAATTAAGTGGACTGGAATTTTTGGAAAATCAAGTGGATCTAAAGTTCCTTTTCACTCTGGTGTTCTGACATTTTAATATTCCTCTGCGTTTCTACTGTTTGCCTCGTACCAAAGAGCTTGCCAGCAGGGAAGTGGGCCAAGACTCCAGTGGAGGGTCCCCGAATGTGACTTCTCCAAATGGCAATTTGTGGGAGGAAGGGCAAAGTGCAGAGCATCCCAAAGGCAAATTCACATTTATTCCCCATTTTCTCCCTCTCCTTCCCCACCTCCTCCTCCTCCTCTTTGCCCCTCCCCAGCGATGTGCAGAAACTCGAAGCTGCCCCAGATGTGCCCATCTGGAAAGCTGATTATGGCTCCTTCACCTCGACATGTCCTTCCAGGGATTAGTAGCAAAGACTCCTCCAGGAGACGGAGATCACAGCCTTCTCCTCCCCCCTCCCAACACCTCCTCTCCTCCTGCACCGTAGGGAGGCTGGAAGGCAGGGCCGCTTGGAGCCCCACCCCCACTCCCTGTCTGGGCATCACTTCTATATAGAGACAAAATAGAAAATGCCCATAAGAAGTTGGGGTGAGGGACATGTGCCAGAGGCCAGAGCGCTCAGTAAGAACATCCAAGGATACAGGGATGGTGGGGGCAGAAAGGGAGAGAATGGAACGAGGAAGAGAGAGAAACAGAGGGAGAGGCAGAGAGAAACAAAACCTCCTTGATTCTGCAGGGTCCCTATGGGTAGGACACTGGTATTGGGTCAGCATGGAGGAGACTGAGTGATTCATTCCCCAGAATTTCATGCCAGGTCCCTACTCCAGGGCAAGGGCAACCTTCTCTGGGCACCTTACGCCTCCAAGTTATGTAAGTGGCACCACTCTGAACCCAGAGATAATCAGATCAGAAGAGCCCCAGTCTGTCCTTCCCCCGTGGCACGGTGCCTGGCACAGGCAGAGATGCATGTCAGTCTGTACTTCTTGAGTGTCCATCTAAGGAGAGATGCTTCAGACCCCACGAGCCATGGCCTGTGCCCTTCTCTTTCGGCTTCTTCTACTTACGGCCCTGCCGACCTCCTCTCAAGGCAACCACCTGGGCCCCACATCGCGTCTGCGTTATTCCACGTTCCTAGATCCTTCTAATGTCATTTTCCTGCACTGGGACTTTGACCTTGAGGCTGAGATCATCACTTTTGAGCTCCAGGTCCGGACAGCTGGCTGGGTGGGCTTGGGTATCACAAATCGCTACACCAGAGTGGGAAGCGATCTGGTTGTTGGAGGAGTCTCGCCGGACGGCAATGTCTATTTCTCGGTGAGTGTGAGGGTGACTCCCTCCCAAGCGTGAGGGTCGCTTGCTGGGTGGAAGGTGGCTCTGAGTCCTGGAAGGATCCGCATTTTCCAAACACATCCAGGCACAGGCCCAGAGCACCAACTGATGGCTGACCTCTCCCTACAGAAATGGTCCATTGGAGAGTTTGAAGCTAGGCCTTCCAGACTGCATGTCTCTAAGTTGCCGAGGGAATGGAGTCATTGGACTGAAAGAGAGCGAGTCCTGGACCACGATCTCGGTGCAGGTCACTGGGGGGAGAGTCAAAGCTGTTTGGTGCACAGTCCTCATCTTCAGTTACCTTTAGGCTCAAATACACCACAGCATAAAATAATCTAATAACAACATCAGCACCTGCAACAATAATAGCTTAAAATTGTTACTCATTTTTGGTTAAGCAGGCATTGGTCCAAATTCTTTGCACATTAAACCTCACAGCATCACCATGAGGTTTCTTACCCCATTTTACAGATGAAGACGCAGCTCACCCGTCTCCCAGTCTCACTCAATCTGAACTTCATTTATATGGCGAAGTGTCCATGTTAAGAGCCCCATGAGAAGAGGAATAGCATAGACAGGTCAGAGAATAAGTGAGCTTTTAAGACTTAGGGATATAGGAATATTAGGATTTATGGAGATGAGATTTGAAATGGGAGAAATAAAGCAAGGTCAAGTGGTTAAACTCCATCAGACACCGTCCATCCCTCTTCCCCACGAATCCCCCCTCAATGCCATGCTCTGTCCTAGGAGCAAATTATAATAAATAATACAGACCTGGGTTCTGCTAATTTGGTACGTTAGGGGGGCTAAATGGACCCAGACTACTCGGAATCCGTGACCACTTAGGGCTGCTGGTTCTTACCGCTTGACCTTCCCTGGACCCCAGGATGAGCACCTGGTGGACGAAGACGCTCTGGAGGAGGACGGGAGCCAGGACGCGGAGCTGCTGGCACTGACAGAAGATGCCGTCTATACCACCATGCGCTTCTCCAGGCCCTTCCGCTCCTGTGACCCTCATGACCAAGACATCACGGTAAAAGAGGGAGGAGAGAGGAGCATTTGCTCACAAGCAGCCTCTCCTTCTAGGAGGTGAAGTCACCCCCAATCTGGAATGGCCGTGCCTGTCAGGCAGCCAGTCTCGGTTCCAGGGACCTCGTCTCTCTCAGCCTTCCCAGGCACGGCCCCAATCCTGCCGCCTCTGATTCCACCAGCCCTCTACAGGTGGCCTCCCACTGACTCAGCCCCATGCCACCCTCCCTAGTGTCACCTCCTGAAGAACCTTGTCCGATCTCCTTGAACTTCAGTGTCATGAACCAGATGTGGACACAGGCTCAGAGAGGGGACATGAGAGGGGGTGTGACTTACTCAACATCTCCAGCAAGTCAGCCTCTAGGCAGAACTGGAACCTGACTAGTTCTGACCCCCAGTCTGAAGCGTTCTCCTTTCTGAAACCCCTAGGTGGCGTTTTGGGGGGGCTCCAAGGAGCTCTGGTTCTTTACGTCTCAGTGCAGAAAGAATTCAGGCAGAGGCAAAGTGATAGATAAGAAGTGACTTATTAGAATAGGAAGCTTGTGAGGCTTCCATCAGGTGGGCGAGAGGGTGCCGCCCCAGAGAACTTAGTGGTCTACAGTTTTACAATCAAAGGAGAAGTGGGGAGGGGGAGAAGACCAACTTCTTCCTCATTCTTGAGTAGACACAAGCTTCCATCATCAGCTCCTCCTCCAGGTTGGGCAGGGGAGTTTTCTTGTCCCAACATGATCAAGCCAGGACTGTCATGGCACTATGGAAAAATTATTTCAGGTCTCAGTACAGTGAGGGTCTTTCACTTTGAAATGTCACCTTTCAATAAATTATTGTTTTTTATGTGTGCAGAGAGCATGTCCTAGGGGTCATTAACTTACTGAGCTCACTGGGCAGGATGTGGGTCTCATGTCACCATTGTTTTATTGTTTTGGGGCATGTCTCATGCTTCTGTGGCATGGTTTTGTTGCTAAGCAAGCCTGCTTGGTTTTGTGGTTAAGAAACCTGCTTTCTTGAGTAATCATTAACTCACAGGGGTCCGCCATACTTTTTTCTTTACTTACAATCCCCTTGTGGGATTAACTATTTAATCACCTACTTTGTCCCTTTACTCCGTCCCTATAAGTTCCACTGTGTCGATGTGAGCAAGTGGCTTGTGTCGGTGGTTGGGTGTGGATGTGTGCAAAGTGCTGCTCAGGGGCTGCAGCACCTCGATGCCCTTGACACCCCCAGAGTGACACTGTGAGGGTGCTTGCCGCCTACGGCCCAGATGCCACTCTGAAGCTGGATTGGGAGTGTACTTTTGTGAAGTCCATCCTCCTGCTCCAAATTGTCCACCCCGATGATCTCGATGTCCCCGAGGACACCATCATCCATGACTTGGAGATCACTGATGTAAGACCCCTCCTCCCCACCCAGCCGCCTCCAGCCACTGCCCATCTTCCTCTCAATCCAGACCTTCCTCTTGCACCCAATATTCAGTACGTTCCTGGAACTGAGGTTCCTCTGACTCCCCTCGGTCCCCCGAGGATGGTCAAACTGGCCCTCAAGTGGCCGCCCTTCCCCGACCTGTCCCTTCCCCTGCTTCTCTGGGAGCCTCCCTACCACCTGCTCAGCCTCTGTGTGTCCTGCTCCAGTTCCTCATCCCAGAGGATGACACCACGTATGCCTGCACCTTCCTCCCTCTCCCCATCGTTAGCAAGAAGCACCATATCTACAAGGTACCATGAAACAGATGGCAGGACATTGTCAAGGTGGTTGAGATAGGCAGTGGGCATGGTTCACTCTGAAGAGATGGTGTTCAGAAAACTTCTGGGAGGATGCAGGAGGGAGGTGGTCAGGAGAACATGGGGGCCAGGCCAGGTTTGGTGGAGGTGGCAGTTTCATGACTTCCTGAGCCCAGAACTATAGCTCCCAGCACTGTTTTATTCACACCCCACCGCCCCACAGTGCAGCAGCGATTTTGATGACGGTCATTGGTTAATAAGTGTTTGCAAAGAACAAAGTATAAGTCCTGCCCTGGGCCCAGAATTGTGTTCTCTTAGCCCAGGAGGAGGTGCAGGCTGGGGAAATGCGGCCAAAGGCTGTCAAGTCGGGAAAGTCTGGCTAGAGGAAACTCAAATCGGTCACCTGACTTCACATTTGAGTGATTTCAATTTTGATCAAATAAATAAAAGTATGACCTTACGATGAGTGGCAAATGTGTGGCCATTGTTTTCTTTAGAGAGTGAATCCAACAAGGCATGATTACATGCTCAAATATAGAGAACTGAAGAGGTTCTTAAGGGGAAGTAGAAAGTCTTGGGATGTTCCCGGCTGGATCAAGTGTGTTGTGGTTTCAGGAAGGGATTTTAAAAGGGTGAGGGCTGAGAGAGGAGTCAGACTGAGTGCAGGGGAAATGATAGGTTGGGGAAGGAAAAAAACAGAGGAAACGGAAGAGAAAGAGAAAGAGAGAGAAGTGGGGACTGGGCATAGTTTTATTTGGGGAAAAGGAATAGGGGGGATAAGGACATGGCCCAGAAGATCTTGACCACACTCTGTCCTGCATCCCCCGCCCAGTTTGAGCCCAAGTTGGTCCATCACAAGGAGACGATGGTGCACCACATCGTGGGGTACGCCTGCGGCAAGGCCAGTGCTCTCCCCAAGGGCATCAGCGACTGCTACGGGGCCCACCCCGCCTTCTCCCTCTGCTCGCAGGTCATCGTGGGCTGGGCTGTCGGGGGCACAGTGAGTCGTGTGGTGAGAGAAATCGGCGGCTAAGGGGACACGTGTGGTTGGGCAACTGGGATTGCTGGATTGATGGAAGGTGGCGAAACGGGAGGTCTGGGACGAGGGTCAAAAGACAAGGGCGGGCCCGGGTCCCTGCACCTACTTCCCAGCCATTCTTGCCGCCAAATCACCCTCCATCCAACAGAGTTGCCAGTTTCCAGGTGACGTGGGTATCTCTATTGGGATGCCTTTGGACCCCCAGTGGGTCCGACTGGAGATTCACTACAGCAATTTCCACAGCCTTCCTGGTGAGCACCTAGAGCATTTACGGGAGAGCAGCGGGTGAGGCTGGCCGGGTCCTCTAGGTGTCGGGAAGGGGATGCACACCTACTCCTTTTGCTTGCAGCGCCCCCCCCGCCCCGCTTTCCCAGGGCCTCTTTCTCCCCACCGTGCGACACGGTCTCCTGCATCCTGTGATTGGTCCTTCCTGCACCAGGTGTGTACGACTCCTCGGGGATTCGAGTGTACCTCACGGCGCAGCTGCGCAAATATGACATGGGTGTCCTGCAGCTGGGCTTCTTCACTTTCCCCATCCACTTCATACCCCCGGGCGCCGAGTCCTTCACGTCCTACGGGCTGTGTAAGACGGAGAAGTTTGAAGAGGTGAAGCTGGGAGGCACCCCTCCTCCCCTGATCTTCCCGATTCCCCATCGCAAATCTGGTGTGACCCACCAGGCACAGCTTGGGCCCCAGACTTGGAGAATGACCACTGCCCGGTGCTCAGGAAAATCGCTCACCTGAATGGGGCAGGGGAGCCAGGAGGCAGGGCTGTGGGGCAGGAAGAGGGGCCAGGAGGTCCAGTAGGGACTAAAGGGGTGTGTCTCAGTCATAAGACGAAGGTGTCAGATATGAAAGGAGGAAACCGAGGAGCGGGGCCAGACGAGAGTTCCTAACAAGCCAGGTGGTCTCCTCCCTGCCACAGATGAACGGGGCCCCGGTGCCTGACATCCAGGTCTGCGGCTACCTGCTCCACACCCACTTGGCTGGCCGCACTCTGCAGGCTGTGCAATACAGGTAAGGAAGACACGGATTGGAAGCTCTCCCTTCTGTATTTGGAAATAAATGTTAGCAATAATTATTTATTCTGCGGCATGACGTTATGCTCAGTTGGGAGTCGGAGAAGCTAGAACTATCCCTAGAGTAGTGATGACAGGAATATGACAGTGGAGGAAGGAGCTTTTTCATTTTACGGGCAATCTGTGCCCACAGAATGACCGCACACGCTGCTTCTTTGTTGATAGACCCCCTCCCTGCTTCATCCTCTCCTTATTCCTGTCCCCTCCCCTTGTCCCCTTCCAGAAATGGAACACAACTCCAAACAATCTGTAAAGATGATTCCTACGACTTCAATCTGCAGGAGACTCGAGATTTACCTTCTTGAGTGGCCATCAAGCCGGTGGGAGCCTGGGGGGAGGCATGGCTGGCGTCAGGGGAAGGCAGGGTCAGCACTCACTACTGTTAGCCAAGAGGACTGTACCAGTCCCTCTGTGTCTTACTTTGAGCCTTTGTTTCACTCTGCACAGGGAGATGAATTGCTGGTAGAGTGTCACTACCAGACGCTGGACCGCGACTCCTTGACTTTTGTAAGTACCTCTCTCCCCATCGTGGTCAATGACGGTAGCCTCAGAATAGAGCCCCATCCCTGGCCTTGGCTATCTCGTGACTCAGATTATTCCAGCTGAAGCCCCTTTCTTTCTCCAATGGTATTACCCAGGCACATGGGGCTTCATGCTCTCGCATCCCCATGACTGTAAGATGGGTACAAGGATTCCCGTTTTCTCTGTCAATGACCCACTAAGATTATGAAAGGAAAGCATGTGATAGTGTCTAAGAGCATGGACTCTGGGCCTGATTGCCTGGGTCTGAATGTCAACATGATCATTAATAACTTTATAACCTTAGACAAATTATTCAGATTCCTTGTGTCTCAGTTTCCTAATTCTTAAAAGAATTAATACTATCTGTCTCATAAGATTTGGGGGAGAGTTGATTAACATGCCTAAAACATCTAGATCATTGCCCGACTTTTTGTAGATTGTCAGAGTTAGCTATTATTATTATTATGGTCACAAGGAGCCCATATTTTGTGTGTCAGGAATGGCTCAGTGCCTGTAGGATTCAAAATGGATTGCATGCTTCCAAGGAAGAAAATACAGCCATACAAATGATTACAACACAAGTTAGAAAGTAAAATACACCGTAAGAGAAGAATGGGGAAAATGCACTAGGGGAATTCACAGGGGGAAAAAATCATCAGGTCCTATTACAGTGAACTGAACATGTGACATATTTGAGTGGGTCCTGCTTTTGGCATGTAGAGATGGGGAATTCCAGGGAAGCTCAAAGGGAGTGGCTTTTTCGGGAAACTCGGTATCTTATCTCAACCATCTTTTCTCAAACCAGGGCAATAGCAATGGAAATGTAGAGGATGGGGAAGATACATGGGATATTTCTTTGGAAATAATATCAATAATTGTCCACCAATTAGAAACACAGGAGGAGAAAGCAAGTGTGGTGAGAAGTAGTAAATAACAATTAGTGAGCTGGCTCAAGGTTAAGGGAAGAGGAAAACAGTCTCATTGGTAGAATGATCACCTAATCTAGTTTCTGCCTACCTTGTTCTCCTCTCTCTGCATGCCTGTGTATCTCTGTCTCTCCATCTCTCTCTCTCTCTCTCTCTCTCTCTCTCTCTCTCTCTCTTCTTCTCCAGGGTGGGCCCAGCACCGTTAATGAGATGTACCTCATCTTTCTCTTCTACTATCCCCGAAACAACATCTCCAGCTGCATGGGGTACCCTGACATCATCTACGTGGCCCATGAGCTGGGGGAGGAGGCATCAGAGTGAGTCATCCTGGAAGATAAGACCCTCAAGAGTGACCTCTAGAAGTTAGATCACTTGTGTACAAAGTATTTGTCTGCCTTTTTCTCATGCACTACCTGATTCAAAGACTGTTTACTTTCAAGTAGTGACCCTTAATTACTTGGGACTAAGGGGCCTCCCTGAGACTCTGATGAAAGCGCTGAAACTCCTTTCCAAGAAAAATGCACATCTTTGCAGACACATCCTATTTCACATATAATTTCAGGACATTTATAGTTTCCCTGAAGTCACCCTATCAACCTTCTTGGACTTCATGGCCCCCAGATTAAGAAACACTTCTTTAAAGAGTCAGAACTTTCTCTTTTTCACTTTTAAAAATTCTCTTCTCTGAGCTCTGATGATATTTCTCCTTCTGCCAAGCTCACGGTTGTGCCATTGAGTTGTAAGACATTCCTTATGGTTTATGCCAACATGGAGCTCATGCTAACAAAAGTGAGGCTACTTTATACACATTTTGTCAAAGCTTTCAGTCAACCCTCAACTAGTGTCTGCTCTTCCTGCCCATGACAGCTCCATGGAGGGCATGATGGCCACGAACAAGGTGGAGTGGACCCCGGAGAACATCAAAAAGGCTGAGAAGGCGTGCAAGGAGGCCCAGCAGACGGTGATAATAAAGACCATTGACGTAAGTGTCCCAGGAGACACCATGCTCCCGGGGTTAGGGATGGAGGGGTGTGGGAGGGTACTGGACGAGGCCGGAAAAGAGAAGAATGAGGGGTATGAATGACAATGGCAGGAACGCTGGGTCAGAGAAGGAGAAGCTGAGGGAGCAGAAAGAGGGCTGACACTGCTCTGGGTGTGGATGGTAGTCTCCCAGTTAGCCTGTGAGGCTGCAAGGACTGGGGATTACCGAGTAAGGTCTTAGGAGAGGAAAGGAGGTGGGGATGCTTCCACCTTCACCCATTTTCTCCCTTCTCCTGCAGGAGCTAGTGGAAAACACAACAGGCTGGATTCCGGAAATCATCCCTGCTCTCCGGGGTCCTTGCTTGGAGTCCTCCAGAGGCAAAGTGGAGCCCCAGGACAGAACCCCTGCAGGCTTCAGGGCTGCCCCCATGGCCCTCTCGGGCTCCAGCACTGCCACACCAAGGTGCCTCCCCATGACTGCCCTCTTGTTTGGTCAGGGGGCCGTGTCTTGGCTCCTAGCCACGCTGCGGGCTGGAGCCTGATACCGTCTCCTCATGTCACATACTCAGGCCCCTCCCTGCTCAGGCTTCCCCTTAGCACCAAACACAGAAACTCCCCTCTGCTTTGGCCCCGAAAGTCCCCCATCTGTGCCCTTCTCATGACTTCAGCCATGAAACTGCAGGCTTGGGCGTGGCACAGAGTCCATAAAGCCTTTCCCATGAGAAGCTCTCCATCTCTTGATCTCAGCATTTAGTCGCCATGCACATATTCACTGAGCATCCTCTGTGAGCTTGACGTTAGGTCAGAACAGAAGCCACCAAAATGAACAGGAAATGGACAAGCACCCCCCGCCCTTGTGGAGCTGAGGTGAAGCTTCTATGCGCCCCCGGCTGGCCATTTTCTCCTTGGGTTCACAGCATCCGCCTCTGAGTCTTTCCCAGTGCCACGGATCATTTCCCCCGCTGCTGACTGCCTCCAGAGAGGAACTATGTTTATATCAACCTATGGAGAATGATTTGTTTCTACATTTAAAAGGGATGCATTTATATTGATATTATGCATATATATTAGATGGGGGTCTTAGACAGTACTGCTGGGGAAATGTTTGAAAACATTCCTACACAGGGTAGGAGCGTGAATCAGATAACCTCAAGTGTTTTTTCCAGTTTATGTGTTTTGTGACTGCAGTTTCCAGAAAGCCTAATGATACACTACAAAAAGAACGGCTCAGAGTTGAGGTGGAAAGGGTTGACCCCAACTTCCTCCTAGAACCTTCTGGCTGATGGGTCTCTCATTCCTCATCCCTCAGTGGTCTCTAAGTTCAGGTCATCTCTGAGTGACTCTGAGACTGTAACTCTTTTTCCATCTCACCTCCTCTACTCAAAACCCCATCTTAAATGTTGAGAGTAAATAAAGGATTTATTCCCTCATTACTTTTTTCTGTGATGACCAGAGGACCCACAGGCTAATGTTTACAAGGATCTGGTCTTTCCTGAGGAATAAGAATATTTTGTTACAATTTCAAATTTATAGGAAAGTCGCAAGAATTCCCATATGCCCTATAATGAGCTTTATCCATTGTTTATATTTTGCCCCATTTCTCCCTCCCTCTCTCCTCTCTTCTCATCTCTTCTATTTGTCTCCTCCTCCTTCTGCTTCTTCCTCCTTCCCCTGTCTCTCTGTCTCCCTCTCCTTCATGAAGCTGATAACTTAGTTTCTTACTCCTGTTTGCTAGAATTCTCATCATGTTTAAATTCCTGCTATACTTAGCTGAGACGAACAAGAAAGCTCCCCAACTCCACTGCTCCACCACGGCAGTGACACCCAACCTTGACAGCATATCAGAGTCACCTGGGTGATGGGAGAAGCGTCCAGGCATTAGTGAATGATTAAGTTCTCCAGGTGCTTCCAATATGCATCCGAGATTGAGGACCACTGAACCAGAAGTTCAATTGCTCTTAACTGGTCTATTTCCTGGATGGGCAGGAATCCCATTCTGGCTTCACATATTGAAGCCACAGCACAGGCACTGACCAGTCCAAGTGAACGCCAGTGAAGAGGAGCCCTGGAAGCCCCCTGATTTCCAAGAGTTAGACTTTTAGTTGCTGGATTGTGAGGGTGTGTGGGGATCTCAGAGAAGGGGTGCATCTGGGGGTGCTCAGGGAAGAAGTTATCTACCAAGCATCACTCAAAAAATAAATAGCAAAGAAAGAAGAGCTCTTTTAATGCCAAGTAATGAATATAGAGAAAAAAATGTGGTTAGAAAATCACCATTTAATAAATGTATAGTAATAAATTGAATCAGACAAGAATCATCAATGGGTGACAAAATAGGAGAGTAACCCAATAGCTACATAGCCTCAAAGTATCTCCTTATTATATATTTATTAATTATGATGAGAGGAAATAGTAATTTTACGATAGAGAGGCCTGGCAGACATCACCTCAAGGAAGTAAGCCAATTAACATCACCAATCATGGACAAACAGACATCACGTGCCTCCTGACAGGCGTACCAGGAAACACATAACATCAATTCTATGTTATATCTGTCCAAGAAATGTACAACCTCAGTATAATCATGAGGAAATATTAGACAAACCCCAAATGAGGAATAGTCTACAAAGATCTGACTTGTAATTGTGAAAATGTCAAAATCAAGAAGGAAAAAGAGGGGCTGAGGTATAGTTCCACAGTAAACTGAAAAACAAAAATCCAGTTAAAGTAAATGCACCATGTGCTCCTCATCCAAATTACTACCTGTTGCTGTTGTCATTGTTGTTGTTTAGTGTTTTTTGTAAAGAACATTATTGGGATGATTGGTGAAATTTGACTAACGTGTGTGCCTTAGATGGTGGCACTGTATGAACGTTAACTTCCTGACTTGGCTGATTATATTGTGGTTATGTAAGAATATGTCCTTGTGTTTTAGGAAATACACACTAAAGCATTTTGTGATGTTGAGACATTGTGTCTACAAACTCTCAAATTATACATACGTGTGCACGTGTGTGAGAGAGGAAATATGGTAAATAATTTATAGTTTATGGATAATATTTGGGAAATCTGGGTGAAGAATATAATGAAGTTTTTATACTATTTCTGCAACTTTTCTCCACACTTATTTCAAAATAAAAATGTTAATTTTAAAAAAAGAAACAAGCATAAGATCTATACAAAAAGAGTATGAAAATGGAGCAACTTTTTTTTTAAAGGCACACAGTTACCTAGAAAAAAAAGTCAATTTAGAAAAATGTCAGCTTTTCCAAGCAAGAGTTTTTGACCACTCTGAGCAGAGAACCTCCAGTCTGCAAGCTATAGTGTACCCTTGGATTAATTTCACTGGCAGAAAATATGATGTTTCCCATATAAAATAATGTGCATGAACTTACACACACACACACACACACATACACACACACAGTCCGTATGAACTATACTGGCTATGTCAAAATTGTTCTTGTCTGTTATTTGTTCATACATTTTGTTCTCAGCTAGATCTCTTTAGAAGGCAACATGTGAATATTAGCAAGTATAAAAAGCTTAAGAAAAATTATAGAAAAAATATTATAAAATTAGGATAACTATATCCATTAACCTATTATTTTGTAAAGTGAGGAAAGATGGACATTATTTAACAGTGAAACATTTTGTCCCAGCTAAAAAAAAAAAAAAAAAACCACAAACAAAAACAAAACCTTTTCCCCAGAAGCACAGTTTGGGACATACTAGAGACACATCTGGGGAACATCTGGAGAACACCTTTCCTTTACAAAACTTCAGTTTGAAAAAGGAGACTCAGAATAGCCTTATATATTTTTTAACATCTTTATTGGAGTATAAATTGGAGTATTGCTTTACAATGGTGTGTTAGTTTCTGCTTTATAACAAAGTGAATCAGCTATACATATACACATATCCCCGTATCTCCTCCCTCTTGCATCTCCTTCCCATCCTCCCCATCCCACCCCTCTAGGTGGTCACAAAGCACCAAGCTGATCGCCCTGTGCTATTTCCCACTAGCTATCTATTTTACATTTGGTAGTGTATATATGTCCATGCCACTCTCTCACTTCATCTCAGCTTACCCTTCCCCCTCCCCGTGTCCTCAAGTCCATTCTCTATGTCTGCATCTTTATTCCTGTCCTGCCCCTAGGTTCTTCAGAACCTTTTTTTTTTTTTTAGATTCCATATATATGTGTTAGCATATGGTATTTGTTTTACTCTTTCTGACTTTCTTTACTCTGTATGACAGACTCTACGTCCATCCACCTCACTACAAATAACTTGATTTCATTTCTTTTTATGGCTGAGTAATATTCTATTGTATGTAAACACCACATCTTCTTTATCCATTCATCTGTCGATGGACACTTAGGTTGCTTCCATGTCCTGGCTATTGTAAATAGAGCTGCAATGAACATTGTGGTACATGACTCTTTTTGAATTATGGTTTTCTCAGGCTATATGCCCAGTAGTGGGATTGCTGGGTCTGCACAGCAAAGGACAACATAAACAAGATGAAAAGACAACTCTCAGAATGGGAGAAAATATTTGCAAATGAAGCAACTGACAAAGGATTAATCTCCAAAATTTATAAGCAGCTCAATATCAAAAAAACAAACAACCCAACCCAAAAATGGGCAGAAGACCTAAATAGACATTTCTCCAAAGAAGATATACAGATTGCCAACAAACACATGAAAGGATGTTCAACATCACTAATCATTAGAGAAATGCAAATCAAAACTACAATGAGGTATCACCTCACACCAGTCAGAATGGCCATCATCAAAAAATCTACAAACAATAAATGCTGGAGAGGGTGTGGAGAAAAGGAAATCCTCTTGCACTGTTGGTGGGAATGTAAATTGAGAGAGCCACTATGGAGAACAGTATGGAGGTTCCTTAAAAAACTAAAAATAGAATAGCCTTATTATAAAGTATCTGCACTGAGGAGAAACTGCTCTGCTATCAGGAAATCCAAGGGGAAGAAGAAGAAAAAGCTTAGATATAAGAACACTCAAGGCAATTATATAATAATGATAATAATAATAAACCTTTGTATAGCATTTTACAGACTGAAAAGCATTTCCATGTACATTGCAGTTCCAATGTTTACTCAACCTGGTAGATGGGGAATCTGAGGCAAGTAAAGGAAAGGGGAATCCATCTGAAGCAGTGGCCTCTGCGCCAACTTGGAACAGGTGGTACTCTTAGAACTGGTCCGATGGAGGCGACCGTATGTGTCAGGGACTAACGTAAGCACAGGCACCAGCAAAGCTCAAGACTCAGACGCAGCAAACTGACATTTGCTTTCACCTCTTCCCTCTCCCGGTTTTCTGAACCTGGTTCCAGGGCCACATCTTGTACATGGACTGGAGTTTCAATTCTCAAGTTTCTTCAAATGTCTGAAGTAAGCCCGGGTCTTCTTTTTCGTGTGTGTTTGTTGTTGTTGTGATTATAATTTTTCATTTTTGTTTTTTTTAATTTTTATCTTATATAGTTGATTAACAATGTTGGGTTAGTTTCAGATGCACAGCAAAGTGATTCGGTTACACATATACATGTGCATCCTTTTTCAAATTCGTTTCCCATTTAGGTTATTACAGAATATTGAGCAGAGTTCCTTGTGCTACACAGTGGATCCTTGTTGATTATCTATTCTAAATAAAGCTCTTTGTTTGTTGTTTTTGTTGTTGGCTGTTGTTCTGTTTTCAGGAGTACTTCCCTTTTCAGAATTCCACACGTGCGGTTACAGCCCATTTCTATACACAAAGGGACTGGAGTTCAGTAACTATAGAACTATGGTTGAACAAATTCCCCCTCGGTGTTCCAAATCCCAAGTGCCTTCAGGCATGCCTTTAGCCAATGAATCTGCTCCGGTGTGGTGGGCTGGCAGCAGGATCCCGTGTGCCTTAGGACGCAGAGCCCTTTGTCCGGGATCATGGTTTGTGGTGCCAATAAGACAAGTGCCCTGGAGCTCCCTCAGTAAACATACAAGTGAGGGAGCCTGTGATCAAGTCCATTGATAAAGTTTAGAATGATGATTTTTGTTTTGTTTCATGTTCATAGTATATTTGACCAGGACCTGAGAGTGAAACTAGGATATTTTTGTCCTAGGGAAGTGATTCTCAAACTCTTTGGTCTCAGGATCTCTTTACTTTCAAATTTAGTGAAGACCCTGTGCTTTGTTTGGGTGGATTATATCTACTAATATTTGCTGCATTCGAAATTAAAATTGAGTCATTAGTAAAATATTTATTTCTTTGTTCATTAAAAAAATCAAGTGCATGTTGACACAAATAATATATTTTTAATGAAAGACCACTATATTTTCCAAAGCAAAAAAAAAGTTAGTGAAAAGAATGACATTATTTTATAATTTGTAAATCTGTTTAATGTCTGGTTTAATAGAAGACAACTAGTACCAGTTGTAGCTTCAGCAGCACTTGTTAGGAAAGGCATGTTTGTGACAGGAAGAGTAACATTAGTGCTATCAGCAGTAGTATTTGTAGGGGAAGATGTAGTGTTATTAGGAACCATAGTACCAGTTGAAACTTCAATAGTGTTTGCTGGGAAAGGAGTGGTTGTGACAGAAAGAGTAACATTAGTGCTATCAGTAGTAGTATTTGCAGGGGAAGATGTAATGGTATTAGGAACAGTAGTACCAGTTGAAACTTCAGCAGCGCTTGTTGGGAGAGGAGTGGTTGTGACAGGAAGAGTAACATTAGTGCTATCAGCAGTAGTATTTGTAGGGGAAGATGTAGTGGTATTAGGAACAGTAGTACCAGTTGAAACTTCAGCAGCACTTGTTGGGAAAGGCATGGTTGTGACAGGAAGAGTAACAGTACTGCATTCAGTAATAGTACTTGAAGTAGAAGAACTAGTGTTAATAGTCTCAGAAGTAGTAGGCTTAGTAGTAGAAGGATATAAAGAACTCATTGGGAAGGTATTTGTCATAGGTGTAGTAGAAACTATAGGACCACCGTGAATCCAAGCAACCTCAGTTAACTTTTCCAGGCTGATAATCTCATCAGTCAATTGAATAGTTAGTGTCTGCCAGAAAAGAAGAGATAAAGTTGGTATTTTAGAACTTCTTAAACATCACACTTAAGTTATGCCTCAAATTACAATATAACAAAAAAAGATGTATTCATTCTTTTCCCAGACAGTAACAGAAGGATATGAAGATTCCATTTCAGGCCCCGATGGTTCTGACAGATAAATATAGAGACACGTGCTGTGTGTATAATCCCTATGCTGGAATCTTTCTTTCCACTTCATTTATTCAGAACCATATTGCTCACAAGTATTTGCAGTTTTGATTGAAACCAATGTTTATAAAAGTCTCTTTATTTTGTCACTAGATTTAACCTGCCTGTTTTCATGTTTCATCATCCCAACACCTAATATAGAACCTAGCACATAATAGGCATCTGACATGCTACAAAGTGTCCCCAAAAAAAGGTATTGAAAGATTTTCTGCATCATCTTAACTGGAAGTAATAACTTGCAATGGGTGGTTTTGAATTCAGTATAGTTCAGGAAAAATGTTTTGAAGTACCTAACGAGAAGAGACCATGGAGAGAAAATCTATGTGAGTATTCAAGAGGGTCATTTTCCAAACTCCAAATACCAGCAGGACACTCTTTTTTTCACCTTTTAGAAAACAGGAACTAACGCTTGTCACTTTTCTAGACTACCCCCTATGTGTTAGGAACCATATTTATAATAGGTCTAGTGTTCTATAGTGGGGTATTTTACCTCTGTGGGTACCTCTATGGGTAATTCATCTTCCCATTAGTTGGCTCTAGAAACCAAAGCAGACTCCCCTAGAGGGCCCAGTAGGGTCTGCTATTTATGTCATTCTGTTTTACTAACCAGATAATCTTATCTCACACCACTGGTGGAACATATTCATTTTGAGGATTACCACAGTTTACTGCCAATTTTCACAAACATATAAGATCTATCGATTCAACCAGGGATATGAGTAATTTTAGAAAAGTGGGGGAAAATCTCCAACAATTTCAGAGGATCACTCTTTCCTTTGTTTTAGCCTCCGTCACAGAAATAAGTAAGTTCTGTTGCACTAGCCTGGGAGACCAACCTTAACACATAGCACAATTTCTTTGGGACACGCATGGGAAGGATTTCATCAGCCCATTGATCATTGATCCCTGGACTATACTGGGAAGATCACTAATGTGCATGTTACAATACGGTTCAACACTTGCAACTACATATCTATTGCACATATCTATAACCTTTCAAATATAAGTAAATATAACAATGATAATAATAGTGCTAATAACTTTGCAAAAAAATAAAATTAATGTATGATATGATAATATTCCTTTGAGACATACCTGATTGTAAGGGTCACTCTTGAAATTTATCACTGTGAATTGTTGGTTGTCATAGGTGGAAGTGACTTGTGTTACTTAAGTAGGGTTTATGCCCCAGATTCTAATATATCCAACTTTCAGTGAATTAGAGTCACTCAAATACTTATTGTGTACAGTCTGGGTTTGCAATACGTTCTTCAAAGAATGTATAAAGAGGAAAAAGTACATAATACCTATGTCAATAGACTTTATTCCATATTAAAATGTTTTTAAAAATCTCAAATTACTATTGTACTGGCTTGCTGTTTTTTTTCTTAAATAGTTCATGAAGACCAACTTCTTGAGTACTTGCGACAATAAATTTGAGGTGCCAAAAATAGGTTTGTGTATCAACGTTATGAAAGATATTTTACCTATATTGTTACTAATTATTACAATGATTTTGAAAAGAAAGCATCATTATTTTTGTTTTACAGATGAGGAAACTGAGGCTCTGGGAGAAGAAATGAGAAGTTCAAGGCCACATAGCTAAAGGACATTTATATGGTTGGAATCATGATGGGCCTATGTGCATAGTACTGTATGAGTTAACACAGGTTGAACAAAGAATTATGGCAAACAGTCCCTAGGCAAAGGACAGTTTGCAACAAATATAGGAACTTACCTAAATCATGAACTGTTTTAAGTATCAACACAAGGATTACAATAATGTGAGAGAGGTCATGAGGTGGTGCATGATTAAGGCCTAAATGAAAATCATCATGAATATTTGTTATGGGTATTAAGAGAAAGAAAAAAATCACCGTGGGAATAGGGTTGTCAAGAAAGGACTTAGGAAGGACATGCAACTTGAGAAGGCCTGGGAGGATGGATGGAGTTTACAAAGACAAAATGAATCGGAAAAGGGAATGGGGTGGAGGGAGGCACAGACACACTAAATAAAGGCACAGAACAAAGGGTGCTAAGCAGAGAAATTACTGGTTAAGTATGTAAGATAAGATGATGAAGATTTTAGGCAATCAATAAGGAGCCAGTTGTAGTAAAGTGAAGCTATAAACTCCTCCACTCTGATAGCAATCTAGAGAAAATGAAGAAAAGGGAATATAACATGAAGTAAATGGGTATGCTGGAGCTAGCTCTTAGTGATTTGGGAGAGCCTATAATTGCCTGGAATTTTGCAAGCCAGTCAGTAGCTTGAAATTGGCTAAAATGATGGGAGTATTTACACCACAGAAAATCAGTGAATGCTACAAATCAGCCCCCAACCCCCATAACCTCATACCAGCCAGAATACCATTGATAACAATTACACCCAAGGGAAGCTCTCTTTCACTTCAAGCCACTGATCCTTAGGAAAAATTCCATCAAATATCACATAGAAATAAGAATCCATTTATCACTACTTTGGAGTAACAGAAGGAGAGGGTTTTAGAGGTAAAAACTATTTATGGGAAACCTAATGTTTTATAATTAAGAAACAGATTAAACAGGAGAAATATCTTCCCTAGGTTGAATAACTATTTAGCAGTAGAAATAGAACTAAAATTCAGGACTTCCAGATCAACATTATAGACCTTAGAAAATATGTTCAGAGGAAAAACATATAATCTTCAATTCATCTTTTCTTAAATTGAGAACAGAGAAGTTACATACTTAATTAGTATACAGAGTCTTACGTTTAGTTTCAAAAAGGCAAATGCAGGATGGAGACGGCATGACCTAATAATCATGTCTATGAAAACAATTTGATACATGTGTTTAAAAAATTAACATAGTATGAAGCAATAACAGTAAGAAAACAGAGTCTAGCTAAAAGGACATAAGAGTTAGGCAATGAACTAAGTAAGTGTTTATTGTTGCATGCCACTGAGGTTTTGAGGTTGTCTTTTTTGCAGTAGGAAGTCCATGCTGTCCTATAGAAGTGTAATGCAAACCACACATGTAATTTAACATTTTCTCATAGCCACACTTTTAAAAAGGAAAGAGAAATAGGAGAAACTGATTTGAAAATATGTTTTATTTAACCCAGTATATCCCAAATATTATTATTTTAACATATATTTAACATAAAATATTAATGAGATATTTTATAATCTTTTAAATATCTCAAATTAAGCTAGTCATATTTCAAATGCTCAATAGCCACATGAGGCTAGTGGCTATCTTATTGTATACCATAATGTAGCTCTAAAATAATCTCTCAATCCTGGGCACCCTGCTTTAAGAGAAATCTAGACTAATTTTAGTCCAGACAGAATAATCAAATCTGGAAACCAGTATAAGCACAAAACAGAGGAAGTATGAAGTTAGCCTGGAGATGTGTAATTCCAAGAAGAGAAGACAGAATAAATATAATGACAGATACCTGCAAATACTTGAAGCATGGTTATGTAGAAAAAACCCAATAGATTTGTGTTATACTATTCCTTAGTTAAATCCACAGGTAAAAATTACAGAGAAGCGGGACTTCCCTGGTGGCACAGTGGTTAAGAACCTGCTTGCCAATGCAGGGGACACGGGTTCGAGCCCTGGTCCAGGAAGATCCCACATGCCGCGGAGCAACTAAGCCCGTGCGCCACAACTACTGAGCCTGAGCTCTAGAGCCCGCGAGCCACAACTACTGAGCTCACGTGCCACAACTACTGAAACCCGCGCGCCTAGAGCCTGTGCTCCGCAACAAGAGAAGCCACCGCAATGAGAAGCCCGTGCACCACAACAAAGAGTAGCCCCCACTTGCCACAACTAGAGAAAGCCCGCACGCAGCAACGAAGACCCAACGCAGCCAAAAATAAATAAATAAATAAATTTATTAAAAAAAAAAAAAAATTACAGAGAAGCAGATTATTGATTTGACAGAGAGTGATCCTCCTACTCTAACTGGAATTATATAGATTATCCATGGAATCATTTAACGTGCCTCGTAGATTGATTGCATTATTGTCTCCAATCGTTCACCCCTCCCTATCCATACCCTTTTCCATGTAATTTTGCAATGCCCTCCCTCTCTGGATGGGGTATTCTATCCCACCTTTGTCTCTGGGGTTGGCCATGTGACTTTGCCTATTAGTCAACTTAATGCAAATGGAGATTTTAAAAAGCACTCAGGCATTTCCACTTCTATTTTTGCCCTCTTGCACAATCATGAATAGGTCATGCTCAGACCTGCCCATAAGGCCATTTTAGATCATCCAAGAGCCAGCTGACTCCCCAGTATGTGACTGCCCCCTCCGGACAGGTGATCATCCAAGCAGCCTAACATTCCCATGAATGATTGCACATGGATATGAGCCAGTCAAGATCAGCCAAGTCCAGCTTAGATCATTTGAACGCTGCAAACTTATGAGCTAAATAAGCATTAATTGTTACATGCCGCTGAAGTTTTGAGGTTGTTTTTTATGCACCATTGTTGTGCAACAGATAGCTGATCTAGCATTTATCCTTCAAAATTTTATCAGCCAGAAAATGTCTCATCTCCTAAAAACATGTTATACATTTAAGGACTCATTTTTTTTCCCAGCATTATATGAATTACAAGTTTCTTTTCATAGAGTGATGGTATACTGGACAATTGTCAAAATAAGAACTGTTTCTTCCTTATTTTAATGTCAACAGACCTGATTTATAAATGTAAAGGCAGGGCTTCCCTGGTGGTGCAGTGGTTGAGAATCTGCCTGCCAATGCAGGGGACACGGGTTCGAGCCCTGGTCTGGGAGGATCCCACATGCCGCGGAGCAACTGGGCCCGTGAGCCACAATTACTGAGCCTGCGCGTCTGGAGCCTGTCCTCCGCAACAAGAGAGGCCGCGATAGTGAGAGGCCCGCGCACCGCGATGAAGAGTGGCCCCCGCTTGCCACAACTAGAGAAAGCCCTAGCACAGAAACAAAGACCCAACACAGCCATAAATAAATAAATAAATAAATAAATGTAAAGGCAGCAAGATGGGGGATATTATATTTATACAGTTCACTGATAATGTTTAATCTGTAGCTAACTGGGAAAGGATTTATAAAATTCAATAAAACAGTCTTACCTGAGCTGCTATAAAGTTTGCCAAGAAATAGTTTCTATTTTCATAGGTATCTGCAAACAAGAAGAAAGAATAAGCAACTACTCATTGTTTCAACAATAGCAGATAATCTTGCATACAGTCAGAAAATATTTCAGTGGGATCACAATTACTGATCAAGATAATCATGACCTCGCTGAGGAGCACTAAAGATAGTAGCTGAGGGAATATTTTACCCCAGGTTAGTGTGGAGATGTACATATAGAAGAGGGTGTTTTGAGGTGAGCATCAGGAGGTTGTAAATACAAGATAATCTGGATTGAACTAAGAATAGACAGCATAGGTGAAAAAGCATGGAGGCTACTGATTGCTTTTTTCTGTGCCTACACGGCAAGCACACAGCCATGAGAATTCACATGGCTGTGATGATAAAGGCTCAAAGCTGAGGAGAGTGGTTAGGAATTCAGGCTCACAAGTCAGACTGACATGGATTCATATCTCCACTTTTGTATTACTGTGCAAACTCAGGCAAGTTACTTAACATTTCATCATCTGTAGAATGGAGATAATAATAGTACCTAGCTCATAGCAATGAGGTCTACAACATGCTACTTGTGCAGAATAAGTGCTCAAAATTTGTTGTTTCATGATTATCACCAAAGTCATCATCATCTTCATCTTCTTTATTCTTCTCTCCCTACTCTTAGCTCATCCTTCCACAGTGTTCCAGATTCTAAGCTCCCCTCCCTGTATATAACTTATGCCATCAATTCTTCTCCATACTCTTGCTGCTCTTACAGGTCCCAATTATACTCCAGAGCACTCCATTCTGATGCTCTCTGTACCAAGCTACCATGACATCTCCTTTTTAGTGTCACATGTCTCAAAAAAGGTAGCCTCTGCTTGTTACATCTGTGTGTTCAACTCATAATTCAATCCTATAACTACCACTCTTCAGCTTCTGTGTTTCTTTTTTTTCACTGAATCTGGTCCTTTCAAAATCACCAGTGACAGAGTATATTAAATTTAAATATCTCATCATGATGTTCAAGATTTTTAGCCTCTTTGCCCACACATCTCCTCCTTGAAATACTCCTTAGTTGATGTCTACTTTACTCATTCTCCTCATGTGGCTCCTTTAACTCCTATTTCTTAAAAGTCATTTTCCTTTCATGTTCTATTCTTGGCCCTTGTCAACATTCCATCTCTAACCAATATTCCAGCATAGTCTCTCCCTGAACTAATAATGATCTTTGTTTTCTAACTTACCTACACTCTTGTGGAAACAATTATAAACCCATATTTTTAAATTTAGCTTTGGCTAGAAAATGTAACCTAAGCAAATACCATAGCCTCTTTTAGCAGTTTTAATTTAAAAGTTTTAAAGAATAGGATTCTGTTAATACAGGTGATTTAAGATTAACCTTGACCTAGCTATTGAATCTCCTTAAACCTAAGTAAAGTTTAACAAATAATTACAAATCAGTTAAGAGAAAAATTAAATCAAATCTATACTTATACTGTATCTTCGTATTTTAAATTTTAATTTCTAGGTCTGGTGAAAAAGGGCAAAATGCTTCTCTATAGATCTTAAAAAGTGTAAAAAGTTTAAAACTTTCAGGGACTATTGATTTTTAACTTTGAGGCTAAAATATACTTGTTGTAGGAACCTACAATTTTATAGAAAATTGGTTTTTTCCCTCATATTTTTCAAATATATTGCTCATAGGGAGCTGATTTTTACACACTAACTGTGGTGCTATAAATCCAATACAATATCAATCATCTAGTCTAATCAGCCCAAGCTATATAAAAGGACTCTAGATTCCCTTAAAACATTGGTTCTCAAACAGCAGTAATTCTGCTGGTGAAACATCTAGCAGTATCTAGAGACATATTTGGTTGTTAGCATCATGGGGCTGGGGGAACGCTTCTGGCATCTAGTGGGTAAAGGGCAGGGCTGTTGTTAAACATTGTATAATTAACAGTTCAGCCACCACCAATAACAAAGAATTATCTAGTCCCAAATGTCAATATGATCAAGGTCGAGAAAACCTGCTCCAAAAAAAGGCACTTTCTTAAAAAAGAAGAAAGTTAGAGAACTCTTGCTTCCTGATTACGAAAGTTACTTCAAAGCAACTGTAATCAAGACAGTGTGGTACTGGCCATTAACTCTTTTTGCTATAATTTTTTGCTCACCAAACAAATTCTTGATTGAAATTTCATCTTTCACATAGACTTCACTGAAGGAAAAAATATGTACCTCCTAATAGATGGGAACACCTTAGCCCATTAATAAATACAGTTCTTAAATTTAAAAATTGGCATTGGGGCATATTATTCTCTTATAAGGTTCAAGTCCCACTCCCTTACAGCCTGGTTTGGGTAGCTGGTTAATCTCCTTTCTCTGATTTTTGGGCTTTTTGTTGTTATGTTAACTACCGTGATTTCAATGTAAGATATCTTAAAAGCTTGTAATGGAATTTTATTATTTATCTTGCACATTAATGATACATTTTATTCAGCACCCATGTGCCAGGAATGCTCTCTCTATATTAAATCAACTAAATCCGCATAAAAAATCTACATGATAAGTAGTGTCTTGCAGATTTTAAAAGCTGAGGAAATGTAGGCAGAAAGATATACAGCCGTAAAGCTTTCCAAAAGACATACAACTAGTAAATGACTGAAATGGTATTTAAAGCCAGATCTATTAAATTCCAACATACCACATATCTCTCCACAGAGTTTACTTAAAAAAAAAAAAAGTCCAAAGACTGAATGGAACTTTGAAAACAGAAGTAATCTAATTCCTTCATATCCCTCCATTTAGCCAGTTCCACCTACAAATGAGCAACAAAACATCTCTCTTATATACTATATTAAATGAGTATAGGCTTCTAATGTATTATCCATACATTAAGAAGAGAAATTTAAAGTGTCATTTGCAACATCATCAAAAACTTAAGAAATACTTAGGATATACTTAAAATATGTGTAAGACCCATGCACTGAAAATTACAAAACGTTGCTGAGAGTAATTAAAGAATACCTAAGTAATTTAAGATGATATAGATAGATAGATATCCCAAAATTTATCTTTAGAATCAATGCAATTTCAATTAAAATTCTAACAAGTTTTTTTGTTAGGTATTGACAAGTTGACTTTAAAATTTATATGAAATTCAAAGGAGCTACAATAGACAAAACAATTTTGAAACTACATTAGTCAAGACAGTATGGTATTGGCATAAGGATAAACATATAGATCAATAGAAAAAATAATCCAAAAATAAACTCTCAACCACGTATAACCTATTGATAGCTAACAACGGTGTCAAAATAATACAACAGGGAAAAAGATTCTGTTTTCAAGAAGGTGGTGTTTGGGGACTTCCCTGGTGGTCCAATGGTAAAGAATCCACCTTGTAATGCAGGGGACGCCAGTTCGATCCCTGGTCGGGGAATTAAGATCCCACATGCTGCGGGGCAACTGAGCTCGCGCGCCTCAACGAGAAAGCCTGCATGCCATAAACTACAGAGCCCCCGCGCCCTGGAGCCCACGCGTCACAAGTAGAGAGAGAAAATCCACACTCCATAACTAGAGAGAAGCCGGCACGCCTCAGTGAAGAGCCCGTTCACTGCAAGGAAAGATCCCGCATGCTGCAAGTAAGACCTGACACAGCCAACAAAATAAAAGGAAATAAATAAATAAATATTTAAAAAAAAAAAGAGGTAGTGATTGATCAACTGGACACATATATGGGGGAAAAATTAACCTTGGCTATTACATACATACAAAATTTAATACTAAAGAGATGATGGTTCTAAATGTAAAAGCTAAAACTGTAAAACTTCCAAAAATATAGGAGAAAATATTAGTAACCTTGGGTTAGGCCAGGTGATGTTGTGATTTATTATAAATAATATATATATGGTCTTCATCGGAGTTTCTGGTATAGAGCCCTAAAACCCTTGGGATTTCAAGTCATGAGAGCAAGCAAGGTGTCTTTTATTATGTTAATGAGGTGACTTTTGGAAAACATCTCAGAATGGTGTCTGGTTGCCAGGAGAACCAACCATGTGATTTGAGGGTTGAAACTTTCAGTCCCATCCTGAGACTTCTGGGAGGGGAGAGAGGCTGAAGATTGCATCAATAGGCAATGGCCAGTGATTTAATTACCACGCCTATGTAACGAAGCTTTCAAAAAAAACCCCAAAGATTGACATATATACAGTACTATGTATAAAATAGATAATTAATAAGGACCTACTGTATAGCATAGGGAACTCTACGCAATGCTCTGTGGTGACCTAATTGGGAAGGAAATCTAAAAAAGAGTGGATATATGTATACATATAACTGATTCACTTTGCTGTACAGCAGAAACATTGTAAAGCAACTATACTCGAATAAAAATTAAAAAAAAAAAAAAACCCAAAGGAAGAGATCCAGAGAGCTTAGGAGCTGGTGTACACGTGGAGATGTGGGGAGATGACATACCTGGAGAGGGCAGGGAAGCTCTGCAACCCTTCCCACATACCTTGCCCTGTGCATCTCTTCTGTCTGGCTATTCCTGAGTTGTATCCTTGTATACTAAACCCATAAACTAGTAAGCAAAATGTTTCTCTGAGGTTGTTAGCCACTCTAGCAAATTAATCAAACCTGAGGAGGGGTTCATGGGAACCTCTGATTTATAGCCAGTCAGTCAGAAGCACAGGTGACAACCTAAACTTGCAACTGGCATCAGAAGTGGGAGGGGAAGGCAGGAGAAGGAAGTCCTGTGAAACTGAACCCTTAACCTGTGCGATCTAACACTATCTCCAGGTAATTAGTGTCAGAATTGAGTTGAATTGTAGTACATCCAGCTGGTGTCCCAGAATTGCTTGCTGGTGTGGAGAAACACCCACATACACATATGTTGGAACTGATACCAGAACACTTTTTAGGCCAAGACACAAGAAGCACAAATCATAAAAGAAAAGCATGAATAAATGGATTTTTATCAAAATTAAATTTACTCTTTGCAAGACACCATCATGGAATTGAAATGGCAAGTCACTGACAGGGAGAACAAATCATATATCTGATAAAAGACTGGTATAATACATAACTCGTAGAACTCAATAATGAAAAGACAAATGACACAATAAAAAATGGATGAAGGACTTAAACTGATACCTCACATAAGAAGGTATACAAATAGCCAATGAACGCATGATAAGATGCTCAACATTAAGGAAATGTAAATCAAGTCCATAAACAGATGCTCTATACACCTACTAGAATGGTTAAAATTTTGAAAACTGACAACACCAAGTGTTGGTGAGGATGTAGAAAACTGGAACTCTAAATTAGTATTATTAGTAATGGGAAATAGTACAGCCACTTTAGAAAATAATTTGGCATTTTCTTCAACAGTTAAATATACACTTATCATATGATCCAGCCCAGCAATTCCACTTCCAAGTTTTCACCCAAGAGAAGTGAAAACATATGGTCATTTTGTAACTTATGCTCAAATAACCATGGCAGATTGTGCATAATGGTAAAAAAATACGAAACAACTAAAATATTTATCAATAAGTAAATGGATAAATGAATTGTGGTACTCCCACAAGATGGACTATTATTCAGGAGTCAAGAGTAATGAACTTTTACGTGCAATAATATGGATAAATTTTTTAAAATATTTTGCTAAGCGAAAGAAGCTAAACGCATAAAGAGTGCACACTGTATGATTCGATTTACATAAAACCTAGAAAAGACAAATCTAATCTATAGTGACAGAAAGCAGACCGGTGGTTGTCAGGGCCTGGAAATGAGGATTAGGAGTGGGGGGCAGTTTGCTGGAAAGAATTAAAAGGGGTTCGTGGTTTTGAAAATATTCTGTACCTTTTTTGTGGTGGTGGTTATGCAACAACTGTATACATTTGTCAAAACTTATAGAACTGTACACTTAAAATGGATACACTTTACTTACGTAAATACAACTCAATCAAGTTGATTAAAAAACTATAATTTTACTTTTAGGAATCTACCCTATGGAAATAATCTGAAGTATGAACAAAGGTTAATATTCATGGTTGTTATAACAATAAAAACTGAGAACACCCTGTATCCTGTATAGGGAAAAACTACAGAAAGTTAGATAAATTATGGTATACCCTCTCAACGGAATGTGATAATCATAAGGGTATTTATAAGGTGTATAAAATAGTATCTAGACATTTGTGTCATTATGTTAAGTGCAAAGAAACAGGATTCACAAATTAAGTATGCAGTATGTTTTCAGCAATATAGAAAATTAAGGATTATTTTAAGTAATGATATTTTCTAATTTTTTATCTTTAAAATGTTTTCTTTAGTGAGACTATATTTACCCTTATAGTGAAGAAAACCAAAAGGAGGAAACCTTTAGAAATATTTTACTATTGAAAAATAAGATATAAATTCAGTAACTGCTACATGTTACAGGATTAGAATGTTCTGGTCCACAGTAACAGGTATTGGCAAATGGACATCAGCTGGTGACAGTGTGTCTGTAAATCTACAGAAATGCCTGAGGAAGAGGGTGCTCCGACTATAGTGATGAACACCAATTATCTAAGGTAAAACTGTCATATCCCTAGATTGGGGAAAGAAAGCATACAAAGCACTATTTCATTGATATAAGTATCCACTGACAATATTTAATTCCCTATTTCTGGGACACCAGGAAATTTTCTAAGCTCTAATTTGTCTCGTGAGTGGGCCTACTTAGGAGGAAAATGGTGCCTGGTTCTAGACGGCTGGCCCAAATAATAGAGGCAGGTCTATGAACCACTGAGAAAGGATGGTCAGCTTGATATTTGCACCCACACTCTTTTATCAGAGCAAGACAGTTATACAAAGTCACACTGGATGAACCCATAACATCAGATTGATGAACCTACAAAGTTAGGGACCACATACCCTTCTATTACAATTACAACGTAATATAAATGAGCAGGCAAAAGTTGCAAAAATTCTCCCAACAGCATTGCTTTATTAATAGTAGTAGAAATAGAGACAGGTTTTCAGTTCATGACAATTATATCCTGAGCCTCTATGGTATGGTTTTGCTGAATGCTGTATGGGGGCCCTGGAAAGTTCATACTCACCAATGTTTTGTCCATCATCCCAGAACAGCTGATCTTCAGCTCTCCCATTGTCATCCAAAGCAACAATCAATCCCATATATTTTTGTCGGCTATAAAAAAAAAGAGTTATTTTTTTCTCTAGATTGTAGGTTGTAAGAATGAAGGACAGCGTCTGTTGAAAATATTATTCATCCAGAAAAAAGTAAATGCATTAAAAATACACATAAAATTCTAAAAACAGATAAGGTGAGATAAAAGATACTTAAAAGCTAACAGAATAAAACATTTACATTTTAATGAAATATCTGATAAAACTTCAACTTGCAAAAATCAAATACATACACTTTACTTATATACATATTGTAAGTAATATAAGAAGCTACTTCTTCTTTAGGAAGAAGACCACCCTCCCCTGCAAAAAAAAAAAAAAGCCTTTAGCAGCTTCCAGATTGCTACAGAATACAATGCAATGTACTTATCCTGCATTTACAACCCTCCATGACCTGATACTAACCTGCTTGAATTTTATTTTTTTTATCCCTCTCCCTTATCAGTGCTCCAGTTAAACTGAATGGTTTACTATCCTCCAAATTCAACTCATTTTTCATCTTTAGTTCTTTAATCCTCCCAGAACATCTCTTTCTCTTGTCTTCATACATTCAAATTCTATTTATTATTCAAGACTCAGTTCAGAGCCCTATTTCTTAGGAAACCATGCTTTAGAGCACAAGGGTGAAAGTTAACTTCTCTCTTTCTGAGTTGTTACTATCCTTGTTTTGTGTGTCTCTCTTGATATAACATGCTCTCTTTAATTTATTATGTATAAGTGTGTGTGTATATATTGGGTTGGCCAAAAAGTTCGTTCGGTTAGTGAATACCTTGTTCAATAAAATTCTTGGTGAAAATGAAAATATGTCTTTTATTCTTACTTAAAACCGAACGAACTTTTTGGCCAATCCAATATATATGTGTATATAATCTCTCCTTGAGTTCACCAAAGTAGATCTGGATATGAGCACTAAAACCCTGGGTAGACATCACAACTCAAAGAGCTTATTAATATTCCCAATTTTTAAAATAATGTGTAAAGAGGTACATGCTGCTACCCTCAGGAAAACTTTCATCCCGGACCTTTGACACAGAGCTACAGGTCAGAGTTCTCCCCAAGAATGACTTCATGAATTCATTCTCCCCCAGATCCCATTTGGAAGGTACTCACAGAATCAGATCAATGAAACCGTCCATATTTAGTTTATCCACAGAGCCTCCATCAAGGTGGGCCACTTCCCGTAAGGCTGCCTCATTATGGTAAAGTGAGGCCATCAGACACTGCTTCCCTTCCTTACCTGGAGTGAGTGCTCATCGCAGGTTCTTGCCAAGGCACGATGTAGCCTCCTCTGATATGAAGGTTGATATGGTCAAGGGGAGCCTCCAGGATTTTCTACTCACCGGCCGATTCATTGCCAGATTCCTAGAAGGGAGAAAACAGGCAAGGAATGATGACAAAAAAAAAAAAAGATAAAATGAATGCATGCTTTATTACAAGTCCTTCCTTTCCAAGGAAGTGTGTTGGAAAATCAGCAAAATACTGCAAATCTAAGGAGAAAATCTCTGATTTTCAGCTTTGCTAAAACCTCGAAAATCTAGTCTTTTCTCTGTACTCTCCAGAAAAGGTGGGGGCTTGGGGATGAGTCAATGTAACATGGGTGTCAGATTTTACCTACTTAGGCTTTTATGGATACTTTAAGCAAACCTTGCATGGCCGAAAGGTTGAAAATTATTGCCTTAGAAAATATGTGCCTGGAAGTCAGGAGAAAGTTCCATGCACCTCTCTCTGACTGCATGGACCAACCTGGTTCTTCACAAACAATGTTGGTTCTTACCATGCTATAGTCATACCAACGGGCTCTGGGAAAATAAGCATAGACCTGAAAAGTGTTCTGAAACATAAAATCAACATGTCATTATGAATATTCCAATAATTTAATTTTAACTTTTTAAAATTACCTCTGTAACTTAAGATTAAAAAAGGAATTTGACTAATGACTTTAAGAGTTTGGAAGGTTTTACTGAGAAAACCTAGGAAATTCTTCTTTAAACACACAGAAAAATAAAATTTTTAAAAAGGTAGATTTTGCAAGGATGCAAAGTGACAAGACACTAAAATGAGAATCAATTGTGGTTGTAAAGCTTCCATTAATGGAGACCTTGAAAAAAGATAAAGATCTCCCTTAGAAGTTCTAGAAATGCATTTGCCTGAAAATAGTGAGCTGTATAAGACAATCTGTAAAATGCCCTTCCTGTACTTTAGATTATGTGATTGGAGGGTGTCTGATCTGTGATAGAAAACTCACATTTTCCAGCACAGGGCTGATTAAGATGGCAGGGCCCAGCATGAACTGATGGTCTATATCCCATGTTGTGCGATCTTCTGTAAACCTTAAAGAATAAATATGAAAAATCCACCCATACTGTTATGACAGGTGCAGGGGGTTATTCCCAAGATATCCCTGCCGCTTGGGTAACAGGCTCTACTCACTCATGGAGAAGGGGTCGGACAACAGCGCTGCCCTCAACGTGAGCTTTATGCATCAGAGTATAGAGGTAAGGCAGCAGGGTGTATCTGGTCTGGAGGACTTTTCTTGAGAACATCTCAAAGTTTGAGTCCCAGGCCACAGGATCTTGTCTCTAAAAGGATAAAGAAGCACGTGAAAGGTCACCTCCTCTTTCCTCCATCCTAGCGGTATGAGAAAAGGACCAGCGCAGGCACATATCCCATATGCAGGTTACACACCCTTTCTCCTTTCATTTCTGGCTTCCTCTTTCCCTACATCTGCCCTCTTTCTAAACTGGATCTCCTTGCTTCCTCCCCTTCATCATGGACCCCTCAGTATCTGCACAGGTCTAGCCTTGGCGCCGCACATGTGTAGAGAGATGGGTCTCTACGCAGCACTGACATAACTTGGATAGATTTAAGTAAAATACAAATCCATTGTTCTTAAAAGCAAAAGGAGCCTCTTTTATTTTAGCCCCATAGAGAGCCATAAGCACTTTTCTCCTTGTAGGCATTAATCCCCTGAGAGATGAGAAAAAGTATATTCTTGAAAATTGTTGGTAATTCTGGGGTTTTGAACTCTGAGGGTTTTACAAGCAATGGAGCTGCTGTTGGTGATTTTTATATTTTTTCATCATACAAATAAGTACGATGCTCTTGAGGGTTAAAAGGAAGCTGTGATCTGAGGACACAGAACACCTGCAACATAACCTGCTTCCCTCACCCTTGTCCCGAATGTGTTGTGGTTCCCGGAAGATGGATAAAACGCCCCCAGCTGCATCCAGCGAACACACATCTCATACTCAGCATCTCCAAAGAATCCGCAAATGTCTGCTCCTGTCTGAGAAGATGTAGAATCAGAGCACATTTTAGGTGGGACTTTTGTGGGTTGCAGACACACTGAGATCTGACTGGGGAATTAGTAATGGCCCCAGTAGGACTTACATAAGAGATTCCAAAGAGACTGAACTCCATCATGCCTGCAATGAGAAGATACAGCTCTGTTGGGCACATAAGAACAGCCCTTTGGAAGGGTAGTTTTGACCTGTCTCTTCCGCACCGCATTTGAAAGCTCTGGGCCACTCATGATGAAACTATCAAAAGATGGGTGCGGATTAAGACTCACACCCACAGAGAACTCACCTCCTGTTGCGTTTATTGACCACGCGGATGATGACTAGATATAACCGATGCGGCTGAAGAGCACACACCCCAGTCCCCCCACCACCAGGAGAGGCCCCGGGATAAGCCCACACACCAATGACAGATTTCTTCAGTGGGTCCCACACGGCCATGCTGTCACCCAGCCAGCGTCCCCCCCAGCGGCCAGAAGAGGGGAAGGTGGAGCGAGTGATGACGATCTCTCGCTGTCCCGTCACCTCCTGCACAGCTCTGCTCGGAGGGGAACAAGGGGCTGAGCTGAAGGTGAATTTGAGGCTGGACAGCCATGGGACTTTATCACAGAGAGCAGCTTCAGCCTGGAGCATCTGTTATTTAAAAGTGACGCTCAGGGTCCCAGTGAACTTCCCAGGAGAACAAATGGGGATAGAGCATCACCTAATATGTGGATTTCTTTTCTTTAAAAAGAAAGTCTAATTAACTAGCTGTCTACTTCTAGGTAAGAGGAGGGGTGGGGTGACGTGTAGAACATATTTATAGAATGATTACTCTTATCCCAGGTATTATACTGGTCACGTTCATGTGTACGGTCTTACAACCTTGGCCTCCTTTTACTGTCAGGAAACTGAGACTCAAAGTAGATAATTTGTCAGTCATTTAAAGAGCAAGGATGCAGATCTGAGACCCATATAAAAGTACATATGACTTTTGGGATTGACATGTACACACTGCTATATTTAAAATAGATAACCAACATGGACCTACTGTAAAAATAAAATAAAATAAAATGGCATAAATACAAAAAATAAATAAAAGTATACATGACTATGGCTCTTTTTGGTAATATGCTCCCTACTAGGCTACTCCTCAAAAAGTAGGATAAATTTTGCACACGGGGCAAATACACATAAAAGATGTTTATCTCTCTCGATGGAAGGTTGGTCTTCTGTCTGCAGCTTTAGGCAGAAAATAAAAACAATGTGTGAGAGAAAAATCAATGCAACAAAAGAGAAAATCTATTGATAGATGCTAGTATATGATGTAACCAAATATTTGCTAAAGAAAGCATCACAAATCAATAGACAGAGATAAGTTGTTCAATAAGTGATGTCAGGAAAAGAAGCTAGCTATAGTGAAAACTAATCCATTTAGGTTACTTCCAATATTTCACACCCAAATAAATCCAAAAATGGATGGAGATGTGTGAGTGCATGCGTGTGCACACACACACACACATTCACACAGTGAGAGGTAATGAAGGTCTGAAACAAGGCAGGGATACAGAGTAAGGGTGGATGCGAATGATGCAAAGAACTTTGTCACTGACCATGTCAGAATTCTAGAAGTTTACCAGCCATAGAAATGAAATGAAAATTGTCTATCCAAGAAAAACTACTAAATCTTGGCCAGATAGTGAGGCCTCTGGGATTTTAACTTGGGGCTAGTCCCAGCCCGCCCCATCCCTAGCTCACTGGCACCAAAAGCCAGCAGCCAACAGAGTTCTGACCTCTTTTGGAGCTCTGTTAAAAGCACTATCCCCAGAGCACAATAAATACTTTTTTCCTAACTTCCAGTCCCCAGGAAAAATCTCTATTTGGACTCAAATGGACTTAAGAAGAGCGTTAAACTCCTAGTTTACCTGGCATTTCTAGACTCGTGAGGACTGTTTGATAGTGGCAAAATATTGAAATTATGCTGGAATCATGACCTAAGAAAATCTCTTGATTCATCTCCCCACACAACAAACCCATCTTTGTTTTTCTCTGCGTGGACGACTCACTTTTTATCCGTGGCCTACGGTTACTATGATCTACTCTTTATCAGTAGCTTAGACTGATTCTGACATCAGCATGGACCCAACACAAGGAGGAGTCTCTTGCTTTCTGCAGTAGACACAGTCCTAAAAAGCTGCAGGTAACTCAGAAACAAATCTGGAAATCAAATAATAGCTGCAGGGATTTATTACGTAAATGCAAGAAACAGCAATTCCTGAGGTGACTGCTCACTGCCTACTTTATCAGTGAAAAAGTTACATTTTTATATATTAGATTATCTTAAATAGGACATACTAAAAGGGAAGGCAGTTATTTAGAAGAACTGCTGGCTATATGAGGTATTTCAGCTACCGATTTCCCCCAGGTGGAACAAATACCACAAAGCTATCAGGACCTGTGGTCCTCAGAGCTACCCCCATCTCTTCACAGTTTGGGTTAATCTGTGTCCTTTCTTGTGTCTGCTCTGTGCCTACCTATCCTGAAGGTGGCCCCAGGGCTGCCAGTGGGCTGAGAGGTTTGTCTCTGGGTGAATCGCAGGCTTCTTTCAGCCTGGCCCAGACCTGAGAAGCTCTTCAGAGCTGGCTCAGAATATGCGTGGGATCTCGGGCCACTGGACAGTGGAGGAGGAAACTGGGACACTGATATCTTCCCAGCCCTAGAAAAACACAAATAGAGGAGCCTTTGAACACGTGTCCCAGAGACATCTCAGGAAGCCCTGCTCTTAAGCCCAACTGACGAGCATCTGAACAGGCCTTTGAAGCCATTTCCTCAGAGGAGTCTTACCAGCGCTCTGGTGAACATCTGTTTCCTCTGATTCATGCCCTGCCCACCCCCGGCTCTACCCTGTATCATAGGATGGGCTCTCAGGCTCCCTTAGCATTGGCCTCTGTGTAGGTCTGGCCAATGGGAAGCACTGGCAAGAGGTTAGAGGGTGGGGCTAAGAGAAGCCAGGGTATTTGTCCCTCTTTCTTTCTCTGGCAGCATCTCCAGCGGTGGCACATTGCCTCCATGGGCTCCGACTTCCATCAGGCAGTATGTCCCTGGGCAAACATGCAATCCTCTCTGCTCTTCCTGGTGGTCCCAGCACCTCAGTTCTGTAACAGCATCCTTCTCTTCCACTCCCGCAGCCCTAACTCACTGCTTTGCTAGGCTCTGAATTGTCACCCCATGTTCTGACTGCTAAATATTTCCAAAGAAAAAGCACTCAGGGTAACTTACAATCCACAGTCCATCAGACTTCAGGCTTCTGAAGGCTTCTTCTCTGGCTCTCGAGGGTTTCTGTAGAACTCTTCTATTTCCTTCTTTCACCAGGCAGCTGTGCTATTGCGCAAGAAGCCAGGAAAAGCAACGTGGGCTCTGTACAGCTGTAAGGGTGACACATGCTGTCACGTGGGGTCTCAGCCTGTCCAGGAAGGGGAGTGTGGGGACCAGGAAGGGGAGACCAGCAGGTATTTGTGCAAGGCACTGCCTACTCAGTGGGTGCCCTAACCTCAGGTCTGCAGCTGCGACTGCACAGGGTTTACTGTGGACACAAAGACATCAGGGAAGGTGACTTCATTCTCTATTTCCCTAGAAGGTTAGATAGGCTTAAGTCCCTTTTAAACATGGGATTCGTTTTACGACTGGGCATTTCATCATATGAACTGGAAAGTTAACCGTCAGTGTCTAAACAATCAAACTTCAGAGCACAGATGGTTTTTCTACACTGGCCAAATAAAGGAGATGAGTCATGCAGGGAAACACGAGTTGCAGTGTGGCGGGATGCTGGATGCCCTGGCCGACGTGGCATCAAGTGCTGAGTCAAGGCCATGACTCCTTTCACCTGGCTTACATTTTCTCTTACATGTAGACAATTCTTTAAAACCCAATCTGTTCATAACCTCTCCAGTAAAAATATTCTAGACTCTGCTTCATTATTTTTCAGGCAACATTAAATTCAAACAAAACACAATCCATTAAAGGTGTACATGTGAAGGTATTTCATTTACGATTTCCTTCTACACATTTCCAGTTTAGCTGTGTGTTGAGTTTTCCATTTGAGGATCTTTTTCTGCCAACAAATTACCAGTTGACAAGTACACTCAACTTAGAGCTACTTAACCAAACATCAGGATAGAACGTGTAAGTATCCAGATGTTTAGGTCCATGTAGACAAAAATCTGTGTGTAACTATACCTTAACCTGAGGTTCATGGTCAAGGGATCCATCCACATCCACATTGGGCAGATCTGTCCAAACCTAGAAAAAAAGAAGAAAAATTAAAACCTTTAAAAGGCATTGCACACAGACCATGAGATGTTTCACATGTGAGACATGCATCTCCATACAATTCTGGGGGATATTTGCCATTAATTAAATTGTAAAGTCTGAATATATGAAATTCTGTTAGGTTAAAATAGGTTGGGGTCTCTCAATTCATTCCATAAATTTTTTAAATTTTATTTTTTAATATAACTAAATCCGTTTTAAGCATATCCTCTGTAAAATCACTTTGCAAATGATTATTCAGTTCTCGCTGCTATGCCTATCATAGACCTATAACAAATTTCCCCTTATAAAAAACAAACGTTAAGTGTGTGACTCTAAAGGAATACGATTGATTTCCGCTCACAACCCATAAACTTGGCCTCAATACTTTTAAGCAGCATCATGACTTACTGGGGACCCCAAGTATATGCAGCATTAAAATATCCATAGGATCAACCAATTTCATCTATAATTAGAAGGACATTAACTATATACATTGATTAATTCATTCATTCAGCAAACACTTAGTGAGCATTTATATATGCCAGGCACTCTTCTATGATCTGTATCTGCTGAGGTTTAAGTAAGAAATAGTCCTGTTTTCTCAGAGTTCACAGATGGAACATAAGTGCTAAGTTGTATGCTATGCTCTCTGAGGGCAACAATATAGAAAAGGGAAAAAAAGGGAGAATGAAACTAGTCTTTGTATGCTTCCTGAGAGGGAATATTTAAGTTGGTCTTGAAGTGCAGACACTATTTGGGTAAACTGGGGAGGATATATTCAAAGGCACAGGGAGCACGGCATGTACCCGGAGCAAGAGGAAGTAGCGTTGGATAATTACAGAGCAGTTTGAATCCTGGCTAAGAGCTACTGTCACTGGAGTCGGGAAGTTCACTTAAAATCTTGTTGCTGTGAGTCGAACAATGAGGATGAGGCTTGAGGCCACAAAAGGGAATGATAGGAGATAAGAGAAGGAGAATAATCTGTTGCATTTAGTGATTTATTTAGATACTGATTAAGCATCCCAGGTCAAAGATGAGAGCGAGTGACTGGGAGATAGACTTCAAGAGTCATTCTCAGGGCTTCCCTGGTGGTGCAGTGGTTGAGAATCTGCCTGCCAATGCAGGGGACACGGGTTCGAGCCCTGGTCTGGGAAGATCCCACATGCCACGGAGCAACTGGGCCTGTGAGCCACAACTACTGAGCCTGCGCGTCTGGAGCCTGTGCTCCGCAACAAGAGAGGCTGCGATAGTGAGAGGCCCGCGCACGGGGATGAAGAGTGGCCCCCGCTCGCCGCAATTGAAGAAAGCCCTCGCACAGAAACGAAGACCCAACACAGCCAAAAATAAATAAATAAATAAATTTATTAAAAAAAAAAAAAAAGAGTCATTCTCAAAGGGATTCTTTATGTTTGTTAAATGACCAGCTGGAACACATAACGGGTGTGGCACTGGAATACTTCCAGACAATAAAACAAAGCTCACTGATATTTTAGAGGATTAGACCTGAAATCTTGGTCTTATTAATGTTTATTGAGCTAATCAGTATCAGATTTCTACTCATTCATAATTTGTAAATTACCCAATATAGTTTGCCAAGATTTATTAGCCTCTTTTAATCAAGACATTGTGATACTGATTAATTATAGGCACCTTCTCCCAAGCCTTACCTTTCCCCAGACAATATCACTGTTGTCTGGCCATCTGATGAACACATTGTTTTCCTGCCCTCTGGTGAATGGGAGATACTGGGTCTCATTGCCAGAAATGGCTGGATCCTGCAATGAAAGGGTTTAAAACAGCAAACATGAGAAAAACATCCCCAAGAAAATTCCCCTCCAAATTTTTAACAATTCACAGTGCAGAAAGAAATGGTGAACCTCAATACAACACCACATACATACACACACACACCATGGATAATTGAGAGCTAAAAGAATATACTGATGTTTCTCTATAACAGTCTTCAGGAAAAAAGTATGCTGATGTTTGAAAACAATTCTTGGAGATAAACCAGGTTAATAAGACATTACCCTCAAGTGGAAAAAACCAATTTACTGTGCTTCCACAGTGTAATAGCAATAGTCCTTAAGAACATGAAATGCCTTTCTTCTATTCTGTGGGCCAGCTTACCTATCTAAAGTGGCCTTCCCCGTTCACTCCATCCCATACCCCCAACTGCTCTCTATAATAGTATCTTATTTCACAATTGTCATAGAAATTGTCACTACATATCTGAAACTATCTTTTTTTAATGTTTATTTATTGGCTGTCTCCCTGCAACAGAATAAAACCCCTATAAGAAAAAGGATGTTTCTTATTTAGATTATAAACACAAACACACACATTTTTTAGAACAGTGATTTTCAAAGACCCAGTGTTTAATTAATACTTGAATGAACGAATGAACAAAAGTCAGAAAACAATGCTGTAATTTTTAAAAGCTAGAAGGGAGGGTGATTTGCAGGTAACTACTTCTGTGTTTGTCAAGATATAGCTTCCAATGTGAAATAATAAACTGATATTCTGGATCTTAACTCAGTTGTTTGTGAGTTTAATTAAGAAGAAATAAGTCCCCTAAGCCTCACAATTCCTGAGTAATGGTAATGGTAACTTAAGAGGTTTTTGAACCCCCTAAGGTAAAGATGAGACTAAGATATAGCTATTCCCTCTGAGACACAGCTTAAAACAGTGAAGCTCTTTTTTTATTTTTTTGCTGTATGTAGTGTTTCAGTCCATAGTTCTTCTAACTCTACTGAAAGAACAGTAATAATTAATTACATACTAGTGACACTCAGTTATGAAAAATAAATATTGCTATGTATCATCTTTTTAAAGCCATTTTTCATTTGTTCTTTCTTCCTTTGTTTATTTGCTTTTTAATACTTTTATTTTACACTGTAGATTCATAGGCAGTTACAAGTTACAAAAATGTTCAGGGAGATCTTACATACTTTTCATCCAGTTTCCCTCGGTGGTACCATTTTTGAACCATGAGCATAGACACAGAAAACGGGATCTAATCTTTCTAAATACCTACCAGAATAAGAACAAATCTCACACCATTCTTCTTCATTTGCTCAATCACGAGGCCAAGATTTTGAAAGTTGGGGCTGAGGGTGAAGTCCAGCTTCCGGTCCATGTAATCGATGTCTACATGCTGGACATCCTGAAGAAAGGAACAAGCAAGATGCTTGGGATCCTGCAGCAGGGCCTCCTCGGGGCACACGGACTGCTCGGCCAGGCTCCAGTACTGCTGCTTGCTGACCCCAGCCCAGGCCTCCCTGAATTTCTTATCTCAGTTCTCCCCTAGACTCACTTTTCAATTCCGCTGATGGAAACTGCTTTCTGATTCCTGCATCCAGCTCACCTGTCCCCATTCCTTCTCTTTCTGTTCCTCCAATTGGAATTCCCCCCATTCCTTCCCTCAATTTATGGCTTTTCCACTCTTCAAATTGCAAACTCAGTGAGCCTACCAAACAAAGGGTGGTTAAACGTTCAAGGGTAGAAAGCCAGACTTGCCTGAGAAACAGAAAAGATTGTATATCTGTTTCTTTTCTCCCCTCCAGTAAACCTGACTGAATTTATTCACATTTAGAACTACAGTATTTTATAGTTTTTTAGAATGTATATACTTCTGCCATCCCCATTAGACTGGATGATCCTTGAGATGAGAAGCTTGTCTTCCCTCTTCTCTATACCAGGTTTCGGCACATGAAATTCACTCAATCCATGATTGTTGAATAATGGCTAAAGTGGTTAGTATTCAGTTGGGGGAAGAAAAGATGTTTCTTTTTAACCTGAAGGTGATAATCACCTGTATTGCCTTAAGACTCTAGGTAAAACTTGTTCAAGGGAGCAGAGATTTGTGCATAAACCAAAGCTTGGAAAAGAATGAACCAACACGTTATTAACATTAATTGTCTCAGTGAGGTAGACCTATGGATTTTTAAAGATCTTTTAATTTTCCTATCTTTTCTAATTTATGTTTAATAAGTATCTAGAATAGTAGTGTGTAAAAGGAAAAATTAAGCCTGGATGAATGTTTCAAATTATCTTTGATGAGAACATCATAACACTTTACTTTATTCTCAGCTTCCAATCATTAATTGTCCTCCAAAATCTCAGGAGGTGAACTGAGAACAAAGAGAATGCATGATGAGAAACTGATCATTTTAAGAGGAGAAAGAGTGTGCTATTTATGGAATTCTGCCTGTTGAGAGCAAATGACTGTACTTCCAGGGGCTTATCTAGGGGACAGGTTGTCATTGCAGGATATGCTTACGTGCATGTGTGTGTTTAGGAAAAAGTGAAGGCTTGCTTTTCACTTTCTTTCATATTGTCACTTTATATCCATCCTCTCCAAGAATAGCCACAGTACAACTTCCTAAAATGATCATAATCTTGAGATAGTTTTCAAGTCCCCAAAGTCACACCTTAAAGTCCAGCCATGGCTACTGCAGGATACTCCTGCCAAGAGGCAGGAACAATGTCCCCCAAGCACACCTCAAACTGCTGAAGGATTTATGCAACTCTCAATTTTGAACACTTGATTTAAAAGGGTAGCATGAAATAAATTTAAAAAGCAATGTTTCCTAACTCCACAGCTATGTTTTCTTCATACCAAAGTAGTCATCGGTAATCTCTATGAAGATTTTTCAATCTATAATTAGCCACAAGTTCCCACAACTAATTAAACCACAGACTGAGTGAGAGTTTCATACGTAGGGAATCTGAGCTGCCATCATTGCATTATACAAATTGGAGATTTCAGCGTCATTCTGGTATCCATAGCGATTCAGCTGGAATCCCAGGGCCCAGTAGGGAATCATTGCTGGCCAACCAATCAACTAAAAGAAAAAAGAAAAATGGATCTAAGTAGGCTTCTTTGGAAAGAAAAGATGATTGGCTTATACTAGAAGCAACTTGAGCTCTTCTATGAAGCTGTCTGATCTAAGAGGCCTCACTCAAGAAAAATAAAGTCAAAAAAATGCAGAATGATAGAAAGTTTCCCTATATTCTACAGCATCCACTCTAGGAAACCTAAGAACTCAGTGATTATCATGGATTAGAGATTCTTAGAAAGGCTATTTAGCAAATAGTTAAGAGAAGTATGGGATGTCAGTATGCCTTTATAGCCCCTAAACACTAAATCCTGACTTTCAGAAAAGACAACAATAATGTAGTAGGGACACTCAAGGGCCTTAAGAAAAAACAAATGGCCTTTCTCAGTGCTAAGAGCATGGCAATACCTAACAAACACTGGATGATTTATCAATGGATAGAATAACTTCCAACCTCCTTGTATTGCTGAGTTACAAGCTCAGGGGTTGGCCCCCAAACCATATAAAAGTCCAAAATCCCTCCTGTGGTGTGGTATGTCAAGGCAGGAGTAGGCTGGAATGCCACATCTGTAAAACAAGAAGAAAAAAAAAAAGATAGAAGATGAGGAGCATCCTTGGAACTGTAAATCACCCAGATAGGGAATCTGCTCTAAAATTTGCTATTTTCACTCTCTTACTTTAATGCCCACCTCCTCTAGAAAGTCCTCTCTCATGCAGTGGAATCAGAGATGGATTTTCAGGTACCTCAAACATAATCTCAGTCTCAACATCTTATATCACTCTGTGAAAGAGAGCTGAAGTGTCACAGTAAAATAAGGTCATACAAGAGTAGGGACAATGTTTAGTCAAAATTGTACCCCTAATACCTGGCCTAGCGCTCTTAGTAAAACTTGAAAAATAAACGAATGGAAGGTCATTTCTCTTGTCCTTGAGTTTCTTTATTTCTACTGGTATTCCAGATCCCCAAAAAAGTGGTCACAGCTCTTCATGGTGGTACACGGGGGAACATGTCTCTGTCTTACCCATGGCATTACTGTTCAGCAGGAGCACTCCATGGTCATTGCCATCCTCCTCCAGTGCCATGTAGTAGGGGTGGACACCATAGGAATTCTTCTTGTACTGGGAGAGTCGTGGGGAGCGTAGGTGGATAATCAAAAAAAGAAAATCCAAGAAATAATTTTCACATCATAACCCAAACAGCAAACTCCTACTCAGTACTGAAGATTCAGTACAATGTCATGTCTTTTGTAGACTTCCTTGACCCTTCCCTACATCCCAAGTAAAAACCTAAATGCCCTCTCCCCCTATGCCTTCCCTGTTTATTATCATATGATTCTATTATAGCACCGATTACATTGTGTTACCATTATTTCTGCATCTCTCTCTCTTACTAGCTTACAAGCCTCTGGAGAAAAAGATAGTGTTTTATTAAATAAAACAATGTCTTATTCTATGTGTGCCTGACACGTAAAACATATTAAATAATAGTTTATGAAATAGGGTCTTCCCTGGTAGCACAGTGGCTAAGAATCCACCTGCCAATGCACGGGACACGGGTTCCATCCCTGGTCCGGGAAGATCCCACATGCTACAGAGTAACTAAACCCGTGAGCCACAACTACTGAGCCTGCAAGCCACAACTACTGAAGCCCGTGCACTCTAGGACCTGTGTGTTGCAACTACTGAGCCCGTGAGCTGCAACTACTGAAGCCCGCACACCTAGAGCCCATGCTCCGCAACAAGAGAAGCCACCACAATAAGAAGCCCGTGCACTGCAATGAAGAGAAGCCCCCGCTCACCGCAGCTGGAGAAAGCCCACGCACAGCAATGAAGACCCAACGCAGCCAAAAAATAAATAAATAATCTTTTAAAAAGTTTATAAAATAAGTAAAATCCATAGTCCACAGGAAATAGATATAGTTTAAGGCAGAAGAGAAAGAAGACCATAACATATGGTGTATTTCATCTGAGAGCAGAAAGTATCAATATAAGGTGGAGCTGATGAATACATGGGCATAGGGTTTAAAATAAATTTACATAGAGAGAAACTAGTGATAATCTTATTCTTCTGTGCTTACCGCTGGTGGCTCATCTCAGGCAAACATTCCCCACATGTTCCAGCTTATGTTTCTTCTGAAAGTTGTGTGCTCGGTTTCCCCAAAGCCATAGAGGTACTGAGAGGGGAGGCGCGTGGAGATGGAAAGGAACATGTCATTGAAGGTGAAGCCGGGGGGCTGGGAGTCCCGACTGCAATACAAGGGCAGACGTCAGTTCAGAGCTGGGCACAGGCCAGCGTAAACACGGGCTACATGGGGATGTCGAGCTGATTCAGAAACTTCCTGAGTGATTGCACATGTGGATCCACATTCAAATACTGTGAGATGACCCAGGTGATAACAATGGCCATAATTCACTGCCAAGGTCCTGTGTTTGCATTTTTATCTGTGCTCTGTCTTTTGCAAGACTGAGAACTCCATTACTGGGTCGTGAGCTCCCTGAGGACAAGGACCACATCTTCCTCATCTCTGTATTTCTACTTCTCTTTGCCTGCCATATCAGCTTGAATAAATGTATGAATAAATGGATAAGGTAGAAGCAAATTTTCCAATAGAAAACGTGCAACTCTTAGAATGACTTTTCTGGATTGGCCAAAGAACTTCTTACCAAAGAAGGTAACAGACAGAAAGTCAGACGTACAGTCAGAGAGAGCTGAAGGCACATGTGCACACACAGGTGACAGTTTCTACACGGACGGGGAACTTCAGCCCCGGGCAAAACCCAGACCTTCACTGCATTCCACTCAGCAGCAGGGTAAGGCGTGAGAGATGACAGCTCCTTTCGTGCTTAACATTGTGAAAAGGCTTTCAGTCTAAACTCTCAATAGAAGCAAAGGCTGTAAGAAGCCATTTCACTCTCCTCAGAACCTTTGCCCTTCTCTCTTGCCTCTTCTGTTATTATTTCTTAATGAGGGTATATAGAACTGATTTCTATATGGTTATCTGTTGTATTTATTAAATTGAGTTTCCTGTTCTACTTAACGAGAGCAATGAATAGAACGTGTATTTTCCTTCCTCTAAAAACAAGCATCACTTAATTAGCTTTTTTAAACCTTTGATCAATTAATTTTTCTTGTTAAGGACTAATAGAAAATAAAATCCTTATTGAAGTCGGGGCAATAGATACACTCTCTGTTTAACATATTTACATAGAGTCTCTAAGATTAATATTTCACTTGCATTAATGAGAGCCACTGTAATTAGATCTAGAACTACTCTAGTTAGAACCAAGTAAACTGTGCTTACATCGCAGTGCTGGAGCTTTTTGCTGGAGCAAGCCAGTTGTCTCCGTGACCGCCCAAAATCAACAGAGCAAGGGCAAGCTGGCTGTCAGAAGCTCAGGCCACCGCTGCCGGCAAGGGCAACACAGGACTGAACAATATCCCACCTTTGTTGAATGAGTGTAGACAACATTTGAAATGGAGGTGGCAGCATTATTAAGGAAGACGGTAAAATTAGTAGGTTCCTTGTCCATTCCCAAGATTATGATACCTGTAAATATGAGGTTGTTGGGGTCCATATAATTATTATTTATAATCTTTGCCTGTAGACGGTTCTGGGGAGACAAAAGTCAGTTTAGACACCAGGTATATCACATTCTAATTGTGCCCAAATACCACTCTGTATCTTTCTTCCTGAGATTCTAAGAGATCCTTTACCTCTGAGGTTCTAAATGGTGCCAGGAGATGGTCCCCAGGGAATTTTTCAAGCGAGACTCTTAACAGTCTTTTTGTACTCTTTTAGTAATATTATGTGCTTGCTTTGGTTTACTGGTTATTTATTGGTTCTATTACTCAAAATATCTTCTTGACATCATGGAATTTTCAAGCAGACAAGATGGGTACTCACAAAGCAAACAAAAAGACACAAATACACACAGAGACCCATGGGCACACAAAGGTATAGACATACACATACACACAAAACAGTGCCCAAATAATTTTTTTTTCTTTTAACAATAATGATGATAGCTAAAATTTATGAATGCTTAACTGTGTGCCAGGTACTGTGCTAAGCATTTTACATGTATTATCTCATTCAATTCTCACAGCAAACTATGAGGTTGAGGCTGTAATGATCCCCACTCTTCAGATGAGGAAACTGAAGCCCAGGTAAGTTAGATAACTTATTCAGGGAACCACAGTTCAAAAGTGACAAAGTTGAGCTATGACAAAGAAGGTAGAACTGAAGACTGAAGAAAAAAAGGGACACTTTGATGTTTAAAAAGATTAGGCCTCCCACAAATATATGCCCAACTGATTTTTTGCAAAAGCAATGCAATGGAGAAAGGACAGACTTTTCAACAGATGGTGCTGCAGCCACTGGACATCCATAGGCAAAACATGAAATTCAACCTAAACCTCAAATCCTATATAAAAATTAACTCAAAACTGGGAGTTTCCTGGCTGTCCAGTGGTTAGGACTTGGCACTTTCATTGTCATGGCCCAGGTTCAATCCAAGGTCGGGGAACTAAGATCCCGCAAGCCACGCAGCCAAAAAAAAAAAAAAAAAAGTTTTTTAATTAAAAACATTAACTCAAAATAGATAATAAACTTAAATGTAAAAGTAAGACTATAAAAATTTTAGGAAAGAAATAGGAGAAAATATTGAAGAGCTATAAAGAGTTCTTATACTAGACACCAAAAAGAATGATCCATAAATGGAAAAAATGATAAACTAGACCCATCAAAATTAAAAACTTTTGCTCTGTGAAAGACTGTGTTAACTGGATGAAAAGAGCAGCCTACAGACTGAAAAAAAATATTTACAAGCCATATATCCAAGAAGGGACTGGTTTCTAAAATATATAGAGAACTTTCAAAACTCTCAAATATAAGCCAAACAATCCAATTAGAAAATGGGCAAAAGAACTGGATAGACATTTTACTTAAAAGAATATACAGCTGGCAAATGAAAAGGTACATGAAAAGATGGTCAACATCATTAAACGCCAGAGAAATACAAATTGAAACCACATGAGATATTGCTACACCTTTATCAGAATGGCTAATTTTTTTTTTTTAATGTGACAACATCAAATGCTGGTTTTGATGCAGAGAAACTGGGTGACTCTGGAAAGGAAGGCCATGATGGAAGAACCTCAGAAAGGTACTGCACACCTCATCACCCCTGACCCACACGTCCTACACACTCGCAACCCCTCAAATAAGGACATATCTTGGAAGCCCAGACTCAGCATATAAAACTCAAAGGCAATAATTTATTTTTCCAGAAAAAAACAAGTTCTTCACCAAACTCATACTGATTTTCTATAGGCTTATGTATCTAACACAGATTTAAAAATTCATTTTAACGTTAATCCTTTCTGCGACCATGGCAACGAGGCACTGCCCTTAGTCCACAAGACCAAGCATCTACGGCAAACCCAAAACTCAAAAAGCAGTCACAGAAAAGAACATGCACTGTGGGTTCCTCAAAAGCAGTACTTACAGAGGTGACAGAAAAATCATACAGAATATAATTCTTTTTAGTTACAGCATCTAAAAGAGAAAGATGGAAGAGGGTTGGTTGCTACAGGAAGCAGAGCAGCTGGGCGTGTTCTTCTCTTCCCTGGGAATGTCTCTGCCACCTAGTTCTGCTCACCCAAGTTCTACCTGTTTTTGCGAATCTCCACAGAGGTTCCCTGGACCACTTCAACCCCCAGCAACTGCTCCCTCCTCTAAACCCCATGGCACTTGTTGTACCATTTTGTCGGCATCTAAAATACTTTGACTTGCATTTGTAATCATCCACATGCCCTCTATCTTGCTGGACCAGGACTTGCTCAGGGCAATGTTTATGTCTTATTCATCTTTATATGCCCTGCACACAGCATAATAATAAATAGCCAATAAATATGAATAAATGCTAATTCTATATAGGGCAGGATTTTTATATAATGAGACCAGAGGCTTATGTGAGGTATTTATATGGAAATCTCACAGTGGAAAAACACACTAAACAAATTAGATACTTGCCCTTCAATAGCCACCAAGGCACTATTTTACAAATCTATTAATAAAATGTGTTATTTGGCATTAATAATGACACCCAGAGAAAAGAATAAACTAAATCCAATAATGTCTTGCTTTGGTAGAGTCAATAGCATAGAAGCTGCTCATTTGAGGTCTATTTTAATGCATGTGCTTGGCTAACGGGACTTTAAGAATAAATTAATTCTAAGCTACAGAAATGAGCATCGGTGATAACAGGGTTAGTGCCATACTGGGCAGCCTGCAAAGACTAATTTTCACTGAGAAGCACAGTGATGGTACCATAAGGACGCCTACCTTTAGAGACACCATCATCCCAGTACAGCTCTCCCTTTGCTTCTCTCTTATAGTCCAAGGCAATGATGAGTCCCGTGGTATTCTTCCGACTGTAAAAGAGCAATTCTCAGTTTCAGAGAATGAAGAAGGGATAGAAAGAACGATGTTAAACCAGTTCCCTTCATGCCACAGGGACAGACAGTATTAGAGTCAATCCCAGATACTGAGTAGATACTGACTCTGTCTGAAAACACGGAAGCAGGGTGTGGGTGAACGCAGAGGTTAGTAGTGAATGAGCATGAGAAGAACAGTAGAAGGCGGTAGTCCCTGCTGAAAACTGGGTTTGTGATAATACTAACAACTATCACTTACTGGGTGCTTACCAAGTGGAAGACACTCTTCTATGTGTCCTATATACATTAAATCATTTCTATATTTCATTTGACCCTCTTAATAACTCTACAATGTTAAACTACCATCAACTCCAGTTTACTAATGATGAGCAGAAACACAGAAAGTAAGTTGCCCATGGTAACACATCTGTAACATAGTAGAGCTGAGGCTTGAACTCAAACTTTCTGGCTCTTGACCTTGAACCTATGTTGACTTTCATATGGTAATGCTTATCTCCTGTTTAACTTGCATTCTCTCATTCCTAAAGGAATCTACTTGAGAACAATTTCCGACCCCAGGGGAATCCTCACACGTGATTATTTTGACTCTTTTTCTAATCTGATGCAATCTAAAAGTGAAAGACAAAGGGAATGTAAAGGAACCAAGGCTACATTTATCCCTTGCTTAATGAAGACTAAGATGCCAATTTGGGGCCGACCTTGAAAGGAAGTGAAGAAGATTACTGACTGGAGATGTTTTCCCTTAGTTTATCCAATTTTAGTCCCGATTTGCCTCTCCCATAACACCCTGCCCCTTAGAGCACCGGAGCAGTCACCCCTCAGAAGGGTGAGGAGCTCACCTGGTCTCTGCAGTTGTGTTTGCTTGCTGGGTGGGAAAGATGTAGCCCCCTCACAGGTGAAGTCCTATCCTATCACCTGGCAGTAGCATCTCCACAAATTGTTTCCTCCATTCTATGGCTACTCCCTAACCAACAAAAGGAAAAAAGATCAGATAATATGTTGCTTGGGCTAGGAGTGACCTTGGAAATGATCTAGTTCAGTTGCCTCATTTTAAAGAAGAGACAAATAGAGACCCCTCCGTCCTCAAAGTGAAGTGACTTGCCCAAGGCATATAGGTAATAGCAGAGCCAAGACTCCAACCTACCCTATTTCTTTACATTATACCATGCTGTGGGTGATTCCACAACTGGCCTTTAATCCTCTAGGTCATCACACCCTAAGGCCCATTACTAGTCCCGATAGCTGCATAGTAGCCAGGTTGATATAATGAAAATTGCCATAAACCTACCCCAGTTATTCAAATTATTTCATTGTAGCTCTGGAAAGGCCTTCTTCCCAGGAAAGTACCCACAAGCAACTAAATGTAAAACCTAGTACTATTATCCTACCCCGAGCTCCCAAGACTGCTGCCTTAGAATTGCTCTCTGCTAAAGGCAGGTCTCTGAGCCAAGCAGGGCTGCCTCACTCACCGTTTCATAGTCGCACCAGATGGCGGCCGGTATATGTGCTTTTGTGTGGTCCACACCCTAGGGAAACAACAATAATGAGCAACACCGGCACACCCCTTTACAATTTACACAACACCTTCCCACGTGGTGGCATGTGCTCATCTCATCGATCCTGAGAGATAATTGGGATCATCCCATCCTACAAGTAAAACACAGATACTCAGAAAAATTGGGCAGATTACCCAAAGCAGACCTGTTCCTAGAAATGAAGTTTGTTTTGCTTGGAGGCTCCTGAGAGAAGCAGAGGAAGTTCACTCCCTGAGTTACCTGTGTAATCTGACAGATGGGAGGAGAATGAAGCAGCTAGGCCCCCAGGAGAGCCTTGCAGGGGGACCGCTTGCTAGTTAGCAGGACCTGCCATGAGACGTTGGGGCTGAAACGTCAGCTCCAAGGGCCTGTGACGTGAGTCCCTGGGCCATCTCTCATGTTTATAAATGGATCCGCATAATCCTGACCCCGCCCTACTCTTCCCCACTCACCCCTGCCCCAAGTCACACTTAGGAAGGGTAGGTGTGGTCCTTTATACCGGGACTCCAGAGTAGCACCCTCCCCTTGCCCAGCACCTCTCTCTCCCTCCACTCTCCTCTCCCCACCTCTTCTCTTTCTCCACCCCAACTTTAGGAGCATATTCCCTCTGGTCAAAGGGAAGCACAGACAGATGGCCAGCCCAAACTCACAGGCATTCAAAGTCCCCATCAATACCATGGCCACATGCTTAAGGAAACAAGCTTTAGGGTAATTTTGCAAAATGGGGATTGTTTTGTTTGGCAAACAGTGAGATCAAGAATTACTATTTTTCAAATTTCCAAACTTTCACGATCTCTCTCTCTCTCTCTCTCATTTATACTCATATTTAAACGCAGCCACAGATACTCAGTACCCAGCTTATTCAGCTATAGAACCAGGAGAACAAGTGTGAGCGTTCACCCCATTGTTTAGATTATAAACACACTTTGTATAAAACAGGCGTGATGAGGAGTCCAGGCCCCCAGAGGAACTGCTCGTGCACCTCCAAGGTAGCTGGGTCCTGGTAGAACCTGGAAAACAGAGAAGGCAGGTGAAGTCCCAATACAGGACAGCAGCACATTGTATGGCAACAGGGTCCTAACTAACCTTGTTGCTACTAACAAGGTAAGTGAAATTATGGTCTGAAAGGGATTCTTTGCAGGTCAGGAAGCTTACTCATGGATGAGGGGCCTTGCTACGGTCTCCCCCCAGGGTATGAGCTCGGTAGAAAAGGGTGTAGAGATAGGGTAGCAGGGTGTAGCGGATGTTCAGATAGTGTCTGGAGGAATTCAACAGCATATAGTTGTTTTCACTAAAGTCAGCAGGATCCTGGTCCTAGAAGGAAATGTAAGCAATTACTAAATATTTCCATCAAATTTTTAAAGTTCCCTTAGGATAAGAAGCTTTCTCAGATGACAGTAGTCATATTTTCCAATTTGGAGGATGTCAAAGCATTTCCAGAACTGAAAGGATCTTGGTTCTGCTCTTTCATTTTACAGATGAAAAAAATAGTATCAAAGATTACATGACTTTCCCAATGTAAAATTGCAAGCAAGTGGCAGAGTTTAAATTTGACACATCTGCCAGTCTATGACAGCCTCAGGGTGAAAAAGAAGCCCACAGAAGTTGCCATGGAGATAAAGGGGCTATAGTGGGCCCTGCTCCCTCTAGAGCTCCTCCAATTTATGTTATTTATTAAGGTTTCTGATAATACTTCATTTGGTATATAACACAATAAAGTTGTAATACTATGAAAAAAGAATTTGAAACCCATTGCCTTAAGCCGCATTGCCTACCACCATGATCTGCAATCCATCTCTCCCTTTCCTTACACTTTTAGAAATTTGCAATTTTAAAATTTATGCCTAGTTTTGTCTGTAATGTTTTCACCATCAAAATATGTTTTATTTTCTCTATTCCAAAGACAGTGACCTCTATTTGTTCTTCAATATACCATGTGCAAAAAAATTCATGAGGGCAGTTTTTAGCAGATTTTATCAAAGAGCAAAGAAAGAACGCTTTAGATGGGAGATCTAATTTTCTTAGGCCTCAGAAACAGAAATTTCCCATTAATGATGGGCATTCATTATGTTCATTTTCATTGTAATTGGAAAGATGTAAAAGAAACCTTACTCACTCCTGGTATTACCATAAACATCTCCTTAAGAGGGCCTTCGACTAAATGTCCATCGACAGAGGAATAGGTAAAGAAGATGTGGTACATATATACAATGGAATATTACTCAGCCATAAAATAGAATGAAATAATGCCATTTGCAGCAACATGGATGGACCTAGAGATTGTCACACAGAGTGAAGTAAGTCAGACAGAGAAAGACATATATCATATGATATCACTTATATGTGGAATCTAAAAAAATGGTACAAATGAACTTATTTACAAAACAGAAATAGAGTCACAGATGTAGACAACAATCTTATGATTACCAGGGCGGGGGGAAAGGGGGGAAGGGATAAATTGGGAGGTGGGATTGACATATACACACTACTATATATAAAATAGATAACTAATAAGGACCTACTATATAGCACAGGGAACTCTACTCAATACTCTCTAATGACCTATATGGGAAAATAATCTAAAAAGAGTGGATATATGTATAACTGATTCATTTTACTGTACAGCAGAAACTAACACAATATTGTAAATCAACTATACTCCAATGGAAAAAAAAGAATTTAGGGGGAAAGGAGACTCACACTACTAGGTGAAATGTCAATTTTACAGTCTTTCTGGAAAACAGTCTAGCAACATCTAATTAAATTTAATATACTTTTAAAAAAAAAGAAGGACTGTGAAACTACAGCTATATACTTGCCCATCAAAAATATGATTTTATATAGGATAAAAGCATGATGAGTCATGAGAAGCAGTGGGGGTGATTTCCCAAACCATTCATAGAAAGAGAATGTGTAACAAGGTGAAAAAAACGTTCAGGTCACTGGCCTGTCCCTCCCTAAATCCTTCCTCCCTGCTCTCCCTTATCTTGGAGGAGCTTCCCTTGTATTAACTGAAGTAAAACACCAGTGGACTCCATTTTCTCATCTTATGTAAGGTGATAACAGAAGCGATAGCAGTACCATAGACACTTTAACAACAACCTTTGTTGGTGAGTTTTCAACAATGGAACCATTCAGTTATATACATTCCATTCCCCATATACCCTCATCCCGATACCCTGCTTTTGAAGCCTATCACCCAAGATTTATCTATTCTGCTCCTGTACTTAGGGCCACCCTGTAGGATTTTCTTCAATCCCTCTTTGAGTACAAGTAGATCATACAATCCAAGAAGTTTCCATCACTTCTCTTGGGATCTTACCCTGAACCCAGGCCCATTGTGATTCCTCGAGAGTGGATAAAATGCTCCAAGCTGCATCCACCTTCTGCAGAGTTCCTCTGTGACATTTTCTGTATAACCACAGATGTTGGCACCTACCTGGAGAATTAGCACACACACAAGCACAGTGGTCAGTGAGAGAGGAGAGAGCATTGACTGTGTACCTATATGATAAGGAAAAAGAGCATCTCTTATTTCCATCCTTCCATGTTTAAGGAAGTCCCAAGCTTTCAGGGAAAGCCTTCAGCCAAATGGGAGAAGGAAGCAAGTATGCATCAGGAATCTACTGACAAGAAGAAGACTGATTGTTGTATTAAGGGCTCTTCCTCAATATTCAGCGTCCACTTTCAAACTTCGGTATTTACAGATGTTCTGCTGATGAGATTTTTCTGTGATAGTAATACATTTTACTCATGGTGTCTCCTTCCTAACTTCAGAGTCCATGAATGACAATCCAATGATATAGTTTTACCATCCGACCTTCAGAAGGCAGCTCACACGACACATAAAAATTAGTTTTTCCAATACATATCACAGTGAAATATATGCTCCTTGGTTTTCAGACACCCTCAAAGACTGGTAATGAAAACAATGTCAAAGGACAAAGGGTGAAAGTTCCTTGGTTGAGAATGAAACTCACCATGGGGATGCCGAATAGGTTGAACTCCAGGATACCGGGGATGAACCATCGGAGATCATCCCATCGGGCTGCATTGTCCCCCAGCCAATGAGCAGCATATTTGCCAGATCCAGCAAAAGTAGAACGGGATAAGATGAATTTTCTTTTCTTGGGGAAGATATTCTCCATGGCCCTGAAAAGGAATACAGTCAAGGGAGTTGTGAATGTCTAGGACTCACCTATACCCAGGGCAGTAATGGGCTTTCCAACCAAACTCAGAAGGAACACCAAAGTATCATGAATCAGTTAAGCAAACAAGTTTAGCATTTTTAAGAGCTTCTTTCCCGCTTCTGGATAAAGTTTCAGATCTCACATGACAGTACAAACCTCTACAGTCCTTCCCCCCAAGGAACTTCTCTAGACCCCTGTCCTCTTGATTATCTTTTCTCTATCTTGTTGGATCTGGTTGTGCTCTGCCCTTTGGGTCAAAAATACCCTGGAACCATGTTTTGGGTTCTCGGCCCAGCCTTCTCCCTCTAGACAGAGTTTTTCCAGTGTCCCTTGGTTCCATGCATTGCTGCTCATCAATAATCCTGTTCAGCACAACACCAGCTCAGGACCCTGTACCCACTGCTTGCCCAAGAGGAGAGTTTGTACACCAGCTGGGCTCCAGGCACCTGGGTTCCTCTGAAGCTTCAGAACTTATTATTAGCAATCCCCAATATTAGAAAATTGTAATCTATGCAAAAACATCAATAATATTAATTGAAATGAGAATGACAAATGAAATGTCAAATGAAATGACAAGTGAAATGTCAAGGATGACATATGACACCCTTTATCAAGTTAAAAACAACTAAAATACAGAATATTTTCATTGTATTACATGTAAAATATTACATATCAAATAAAACTCTACAGAAAAGAAAGCAAAGGAATTAAAAACAGAATTCAGAAAGATAATTGCTTCAGGATGCGGGGATGGGGTGGGATAACATATAGTTAGATGCAGGCTATGTTCTTTTCTTATTCTGCACACTCTTTTACATTGATACTTTACTAAAAGGCCTCTGCCACCCTTCTCCTTCCACACTAAACAGTTCACACCTTCCTTTAGATTCCAAAATTGAACAATAATACAACTACAAGATAGTAACACTTGAGCCACAATTGCTGCTAGCTCTCTGCAAGCAAGCTCTTCTATCCTTCCTTTCAATACACGGTCTGAGAAAAGGGTACCACCAGGCACCAGGTAATTCCTCACAGACACTAGCACAACCACCAATGCTTCCCTACTTCATATTCCTAAGGATTTTATGGAGAGTCTATAAATGCAGAGTGACTTATAACGACAAAAGGGAGAAAATTCTGAATTAGAAGCCTGGTTTATGAAAGAGAAGTGTTCCATTCTGACAATTTAATGACCAAAAAATGGGGGATTGGAGGAGAGGACCTACTCTTCAACTCTCATCCTCATCTCTCCTTTGGTATAGACTGGCAGATACTTTGCCTTTATTACTGCTGGCTAGAGGGTTTACTGCATTCTGCAATCATCAGTCATGAAAGAAACACATTTAGCTTATAGTGTGAAACTGAAACAGGGGTGAAGTTATCTGCGGTTACAGTTTACTTAGAGGCTGGCCATTATGGTAACACAGATGAGATAACTGTTTTTTCCAGCTCAGAGATAAAACCTTATTCAGAGATCCTTAAATTTTTCTTTTCCATCCCTCAGGTTTGACCTACTTATGGTCAGGTTCTGATTTCTGAGAGGATCTGGCCTTCTGCTTTCAGCCTAGGCAGAGGTGAATTTCATCCTTTGGGTAGATCAGTAACCTCTGTCCCCAAACTGGTCTTCCAGCTAAGGTGGAGTCAAATATTCATCAGATCTAAGACTTTAGTTCTCCTGATGCCCAGATCCCACTGAATGAAAGACTTACCTGTTTTTTAGTGAACTTTGCCTCCCGCCCAGAGGCCAAGTTATGGTTATTTCCACTGTTCTCTGGGAATTTAGGCCATTCTGCCTGACCCAGGGAAGTAAGAAGGGTACCTACTACTTTCTCAGTCATAGTTACCTTTTAACTATTAACCATAGCTAGTAGAATGTATTAATCAGCCCCATCGTGATGTTATAGCACTTTGCTACATGGAGACACTAGCAATAAAGCAATTTAAACTCTCCCTCTTCCTGCTCTTCCTTACTTTTCCTTTCTGCCCTGGCCATTTATCCACTCTCCTTCTTACATTCCATTCTTAGACAGACGCATCTAAGTGTCCAGATAGATCAGAACAGGAAGGGACCATAGAAAACATTAATTCAAGTCTCTCATTTGAAAAAATGAGGAAACTGAGTCTTATTCATCTACTTTATTTCCCAGGAAAGGTAGAGTGAGAGAGAAAGAAGCCAGAAAAGACAAGATAGAAAATCAGAAGCGTGTGTCCTTCTTCTTGAAGCTTTTCTTTCATTGAAATAAAAACCTTTGCATTTACTAGACAAGAATTCTCTCTAATCTGGATGATCCAGCATTAATACAAAGTCATGAGGGCAAAAATGGTGCTGGAAATCAAAATCGGCACAGCCTCTGCCTCTAGAATTAGGTCCCCTGGGGGCCCATCCTGCCCTTCTTCTCTTTCTCAGGCCAGGCATTTATTCAACAAGCATGTGTAGTTCACACAGTATGGACACAGGGGCAACTTTGCCCTCAAGAAACTGACAGTCCAGCAAGAAAAAAAATGAATACCTCAAAATTATAAGATTTTGGCATATTAAGCATATTGCAATATTAAGAAGGGCAGCACAAAAAGAGGGGAGATTGTTTTTCTAGCATTAACATCTGAGATGAGGTTTTATTATTTTTTTTAATTTTTAATTAATTTATTTTTTAATGATTGCATGAGGCTTTAAAGATAAGTGTAGGTTTGCAAAATGGACAGGGCAGGGAAGGCCATCCCATGCAGAAAGCACAGCACATGCAAAGACATGGAAGAAGGAAAGAGCATTTGATTTGGGAACAATAAGCAGTTACATATTACCAGAGCATAAAATACGAGGAGTGGCAAAGATGAAAGAAAGAGTCGAAGAAGGGGTTCGGTTATAAAGTACCTTACAGGTTTTGCTAAGGTGATTGGATTTTATTGTATAGAAAATACCAAGCCACAAATAATTTTACGTTCGGGAGTGAAATGAACAGACCGTGATTCAGAAAGATCACTTTGGCAGTAATATAGACAAGTGTTTTTTAAACTTTAACATACATTCAATACACCTGGTGATCTTGTTAAAATGCAGATTCTGATTTCCAAGGTCTAGGCTGAGGCCCGAGATGCTGCATTTCTAATATATTTCCAGGTGATGCTAATGTTGCTGTTCTTTGGACCACACCTTGAGTAGCAAGAATAGAGGGCAGATTAGTGGGAGATAAAGCTGAAGTCAGGAAAGGGAGAGTAGTCAGGGGAGTAGTGTAGTGCTTTATGTGAGTGGTGACGATGACCTTAACTAAGAAGTGTTGGGGGGTGGGGGGAAGAAAGGTGATGGTTATAGAAATGTTTTAGAATCAAAAGGATCAAAGACCGACTGCATGTGAGGGTGTGAGAGAAAGAAAGAACTCAAGGATGACACCAAGTTTCTCCCTTGGGAGTCTGGGTGATGGGGATGGTGTTGCTACCAGCCAAGATAGGGAATTTAACAGCTTCAAAAATGATTAGCCAGAGTGCGGCAGCTGGGCAGAAACAGGTGACAGAGTAAGGTGAATGGTATCGGAAGTACTTAGAGAAGGTCAGAATGTAGTTTGGATATCTGGGTCTGAAAATCAGGGAGAGCTCTAAGGTAGAATTATAGATTTAATAAATAAAAAATCAGAATAAATTACAGTCAAAACCAGGAGAAGAAGCCTGACCCCTAAGACTTATCAATAGTGAGAGAGTAGATGAAAAATATTCAGATCTAGAGGTTGAGAATGGGCAGCTGGGAAGAGAGCAGGGGTGCCAGGAGGGAGTGATGGCTTGAGAACCAAAGGAGTCAAGTTTCAACGGAATGCTCAGGACTCAGGGAAGTCAAGTACTAAAAGGGTTGAGAAATGTCCAATAAGCACATCAAATCTTCCTGCCCGATCCCCACCATGGAGTTCTCGAAACACCAAAGCAAAAGGAAAGAAACAGAGAAAGACTAAGACACTCTTTCCTAAGCCACTGGAAGATTCCCAACAATTCTTCAGATACTTTAGTTTCCTTGTCTGCTTTGCAAATCTAAAATTAGAGTCTGCTTAGCCCTGAATTTCTTGGTCTCTTAGGTATAATGATTGTACTTTACCACCTTCCAAGGAAGGAACTTGGTGGAGGGAGTTTGCGGGGAGCTATTCCTCAATTTACAATGTCATCAGCAAAAAATCCACCTGGCAAGGTACGAAAAGGACTGAAGCGAACATCTGTCTCTTTGTTAGACTTTCCTATTGAGTGGTGCTGCTGGTGGTGGTGGTGTGCATGTGCTCTGGGGCAGAGGGGAGAACTGAAGGGAGACTGGAGCAGGCAGCGTGTAGGGAGCGGGGGAGGGAAGCCGGGAGGGTGTGGTGTAGCATTGCCAGATAAATACAGCCCACTCAGGTAAACTTGAATTTCATCTAAACAATAACTCATTTTTAGTATAAATAAGTCTAGTGCAAATTTAACTGGGTGGCCTGTATTTTTATTGGCTAAATCAGGCAACCCTACTGTGATGACCCTAGTACATTCAGTAATAGGACCCAAGCAAGGACTGATGTCCACCTGGGGCCTCTAAATACCTTGTATGTTACTGCCTATGAGTATCCTTGAAATAATGAAGTCCCTGAGTCACAAGCCAATCAAAAATAATCCTGCACAGAAACCAAGGGGTTATATGAGAAAATCTCTTAAGTAGCCTGTAAGATCTGAGTTTCTATATCCCTATAAGCACAAAAAATATTTGAAAAATACACTTAAGAAAGACAAGAAAGACAACAGAAACCCTTCACCACCCACCTCCCCAAATCTGGAATTAGGAGGAAAACCAAGTGCTTACGAGTCTGTGGCTCTTGCTGTGGTGTAGCCATACAAGCTGTGGACATCATAGTGAAAGCCCCCTTGAAACTCTGTGTCCATGCAGAGGGTTCTTGCCAAAAGCAAGTCGTCCAGAACGCCTGTGGGAAATACCCATCCAAGAGGCACATCCCTATCAACCAACTTTAACAAAATGACTACCTAATCGTGTGCTTCCTGGTTACGTAACTTCCCCGCCAGTCTTCACCTGAAAAAATACTTTCCAGATTTTAAATATCTTAAATGCTACTTCCTATCTGGGGCCTACCCTGAGATAGACCTTTCAAATTAATTTGCATTTCTGTGCACTCACAAAGAATGCTGCTAAGTGGGGGCAAGTGAGGAAACCTGTTCAGAGGAATGGTTAATCTGAGATTAAATATCAGCAAAGCACCTGCATTTATCTACATGCATTTAGTCGAGAAAAATTGAGAACAGATATGAGGGCAGTGAACATTTTCACTCATATTATAGGCATTCACACTCCAGTAGACTTGTTTTCTTAAAATGAGATAAGACATTTGAGTGGTTTCATGAATAAGAATTCAGATCCTGCCTCTAGAAATCACTACTATTATTACTGTATTTTCCCTTTCTCATGTCTAAAATGCTCAACATTTTCTGCCTTGTGATCTGCAATTGCCTTTTTTTCTTTTTTTGTTTTTATTAGTTTTTTTATTGAAGTATAGTTGATTTATCAGGTTGTGTTAGTTTCTGGTATACAGCAAAGTGATTCAGTTATACATATATATATTCTTTTTCATATTCCTTTCCATTATGGTTTATTACAAGATATTGAATACAGTTTCCTGTGCTATACAGTAGGACCTTGTTGTTTATCTATTTTATACATAGCAGTTTTACCTGCTAATCCCAAACTCCTAATTTAATTTATGCAATCGCTTCTTTTCCCTTATCCTTGAAGACCAATGACTCGGGGACTTCCTTCATGAAGTCTTGCCTGCACATAGGACCTCAGTTTAAGGCACAATTTCAGAGAGTGGTGGGACCAGCAAACACTGAGGGTGAGTTTTTCCCACCAGCCCAAGAGAATCAAGGTTTGGAGTCAGAAACTAAGTTGAATCATAAAACATAAAGAAAATTCTGTTTCTGGCACAGTTCAGATGGTGGAATGAGATTCACAACTACTTCAATTATAAGAAAGGACACTAAAATTTGCCCAGGGTCAAAGTTAATCTATCCAAATCTTTATCACGCTAATGTATACTGTCTAATCCTGAAAATGTGAGAAGCAGACCAGCTATAAGGCAAACCTCCTGGTTATTAATATGTAGGTAGACAAAATGCTGGCAGGTAGAGAATGGGGTACTCAACAGAAGTAGGCAGAAGGTGATGGGATTGCAGTTTTCTGTTGTGAAAAAAACCCTCAGTTTTGGTTAAGAAGAAGATTAAGAGATTAAAAGAGAAAAATGATAAACTGATCCACAGTGAAAAAAATTGGGGGAACATAGAGTGGACAGAGAAAGATAAAAGAATAAGCAGGGGAAGCAAACAGTAGATTTTGCAAAAAGTTAAATAAAGTCAAGATTCCACCTGAAAAAGTTCTCCACTTCTGCAGTGACCAAAAGGGGCTAAAGAAAGAGCTGCACCTTGGTCCAAGGATGCACATGAAGTGGACAAACCAGAATAAGCTGGCAGAAATTGGCCAGATGCTCACCAAGCCTGTGTTCTCTTCCTGGGAGTATAGTTCACACTGTCACTTGAAATTAAGCTGAGACTATGGTATTGGATTCTGGCCAAAGGGATGTGAGCATATTAAATACACCCCACTTCCTGGCGTGTCCATAAGACTCCCTCTACCCTCTCTTTCACCTGGAAAGCTGGAAACAAAGAACTCCAAGATGGGAGAACAGGCTATGGAAGTAAGTAGATCCCTGAGTCACTGCTTGGATGAGAGCCACACATCCCACACTGGAGCATTATATGAGTAAAGTAAACTTGTATTGTGTTTACCCACTGAGATATTGGGGTTCATTTGTTTCCAGATTCCAGCATAATCTATTCTATACTATTTCTCTCTCTCTCTCTCTCACACACACACACACACACACACACACACACACACTCATTCTTTCAAAATCAGAGATTGGAAAACTGACTTTGATTAGAAATGGCCCTTAAAAATAGGAAGGACTTAAAAGAAATCATTCATGCTTTAAACTGTTGCTAATGAGCTAAAAAAAAAAAGAAAAAAGTTAACAAAAATTAAAGATTTACTGCTAGTCTGTACCTTAATATATTCTGATATTCTCTGATTATAAAGTTTAACATTGAACCACTTGTATGAGGGGTTTGGAGACAGTGAAAAGGTTGGAAGAATGTAAAACTCTACAGCCATGGGAGGTATGGCTTCCACCACGTGCTTGCCCTTGGATTATGGCAGCAAAAAGGTAATCAGAGACCAAACAATGGAGCAAGGTCTCCAGCAGAAGAGTGGTCAGGGTGGTCAGGGTGTTTGGAGGGGAGTCCCTTGAACCGAGAAGTAGAATTGCTCTTGGCCACACTGAGTGCTACTGAGGTTGTTTTAAACATGCCTCATGCCTACATCATTAGGAAACAGGTGAAAACTTACGAGGAATGAAAGGAGGAAAGTTCAAGTAGTTTACTTCACACTCATGATCAGAATTTTGGAGAAAGCTAGATACTTCATCCATTTCCTACAGAGACACAAAATACACAAAATGGAAAATGTTACTGATATACAGTTAGCTATTGAGTAATGTTTACCGAACTAGAAGCCCCAAATTTTCTTGACCTCCATTTCATCTTTTTGGTTAGATTATATTTAAGGTGCTTTCCAACTCTAAATGGTATCAGGCACATTTTACCTTTTATATTTTGATTTCAATCAGTTAATTATGAAATACCATTCCAAAGGCTAATTCTTACCTTATAAATATTGTGATTTTATTATTGCTGTTATTGTTTCAGTATTCTTTTAAAAAACATAAGATAGGGTAATATTTCTATTTTATAATTTCCTCTGTCTTTTATTCTGCTCAATGTGGGGCAAGAAGAAGATATATTTGAGATTGTATCTATTTCTCTAAAGTAGATTAAAAATAGGTGATGCCTAATTTTACTGAAAAACAGAGTTAATTTTTTAAATTTCAAAGAAATATACCCACAAGCTATCCCTACCTAAAAAATAAGTCTCATTAAATTGTTCTCTAATGATTAACTTTAAATTTTGATGAGTCAGTGTGACAAATAATAACAATTATAACTTCTAATACAACAATATTTTTAAGTTAAAATGTAGTTAATAAAGGAAAAAGCTGAAGCCATGAGAAAACAAAGGACTTTCTCAAAAAGAAATAACCAGTTAGTGGCACATCCAGAATTAAAATTCAGAGTTTTGAGGAGCCTAATTTGCTGCATATAATTTCAGCATTAAGTAAAAGGATTTTAAATACCACTATGTCAAGCAAACTATTTTATTACAGATCAGGGTCAAAGTTCATCTCACAACTTGGAATATGTATTTCTACGAGAAGTTTGATCCTGAAATAACAATTTACAATCCACACTCCATCAAATTCCAGAGCTTTATAAAATTCACTGAACTGCTCTCTCCACCACTCAGTACTAACTGGATTAGTGAAATCAGGAAAAACTGTCCATCCAGGATACCCCTAGAGAACAAAGAAGGCTGTGGCAATTAGTCTGTTTGACGGTTTACTTATGGATTTACTGCTGGCTACCATTTCTTCTACTAGAAGCCCCATGCATCTTATCATTTAAGAATCAAAATTTGTGACTCTCTTCCAAAAACTAAATAGTAAAATAGATGCAAGGAACCAAAGAAAGAAAAAAGGAAAGGAAAAACAACTGATTAAATAGATAAGAATGTCTTTTCCTATTTAAAAAAATGTAAAATTTCATTATGTCAGGCCAATTGGGAGAAGAACTCATTAAAATACTGGAAATCTAACTACACAACCTTCTGGAAGAGAATGATTGAATTTGTTTAATGTGCTGTCAATTAAAGGTCATCTGAAACCCACTTTGAATAATTATGTTTATAAATAATATGTTGGTTTTGGCATATAAACGATCTACCCTATCTTCTCTTCCTATCTATTCCTATCAAAGTGTAGCTTTTAACATGTTGCACAAATAGGACAAAGATATAGCTATAGCCAAATTATTGTAAATTCTGAATTGATGGGATACCAGCTTTTGTGTATATTTTCTTGCTCATTTTCCCAGAAAACTTATAGGTTGTCACTTAGAGACAACGTTACACTCAAGTAACATAATGTATATATAATTTATATATATATGTGTGTATATATATATATATATATGCAGAGACCTCTTAAACCTCAAGATGAGAGCTTAAAGTTCCCTCTTTAAGTGGATTGAACTCCTGGTCCTTTGTTTTAGGTGATGGGACACCAAATAATAATTAGAGGTAATTTTAGACTTCAGGGAACGAGCTTGTGGCAAAGTCTCCTGCAGTAACATTCTATTCAGAGCAGGGTGAGCAAACTTTATTCTAACTGAATGCCTTTATAATGAACCCCAAATACCTCCACTACAACTATCTCTGCCAACATCTTAGCTCAAATGACTCGTGTTATTTATTGGCCAGTGGAAGTAACTATAATTATATGAAAATTCCTAATTATACACCACTCAAATATAAGTACTACTGGAACAACTCACAGGGCTGGCTAATCTACTTTTTAGATAACCAAAATAAAGTTTCTGTGACCACGTCCTCTGATTTTGTACTTATACATGAATATCAGTCTACCTGATATTTTAGAAATTCAATTGAGACAGAGTTCACTTCCAGCAATACAGTAAAAGCAAAGAATTGGTTTGGAGAAGGAAGGAAACTTCTCTATTGCTTCATGAAAAGTTAGAATCAATGAAAAAGAAAGTAAATAGAAACCAGTGTTGTAAACAACAAAGTCAGTGATAGGTATTAAGTGAGCAGTTAAGCAAGAGGGCATGGATAACCCTGAAGAGACAGTTTAGCAAAGTAAACAGCTCAGGAGCAACAAGAATTACAGTCACATAAACTTTTAGATTAAGTACCAGTGTTAGCAAATCCCACATAATCCAATCATCTAGGGCTGACCCCATCCACAATTGATATAGAAGTTTGCCTACGTGATTTAAAATACTCTCAAAAGCTCAGCTGCCCTGAAAATAGGCCCCTCGGCAGCCTACTCCAGTGCTTGAAACTGCAACCTTGGAATAAAGACTGAGCTCTATCCAAAAGTCTCCTGTAAATTAAAAACATATTAGCTGAAATAGGTTTCACATGAGCCTAAGAGGATCTTACTATACTATCATAGCTGAATTTATTGTCTTGGAAAAGAGATAGAAATCGGGCGGCAGGAGGACCTTAAAAATAAATGAATTTTCTTCTAATAATATATTTCTTCTCAATTATCTGTAGTATTAGAGGGTCAGAGTCTAGCTTTTTAGGGACTAGATCTTAATTTTTCCCACCACAGAAAAGAGATGTTAACATGTGACATGATAGTGGTGCTAACTATCCCTACAATAGCTATCCTCTCGCAATATATAAATGGATCAAATCAACATGTTGTATACTTTAAATTTACACAACGTTATGTATCAAATATATTTCAATTAAAAAAATAAATCCTTCAGAACTTTAATCATTCTACTATTACATCTACTGGTCTAAAAATAATAATAAAACTCTAAAGTCATGAAAACAGTAATGATACTGTAACTTGCCTTCTACCCACCTTCATACCAAAAGTACAAACTCCCTAAAATTATTGAAATTTACTCTGATTTTCTTGAGAAATTACCCGTCCAACGACAAAGCCTTTGTCCCCCAAGATCCACACTCTCCTTTTACTTCTATTCACATAAGGCTGGTAGTCAATGTTATTTAAGATGCCAGGATTCTAATAAATGAATATAATAATAAATACTGTTTTGTAACCTTTTTCCACTTTGAAAGGAAAAACTAGGCAACAGAATAAGTGTTTGAACATACCATAATAATTATGTATTTCAGTCCATATTTATGTAACTCGTTGGCAAAATCTGAGAGACCATGGAAAGCCACTCCATCAGTAGTGTAATCCTTCTTTCCATCCATGTAGTCTATGTCAGAGTACTGGACATCCTGAAAGATAGTGCTGGCCAGTTAGAACTGAGAAGTAAGACCATGCTGATAGAAAATATTATAGTTCTGGTCCTTGATCATGAAAACTGAAGCCATATTTCTTAATGATCCTGGAACTTCCCAGACTTGGCTACCCTCTAGGAGTAAAGAAACACTTTTTGAAAGATGCTGGCACTCTTAGGTTGCAGGTTTACCTTTTCATCCTGATAGAGGCGTGTTATAAGGTATTGGGAAGAACTTGAGGTAGGGACTGGATCTTGTTCATCCTTGTAACTTGAGAGCTTGGATGCTTGACACGAAACAGGTGCTCTTTAAATGTGTGTTTGAATGAGTATATTAGTAATATTATAACCATGTTCTAACTTGGAGCCTAAACATCAAGCTAGAATAGATCATAAGAGGAGAAAAATGGTCTTCTTGCCCTATAAAACTGCTAGTAATTAATAAAGATAAATAACAAAAGCATAGAGCTTTAATTAACCGAACTCTCGTGCATACATACGTTTTGTGTTTGCATACCAGCCTGTGAGGAGCAGGTGTTATTCTTAATGAGACGATGAAGTGTGAAGGGGTTAAGTGACATTTCCCAAGGTCAGGTGCATGGGTGGATGGGAGGTGGGCTGGGGCTTTGGCGATAGGCTCTTGGATTCCAGATGCTCTTGTTTTCCAATCTACCACATACTCCAAAGACATATGAAAGTTTTCTAAGTAAGTGTTCCTCATAGAGTCATGCATTCGAAGGCTCTAGCCTACAGGCCTGAAGGAAAACGTGGCTCTAGAGCGCTGCCAATGCAGCATCATCTGTTTTAATACTGGGCGGGCATTTAGGACCCAGGTGTCCTCCACAGCCCCATGGTGGGAAAGATTCGATCCGTGGAAGGAAAGCTCATTTGTTTCTGAATCAGCAACACGTCAGAAAAGCCCTTCCCATCAGAAGCACGAGGACAGATTGAAACCAGCACCACATGTAGTCAAAAGAACTGCTTTTGAACCCTGGTCCTGCCACTTAGCCAGCTGCAGTGACCTTAGAAAAGTTATTAACCATGCAGTGTCTCCATTTCCTCACCTACAAAATACCAATAAATGGGGGTTAACCACAAATGTGAAAGCACTTTGTAAAATAATAAAGATGTGACAAGATTTGATCTGATTCCTCTTGGAATTGGGTTTTTACAGATAGCAGATATGGGCAAAGTAAAATGAAACACATGATCAGTTTCCCCTTAACACCAAGACAACGCAGTGGGCATGTTTTCTCACAGGAACAATTCATCCTGCCTGCCCTCATTGCTACTCTGAGAAGGGACTGAAGAATTCTGAGATCAGGCCAAAGTCATTTCCACCCATACAATCTTCCTTCAGATGCCAAACAAATCTGTGCCTGCAGCACACTTCCAAAGATCTAGCCCAAAATAAGTTGCTTTGATAATTTCCTTAACTACGTTATGCATCTCCTGAAGAACTTTATCAAACACTGTATGATTAAAATTATCTATTTGTTAGTGGACATTGAACATCATATTTTACAACCATAGAGCTTTCAAAATCAGGGTTCCTGCCAAGAGAAAAAGATGCTTCCCACCCATAGGGTTACTGTTCATCAGAAAAAGCCCGAAAGAGGAGCCACGGGTGTCTTCAAGGCACAAGAAGAATGTGTGAGCTCCGTACAGATTAATCATGCCCTGACAACAAAAATGAAAAGAAATAATAGTAGTATATGTTGAAAATGTTTGTATTCACCCTAAAATAAAATAAAAAGCCAGGCACAACACGTACTCTGTCAACACAATGTAGTCTAGTATTGTACCAAAAAGGTTTGGCAACAGTAACATGAACTGGCAAATGGATGGACAAAATACGGTTTATCCCAATGGAACACTGTTAGTAAGCCGCGAGGCTTGCAGGACCTTAGTTCCCCAATCAGGGACCTAACCCGTGCCCCCTGCAGTGAAAGCTCGGAGTCCTAACCACTGGACCGCCAGGGAATTCCCATCAACCTCATAAATGTTACGGTAAGTGAAAGAAACAGACACAAAAGACCATATATTACATGATTCCATTTATGTGAAATGTCCAAAAAGTCAAATCTATTGAGACAGAAAGTAGATTAGCGACTGCCTGGGGCTGAAGTAGGCACTGGATGGGGATGAGTTTAAGTCTAAAAGGGAATGAGGGATCCTACTGGGGTGCTGAAAATGTTCTGAAACTGGATTATGATGATGGTTGCACAACTCAGTAAATGTGCTAAAAACGATTAAATTGTACACTAAACAGGTAAATGTTATGGTATATAAATTATACTTCCATCGAATTATTTTTTTAATTGCAAAATATTTGCAATGATTTACAACAAAGTGTTGGCAGAAGATGATAATATTATGAGCAATTTTGAATTTCTTCTTTATGCCTAACTGTATTTTCTAATTTTTCTATAATTAACATATAATAGGTAGTATAAAAGTTTCAAATTTTTAAAAAGATATTGATCTGTCACAGGGCTGTGATAAGCACCGGTATAAAAAGAGAGAATGTGTATAAATGTAGGTGCTGTAAGAATAGAAGATATGGAGATCATAATATACAGAAAGCTTTACGAAAGATCCCTGTGTGATGTCGGAAACTGAACCCCTGGTATAGTGAGATGTTTTTAAAAATCGATATATTACTGATTGTGAGTTTATAAACCTTAAGAACAAATATTCTCCAATACAAACAGATCTAAATTGGGCAAAATAATACATAACTCTGTAGGCTACTTTACTCGATGGTATACTTTACTCTGCAGGGTACCTTCTGGAAAGGAGAGCAGGTATTCCTCACTGTAGGCGGCCAGCAAGAGGAAGGGAACCTCACCTCGGGGGGGGCGGCATCCCGGCTGAAGACGGGCCAGGTCCTCCAGGCCACGTTGTGCCCGTGCTGCTGGTGCACGTGTCCTCCCAGCCCGTACACGGTGGCGCTGGGCAGTCGGATGGAGAGCTGCAGGAACTGCTGGGCAAACTGGAGGGGCCCGAGGCCGGTGTCCAACCTGGAGAAAGGGCCACGGAGCAAGAGCGGAAGTCACCAAACAGCCCTCTCTGCCAGCAAACTGTCTGCTCCTTTCCCTGTACACTCGGAGAACAGCTGTTTCTGTGTCATCATCGTCCACTTGAACGCTACCTTTGAAGCGCTTTCTAGGGGGTCTCTGATTCTTTGATTCTCGAGGAGCACAGCACTGGCGATGTGAGGCCAGAAACTCAAGTCGGATGATTGAGGGAAGAGAGTAAATGCAACCTCACATCTGCTGTCCATCTACTTCCTGCAGGCACCTCTCTACATGCTTTATGAATATCATCTCAGCACACAGAGCAGCAGTGGATATTTTGATTCTCTTCCTAGGTCCAAGGAAACGGAGACTGATGAGGTGAGGTAATTTGCCTAATATCACACAGCTGACTGGTGATTCACGTGTGCTAGGATTTGAATACAGATTTCACTGACATCATCCTTGTATTTTCTCCAGTACAATTTATGATTTAAGCTTAAGCTGCTCTTAGGTGCTTGATGGTAAGTTTCTCAGGAAATAATACTTTGGAATGATAAACAGTGAAGCTGAGTTCCAGTGTAAATAGTAATCCAAAATATCAATAATAAAGTTACCTCTTTCATAGTATATGTGAATCACAAGTGTATTTATATAACTGAGCAAGTGAGCACATCACATTTTAGTATTCTTTGTTCTGCAGTCGTGACAGATTAAAGGTGTTAATGATTTACAGCAAAAGCTTTGACATTTTATCAGGTTCAAACATTTTCCCAAGTCATACTTAATCTCTTCACCCGGACCGCAGTTAAGTCAGAATGAGTGACACTGGGAAGTACATTCAAAGATATACAGAGTGTTGAAAAGCTCACAAGACTCTTTTGTTGCTGGTCCTCATTATTTTGATGCTGAAGGGTTTATGAATGACTTCTACGTGATAGCTCAAATTGGAGGTATCGGCAGTCCCATCAAACAGCTTAACATTTTCATGGGGGACTTCATAGCACATGTAGTTGAAATCAGTGATCTGTCAGATGGAAAACAGAAGGGACACTTCCTTGTAGAGCTTTTACAAAAGATTTTCACTCTCGAATAACCCTCACAAAGAATAGCTTCTAATTCTCGACCCTGTGTTTCCTGATTTGTAAAAAGGAAATCACCCAATCACATGTCCCCCATCAAATAAAAATTTGTCTGTCCATCCCATCGGGAGATTGCTGCAGAGAGAATCAGAGGCACCTCCGGCCTCCAGAGCTGAATGCAGTGCATAAAGAAAAATGATCTGAACCCAGAGTAGAGGCCGTGCTTTCTGCAGAGATGTCTTCAATGGTAACTATCAAACTAACCTTAAAATGAAAACGATTGGATGTCTGATATTCAGCTCTGAAGAGGGTGTCGATTATATCATGTCCAAACAGAGATGGGGATGGCAACCTTCTCAACTGGGCAGTGTACACTAGAGGTCGGGGAAGGAGAAAGAGAGAGAGAGGGGAGCTTTTAGCCTTTATTTTGCAGTTAACTCATCTGGTTCATACAAAGTTATTCCCTGGGGCAACATTAGGGCAGTGCTCACCTGTGCTTGTATTTGTAACCCAATTGCTGACTTCATAGCCCCAGTTCCTGGGGAAGAAGCACCAGGGGACATCAGTATCTGGCACAGACTTCCAGCAGCACTTATATTTCCATCTGCAGGCTTCCTGTAACAACGGCACAGAATTAGCATTACATGAAATGGAAGAAGGAAAGTATTGGTCATCTACTTACTTATAACCAAATTCCAAGAAGAATTTATGACAGGTCATAATTCCATTCGGTCATGTATTTATTCTTTTTTTATTCATACATTTATCCAGCCATCCAATATGCATTTATTACCTACCAAACAAGGAACTAATAATACAGATAAATAAGCTACAGTTGTTGCCTTCAGCAAACTTACAGTCTCGTAGTAAATCCAGGCAATCTCAGTACGATGCGTGCTGCAGTGGAGGGTGCCCGGGGCTAAGGGAACACACACACACACCAGCCATGGGATCCAGCCTCGAAGGCTGTAAGTGGGGTGGGGAGGGCTTCCAGCTAAGTGAAAGGTAAGTCCAGTCCTCATGTACCAGGAGGGGTTAGACCCATGGTCAGCAGAGCAGCACTCCAAGCAGAGGAAGCAGCAATGCATGACAGACTCGGAAAACCCACAAGGTCATTGTGACAAGAACACTGAGGAGGAGAAATGAGACGGGAGGCACCCAATATCCACACCACCAGTGAGCTGGATGCCGGACCAAGCGCTTCGCACTTTCATGAGGAAGAGTCATGGAAATGGCTAACAATATGGCACGGGGAAATGCATTTCTAAGAAGTATGAAAAGGAAAGCAAAGCAAAACAAAACAGAGAAAATGAAGATCAAACTGGGACAGACAGTGACATCAAAAAATTCACAGTGTCCACAAGGTAAAAATAAACTTTGTGGTTTCTCAGAGTGGTTTGATTATAGGTTTTCTAAATTATTATTATTTGGTGAGACATATTTTCTAAAGATCCTACAAATGTCAGATTAATTAATATAAAAATTTGTTTTGTTATAATATAATAAATTAAATAAATGGCAAATTGAACCAAAATGTTGAAATAAGCACAGGCATCCACCTCTCCACCCAACTAAATTTACATGAATTGAGAGAAGTACCATTAAGAAAAAGACGACAAATCCATTTTAGAACAGCAAAATATAATTCAATACAGCAGACCAAAAAAGTTATGAAATTCCTGAAACATAGAAAATCGACTTTATCAACTCTAGGGAAAACATATATTCATAGCCTAAAACACAAGAGAAGAAAAAGAACTGCTCCAAGTCAGGTAGGTGTGGAGAAGTGGAAGAGAACCTGGGCTATAGTTTTGGAGAATTAATTGGGAAGCTCTAGAATGAACATTTAGCCAGCCAGTCAGACATTCCTTACAGCTATTGGTCAGCTCTTGCTAATGGGTGGGCATCTGAAGTATTTGTTCATAGGCTATAGGACTGAGGAGAGATTCTGGGAGCCAGAAGGTATGGCGATGCAGTAGCTGATAAACTGCCCCCGCCCCAGCCTCCACCCCCAGGCAAGTGTCCATTTTTCTCTCTAGCAGTCCTTTCCTTCTCTCCTAAATACTCAGTGTGAGCTAAAGTAAATAGGACAGGCAGTCGTACATAAGGAAATAGAAAGATGACAGTCAAGAACCACCGAACATTTGAGAGAAACCAACATCATGATAGAAAGGCAACAAACATAATAAACAAATTGGAGGAAGCAGTTAATAGAAATAAACATTACGAGCCTTCAAAATAAAAATAATTACCACCTTCAGAAGAGATACACAGCTGTTGCTTCCATTAAGGAAAGCAACAAAGAATATTGAAAGTTAAGCTACCTAACAGCAAGGTTTAAAACTCCTTCATATTTGGACTGAATAACAAAAAGGAAACAATAAAAGAAAAAAGTGTCAAGGCAACAAAAATATTTTTAATTAAGTTTAGGATTATCCAAGAACATAATACACAAAGGTAAAGAAATGGAAGTATGAAAGGGTAAGTCAAGTGACCAATGGACTCAGACAGCAACATTCAAGTAAAAGATTCCAAAAGGAGTGAAAAGAGAACACAGATGAGGGAAGGGGGAATCAAGGAAAGAAAGTAATGTTATATATCATGAACAACTCAATATACAACACAGGAAACTAGAAAAGGATAAAATAAATCCATAAAAGCTACATGAAAAACTAATGAGTAAAAGCAGTAATTAATGAAAGAGAAAAGAAACATGTATCTACAACCGTTAATTCAAAACATGAAATTCATCTAAGGTCATGCGCTATGGTGTTGTCAGCAAGCATAGTAAGTAAGCCAGACACCACATGAAATAGACCTTGTTTCCACTACTGATTTGAAATTCCACTTTTATTATAAACTAAATTTAACTGCACAATATGCATATGTGTTTGGGGACTTCCTATTATATTTGAACGGCATATGTATCAATTCCTGCTATAATTCCACACTGATAATTACTATAGTGTGAGGATATGTTTTGGTATTAGTTTGGCAGATTAGTAAATCTAAAGGAGACTCTTTGAAAAGACCTAAGAAATATCAAAACCTTATCACGTCCTATTTTGACTAAAAAGGAGGGAGACAAATAAGATTAGGAACAAAAAAGGAGAATGACAACAGGTACATAAGATTTCTTAACATAAATAAGAATTATGAGAAAACTATTTATACAAATATTTACCAATAAATGTGAAACTGTAATTCAAATCATCAAATAGTATAATATTAGATAATCAAGATTAGATAAGAAGAGACAGAAAACCTGAAATGACATTAACTATGAAAATTGTATAAATAGTCAAAGAGCTTTCCCTAAAAAAATGATACTTTGCCCAGATGATTTGGGGAATAAAATATTCTCATATAATATATATATATTTTCAGAACAAGGTGGAAAAAGAAAGTTTCCTGATTCATTTTATTAAACTGGAATAATTCTGGCAACAAACTAAACAAGGAAAGTCCAAGTAAACAATCAAATAAAAATATATAAGCTAATATCACTTAAAAAAACAGAGATGTGTAAAATTTTAATAAAATGTTAGCAATATGAATTAGTGTATTAAAAGAATTAAGGCAAAATAGCCAAGTAAGGGTTATGTCAAGTGAATGCTATAGTGGTTCAAAATTAAGAAATCTTTTAATGTAATTTACAATACTGACCAAAAAAAAAAATCATATGATCATCTCAAGCAATTTTTAAAATAATGCTCTATATTTAAAAAGCAAGTTATAAAATAAGCTATATAGCACAATTAAATTTATGTTAAAACAAAACCAAAATATATAAATATATGTGCAAAATATATAAATAACGTATGCAAAAGCATAGAAAGATCAAGAGAAGGATACATACCAAGCTATTGACCTGATTCTGGGTAGGTGATTTGGAGGCAGAGAGAAAGCATTATGCATAAGGACTTTCCTATTTTTTTCTGTACCTAACTATAACATCTGAATCCTTCTTATTAAAGTAATATATCCAAGTATAGATTTTGTGATTTAAAAAACAAAAGAATAGGTCACAATACTACTCATTTGGAAAAGATAAAGTACTAACAAGCATTTTATTTTATTTTTTTTCCTGTCTTTTTTTCTGACAAGTATTTTAGATGCTAACATCTAATGTAATTGCTCTGAAAAACCACAATATGAATATAAGAAATCAACGTTTCATGCCCATTATAAACAAAGCAATTACATTACAACCATACAATCTTCTTAAATGTACTTACTAATTCTCCACATATATATAACTGACATTCCTGCCTCTTCCTCTTTAGATAACAAAAAAAGTTGGAGGGGATCAGTGGAGAAAGAGTTTTGGGGTTCTGGATAACTTCTGGGTAGCTGATTTTCCTAAATCTGAGGCAGACATTTAAGTACCCCTTCTACCTCTGAGTCTGAGGTCTGTAAAGTTTAAAAGGTCAGTTGGATTGCCATAAATTGTTCCAAAGTTTATCGACCTCTATAAAAAAAAAACAACAGTAACAAAAGAAATCCAGTACAGTCAGGTAAACATAACACTTTCGCCTTCAGTCTACCCTAACATTCCTATTTCAGGTTTAAGCCATTACCTGTATCCCAGACACCAAAAGTCAAACCTTTGAGATATACATATCTCTTTCTTTTCCCTTTCCATAGTCACACAATAACACAGACCCTCATAAACTCACGCCTGGATTATGGCAGTTGACTCATAACAAGTCTCTATCTCTACTCTTTCCTTAATACCAAGCTTTTCTAAAGCATACTCTCCAGTTGCCTTCCAAATAGATTTTTATGTCATTTTCCACTCAGAAATTATTGACTAATAGAACTTGAGAACTGAAAATTGACTTGGAAATTATCTAATCCAACTTCCATTTGATGCAAGGATTTTTTCAGTAAAGTCTCTGATAGATGCTTTAATTCTGTGAATCATGTGTAGCCAACTTCTTCTAAAATTAGAAATTCTCTTTTAGAGTTAATATTTTACTGAAAAGTTATTTCTTAGGTTTATTTAAAATCAGTCTCCAGAAGGTTCCATTCCCTAAAATCTACTAAAGTTGCATATTGATTTTCAGATAAGATATCCCAAACTGTATTGAAAAATTAGAAGGAAAAAGCATCTTTAGTGTTATAAGGAAAAAAAGTGCACATTTGAGAAAATCTTAAACGGTCATTATTTGCAGGTAACATTGTTGTATAAGGAAAATCCAGGAATCTATAGACAAACTAGGAGAACTAATAAGTAAATTTAATATGATTTCTGTTACAAGATTAATAAATATTCAAAAAATCAATTTTAAATCTATATGCCAACAGGTAAATGAAAAATTAAAATTTAAAATTAACATTTAAATAAAATCAAACATCAAGTACTCAGAAAAATTTTGGAAAAAATTTCATCCTCTATACCAAAACTTTCAAAACTAAAAATCTTAATAAATACAGGGATATACCACATTAATGGATTAGAATATTTACTCTTGTAAAGATGTCAATTCTCCCAAAATTAATCTGTGACTTTTATGTGATCAGAATCAAATGTCTGGTAGGTTTTGTGAGGAAGCTGACAGGCTGATTCTAAAATATATTCAGAAATCTAAAGGGTCAAAAATAGGCTAGGCAATCTTGAAGAAAAATAAGAATAATTTGGAGGACTTACACAACTATATATCACGACTTACTATAAAGCTATAGTAATGAAGGCAGTGTGGTACTGGCAAAAGAACAAACTCTCTTGTAACAATGGAACAGAATAGAGATTCCAGAAACAGATCCACACATATAAAAACATATGATTTCTAGTAAAGGTGGCATTACAATGCAGAGGGGAAAAGATTGTAATTTCAGTAAGTGGTGATGGGTCTATTAGAAATTCAAGAAAAAAAAATGTCCTGGACTCCTACCTGATACCATACACAAAAACCAATTCTAGATTGATTAAAGATCAAATTTGGAAGATAAACAACAATGCTTTTAGAGAAAAAAATAGGAATATATTTTTCTAATGTTGGAGTAGGCAAAAATTTTTAAATAGAATACAAAATGCACTAACTATATAAAATTGATAAAGTGGGTTTGTTAAAATTAAGAACTATTTTTCATCAAAAGTCACCATTAAGGGAGTTAAAAGTAAAACAACAGCAAAGGGAGATACTTAAAATTTATATAAACAGAAGATTTGCATCCAGAATATGTAAATACTACAAAGCAATAAGAAAAATATGAACAGCCCAATAGAAAACACTGGACAAAAAGAGAAATGGAAAGGACACTTCACAAATAATGATTATCCATCTAGCCAATCAGCATATGAAAAGGTGTTTAACTTCATTAGTCATGAGGAACATACAAATTAAAACCACAGAATGTTTATATTGAAAAAGGAGAAAACACCAAGAGTAGGTTAGGATGTAGAGCAAATTAACTCATATTTAATGCTAGAGTAAATTGAATGTAAATTAGCACAAATACTTTGAAAGAACTTTTTTGCAATATCACCGAAGATAAACATGTACATACCCTATGAACTGGAAATTTCATTCTTATGTATGATTATTTGCCTAGGATATCACTGTATGCTTAACAACAATAAAAAGAGCTACAGACCATTTTAGAAACAACAGGAAATTTAAGTTGGTCAATTATATAATTAACATAATATAGTATAATATAAATATATAAATATAATATAAAATAAATATAAGATAATCATTAGTAATAAAAGAAGCACCAGTTAGAAAATATAATGAATGGGATGACATAGAAACTATGTATATGAAATATCTAGGAAGAAAACTTCATAATGCATATGTAATAAAATGTATATGAAGAGAAACATAAAACAGTTGAGAAATATGCATGTATATAAAAAAAGAGTTGAAATTGAGAGACTTTCTATGTTTTTAAGATGGGAAGGTTTAAAATTATTATGTCATTATTACCTATATTTCACCTAAAATTTAATGCAGTCCTAGTTAATATCCCAATAGGATATTATGGGATATAGAGTATAGAATATAGAATAAAGAAATACAATCTAAATATGTATACCTTTATGATAAAGTCATTAAGTCACAACGAAGCAGGGTTCAAACAGTTGATATTCTTGTGGAAGCTACTCAGGTAGAAAACCTGTTTTTTAGCACGTGTTCGTTGGGATGGCTTGCCAATAACATGATTTCAGATAACTCTTGTTATAACAAGTCACTTGAGCTCTACAAGTGACTCAGCCATCCATATGTGCTTGATGGCCTCTATTCTCAAGAAATACATAGTCTAGCCCTCAAACATTTAACCTTTCCATGGCTATCCTTGGAATCACACTACGACACATGTAGCAACACTGAGAGTTCTCCCTCCACTCTGGACTTTAGACTCCACAGGCCAACACTTTTTAGTTTCTCCTCCTCTTCCCTTTACCCCAGGCTGCTTCCCTAACTTCCTTAGTGTTGCTGTTTATTTCATCAGGCAAGAAAGAAAGAACTCCAAACAAATCAGAGGCCCATATCCACTCCATCACCACCTTCTCCCCGCTTCACATACTCATTTCTTTTCAATGAAACCCAGCAGACCAACAGCAGGGACCCTTTTTCTCTGACCTCTGTCACCGCCTGGCCAGGGGTGCAGTCTATCCTTTCTGATTCAGGGGTTTCTGGGCACTCCGGAATAAATGAAGTATCTGCACAGAAATTAAAGGACAAAGTTGAAAATTAGTAGTGTAATTACAGTTCCAGGAAGGAAGCAGTTCCAGACTTGCAGCCAATTCTCCAGTCAGTGATCACTAGTAGCTGCGTAGAATGTTTAACACTTCTCCAAGGGTTAAACACATTTACTTTTTGTTGAGTTGTTTTTTTTTTTTTAATATAATTCACATGCCATAAAATTCACCTGTTTAAAACGTACAATTCAATGGCTTTTAGTATTTTACAAAGTTGTGCAACCAACCACGACCATCTAATTCCAGAGCATTTTCATCACCCCAAAAAGAAACACACATCCATTAGTGGTCACTTCCCAGTCCCCTCTTCTCCCAGTGCCTGGTAAACAAGAATCTACTTTCTGTCTCTATGGATTTGCCTATTCTGAACATTTCATATAAACAGAATCATAAAATATGTGGCCTTTCACATCTGGTTTCTTCCACCTGTCATAATGTTTTCAAGGGTCATCCATGTTGCAGCATGTAACTCTATTCTTTTTCATGGCTGAATCATATTCCATTATACGAATATAACACTTCTCAAAATCTATTCATCAGTTAATTTACATTTGGGTTGTTTTCACTTATTGACTATTATACAAAATTCTGCTATGAATATTCACATACAAGTTTATGTGTGAACATACATTTTAAATTCTCTTGATTATATAAGGTAGAAGTGGAATTGCTAAGTAATATAGTTAACTTTAACTTTTTGAGGAACTGTCAAATTCTTTTCCAAAGTGGCTGCACTATTTTACATTCCAACCAGCAGTGGATGAGGGTTCCAATTTCTTCACATCCTCAACAACACTTGTTATTGTCTGTCTTTTTTTATTATAGACAGTTTAGTTGGTGTGAAGGGTATTTCGTTTTGACTTGCATTTCCCAAATAACTGATGATATTGACTAGTTTTTTATTGGCCATTTGTAGACCTTCCATGAAGAAATGTCTGTTAAATTCTTTGCTCATTTTAGAAATTTGATTATTTTTCTTCTAATTTTGAATTGCAGGATTTCTTTATGTATTCTGGATTCCAGACCATTATTAGACATGTCATCTGCAAATATGTTCTCCCATTCAGTGGGTTGTCTTTTTGTTTCCATGATAGGGTCCTTTGAAACACAAATTTTTTGATTTTTAAGTCCAATTTGCCTATTTTTTTTTTGGTTGCTATGCTTTTTTGAGTGTCATATCAAAGAAACTGTTGCCTAATCCAAGTCACAAATATTTACACCTATTTTTTTTTCTTAAAGTTTTACAGTTTTGGCTCTTACATTTTGACCTGTGATCGATTTTGAGCTGTATTTTTCATATCATCTTACAGAGTCATAGTAATGTTCCTAGAAAGTGCCTTAATGTTTACTGTGAAGAGTGGTGAAAACAGATTGAGCAGGTAGGGTTCTGCTCTGGGTACAGTTCCTTTTCACTGCATGCTAAATCTACATTTATAAAGTGAGTTTATCAAGCAAAATAAACCTCAAATCATTTTAAGAATAGATTTTTGTACTGCATATATGATTTTATTATTTAGAGTATAAAGTGTGCATGAAGGAGAAGACATTCTGTTTGATGTTTCTGTGAGAGAAGAGTTTCAAAAGTATCTATGAAGAAATCATAGCTATTTAATCAGAATATGGGCTGGAGGTTAATTGTAATTGTCAAATTTAGGTCAAGTAAATCAGTCCTTAACTCCCCTGTAACCCAATTTCCTTTTCCGTAATGTAAAGTGACTGGGCACCATTACTATTCTTTCTTCTTGAAGATTCTATTATGACATGAGTCTAGGTTGAAGAACAGGCTTCTGAAGAGCCTAATTTTTCATCTTGTTAAAATTGCATCAAATGGGACTTGTGAAACCTCGAATATCACTAGCATTCAAGGTTTAGTTGCAGAAAAAGAACACACCATTTGGAAATTTATTTAAATTAATTGTGGATGTATATTTTGAATAATGCAATGTGGTGGCACGCTGAAGAATGAAGAAATAAAAGGATGCCTTTGGCATCCAGAGGGGACTTCTGTTCCAATCCTTCCAATCCAGCAGCCACAAGCATTTCCCTTACCTGAAGGATTCTCCAACACAAAAAGCAGCAAGAGGATATCTACAGCCAATACAATTAGGATGAAGATGATCAGAAGGACTTGCAATACACTAAGCCTCCTCGCCATCTAGATGGACATAGATAACAGGATTGAAGTATGCCACAAAACCCCACCAATCCAGAAGAACAGACAGGCATCCTGATTACAATGTGAACTCCTTTGCAAGATGAGTTGATTATCAGCTTTAGTCTTTACGTAATCCAGAGAGTATTTGTTTTCACTCATCACAGTGTCTCCAATTAACTTTAGTCAGTGCATCCAACACCTGCAGGACTCTTGCCCTTTTTGTCGGCAGAGGGATTGAGTACTGTCTAAGGAAAAATATATCAGACATAAAGAACTGAAGGGAGGAAGGGAGGAATGGAATAGAGCATGGGAGAAAGAGAGATGAGGGGTTGAGATGGCTCACAAAGCACTTCTAGATGCCACTTTGATCTTCACACCCTCCCTGGGCAGAGAGAGGAATGTCCGCTCAGGGAGGTGAAAAGTAGCAAAACCTGAATCCAGGTCTTCGTATTTCAATTCCCATGCCATGATGCTGAGGTGTTTAACTGTTTAGAGCTCACTAACCCTTTTAAGAATCTGGTAACAAAAATGAACCTAATCCTGATCTTCAACATCATGCTTCCTTGTATGTTCACAGCACACAAACCCATATACATTTAGTGGCTCACAGTAGCTCTAAAGATCAGGCCTAGACCCAAGTTTTAAAATATTTGGTATTTTGGAGGGTGTGAACTGAACTGGGAATTGAAGAACTTCAATTCTTGCCCTAGTTTTATATTGACTGATGGGTATTTCAACAACTTGGATGTGTGTTTCCTAATCTACAAAATGAGGTCAGATTCTGGAGGTATTCATTTTTCCACTCTAATTATAATTTATATATATATATATGTGTATATATACATATATATATATATATATATACACACATATATATACATATATATATACACACATATACATATATATGCCTCACAATTCCGTGACAGCCCTGAACTTCAGCGACTCGTCACCACTCCATTCCCATCATCCCCACACATTGGCTATTCCCTGGAATTTATCATCCCCCAGAATGGTTCCACTTCTGAACTTTTAACCTCTACCTCCTGTTTACTGGTCAGATATATAATATATATACACACATATATACATATAGGTATATATATATATATATATATATATATATATTACTGGTCAGAAGCTCATGTCTTTTTAACTTCTCATTGTATCGTTTCCTTATTCTCTGATCACATTAAAGCTTCTGTTCTCTTTCATTTCCTTTTAATCTCTTAGCCCCTCCTGGCTTTCACCCCTAACTGACCTAAGACCTCAATATCTGTTATTGCTCTCATCTCCCTTGCTCCCTTAATCTGCTATACTGAACCATCCATCCAAATATCTGCCCTCTGGGTTTATGCACTTGGCCCAATGTAAATGCCACCGAGTTTATAATCTCCCAAACAGCCTGGGCCTGCAGGCTGACAATCTTGCCAGCTCCTCTCATTTTTCACAGCAGAAATTTCAAACACTGATCCTTCTTTTCAAGTCCCCACCTCTGTCACCTGCACTCTTACTCCAGCCAACATTATCTCCAACATCACAGACAAGTATTTTGCAGAAACTGTTTCATCCTCCTGCTTCTCAACCCAAGCTTCTCTATAAAAATTATCCATATTTAGATAAGTTCTAATTTTTTCCCCTCTCTTCTCAATGAAAGAGTTTTCTCTCTTCTTGTCTAAGTATAATCCTAGTATCTATTCTCTAGATTTCAAAGCCTTTGAATTTCTCAAAAATCTTATTCCACCAAATATCCTTCTTCTCTCTTGCATGATCAACCTCTCCCTTTGAATTTGCTCTTTCGCCCAAGTCACCCTAAACTCTGTTGATGACTTTGTATTCTTCTCTAGACCATTATAATTTTCTTTTTCCTTTCTTGGTAACTTTCCAAAAAGATAATTCCACACTGTCTGCATTACCTTCCTCACCTATTACTGGCATGGATTCTGTTTCTTGCATTCCACTTAAACTGCTCCTGCCGAGGTCACTAGTGGTTTAGCTGCTGAATACGATGAGCACTGGCTTAGTGATAGCCCTATCAACCACTCCCTCCTCTTTAAAATTCTGGTTTGTATCATTTGCTATCATTCGATCTTAATTTTCCACCTACTTTTCTGGCTCCTCTTCAACTTTCTTTGTAGTCTCCTATTTCGTGAAATGTTGACATTACCTGTATTTCACCCCAGGTCCACTGCTCACTCTCCTTTAGCCATCTCCACCACTCATATGACTTCATATAATATCTGAGGACAATCCAACCTGTATTTCTAGCTCATAGATTTGGATTCATATATTCAACCGCCTATTAGATATCTCCCTTGGATTTCCCACAGACTTAACCAAATTCAACCTGTTTTAACATGAAATCATCTCTCCCCAGAACCCCATCCCAGCTTCTACCAATTGTGCCAAATTGGCTCCTTCTCAAATAATTAATACCTTGAGGAAGAGAATCACAATTTCTTCAAAAATCTAGGTATCTTTTTTGACTCTTCTCCTGTTAGTTCTCACAGCCAGCTACAAGTTCAGTCAGATACTTTACCAATATCTTCCAAATTTGTTCCTTCCTCTCCATTCCTACTGGAAATGCTTTAGTCAGGCCATCATTTCTAGCCTGAACTGTCACCACAGCTTCCCCACTGGCCCTCTGCTTCCATTCTTCCTGTTCCCAAAATCCACTGCACATTGCAGCTGGATTGATCTTTCTACAGCACGAACAAGATCGTTTCATTCTCTTATATTCTAGTCTTCGGTGGTTCTCCAGACAGAACATAAACTCGCTGTGTAACCAAAGGTCGTCATGACACCTCCCATACCCAGCTGCTCAGCCTCTTCTCCCTCTGGGTTTCAGCTGTACCAAACCAACAATTATGCAGTGACAATCTATAAACTGATAGGGACAAAGAATTTTCTCTCTCTTTTAACTTTGCCTTTCCTTTAATTTTCCATTCCCTGCACCTCTGCTCTTCTCAACCCCAGCCCAATGCCATGACCATTTCTACAAGCACTTTCATATGTGTATAGCTTCACTTTTCAACTGAGGCTGCCTTCAGGTTAATATTTAACAAGCCAAGAAAAGAAGCACCTTAATTGTGAAATGGGGGTGAGGAGCAAAGATCTACAGCCAATTTGCCAACATGGAGTTTAGGATTGGGGTTTGGCATTGAAGTTGGAGTTTATTAACTATTCTTTCCTATTTGCCTAAATCTATCAGGTGTCTCTCCACTGGCCTAAATTATCCAAAAGTTTACTCTAATCCCCAGAAGATACATCTCATATGATTATGCTTCCATAAAATCCCTGTATCAAGGTTGATCAGGCAGATGTCATGATTCACATTTTATAAATGAATGTTAAGGAATTTTGTCTAACCACGGTTAGTCATGGAACTGAGGCAAAAACTGAGAGGCCCTCCTTCTTAAATTGGTACTTGGGAATAAAGACACAGACCTACTAGAGATGGACTTGAGGATATGGGGAGGGGGAAGGGTAAGCTGTGACAAAGTGAGAGAGTGGCATGGACATATATACACTACCAAACGTAAAATAGATAGCTAGTGGGAAGCAGCCGCATAGCACAGGGAGATCAGCTCGGTGCTTTGTGACCACCTAGAGGGGTGGGATAGGGAGGGTGGGAGGGTGGGAGGGAGGGAGATGCAAGAGGGAAGAGATATGGGAACATACGTATATGTATAACTGATTCACTTTGTTATAAAGCAGAAACTAACACACCATTGTAAAGCAATTTTACTCCAATAAAGATGTTAAAAAGTAAAAAATAAAAAATAAATTGGTACTTGAATATTCTCACTCTCTCCACCATGTCTCCTAGACTCAAGAGCTTAGAGATCTAGAGACTAACTCTCCGATGCTGGAATTTCAGGCAGTGAAAGCAACCTGAGGGACCCACTCTGTATGCTCGCAGTACCTGACTAGTTTCTTGTACATGCAGCCCATGACTCACTACCACAGTAAACACACTGTCCATCAGTTAGCCTCCTCCTCCAAATACTCTCTCTCTCCATGGGGAGACATTTCTCTCCAGCCTCTACAAACCAAAAGTAAGCACCTCTTCCATAGCTCCTTAATCCTCTTGGGGAAGCAGGTTCAGCACCTGGAACTCCAGATGTTCAGGACACTCCAGGGACAACCCCGGGCATTTTCCTGCCATTGGAACTATTGTCATCCACGCAGAGGGTAGGAGTGGGGATTACGGAAGGTAGAAAGTCTTCCCTACTTAGAAACCCTCCCTGCCCAAAGCTGCTTTTCTGTGTCAAACAAAATTTTAGCATAATGAAAATCCTGGTTATTATTCAAAAACCTTAAGGACTGGATAACCATCTCCCTCTCTGCCAAAAGAGACAAGTTCACCTCTCTTCCAACCCATGCCACGTTCAGCTAGCTACCAGAAGAAGCCCATCTGTTTATTCTTTCCTTGGTTTCTCTCCTTGGGAAAGGAACATCGCACTTGAGACCCTCCCCCAAACACACACACACACACACACACAGACCCCTCTCCTCTCCAGTCAGCTCGTGCCTCCATGCACTATCTCATCCCCACTCCTCATCGTGGAAAGGGAAGAAGAATCAGGTTCAGGTCCAGAAACACAGTACAGGTTGTCCAGATCACTAAGCAGAGGAGACAGAGGCATTGACAAGAAGAAAGGGACACTCCTTGTTCAGAGAACCATGCACATGGGGAAGAGTACTCACCTCATAGCCATGTCCTTTTACGTGCTGTGTCTGTCCTTCGCTGGTTCTGGAGGAGCACTGAGCAAAGGTAACTGGGTGGATGTAGTCAGCTTCTGCCAGGGTTGATTTATTGCCCTACAAAGTGGGTGGCAATTGGAGGAGAGGAGCGCAGTTTCCAAAAGACCATAAAAGGGCCCTTACTTTCCTAGTGGCATGAGGAAAGCTCCATTTGCTAATAAAAGGGGAAGGTGGGGTTTTGTCTAATAGTTGTGCCTTTTCTGTGTTCCTGTTCATACCTGATTACTTTGCTTGTCACACTGTATTATGCTTGCTTGTCTGTCCATGTAGCCTAAAGAGCTCAAGAGCCAGGGTCTTAGCCATTTTCTTCACCTCTGTATCTCCTGTGTTCAGTACTCGACCCTATGTCCATTGATGTTTTTAAATACATAGCTCTTTGTTGAATAAGTGAAAGAATGAGTAATGCTTGGTTCATCACACTGTTTCTTTCTCCATTTTTATTTCCCCAAGTTCTCTTGGTATAACTCAGCTTTTCATTAATTCAAATAAGCATCCCCACCAAGTATCCTAATAAGAGAAACACCATTAAAATGGAAATTGTATTATCTTAAAGTGGGAAGACACCTCTACTGGATATTTGTCATGCTTTCTGACTGCTCAGCATCTTCCCACCTTGAGAATTCCGCCTCTCCAAGGAAGAGGCTAGACATTCTCTTTCACAGTCTTCCTTTTAGCCAAGGTAGAGGCAAGGAGCCTGGGCATGGCCAATGAGATATGCCTGAGATCCGGAAGAAAGTGGAGGGAAGGAGGAAGTGCCACGTGGATTCCAGGACATTGGAGGGGCATCATTTCAGAGGCAGCAGGAACAGGGGACCTAGTAGCATCCTATGCTCAGTATTGGGGTGCAAGTTGCCAGACATGCACTAATGGAAGTGGCAAATAGAGTATCCCACTGGGTAATCATGTCTGGTCCCTGACCATGTAGCTTACAAACCTGATGCTCTTGCCCTCCTGGAGCTTCAGTGAATCACTAATATCTTTTTTTAAAAATTGTTTCTTCTTAATCTAGCTAAAGTAGGGTTTTCTAATTGAAATATAATTTGCATACTATGACATTCATCCTTTTAAAGTGTACAGTTCAGTGGTTTTTAGTATATTCACAAAGTTGCGCAATCATCACCACTATCTAATTCCAGAACATTTGCATCATCCCAAAAAGAAGCCCTGTGCTTGCCTCTCCTGTGTTCCTGCAACCACTAATCTACTTTCTCTTTTGATGGATTTGCCTATTCTGAATATTTCATGTAAGTGGAATCATACAGTACGTGGCCATTTGTGTCTGGCTTCTTTCACTTAGCGTAATGTTTTCAAAGTTTATTCATGTTGTTGCAGGTATCAGGTACCTGCAGGTATCAGTCTATTATTTCTTTTTATGGCTGGATGATATCAATTGTATTGATATATCACATTTTGTTTATCCACTCATCAGTTGATGGTATATTTGGGTTGGTTACACTTTTTAGCTATTATGAGCAATGTTGCTATGAAAATGTATGTACAAGCTTTTGTGTGGACATATATTTTCAATTCTCTTGGGGATATACTTAGGAGTGGAATTTATGGGTCATATGGTAACTCTAGCTTTAACTTTTTGAAGAACTGCAGAACTGTTTTCCAAAGCAGTGGCAACATTTTACCTTCCCATCAGCAATATATGAAGGTACATAGTATATGTAGGATATTGCATATTCTATACATAGCAATATATGAGGGTATGCCATCTTTTGATGGCATCTAAGTAATATAGTACCCATAGTAGTCCATGTTTGCTTCAAATGTTCAGCGCATGGCCAGTATACACACACACACACACACACACGCACAGAAACTTGGTTTCTGCCTCTATAAACTCCTAGAATGACATAGACACCGTATCTTTTGCTTTAGTACAAGAGAGCCTTTGTTAAAAGGGAAAATGCACCTGGATCTCATTTCAAATTGGGACAATATGTTGGCAAAAGATCAAGAAAGGAGATTTATTGTTACACAAATCTTTCTATTCTTTGTGTGATAGTTTACTCTTAACTCCCCACACCCTGTGTGCACTTGTGACATCATTCACATTAAATGCTAACTGACAATCCCAGCTATAATCTGTTTCCTAAAGTGCAGAAAACAGCTAGCTTCACCATCCCTTCTTGTTAACCAGCAACTGGAAGATATTAGGTCACATGCTTGTGTTGACCAATGAAAAAGTAACAGAGACATTTTGAAGGGAAGAGACAAGCTTGTGAGCCAGTATCTTCCCATTTTTTATTAGTGAGAAGGAACAGTGAAGTTAGCTATTGGCAGAACATTGTAAATCAACTATACGTCGATTAAAAAAATAAAGTGTAAAAAAAAATTGTAGATATCTCAAAATATTGTTTATGCCGCTCATCACACTGACGTTATGACATTAGTTCCACTTGCTAGATCTTGTTATTTAATGTGATAATTTTTAAAAACATCTTATGTATTACTATATTAAATTTTTTAAATATTTGCATAACTGTATTTTAATATAATAGGATTCCTTTACAATAGTATGCATTTTACTTTATGCATTTAAGAACATCATTCTTAGGAGGGGTTCCATAGATGCCACTAGACTGTCAGTAGGGCCCCGGACACTACAAATGTTGCAAACCCTTTCATGCTTCACTCAGAGACTTGGCAATCAGGATTCTCTAGTCAGAAATCTTCTCCTTGAGCATTCTGTAGCAACCAGAGCCAACTTCTAGCAATATGTCCTTGATGATAACATATTTCTCATATATCAAGTAAATAATTCTTTCCTCCTGGTAGCCTTCCTGGGTTTATCAAAGGATAGCTGACAAGTTTCCCATCTTTTTGATCAAGGGATCCCTGTGGTTGTTTTTCCATGTTTCACTAGTTGCCTAGTTAGTGCAACCTCTCATCCAAAAGCCTCTTATTTTGATAATTAGAATACTAAGCTAACTTACCTATATTATTTTTATGTAGCCTTATGGAGGCACTGACACATGAGTAAACAAGTAGAATCTGACTCCCTGGTATACGAAAGAAAGAGAGAAAGGAAGAAAGGAAGAAAGGAAGGAAGGAAGGAAGGAAGGAAGGAGGGAGGGAGGGAGGGAGGGAGGGAAGGAAGGAAGGAAGGGAGGGAGGGAGGAAGGAAGGGAGAGAAAGAAAGAGAGAGAAAGAAAGAAAGAGAGAGAGAGGGAGGGAGAGAAAGAAAGAAAGAGAGGGAGAGAGAGGGAGGGAGGAAGGAAGGAAGGAAGGAAGGGAGGAGAAAGGGAGGGGGGATAAATTAGAAGTATGGGATCAACCCATACCCACTACTATATATAAAATAGATAAGCAACAAGGATTTACTGTATAACACAGGAAACAATATTCAATATCTTATAATAACCTATAATGGAAAGTAAACTGAAAAAATTATATATATACACATATATATATAAAACTGAATCACTTCGCTGTATACCTGAAACTAACACAAAATTGTAAATCAACTATACTTCAATAAAAAAAGGGAAAGATAGAAAAAGACGTAGGAAAGTAAACACATTCATCTCTAATACACTCATTTCCAAGTAATACTAAAAGTAAATATCCCTGTTGAACATTAGTATATAATTTCTTTATCCCAAAATCTAACCATCTAGTGTTTTAACCAATAATGTTGCAAATTCTGTTTTTGCCAGAGTTATGTTACCAAGTATAGTAACTTCTATGATGATTAAAAAAACAACAAACATCCAAGCACACTCTCCCACAAACCTAAATCTAAGAAAAACCCATACCAGAGGCATAAGGAAAAGGGTGAATAACCATAAATCTGATCATTTCTTTGGTGGATTGGCCTGCAGGAACTCTGATGCTGAAGAGAACAAGACCAATTCACAAGGGTTTGCTGAATAAAAAGAAGTTTTAATGCCTAAGTGAGATTACCCACAGTCAAATTACCACAAAATTCAAAACCTTTCATAAATCTGCTTGCCTATTTTTAGTTGGCACATGAGTTGCATGCATTTGTGTGAACTGTGGTTATACACATTAGGCACAGAGCAGAGAAATAAGATTTACACATTTCAAAGCACACCACAGCAAAAATAAGTTATTTTTTACATTCAAATTCCTTCCTTCAACTTTGCCTGCTTAAATCTCACCCCAGCCCTATTCCCATAGGCTAAGGATTTCCCCTAGCCCCTCCTCTTGTTTTCAAATGAGCTAGCTCTTCCTTTCTCCTTCCCATGAGGCTACTATTCCTAATATTTGTAGGTTATCTTCTTACTTGTCATGGCCACTTTTATCCTCATCATCTGTTCTCTCTCATCTTTCCTGCTTACCTTCCCTGCGTTTGCCTTTTCTTCCCCTTATATCATGCTCTCAGCAAATTATCCCATCTCCCTATAACTACCTGGCAGATGTTCTTTCTGGATACTTTTTTGAGGCGTTAGTTAGTTCTAGGATCCGAACTATCCTGGAAAGCTGTAGCTTGTATATTTAGCAATAGTGGGCCCATCCCCTAATCACACACACATATACACGCACACATGCTTCATCATGGACCCAGTGCGTCTTCAGTATATGTATGATTAGCCATCAGTACCATACTAATCACAGAGAGACATCAAGGTAACCCACAGTTTTCCACACCTCCCTACTGCCTATAGCACAGGGCTAAAACACAGACAGAACATAAAACAAAACGAAGAAAATATTTTAGCTGTACTGGGCATGAACTGATTGGCAACACACAATAATTTTATGAGCATGAAGTATAAGTAGTATCAAAGCCATTCGTAGTTAGGATCTTGCTCTAAAAATTCACAGTGCTCTCCATGTCAATGAAGTGAAATTATGTAAGCTGAGGTTTCTGCTGGTCACATCAATGTTTAACACCTGTTGGGAACCAAAGAAAAAGCATTGGGCAACTGGTGATTGAAGTTTCCTACAGTCAAACAAATCAGATACAAGCCAGTGGTCCATATACACTTTCACAAGTCATTGCCTAGCTTCCAGACTGCCCTAAGATTTTCAGGTGAGAAGGGTGTTTCTTAATCCCTTAGAGTATAAAAATCATTCAGTATGTAGGGAAAAGACGACAAGACCCTAAATAATGAAATACACAACCACTGCAGAGAAACAACTGCGCAAATTGGAGAAAATGTCCTCGGAGCCCTCCTTTTATTTCCTGCTTCTCCTGTTCCCTTATGGTGCCTTGATGATTGCCCAGTAAGAGTCTGATATTTCACTGTTTTTTTCTAGGCAAATACCTTCAATAAAGTTTCACCGCATGTGCAGTAGTTAGCTTGTCAGCAACAAAATTGGGCAACGTCCTTTATAAGCTCTTGGTCGAGTTGGGGAAGTTGGTTGACAAGAAAACCACAAAAATGAGGAAACAAATAAAAAATACAAACTGAAGGAAAACTTTCATTTCAGGCTTTGTAATCAGGAAGGATTATGAAAAAAGAAAGTTCTGAAAAAAGCAAGAAGTAAGCACACAAGAAAAGAGCCCATTTACCATGAGGCTAGGTATTGGAACCACAACACTGCATTAAATCCAAGGTGCAGATTTTTCACATATTTAACGTTCATGAAATCAGAATGTGTCTTACAATCAACAGGCTTGGAATTACTGTGAACAAGTAGCCCTCCTGACAACTGTTTGTACACGTGTGAACTTCATTGTTACTACTGGTGTTATGAATGGATGGACTGTAAACCACTTAAGAATTATTTTAGAAAGGAATATGAATCTTGGCTGACAGTAAAATCAAAAAAATGCTACGATGAAAACTTGTATAAAGGATCTTAGTGGCTTTGGAGTAAATTGCATAGACAGCAGTGAAAGAATTTTTATGAAATGATATATCACCAACACCTCTGATAGTTCAGAGGAAATATCTTAACCAATTCAGGCCACATATTTTTCTTCTAAATAATAATAAATCAAATAAAATAATTTAAAATATTTACCTAGAAATTTAAATAATAAAAGAAAAACTTAAATGATATAAAGTGGTTAAGATATTTCTAATATTTCTTCACATTCAGAGTTTCCCTCTTCTAAATTACCTTGATGCAGATTTATCAATGTCCATGTATCTCCACCCAACATTTTCCTCTGTAGTATCATAGTAAAATGATAAAAATCTTTGGTTAAAGAAATTTTGTAAAGCTTTCTATATTTTTAAACTAGAAGTTTTAAGTGATAGGAAAGCATAGCATCATACTTCTGTAAGACTTTTTCTTTCTTTGTGGCATGGGAAATAAAGGAGCAAATTTTAACTGATGGTGTCTTATAATTGATGAAATATGGTAGTGCAAGCTGTTTGAGAAGTAGATCTCTGAGGCAAAGACAAAGTTTTACATAGGTTTGCAGACAAGAAGACATACATGACAAGTAAGGATCCAGACCATCAATTCCAAATGATGATAAACCCTGAATTTTCCCTTCATCTCTGTGCTGTCCGCTCTGACACACGGAACACAGAGGGATTCGGGAAGGGCTTTGCAGGAGAGGGTATCATCTGGAAGGGAAGCAGGACGGAACTGCCCTAGGTAGCTCAGGGTTGGGAAATACCATCTGGACTTTTCACTGGTCACAAACCTGTGTTGTAGAGTTGTAGGAGAAGGTGGGTGTTATAACCACGCCGCTCACAGAGATGCTGACACTGGAAACGGAGACACTGCCCACTCCCCAGATCTCAATGTAGCCCAGTTTCAAAGGGTTTGTATCGCTGATGTATTTGTTGAAAATTACATGACTGTGCATCGTATTCTGTCAATTGGAGATAAAAGAAACCAGAGGGGGAAAAAATAGCAAAATTTGTTCAAATTTTTCACAACCTCTTTTTAGGCACAAATGTAGACCATGAAGTAAGATAACTTAAGAGCCCCCCCTTGTGACCTTGGATAGTGAGACCATGATTTTAGCATTCTATCTCCTACTGCCAACTACCATCCAAATTGGCATTGGTTAAGCACTGGCAGGGTCTCTAGAATCACACCAACTCTAAGAAGACAAAGAATCTCAGCTATCAGGAACCTTACATTCCACATGTGGAGAAGTCACAAAATATGCTCACCATTCCAAGGCGACATAGGAATAAGGGCTACAAAACATCGAAACAGCCTGTCCATCCGTGCTTGGTGAATTGGAATAAGCTACTGATGAAATATGAATGGGCTTAATCACAGAAAACTTCCGGGGAGCATATTATATCTCTATCTGAAGTCTAGAGGATGGGGCAGTTGCAAACTAGTAAGATGAACAGTGAAGGAATTCTAGGTGGATTTATGTCATGATTCCCAGCATCTTAGCAAGCTAGTAGAACTCTATATTCTCCCTTCACAGGCCCAGTCACACTCACCTGGCTGACAGAAAAGTGGGCCAGGTAGTAGAGTCCTTTCCCATAGGTATCTGCAAACAAAGAACAAAGTAAGCATGATCTGGAACATGCTCTAGAGTTCTAATTGCTTACCTGTCTTGGTTGAGAAAGTAGGGATGATTTTTGTTTGGGTTTTTTATCTTATTTTTCTTCTTTACAGTGTTCCGTTTTGGGAGATTTAGTCAGACTCTGGCTCCAACCTCAGTTTACACAAAATGTTTGAAATGAGTGTCTAAGAGAGTCGCCTCATATAGTATAGTTTTCTAACACCACACTTAGTCCACTTCTCTTTCTTGTGGCCTGTGATTCCCAACATCTTGGCAGTCACCTCAGAATCTCCAGATTCCTCCTGCTAGAGACACACATATCTGCACACACAACCACATCACAAACACCAAGACTGGTGTATAACTGGTCAGTTTATCTTGAGAGGGTTTAGGCAATTTTTTAAATGCCATCTCCAGAGAATAGACTTCTTTGTCCTTTATCCTTAATTTATGCCGCAGGTCCAAGGAGAACATCCTGTGGGGGGGGTGTTACCGCCCCACACCCTACCTCGGTGGCTTTCTCACTCTTCCCCATACACTTGCCTCTTTCTAAGTTGCTGATCACTTGGTCAGAAGGCATTGGCTATCCTCTAGAGCTGTGCTGTCTGAGATAGTAGCCACTAGCCAAACGTAGCTATTTAAATTTAAATTAATTACAATTAAATAAAATTTAAACTCCAGTTGCTCAGATGCACTTGTCATGTTTCAAGTGCTCAATAGCCACATATGCCTACTTGCTAGCATATTGGACAACACAGATATAGAACATTTCCATCACTGCAGAAAGGTCTATTGGATATCACTGGGCCTAGAAATTACTAATGGTACTTGAGACATCCTCCTGAGAGGTTACTAATTCCTGTAAACTCCTAATGGAAAATTCCCCCCAATAAATAGCATAGTTGATAGAGGCATTGCCTCTCTTACTGGGACATGTAATTAGGGAATGTGCCCTTGAACATAAACCATATATGGAAGTATAGCTCAGTTGGCTACAAAGAAACTCTCCCTACGGCTCCTATACTGCTGTTTTCCACAGTGGATTAGGACAGCTGGATAACGGTGAGAGATTCAGAGTTATGCTTCATATGCATGAGGCACAAGGATCATGTATCATACACTTAAAAGTAACAGATGTGCACGACTGTCTTAACACAGAAAAGGAAACAGCAGCCCTATAAGATATCCAGGAACCTAGCCAGTGGTATTGACATGAATGAATCCGAGGTGGCCCTTACTCACCAATGCTTTGCCCATCATCCCAGAAGAGCCAACCTTCAGCAGTCCCCTCATCATCCAAGGCAACCTTGAAGCCTGTGAATTTCTGACGGCTGCAGTGACGGAGGAAAGAGACACTGGGTAAAAACAAAGCCACAGCCACAAACCAAGCGTTTTCATAAAAACATAAAGGAAGTGCTTCATGATATAAAGACTGGGTACTGGGATTCCGGAGACTTGGGATCTAGTTCTAGTTCTGTCTCCATAAGCTCTATGACTTCATGTCAGGAATGAATGAATGAATCAAAGGGAATTTCCCTTTAAGGCTGTATAAGCTCATAGGAGCTCTACAATCTCTACAAAAAGCTTTAAGCAAACTCACTGGTTTCCTTCCTTTCTCCACTGTGAGGAAAAGCCTAGTGCTTCAGTCTTTCTTCTTTCATGACCTAATGTCCACATGTACAGTGAGTTCTGTTTACAGATGTCCTAAGTTCTTCAGTTTTCAACAGAATTTTTGCAATAAAATGAGTAGGGCTCCAAGAATTTTAGTTTGACATCAGACATACATGGATTTTAGTCCCTGCTCAACTCCTCACTAACTGTGTGACTCTGAGTTAATCACTTAGCCTCCTGAAGCCTCTCTTTGCTCATCTGAGAAATGGGGATGATAACAGTACTTACACCATAGGGCTTATTTTTCCTTTTGTTAGGAAAAACAGATAATCTCCAAATAGAAATCTCCATATTAGTACAGTTCTAGGCACAGAGCAAGCATTCACCTGCTGTCAGCTATTATCAATTATTATATAGGTCTAGAATACATAGGCTATATATTAGGTCTAGAATTTTTAAATCTTGCATGTAAGGGATCTCAGCCTCGGTTGCCATATGGCTTACACAATTTTTCAGCAGTAATTTTCTTAGCAAAGAGTCAATTATGATCCAGTCTTTTAAAACTAGCATGAACCATGGTTGCTCCTGTTTGACTTCCACTTCAAATGTCACTAATTAGACCTAATATCACACCCACTTAGATCTAAAATAGCTGTTAATTAAGAATTGTTCAGAGTACAGAATCCAAAAAAGGCTAAAATACAAACAAGTAAGCAAGCAAACAAACAAAACTGTTTAGTAAAAGTGCTCTGGGGCCTGAGGGTGCGGTTTACAGATTGGTGGGCTTCACCAGGATCTGAGCTGCCTGGCGTGGAAGGGAGAAATGTGGCACCCTCACTCACCTTAAGTGGGTGTTCTGTGCAGGCTCTTGCCAGGGCAGGATGTAGCCCCCACGGACATGAAGATTAATATGGTCAAGAGGCGCTGGCAAGGACTTCCACTCTCCCCGGGCTTGAATGTCCACACCCTATGGGCCAGAAGAAGGTGATGGAGAGAACACATCTGCCCGAATGACACATTTACCAGACATCTTGTCCACGCTCGGAAACTGCTGCCTGTTCAGGACCTGTTATCACACTTTTCCACGCTCGCCCAGCTGCTCTATGGGATCTTGAGTTGCTGCCAGGGCATCATGTCAGGATCTCTTGTCTTTGGGGGCTTCTGCTGTACACACCCCATGAGATCACAGCTGCCTCTCACCCTACCCTTACCCCACATCCTGTTTCTGCGTAGGAAGTACTGCTAAAGGAGGCTGAGCGAGCCTTCTTTCTTTCTGTTCGGCTCCTGATTCACTCCCCCAAAGACACGTCCAGACCTTCCCTTTGTTTTGTCCCCACTCCACCTCCGTCTCCCTCCACTGCCCCCCACTCCACCCTTACCAACTTCACTAACACCTTTGACTCCTACTTGACGGAAATAATTAAAGTGAACTGCCTTATTTCACAAATCCTTATCTTTAACTCATTATATCTTCCTTTATGTTTCACATCTTGATCTTGCCTGTTACAGGGAGAAGCATCTCTCACCCCAGGCCATAAACCTCGATTCCTAAGAAACCATCCTCCCACATGTTCTCAGCCTAGAGCAAGGCGTCTCGAATTCAGCACTGTGGACGTTCTGGGCCAGATAACCCTGTGCTGTGGGCACTGTTCTGTGCTTTCTAGATGCTGTCCAGTGTCCATCCACTAGATGCATCTCCCCCACTTCCCACCACATTGTGACAACCAAAAATGTCTCCAGACTCGGCCAATGTCCCCTGATAGGCAGGTCCCTCCTTTTGAGAATCACCACTTTAGAGGTAAGGAGCACAGCTACCACCACATTTCTTCACTTTTGGTCCCCAATGTTCATTTTATGCAGATTCGATCTACATCACATTCGCCGGGGTGGACTCTGCTTCGTGCCTGCCTCAGGACCCCAGAATCTACAGGACTGAATACAAATTCCAGCCCACATCTCTGGGGCTTCTTCAGTTTTCTTACTGATATCATGAGAAAACTGAATTATGTGCTTTCTAATGACACTTTATTCTAGTATCTTACGAATGCTGGACTTTTCCTCCATTGATTGTCCTACCTTCAAGTGAAATTTGATACACGTAAAACCGTCAGTTATATTTCTACCAAATTCTTTCTCTCAATGTTTTTTTTTTCATTCTACTACACATTGTGGCTAAATATGATATGCTACCTTCTCATGATTTCCTTTCTAGTACCTAATGAGTCACAGGCTTGTTTCCTTTCCTTTAAATAGTTTCTGACCAGGCTAGCCTAAAAAATTCCTGTTAAAATATCCATAAAGACATGACTATAAGATCAAATCTAAAAGCAGCATTATTAAAATAAGAAATGACAACCTAATGTGACTTTGTAAAGGGGAATTTTCATCAACTGCATAGTCACTGAATATGACTGAGAAGCACTGTTTTAAAAATCCAATATATATTCTACCCTGTAAACAAATAAACAAAATGGCCATGAGTGAAGTAGATAAAAACTTTAATTCACACACACTGTCTGCTCTTAATCTACACTAAAGTAGGTAATCAATAAGACAAGTCAGAGTAATTCCATGCCTCTCCCTCTCCCAAACAGTCTACAAGCTATAATGCCCGATATGACAGAAAGGAGAGAGGGATGGATAGAAAACAACTTCATGGCATGTTCAGTCGCATAGGCATGATGGAGACAGACGAAAGCTCGTCAAAGAGCTATCAACTGCTGATTTTGCAGCTTGAGAGCCTGAGCAGATGAAGATCCAGCCTTGCCAGAAGCACATCAGCCTGTCCTGCCTCAAGGCACCTGCCCCTTCATCAAACAAGCGCAGTCTAAACGCCAAGCAATAAGGATGGCTTGTTGCTTCTGCAGTCGGATGAGCACAGGAGGGACAGTGTGGGATGGGAGTCCACAGCTACTAAGGTGGCAACGGTAGGAGAAGTCATGATCCCTGGGAAGTGGGAACCACAGAGACAGGGAGATAGGAGTCTTACCTTCTTCACCCACCCTTCACTCAGGCATTTGCTCATTTCCAGCTCCACTGGACAAGCAACAGAGAAACTGGGCAGAAGTGGTAGCTCTCAAGACAAGTAGGACTTTCTTATTTTGCCCTCTCCTGCTTTCTATCTCTTTGCCTTTCTGTTCCGCTTTCTGGGTAATTTCCTAGATTGTACCTTACAATTTCTTTTTAAACAAAATTTTTTAATTCCTGCATCATGCGTTTAATTTCCAAGGATTGCTTTGTGAGTATGCTTTGTTTAAAGCATGTTTTCTTATTTTAAGTATACCTTCTTATCTTCCTGAGGAGATAAAAATTTTCTAGCTAACTTCTTAATAACATATGTGCAGAAAATTATACAAATAGAAAATGCACAGCTCAATAAAGTTTTACCAAGTGAACACACCCATGAAACCACCACCTAAATCAAGAAGTGACTATTACCAGCATCCCAGAAGGCTCTCTCATCCCCTCTCATAATAATCACCACACCAGAGGCGGCAACTATTCTGATTTCTATCACTTTTGCCTGTTTTCGAACTTGTATTTCATAAATGGAATCCTACATTCTTTACTGTCTTGAATCTGGCTATTTGTGCTCAAGATTACGTTTGTGATGTTCATTATCTTTGTTTGTGTAGCAACAGTTTATTATTTTCATTGTCCTATACTATTCATTTTTAAAAATAGAACATGATCTATTTATCGAGTTCACCGTTTATGGACATTTGTCTTATTTCCAGTTTTTTTTGCTATTTTACAATAGAGCTGCTATGAGACATTCTTGGACTTTTTTGGTGAAAATATGTACACTTGAGGAATAAATCTATAACACTACCATTTCTTCCCAGATGTACATTGACATAATATATATATAACATAAAGTGATAAAATATGATATACAATATATATTAAACACAATGAAAATTCTAGTACAAGCTTGTTTTTATTTTCTGGATTGACAATATTTTAATGTAATCTGGGAGAAGATATAAAAATAACAATCATGGGGCTTCCCTGGTGGCACAGTGGTTGAGAGTCTGCCTGCCAATGCAGGGGACACGGGTTCGAGCCCTGGTCTGGGAGGATCCCACATGCCGCGGAGCAACTAAGCCCGTGCGCCACAACTACTGAGCCTGCGCGTCTGGAGCTTGTGCTCCGCCAACAAGAGAGGCCGCGGTGGCAAGAGGCCCACGCACCACGATGAAGAGTGGCCCCAGCTCGCCGCAACTGGAGAGAGCCCTCGCACAAAACGAAGACCCAACACAGCCAAAAAATAAATAAATAAATAAATAAATAAATAAATAAAAAATAACAATCATATTTCTGAAAAAAGATGATGACCCATTGGTCTATCATACATTAAACTGTATTATAAATAAGTAATCACTAAAATGTTCAGAACTGACAGAATACATAATTCATAGATTAACAAATCAAAAATAGAAAGGAAAAAAGAGACCTTTCAGACAAATTTTACCATATGTAAAAACAGTACATAATAACAGAAGTTTAGCAAAGCAAAAGTATTGGGAAATTTGACCAAAAAAAGGCTGTATCCTGACATTTCGCTATTCACCAAATGCATTCCAGTGACTGAAAAAACATTAATTTGACTATATAAAAGTTAAAATATCTATCTAAAATTATAAAAAATTTAAAAGCAAATGACAAAGTGGAAAAATACTTCCAGTAAACATGGCAAAGTGTTATCAACTTAAGTGTGTAACTATCCTTTAAAATTCAGTACAATTACTTTATCTTAATAGGAAACTGGCAAAAGAATAGAAAGGTCACAGAAGTATAAATGGGCTGTCAAAGATGATCACAAATCAAATCAATGGTGAGCATTAGGAACCATATTGCCTTTAAGAGTGATACAAAGATGAATATAAATATTTTAAAAAACAAATATTGGGGCTTCCCTGGTGGCGCACTGGTTGAGAATCTGCCTGCCAATGCAGGGGACACGGGTTCGAGCCCTGGTCTGGGAAGATCCCACATGCCACGGAGCAACTAGGCCCGTGAGCCACAACTACTGAGCCTGCGCGTCTGGAGCCTGTGCTCCACAATAAGAGAGGCCGCGATAGTGAGAGGCCCGCGCACCGCGATGAAGAGTGGCCCCCGCTTGCCGCAACTAGAGAAAGCCCTCGCACAGAAACGAAGACCCAACACAGCCAAAAATAAATAAATATTTTAAAAAACAAAAAAAACACAAATATTCAAAGCTGACAATGACTTAGGGAAATGAACACTCTTGTGTGCTGATGGGAATGTAAGTTGTTTCTGGTATTTTGCCAACTTTTATTAAGGATTCTTGTGTTAAGCATCTTCTCTGGCTAGAAATTCAGAAAACCACTGGGTGATGGGTGGGAGTGGAGCACATGAAAGACATGCTTTCTTGAACAGACAAGATGGAAATTTAGGTTAACAATGTTCTGTTGAATGGAAGAGGTGAAAATTTAGGTACTGTAGAAACAGGAATTATATGAACTATACATAAATTCCTACCTCACTTAAGCATATAATAACCTGTGTGACAACAAAGAAACCCAGTTCAGAAACAGGATCTGATTGAATCATCTGCTCCAAGTGGAGAGCCTAAGTTTCCATTCTATTTACCAGGTGCAAATTTTTCCATGCTTTTGCTAACATCTGAAATACATCCTTCCTCTTCATCTTTTAAAGTACTGAGTATATTTTACTGACACTTCTGTAAACTGTCAGTGGGACTGGGTGCTGATAAAACCTTTTGGAAAGCAATCTGCCAGCATCTGTCAAAATGTCAAATACTTTACCCCAGCAAATTCACTGACCAAAACTTACACCAAGATATATGTACAGCGATATTTCCTACAGAATTGCACCACTACTTATAAAAAGAAAACAAGAAAACAAACTACAATCCTAACTGTCCATCCACAGAGGTGCTTTGCTAAATGATTCCATACAATGGAACATAACACAGCTCCTAAAAAGAATGGGGAAGAGCTTCAAGTGCTGACATACAAAGATCTTCAAGATATGTTATTAGGTGAATTAATCAAGGTCCAATAGTATGTAGAGTAAGATACTATTTGTGTAAATAAAAAAAGAATACACATATGCTAATCTATGCACAAATTTTTATCAGCAAAGATATATAACAGATTGTTAATGGGGGTTAGCTTTAGAAGGGGGACCAAGGATTGGGAGACAGGGAGAATGGTGAATTTTACTTTCCATTTTCCAATGTTTTCCCTTTTCCAATGTTTGAATTTTTACCAGTGGAGGGATTTTTACTTTCCTAATTTCTTGGCATCCCGTATGTCTTTCAGGGTACCTTTCCAGTCCATATTCCTCTGATATCTTCCATCCTTTAACCAGTATACCTGCATTTATTCTTCCTCGAAATTTCTACACTATATTTTAATATTCCACAGTGTTCCTTATATCGAATGATTTTTTTAATTTTTATTTTATATTGGAGTATAGTTAATTAACAATGTTCTGTTAGTTTCAGGTATACAGCAAAGTGATTCAGTTATACATATACATGTATCTATTCCTTTTCCAAATTCTTCTCCCATTTAGGTTATTACAGAGTATTAAGCAGAGTTCCCTGTGCTATACAGTAGGTTCCTTAACTTGTTCCTTTTCACATGACCAGATGGTGAAATAGGTCTTATACACTTTGTGTATCCTCTAGAATAGGGATTAACAAATTTCAACTTTAAAGGGTCAGATAGGATATATTTTACACTTTGTGGGCCAGATAGCCTCTGATGAAACTACTCAAAACTACTTGATTCTAATTAAACATCAAAATTTTATTTTTTTCTAAATGGCTTGTTCCATCAACATTTGGCTTCCTATGTTTAGTTTTGTCTCAAAAAGAAACAAAAAAAGTTGAAAGACTCAATCAAAGCTATTTTCTATTTAAAGGGAACACTCTTGCACTGTTGGTGGGAATTTAAATTGATACAGCCACTATGGAGAACAGTATGGAGGTTCCTTAAAAAACTAAAAACAGAACTACCATACGACCTAGCAATCCCACTACTGGGCATATATCCTGCGAAAACCATAATTCAAAAAGAGTCATGTACCACAATGTTCATTGCAGCTCTATTTACAATAGCCAGGACATGGAAGCAACCTAAGTGTCCATCAACAGATGAATGGATAAAGAAGATGTGGCACATATATACAATGGAATATTACTCAGCCATAAAAAGAAACGAAATTGAGTTATTTGTAGTGAGGTGGATGGGCCTAGAGTCTGTCATACAGAGTGAAGTAAGTCAAAAAGAGAAAAACAAATACCGTATGCTAACACATATATATGGAATCTTAAAAACAAACAAACAAAAATTGTCATGAAGAACCTAGGGGCAAGATGGGAATAAATATGCAGACCTACAAGAGAATGGACTTGAGGACATGGGGAGGGGGAAGGGTAAGCTGGGACAAAGTGAAAGAGTGGCATGGACATATATACACTACCAAATGTAAAATAGATAGCTAGTGAGAAGCAGCTGCATAGCACAGGGAGATCAGCTTGGTGCTTTGTGACCACCTAGAGGGGTGGGATAGGGAAGGTGGGAGGGAGGGAGACACAAGAGGGAAGTGATATGGGGATATATGTATATGTATAACTGATTCACTTTGTTATAAAGCAGAAACTAACACACCATTGTAAAGCAATTATACTCCAATAAAGATGTTAAAAAAAAAAAAAAGCTATTTTCTATTTAAAAGCCATGTATAAAACCAGCAATTCCAGGAAACTTTTCTCTTCGTTGATAGCCCTCACACTTCACTTTCTTTTATATGGTATATATAATTATGTATATATGTATTAGTGTTTATAACATGCAAATATTAGCTCCAGATTAGATGGTGAACTCCATAGGGAAACTTTTCCAGTATATACCACACCCAGAGCTCAGTAAGGTGGTTTGCACCTGGGCAAGGTTGGGACTAGAGTGAGATGTGTAAGGTGCCTAGGATGCACCATTTAAGAGGGCACTTACTCTCATGGTCCTGCAAACACAGGGGCCGCCTTAAAAAGGAGTGCCTCCTTAAACCGTGTGCCCTAGGCACCTTACTTGCTTCACCCTGGCCCTGGCCCCGCACCCAGGAGCCTCAGTGTACTCAGAATGACTGCCTGTTAGTGAATAAGCCAGTCAACATGCAAACTCAGGACAAAGGCTACACTCACTTAAAGGAAGTCGGCTGCTCCCTCCCAGAAAGGCCCTCTTCGGGAAGCACAGAGCAGTCTTAACCTACTGCCAACCAGAGGACAGATCCAGCTCAGGAAAAAGGGGCGTGTCAGGGAGGACTCAGGGCTCCATAAGACAGAGAAGAAAAGGAACAAAATTTCCATTGTCCTTGCAGGGTTTTCACCCAATCCCACTACAAATGGCTTGGCTGAAAGGGCCCAGAGCATGCTCTGCCTCTTATCCTCCTGCTGTTATCCTTTTGTTGTATTTCTAGTTTGCTGCTTTGCTCTGCTCAGAAAAGTCAGGAGAGGAGGACTAGTTAGAGAGAGAGGAGACATTACCATTGATTCTTCCTCAAGAATCAAACTCTGGACTTCCCTGGTGGTGCAGTGGTTAAAAATCCGCCTGCCAATGCAGGGGACACACGTTCAATCCCTGGCCCGGGAAGATCCCACATGCCACGGAGCAACTAAGCCTGTGAGCCACAGCTACTAAGCCTGCGCTCTAGAGCCCACGAGCCACTACTGAGCCTGCGTGCCACAACTACTGAAGCCCGTGTGCCTAGAGCCCGTGCTCCACAACAAGAGAAGCCACCGCAATACGAAGCCCACACACCGCAACGAAGAGTAGCCCCCGCTCGCTGCAACTAGAGAAAGCCTGTGTGCAGCAATGAAGTCCCAACGCAGTCAAAAATGAATTAAATTAATAAATTTATAAAAAAAAAAATCAAACTCTGATTTGTCTGTGTCCCTGCAAAAGAACACTGCTTGTACAAATTTACATTCCCACCAACAGTGTAGGAGGGTTCCCTTTTCTCCACATCCTCTCCAGCATTTGTTGTTTGTAGATTTATTGATGATGGCCATTCTGACCGGTGTGAGGTGATACCTCATTGTAGTTTTGAGTTGCATTTCTCTAGTAATTGGTACAGCCACTATGGAAAACAGTATGGGGGTTTCTTAAAAAACTAAAAATATAACTACCATATGACCAGGAATCCCACTCCTAGGCATATACCAGAGAAAACCATAATTCGGAAGGATACATGAACCCCAGTGTTTACTGCAGCACTATTCACAATAGCCAGGACATAGAAGCAACCTAAATGTCCATCAACAGAGGAATGGATAAAGAAGATGTGGTACATATATACAATGGAATATTACTCAATCATAAAAAAGAACAAAATAATGCCATTTGCAGCAACATGGATGGACCTAGAGATTGTCATACTGAGTGAAGTAAGTCAGACTGAGAAAGACAAATATATGATATCGTTTGTACGTGGAGTCTAAAAAAAGGCTACAAATTAACTTATCTACAAAACAGAAATAGAGTTACAGATGTAGAAAATAAACTTTTGGTTATCAGGGGGTAAGGGAGGGGAGCAATAAATAGGAAGATTGGAATTGACATAAATAAACTACTATATATACAATAGATAACTAATACGGACCTACTGTATAGCACAGGGAACTCTACTCAATACTCTGTAATGGCCTATATGGGAAAAGACTCTAAAAAAGAGTGGAGGGCTTCCCTGGTGGCGCAGTGGTTGAGAGTCTGCCTGCCAATGCAGGGGACACGGGTTCGAGCCCTGGTCTGGGAAGATCCCACATGCCGCGGAGCAACTATGCCCGTGAGCCACAATTACTAAGCCTGCGCGTCTGGAGCCTGTGCTCCGCAACAAGAGAGGCCGTGATAATGAGAGGCCCGCGCACCACGATGAAGAGTGGCCCCCACTTGCCGCAACTAGAGAAAGCCCTCGCACAGAAACGAAGACCCAACACAGCCAAAATTAAATAAATAAACCCAAAAAAGTTTAAAAAAAAAAATAATATGACAAATATATAAAATATAAAAAAGAGTGGATATATGTATATGTATAACTGACTCACTTTGCCGTACACCTGAAACTAACACAACATTATAAATCAACTGTACTCCAATAAAAATTAAAAAAAAAAAAAGAACACTGCTTGAAGCTTCTGTGAAAGACTGTTTTCCCAACTGAGTCTCTGGGGTTCAGACTAGCCCAGAAAAGTCATATGACAGAGAAGGTTGTGTTCCTTCCCCATTTCTAAATGCATTTGAATTACACCAGCTCACAAAAGTCGGGCCTCATACCTCTGTGTACATTTTACATACTGCCTAGGACCTTGCTTACCTTAGGAAAGTACATTTAACAACTCCACTTTGGGCATCTATGCTATAAAAGAAGGTATTATGTAAAAAGACAGAGGGGAAAAGGCTCCTAATACTTATGAACTTCCAGTCTAGCAGGGAGAATATAAACAAAAACCATAGTTCCCAGCACAACTTCAAGCATTTACCAGTGTCTGCCATTATACACCACTGTGAATAGTGGCGGTATAAGGAAAGATAAAAAACTAACACATAAAGAACACCCACAAAAAGCCAGGCACTACAGGAGATGCTTTTACGCATTTCAGAACAATTCTGTGAGGGAAGCGTTCTTTCCCCATGTGGAGGTGAGAAACATGAGGCTACAAGGTTAAAAGGGACATGTCCAAGAACACACAACAAGTGGGTTACGGAGCCAGAATTTGACCTGAGGTCTGTCAGATTCTAAAGCCTGTGCATGCTATCATTTCCCCAGGTTGTATAGAAACAATCAGAAAAACTTACCGTGTAGTAATCATACCAGCGGGCTCTAGGGAAATATGCAGTGACATTTCTGGCGTTCTAAAATTAAACAAAAAAAACAAGGCATGAGCAGTGGGCTCAGCCCTCTAGGGCAGAGTAACCCGTTTGCAGAGTACAGGGGTCAAAACAACGCAATGGCCTTGAACCCACAGGCCTCTTCTCTCTAGAGGTCACCAGTGTTGGGAAAGGCTCCCTTCTCTGATCCCGTCTCAAACTGGGGAGATTTGCCTAACCAAAAATGGTGGCTTCTGTAAAACCCTTTGGGATCCGGGACTTAAGGGGGAAAAAAAAAAATCATCATTTACTTATAGACTTATCCCATATCCTCTCTAAAGAGACAAACTGAGGTTGAGTCTAGAGCAGAAAAAAAATTTGTAGGTTTACGGCACCAATACTTCAGAAATTATGATTAGCGCAGTAAGTTTTGGAGAAGATCCGGTTAACTGTTATTTTAATCAGAAGCCTAATCATTGATAAATGAAGTAAAGAAATGGCTGCCTGAGGACCTCTTTTGGAGGAAGGGAAGAGCTAGCCAGTAACAAAATTATACACATTGCTACAAACGATCCTTCTGAAAAGTTTTGTTTTAATGGTGATAGAGGATAGCAAGGATTTCCTTATAGTACTGTCCCCACCTGACTCATACTCCTTATTTCAATTAAAGAAGAAATGATTATATCTTCAAATATATCAAAGGGTTTTTTCCTTCTTGATTATCCAATGAATCAGAATTCATTATACTGATTTGAAAGATGAGGGAGCTGAGGACCAGAACACCTAAGTGATGAACTTCAGCTCAGAGGGAGAGGAAGAGACAGAGGTAGAATAAGAAACCACATCTCAGGACCCCATCAGATGAGGCCTCTTCTCCTCGACTAGTCACCAGCCTCATAGCTGGGATCCTCTATTCATCAGAGGCCTCCATACTCACAGGCTCTAGGACAGGGCTGACCAGGAAGGCTGGGCCCAGAAGGAACTGACTGTCTACATCCCAGGTCACCTGGTCTGACACAAACCTGGAGAGGGAAACCAAGATACCACAATTAGGACCCCTACAGGACTCCAGATCGAGGCCTTGAAGAAACTCCTCAAGTTCAGACCCAAGTTGGAAATCCAGCCGCATCCTATGCCATCCTTTATTCTTGCCCTAGGTCAACCTTAATTAGATACATGCTCACTTTCTACATGTCATGTTCTTCAAACCCCAGAAACGGCTGGATTTAGACACGTTCTCACCTAACAATATCTCCACACGTTTCTTAACCACAGCACATTTTAACGCAAGGATGACCTCCATTCCTCAGATATGCCCCTGGAATGCCTTCTTTTGTGACCTGAGCTACTATAAAGGATAGGTAGGTCTTTACAGGCCCAAATTAGAAAGAAATTATTCTGTGTTGTATTGTATATCATTTTGAAATTTTTCAAAAAAGATCAGTAGTCTTTTACCAAAGAGCTAAGGTGTGACTGACACCATGCTAAAAGGAGTCGTAACGTACGGTCTGTGCCTAGAGAGCTTTTGGCAAAAGCAGTCATGCCTTTAATTTGGAAGAATTGTTTTCTTCAACTGCCACCATATAGAATAAAGTTATCACTTAGTCATTGGTATCCTCGCTAGACACTCACTCATGGAGAAGAGGCCGCACGACAGTGCTGCCCTCCGTGTTGGCCCTGTGCATCAGGGTGTACAAATATGGCAACAGGGCGTATCTGGTCTGCAGGACACTTCTGGAGATAGTCACAAAGGTAGAATCCCAGGACACAGGGTCTTGCCTCTAAGGAGAAAAGAAAGTGTTCAGCACTCAACTTAGGGGACCTGGGGGACGTAAGGAGATCACTGAACATTTATTCCAAATGAAGATCAAACAGAGCTAAACCAACGATGACTATAGATGAGACTCAAAGAATATTTTTAATAGACCAAAAGATGTCACTGAAGCTTTCCCAGGACAGTTGAAAAAATTCCCCATAAGAAATGGGGGGTAGGGTATATATTTGGTACAATGCCCAAACTGAAAGAATACTGATTCATTGAAACATGAGGATTTTTTCATGTACTTGTTGGCTATTTGTATATCTTCTTTGGAAAAATGTCTATTCAGTTCCTCTGCCCATTTTTAAATCAGATTTTTTTTTTTTTGCTATTGAGTTGTATGAGTGCCTTATATATTTTGGATATTAACCCTTTATCAGATACATAGTTTGCAAGTATTTTCTCCCATTCTGTGGGTTGTCTTTTCATTTTGTTGATTCCATGCAGAAGCTTTTTAGTGTGATGTAGTCCCACTTCTTTAATTTTGCTTCTGTTCTTTGTGCTTTTGGTGTCATATCAAAAAAAAAAATTGCCAAGAACAATGTCAAGTAGATTTTTCCCTATGTTTTCTTCTAGGAGTTTTATGGTTTCAGGTCTTAATCCATTTTGAGTTAATTTTTGTGAGTGTGGTAAGATTTATTTTTGTGAGTGTGCCTGTGATTATCTAGTTTTACCAACATCATGCATTAAAGAGACTATGTTTTCTCCACAGAGTATTTTTGGCTCTCTTGTCAAATATTAGTTGACAGTACATGCAAAGGTTTATTTCTGGGCTCCGATTCTGTTCCATTGGTCTATGAGTCTATTTTTTATGCCAATACCATACTGTTTTGATTACTAGACCATGTAGTTTTGATCATTATAGCTTTGTAATATAGTTTGAAATCAGGACGCCTGATGCCTCTAGCTTTGTTCTTTCTCAGGACTGCTTTAGCTGTCCGTGGTCTTTTGTAATTCCGTACAACTTTTAGGATATTTTTTTCTATTTCTGTGAAAAATCCCATTAGAATTTTGATTGGAATTACATTGACTTCATAGATGGTTTTAGTACGGACATTTTAACAATGTTAATTCTTCTGATCCATGAACACAGAATATTTTTCCACTTGTCTCTTTCATCAGTGTCTTACAGTTTTCAGTGTACAGATCTTTCACCTTCTTGGTTAAGTTTATTGCTAAGTACTTTATTGTGTTCTGATGCTATTGTGAATGGGATTGTTTTCTTTATTCCTTTTTCAGATATTTCACTGTTAGTGTTGAGAAAGGCAATCGATTTCTGTATGTTGATTTTATATTGTGCAACTTCACTGAATTCATTGATTAGTTTCTAATAGTTTTTTGGTGACATCTTTAGGATTTTCTGTATATAAAATCATATAAACTGTAAACAGAGACCATTTTACTTCTTCCTTTCTGATTTGAATGCTTTTTTTTTTCTCATCTGATGGCTCTGACTAGGACTTCCAGTACTATGTTGACTAGGAGTAGTGAGAGTGGGAACCCTTGTCTTTGTCCTGATCTTAGAGAAAAAGCTTTCAACTTTTCACTGTTGAGTATAATATTAGCCGTGAGCTTGTCATATACGGCCTTTATTATGTTGAGGTACATTCCTTCTATACTCAATTTGTTGAGAGTTTTTAATCATGAAAAGATGTTGTATTTGTCAAGTCTTTTTTTTCCTGCACCTATTAAGATGATCATATGATTTTTATCTTTTATTCTATTAATGTGGTATATCACATGATTTGCATATATTGAACCATCCTTGCATCCCAAGGTTAAATCCCACTTGATCATGATGCATCATTCTTTCAGTGTGCTGTCAAATTCATTGTACTAATATTTTGTTAAAACTTTTTAGAACTATATTCATCAGGGATATTGGCCTGTTTTTCTTTTCTTGCAGTATATTGGTCTCTTTTTCTTTTCTTGTAGTGTCCTTATCTGCTTAAGTATCAGGGTAATGCTGGTCTTGTAAAATTAGTTTGGCAGTGTTCCCAAACCTTTAATTTTTTGGAGGTGAGAAGTATTGGCATTAATTCTTCTTTAAATGTTTTATAGACTTCACCAAGGAAACCATCTGGTCCTGGGCTTTTCTTTGTTGGATTTTTGATTACTGATCTCCTTACTCATTACTAGTCTGTTCAGATTTTCTATCTCTTCATGATTCAGTCTTGGTAGACTCATGTTTCTAGAAATTTACCCATTTCAACCAGGTTGTCCAATTTGTCAGTATATAATTGTTCATAGTAGTCTCTTATCTTTTATATTTCTGTGGTATCAGTTATAATGTCTCCTTTTTCATTTACAATTTTATTTATATTTGAGCTTCCTCTCTTTTTGTCTTAAGAAATCTAGCTAAAGGTTTGTCAATCTTGTTTATCTTTTCAAAGAACCAGCTCTTAGTTTCATTGATCTTTTCTATTTTCTGGTCTCTATTTTATTTATTTCTGCTCTGATCTTCGTTATTTCCATTCTTCTGCTAACTTTGGGCTTAGTTTGTTCTTCTTTTTCTAGTTCCTTGAGGTGTAAAGTTAGGTTGCTTATTTGATATCTTTCCTTTTTCTATAAACTTCCCTCTTAGGAAGGAAGGTATGGAATGGTAGTTATCAGGGGCTGGGAGGTGAGAGAAATGGGGAGATGTTGGTCAAAGAGTAAAAACTTCTTGTTATAAATTAAATATTTCTGGTGATATAATGTATAGCATGGTGTCCATAGTTAACAGTACTGTATTATATACTTGAAAGTTGCTAAGAGCGTAGATATTAAATGTTCTCACAACAAAAAAGAAATGGTAATTATGTGACATGATGGAGGTGTTAACTGACCCTACTGTGATAATCATTTCACAATATATAAGTATATCAAATTTTAAAAAAAGAAACATGAGGGTTTAATGGTTTTGAAGATGTCCTTGGGGAATATAGACTACATTACTTGTAGTTCAAAAAGAGAGTCTGTGTTCCTGGTGACACAGAACTTTTGAGCTCTGAGCTCAATGTCCTACCCTGGCCCCAATGCTGTTGTGGTTCCTCGAGAAGGGGTAAAAGGCCCCCAGCTGCATCCAGCGAGCACACATTTCATATTCAGCATCTTGAAAGAATCCACAAATATCTGCTCCTGTCTGAAACAGGGTAGAATAAAATGGGCCCGTTAATGATTTCTGAAAGATGTCACCATCTGCTTGGTGATTAGGAGTAATCCAAAGGACACTTACAAAGGATATGCCGAAGAGGCTAAACTCCATCATGCCTGCAACGAGAACCACAGCTGTGTCAGACAAGGCACTCAGGACCTGCCTCCTCTTCCCTCCTTGGAGAAGCCTTGATCGAAGACCCCAACTCCTCTCCTCTCCCAGCAGCCCACACACCAATGATAGATTTCTTCAGCTGGTCCCACGCAGCCGTGTTGTCACCCAGCCAGTGTCCTCCCCAGCGGCCAGAAGAGGGGAAAGTGGAGCGAGTGATGACGATCCCTCGCTGCCCCGTCACCTCCTGCACAGCTCTGCTCGGAGGGGAACAAGGGGGTGATTTAGGGCACAGCAGGCGAGGAAAGGCCACAAACCTTCTCCTCCCAGAGCTCCTGAGCCTAGGGCATGGTGACAAAATATCTCCTGTATCACAGAAGGGAATATGGAAATCTGAGCCATGAGGTTCCTCACTGACTGACTCCATATGATGGTGATAATATTAAAAGTTGTATCTTTACATTGCGTTTTATAGTGTTTCATATAAAAAAAAACTTCACAATGTAATAAACTCACCAGATCACCTAAAAATAATAGGTAATCACTAAATTTTGCTATTTATTTACTCAATACTTAGCTTTATATATTTGGGAAAGAAGAAGATGAATTCCTTTATAAGGCTTTCCTTAGGATACTTCTTATTAAGCATTGAATGAGCACACAAAATGGGACAGTGATAATTAAGTAGAACACCAGTTGGCTACCCAAAAAGAATGACAAAAAATAAATTCTAATAGAGATGAGCCACTTTTGAAAAAAAGGAAAGAGATATCCAGTCCTCTGTGTTCCCTTACAATAACTAAAGTTATTATAGCATCATCCACGCTGCGTGATAAACTTACTTATGTCTCCACGTGTATTTCCTCCACTAGGACTATTAGTCTCTTACTTAAATAAGGACCACGCCTTATTTAAATCTGTCCTGCTAACTAGGATCACAGGGTCTGGCTCCGTGTTCATGAGTACTTAATAAACGAGAATTGCGACAGAGCTATAATTAAAGTCTTCTTAACTCTTGGCAGAGGGAATGAAAGGACGAGCAGTGTAGCTTCATCAGTCCCTGGCTGTCCCTGCAGGCTGTCCCGACTGGAGAAGGCAGTTGATGACTCACTCGTACGTGGGTCTGGTCTGAGCCCATCCGTACAGGCTGTGCACGTCGTAGTGCCGCACCGGGGAGCCATCAGGCAGGAGCTGCTGGCTCTCCATGCACAGGGTCTTGCTGCTCAGGCCCCTGTCCCTGGACTCCAAATCTGAGGAGAAAGATCTAGTGATGTGAAATCCACCCCTGCCTGATCCTGTTTATCCTTGACCTCTCCTCATGGGATTGGACTCTGGATCATAAGACTAACTTGACCCCTGCATGGGTGCTTCTCCTCCCCAGGGGCATGGAAACATGCCCGGCTCTGAGCTACAATGGCACTCGCAGGTGTTTTCAACATCCAGGGCCCCAGAGGGTTCCCCAGGAGAAAGCAGGGGCATGGGGAAGAACGCAGTTGTCAAACACTTACTGTGTGACAGGCTCCAACCTAGGCTTTTAACATGTACGTTATTTTATGTAATTCTTATCATAGTTCTATGGAGAAGATATCATTATCTTCCTTTTACAGTTTAAAAAACTGAGATCAGAAAATAGCAAGTAATCTGCTAAAGGTCACACAACTCATAGAGCGTATAATTTCCGGAGCCAAGACATGAACACAAGTACAACGCCAAAGTCATTGACTCCATGATAAGGCGAGGCCATTACTTTCCACCCACTGGTGACACAATAAATTCCTGCGGAGGGATTAACATGAGCCTGAAGAAGTAAGACACCTAGCTGTGGGATCCTTTAGAGACATCACCACAGTTAAGTGTTTTTTGAAAAAAATTTGAGAAACTTACCCAAAGGGGCCAATAACTTGCCCACACCCAACTGGGTAAAGTTCTTGGAGTGTGTTTGTCTTTGGTCCCCCCAAAACCAGAGTGTCAGTCAGGATGTCCCTGAACATCAGGATAAATGTCTGGCTGCTGGACTCTCGCAGCTCACTCCCTGCAGCCATGGCGCTGCCAGTAGAGGGGGCCAAGGGTCCTTACATGGCATGTAGGGAGGGTGGTTCAGATAGGCATCCTTGCAGCCTGGAGGGACTGCCCCACTCACGAAGCTCGCCGGTTCATTCATATCCTGGAAATGTCAAACACAGGAATACTTTACTTTTAAAAAGAATTATATACTGTCAACTCAGAGACAAGGAAGTAGAGAATAATTGTTCACCATCCAGTAATTCCACAGATACCAGCCCAGGGAGATTCATCAAATCCAGCCTGAAAAACATCAATTAAGCCCTACAGAATGACTGGCTGGAGGATTTGAAAAAAATTCTCACTCGGGGTGTGAGGCAGGCTCAGTTCCAAGGAATTCCTGGTAGTCAGCTTGGAATTCTACAGCAAGAACTTCAGACAAGGTACAAGGTATGAGGAGTATCAGAATGGTCCACTCCAGATTGGAGGAACTGCAGTCTGATATGTCCAAGGTCTTTCTTGGATGACTATTACACCTTTTGATTAAAGGTCAGTAATACATATGCTTAGGCACACAGAGATAGAAACACACCTATTCCCATGCACACAGACACAAACACACACACTTACAATCCACAGGCCATCAAACTTCAAGCTCTTCTCTGGATCCCGTGGATTGGTGTACATTTCTCTCAACTCCCTTTTCCACCATGTGATGGTTGAATTACGGAAAAAGTCTGGGAAGGCCACATAAGCTCGGTATTGCTGTAAAAAGTAAATACAATTTATTTGTCCCAAACAAATATATTAGACAGAAAACAGGCATTTCCTGAAAGCTTAACTCATGCAAAGCCTATACTGTGTGGTGATAGTTAATCCAAAGTTATGAGCTTAAGTAATGTTCTTGGCTTATTTGAAATACAATGAGCTCAAAGAACAGAAATGAGCACAAATGAGACACCTTCTTATCATTTGGAAAGCATCCATGGACTGTTTTCCTCTTTGTATCAACATGAATGGTAGCCATCAACCTGAACTCACTTTTTCCACCGTTAGATACCCACCCCTCAACTTCTGTCCTGCAATTTCCTAAGCACTCCTCAAAGACAAAGCATGAGCCAGGGAGACTGCAGCTTGAAAGGGGCAGACAGCAGATGCATTGTCAACAGGTTGAAAAGAAACATCAAGCTGATCCTCTCCTATCTCATTCCCAGTAGGAAAAAAGGGTGAGAGATAAGACTGCATTTTATTACATAAGACTATCTAACTGATATGTATCTGTGTTTTCTATGGTTTCAGAATCACCTGAATAGTGCAGTTGTGTGTCAACTAAATTGGGAGGACTTAAAGAGGAAGTTTCAACTCACCTTTCTCTTATCTTCTTCAAATAATAAAAAACTGTGTCTTTATTTTAACCTGAAAAATGGACCCAAGGTATAACTCCTGAACTATAACCCTTTTGAGATCAAGGCCCTTGTTGACTTTTGTATTCCCCAACCATGCTTAGCTTAGAAGCTGACGTAAGATAAATGTTCAGAGCATAATTGTAAATTCACGCCACTTAGCAATAGCAAATATTCTTAAATTTCTATATAGCTATGATGCTTGTTATGGAGCTTTATGGTCCTTTGTATGTCTCAGTAAATTGGTTCCTCTGTGTTCATCAGTGTATTTCAAGAGTTAAAAAGCTAAATAATGCTGGTGGCAAGAGTGTGGGTGGGGAGGAAACAACAGAAAAAGGACTTGGTCTAGGGAACCTCCAGTACCTATACATGATAGGCAAAAGGCAAGTGGAATCCCAAATGTCTAGAAAAAAGGCCAAAAAGAACACAAAGAAAAAACCAGAAATGGATCAGTGTGCAGGGATCCAGCTCACAGAGAGCTTCCGAGGTAGTGAGCCAGACCACTGAGCATCTCGTGAAAGGGAGGCATGCCAAGGTTGCCTTTTTGTTAGAAAATGGACGTAGAAACATGGACCCAACAAAATAGAACCTTTCACCAGAAACAGAGAACTCCAGCTCAGGCAGGGTTAGAAACATGGGGTAGAGGAGGGAAGTGGAGAATTGGAATAAACAGAGTCAACACCAGCCGCGTCCAAGTGATAACTGAATCCCAAATGAGATACAAGTGAGAAACTTGACTAACTTTGATTTATTAACCCCACTAAAAGGTACTCTGACCCTTACCCATGAAATTAAAAATGTTCTGCTGTTCTCCAAGGTACTGGCTCTGCCTCACTCCTGTCTGTATTCCACTCTTGCCTCATTGCTTCTGTCCTCACTTTCCCTAGTCCTCAACTCATGATGTACCCACTTGCATGTCTGGTCCCAGGATTACTTATCACAATCCATTGTGTGCTACCAAAATGCAATTCCTAGGCCCCATGCCAGGCTTACTGTATTAAACATCTAAGCTTCAGATCCAGTAGCCTCAGGCCCACTAATCTCATCAAGTGGGTCTTATTAATATAAATAGTTAAAATCATTCTATCTATTGAGAATGTCTTATGTGCTACCTAACAAACACTGCGACCCCCTAATGAAGTATTTCTCATCAGGGGCACAATTGGCATTTAGGGCAGGAGAATTCTTGGTGGAAAATCCCCTGCAATTGGGCATCCCTGGTCACTGCCTACAAAATGTCACTTGGTGCTCCCCTTGCAATAATCAAAACTGTCCCACAGATTTCCAAATGCCCTCAAGGTGGCAGTATTGCCTCTAAAAGTCGATGTACTGCAGGGCTCACACAGTGGTAGCCAACTTCTTGATTGCTGAAGTGGCCCTCTCCCCAGCATACTGATTTAAAAGTCATGGTACTGCCATAAAAACAGACACATAGACCAGTGGAACAGAACAGAAAGCCCAGAAATAAACCCACACATGTGCAGTCAATTAATCTTTGACAAGGGTACCAAGAACACAAATGGGGAAAGGATAGTCTTCTGTTAACAGTGTTAGAAAAACGTGGATATGTAGAGAACAAACGTATGGACACCAACGGGGGAAAGCGGCGGGAGGTGGGGGGGTGGTGAATCTAAGAAAAAAAAAAAAACATGGATATCCACATGCAAAAGAATGAAACTGGACTCCTATCTTACACTGCTCACAAAAATTAATTCAAAATGAATTAAAGACTTAAATGTAAAACCTGAAACCATAAAACTCCTAGAAGAAAACACAGGAAAAAGCTCCTTGACATTGGTCTTGGCAATGATTTTTTTGGATTTGACACCAAAAACACAAGCAACAAAAGCAAAAATAAACAAGTGGGATTACATCAAACTAAAAAGCTTCTCCACAGTTAAGGAAACAATCAATAAAATGAAAAGGCAACTTACAGAATGGGAGAAAATATTTGTAAATCAAATACCTGATGAGTTAATATCAGAAGTATATAAGGAGCTTATACAACTCAATAGCAAAAACAAACAAACAAAAAAACAACCCACAAATATATTGATTTAAAAATGGACAAAGGACCTGAACAGACATATTTCCAAAGAAGGCATACAAAAGGCCAACAGGTACATGAAAAGGTTCTCAGGATCACTAATCATCAAGGAAATGCAAATCAAAACCACAATGATAATCTGTTAGGACAGCTTTTATGAAAAAGATGAGAGATAACAAGTGTTGGCAAGGATGTGAAGAAAAGGGAACACTTGTGCACTGCTGGGGGGAATATAAATTGGTACAGCCACTACAGAAAATACTGGGTTAGCAAAAAACTTCGTTAGGGTTTTTCCATAAGATGTTACGGAAAAACCAGAACAAACTTTTGGGCCAACCCAATAGTATGGCGTTCCCTCAAAAAATTAAAAATAGAACTACTGTATGATCCAGCAATTCTACTTCTGGGTATATATCCTGAAGGAAGAGAAATCAGCACCTTGAAGAGATATCTGTACTCCCATGTTCACTGCAGCATTTATTCACAATAGCCAAGATGTTGAAGTAACCTAAGTGTCTGTCCACAGATGAATGGATAAAGAACGTGTGGTGTCTATACATACGATGGAATATTATTCAGCTATGAGAAAGAAGGAAAACCTGCCATTTGCAACAACATGGATAAACCTAGAAGGCATTATTCTAAGTGAAATAAGCCAGACAGAGAAAGACAAATTCTGTATAATCTCACTTACATGTGGAATCTGGAAAAAAAAAAAAAAAAGTTGAACTCATAGAAACAGAGAGTAGAGTGGTGATTACCGGGTGCCAGGGGGTGGGGAAAATGAGGAGATGCTGGTCAAAGGTTGCAAGCCTTCATTTATAAGATGAATACGTTTCTGAGCCTAATGTACAACATGGTGATTGTCGTTAATAATACTGTATCGTATACTTAAAAGTTGCTAAGAGAGTAGATCTTAAACATTCTCACCACACAGTACACAAATGGCAACTATGTGAAATGATGGATGCGCTACTTAACCTGATTCTCATAATCATTTCATGATATATATGTATATCAAATTATCACATTGTACACTTTACATATATACAATTTTATTTGTCAATTATACGCCGTTAAGCTGGCGGAAAATACTAAAAACTAAATAAATAAAGTCAAGGAGCCCATGACCCTGAACTTCTCTGGCGGATTCCTATGTCCATGTGGGCTGCCTGGACCATGAAACTTCAAGTGATCTTCTGTGAGAAGCAACAGAGATCACAGCAAGCTAGGTTCTCTCCCTTGGATTCTCATCTGAGATCCATTACAAGTAAGAACCTGTTCCCAGGAGAGTGCAAGTTTTAACATATGGCTGGAAACTGGAAGATAAGATCAAAGTTGGGAAACCCAAGGAAAGATGGGGGGATTTATAAGAGAGAAGATGGAAAAGCCTGTCTGTGAAAAAAAAGAGGTACAGAGAAAATTACCCAATCACTAAAGACAGGGGTGGGAGACTGTTTAAAAGAGATACACAAGGCAAATACAACAATAATGAAAACAACAATAAATACACTAATTCAGACAAAAGGCACTGTTTCTTCGAGGTGTCATTCAGCGGAAATTTCATGGATGTTTGCAATCTGACAGCCTTGGATTGGAAATCACCACTCTGTCACCTAAAATCATGGACACAAGTAATTTAAGCTCTCTGAGTCTTAGTTATGCAAAGTATAATAATATCTACCTCCCAACTGGGGCAAAATATTGCATGTAAAGTGACTGGCACACAGACAGACACACAGGACATGTTCCCTCCGTAAGTTTCCTCATCTCGCGCCCATGCCCATGCCATGGGCATGTCCAGTATCCTAAGTATGGCTGCACCTTCCTGGCAACCCTGATTTCACCCAACATCCATACAGGCCCTTTACCTCCACTTGACTTTCCCAGTCTAGAGAACTGTTGATAACAATATCAGGAAAATCAGGCCAGACCTGTGAAGAGAAAAATGTTTAAAAGCAATGCACTAGATAATTTCTCTTATATAGCATTTCCTAAGAAACTATAAACTATGCCCTAGAGGTGATAATTTGATTTTCTTGTAGGGTTGATCTAAAGAAAAGTGGATCTCACAATGCACATACATTCCTTTAAAATTCCTTAACAGTGGTGACAAATACTGATGGAGAAAATGACAACTTCTGACCTCAGAGTCCAAACAGAAAAGAAAAAAAAAAAAATGTACAAACACATTAACAATGTGGGGATTAGTGGATCACTGCTCAGAGCATACCTTTCCCCAGACAATGCTTCCATCATTCGGATCTTTGATGAAGACGTCGTCCTCCACACCCCGCGTGAAAGGGGGATAGGGCTTTGTCTCGTTGCCAGAAATGGCTGGGTCCTGAAATCAAAGCACAGGTCAGCTGAGAAAACCAAAGCCAGGGTAGAAAAATGGATAACTCTTCAAAAGCGGAGGCATCAGCTTCCACCTGAGCTGTAGAGCTTCTGTGAATCCAGGGAAATACACTTTTCTTATTGAACCTCAACTTCTCTACTCATAGCATGGAAGAAAACACAAGTACAAAGCTTTCTCCACCAAATCCCATTCACTCTTCCAAACAGACTCCGCCCATTCACACGGGGACTGACCAGAATGAGGATGACCCGCATCCCGCCGGCCTTCATTCGAGCAATCAGAGCTGGAAGCCCCTCAAACTTGGGGCTGAGGGTGAAGTCCAGCTGCCGCTCCAGGTAGTCGATGTCTGCGTACTGCACGTCCTGGAGGAGGACAAAGGAAACTTGCAAAAGCCCACGCTCCACGTGAGAACAACGCTCCACTAACCAATGGTGAATTTCAGTCGGCATCTTTTTGATTCTTTCAAATCCCACCTCTGTGATTTGTTAGGTATTAGGTTCTGGGAAATTCACCTAATTTTCAAATTTTGAGTCGTAAAATAGAAAAAAACTAAATTTGCACAAAATAGAATGATAATGCCGAACTGGCAAGGCTGTGGAGATAAATGAAAGCAGCAGATGAAAGTGCTTTGTGAAGGGCCAGTATAAGGAGCGACTGTGGTTACCACCCCCATCCCCAGAGGCTGCCCCTGGTATCAGTGGCTCAGAAAAAATAACATAATGTAAACTACCCGGTACTAATACAACATGGATAGTAAGCCCATTAAAACAAAACAAACAAAAGCACCTGTAATTGCTTTGGAATAACTAATCCTGGGGGTTATCAGACACAGCTTTCTTATTAAGAATAAAATATTGCATGCTATACTTTCCGTTAGTAGGAACAATCGTAAACAATAGAAAAATCAATAGAATAAAATTAAGTATGTAAATGGTTTATGGGACCAATTCTCTGATTAGTGGACCTCTCTCATCTTCAAGTGAAGGCGGAGTTTGTTTCCATAATTATTTCCTCTGGAAACCAGTCCCAAGATCCCTACATTCAACCAGGGATTAGCTCAAAGCTGTGGGAACACTGGGCTGCAGTGCCAGCAAAGCGTTGGAACTGAGGTTATATCTACACACACAGTGGTCTGACTGAATTTGGGTCAATTTCTTTTAACTAAGCAAAGCTACTCTCTGGGCAACATTTTTACGGTAGCAAGAATGTTTTTGACTAGATGTTGTGAAGTCATGTGAAAGAAACGGAAGCATGATCTAGCAGAAAGAGCCCTCAGGCTGACGCAATGCCCTCCTCCTTTGGCAAATCACTGTGACTCTTCAAGTTGGGGACAATGACACCCACCCCCCTTATATTACTACTGGGCAGGGGTGAGGCTGAGTGTGATACTGTATGAGAAAGTACTTTGTAATTTTATAGAACCTGATAAAAATCAGACAATCTAATCCAGATACAGAGACAAGGGTTGGCCATGCGGCCCCAGAGCCAGTACCCCGCAGACTGACAACGCACATAGGGGATTTGGACAGCCACCATCTCATCATACAAGCTACCAATCTCAGCATCGTTCTTGTATCCATAGCGACACAGCTGAAACCCCAAGGACCAGTAAGGAACCATCACTGGCCGACCAATCAACTAGAAAATAAACAGAAAATTTAGTCCTTAAAAAGAAGAATCTGGGTTAAAGTTGTACACAAAGTAATAAGAATATTTTTCCAGTGTCCCCAGTCAGATAATCAACAAATTCAAATCCAGAGAGAAACTAAGAGGATGCAGAGCCACTGAGATAACTTGGAGAAAGCTTCCTGCCGGACTTGACCTCTCTCCCTAGGAGTTTTGGAAAACCTGATTTTACTCTGATTCCTAGTGGCAGACCAGCTTACTGGTTAAGAACACGAAATTCAGAAGCAAAATACCAAAATGCCTGGGTAACCATACGGGATCCAGTCTCTGCTGGCTACGTGACTCTGGGCAAAAGTGAAATAACCTCTTCTATATCTGTTTCTTCACTTGTAAATTGAGGATAATAATATATTTGTTTCATAGTGTTTTTGTGAAGACTGAATGAGTTAACGTACGTAAAGTGCTCTGACATGCAACAAGTAACATATCAGTGACATATAGTAAGTTTTATGTCTGTGTTTGTTGCTGCTGCCAAAGCAACTGTTGGGACCACTATGACCACAACCACTACCACAACCCTCACCACCACAATCACCACCCTCACTGCCACCACTCTCACCACCACCACCATCACCACCATCGCCACTATTACCACTGTCACTGCCACCACCCTCACTGCCACCACCACCATTACTACCATCACCATCATCACCACCACCATTACTACCATCGCCATCATCACCACAACAACCCTCACCACCACAATCACCACCCTCACTGCCACCACCATCATCACCACCATCATCACCACCACCACCATCACCACCATCGCCACTATTACCACTGTCACTGCCAACTACCACCAGTGGCACCACTACTATTGATACTTCTGCTATTCTGCAATGCCCTGAGAGGCTACGAATATAACGGTTATCAGGATGTAGTTATTGTTCCTTATTCTATAGCCTACCTGTCTCCCAGAAAGACCAAAAATTCTAGTTATCATCTAAGAACTACAGAATGTGCTGTATAAATACTTGGTAACCAGTTGAATTCCCTCCTACCTCAGTGTACTGCTGAGTGACAAGCTCTGGAGTTGGCCCCAAGAAGACATAGAAGTCCAGAATTCCTCCTGTGGTACGGTATGTCAAGGCAGGCAAGGGCTGGAATGTCACATCTGGAAATGTAGGAAAATACCAATCAATATGGAAACCTTCAAGTGAGAAATTACCCCTGAAATTCATACATTCTCCCTCTTCCTATGCCTCCTTATTGTAGTGTACTGAGAGAAGGTATTTTGTACTATACCTACACAGAATTTAAAAAGTTAAGTGAAGGTCTGCAGGGTAATCTGCGCCTGGATTTTCTTCCCTTTCATGCACTTATTACCTTATTATATGTTTTGTCCTTCTGCTCTTTAAAAATTGTTATTATCATTTTTATTTCAGAATAGTTTAAAACTTACAAGAAGTTGCAAAAGTAGCACTAAGAGTTCTCTTGGACAATTCACCCAGCTTCCCCCAATGACAACTTCTTACATAACCATTGTACATTGTCAAAACCAGGAAACTGATGTTGATACAATACTATTAGCTCAGATAGAGGGCATATTCAGATTTCACCAGTTTTCACAAGCATGCTTTTTAACCCCACTTCCTGATTTTCCACCCCCTTTCCAATATACCACGCAACTTTTCTTTACACCCTCGTACCCCCAGAGCGAGTGCTCTGACCCACGGCTTCATCACTAATTCAAATTATATTAGTGGCTCCCACTGGCTGACCTCCAGGATACTTGGGACTTGCTTGGTTTTGCTACCCCTTCTTACGTTGTTTATGCCAAATAAGAGTTAATTCTTATTACTACACGCTACTGAACTGAAATAAACAGAAAGGCTAAAGAGAATGAAGAAAAAAAATAAAAAGCACTCTCCACAAGATAATAATTTTGACTTCAGGGGCAACATGATCAAACACATTCTAAAGTTCCTCAAGGATGATTGATTCACAAAAATAAGGGAAGATGAGAGCATCATCTTACCCATGGCGTTGCTGTTTAGCAGGAGCACCCCATGGGCATTGCCATCCTCCTCCAGTGCCATGTAGTAAGGGTGGACACCATAGGAATTCTTCTTGTACTGGGAGAGTCATGGGGAGAAGTGGCAGGAGGTTAGAAGACAAAGGGTGAAAAAAGACAGAGATTGAGAACAAAACTCAACAAATTGATTGGTAAGGTGTGTCTAGTCTTCTCTGTGAAATAAACACATAAGACACAAAGAAACCCAAGAATTGGCCCACTTGCCTAAAAGCAGAATGTGACCATCCAAGTTGAGTGTTGGAAAGATGAAACATGAAGCATACACAGTGTGGGTGGACAGAGGCAAAGACACAGATCCCAAATGCTCTGCCCTTACCCCCGGGGGTTGGTCTCGGGAAAACATTCCCCACGTGTTCCAGTTCAAGTCTCTTCGAAAGGCTGTGTGCTCAGTTTCCCCAAAGCCATAGAGGTACTGGGAGGGGAGGCGCGTGGAGATGCGGATGAACATGTCGTTGAAGGTGAAGCCAAGGAGCTGAGAGTCCCAACTGCAACACAAAAGGGTATGTGTGCAAAAGAAACGGGCTGTTCTAATAGCTTCAAGCAACTGACTTCTCAGGGAAATTGAACTCTTGATTTCCTCCTCCCACCCAGAACCCCCTGTTGACCTCCCACACAAAACATAAAGTCTATACGATTAAAATAATCATAGACTCCCTTGCTATCCAAGCCCAGGAGCCAGTTCTTTCTTCTGTTTTCCTCTATCACTACCTCCTTCTAGTGGTCCCTCCAGAATGCCAAATCCAATCTGTCTCACCATCTCAGCTGCCACCACTTCACAGCAGGCCTAGTTTCCACCCTTGCCCCACTATAGTCCATTTTCTACACAGCATCCAGAATGATTATTTTTTAAGCATCTCACATCATGTCAAGCCCTGTTTGCAATTCTTCAGTGATTCTCATTGAAACATCTTGTGACGTCTTCAAGGCCATTCCTGATCTCAAGCCACCTGGACCCCAGCCTCATCTCCCCCCACTCACCTCCTTACTTACGATACTACTGCCACCACATTGGACTTTTTTCCCCTTAATAAGGCAAGTTTGCTCCTGTTTCTTGGTCTGTGCACTGACTACGCAATTTGCTTGAAGTGCTCTCACTCCTCCCCCATCTCCATGGGGGAGGCTGCATCTGCTCATCCAGGTCCTACTTCAAATGTCACCTCCTTGGAGAGACCGCCTCTGACCACAGTATCAAAAGCAGTAACCTCCCCATAATTATCAATTACCCTGTTCTTTTTCCTGCATAGCGGTTGTCACTATCTAAACCTCTACATATTTTAACTTAAATTATTTTTGTTATTTCCGTAGTATTTTCTGTCATAAAAAGAGAGAGCTCATCTTCTATAACCACGTACTATGGAGAAGGCACCTCATAAACATTTGTTGAATGAATCCCTAGGTACCTGCAGCTGCCTCAGGAATTATTCCCAGGGCACTAAAGATTTCTCATAAGAACAGAAGGAAATCACTTGTTCATGAATCTGGAAATGGACAGTGTGTTGCTATGAGCAGTATATCTCCAAGGACAATGGACCTGGCAATGATACAGGTAATCATCAATTCCAAGTCAGACTAAGAGCCATTTACATTACAGTGCCTGTACTCTTCCGGCGAATTTCAATCCCAAAAGGATTCTTCTTAATGAGGACATCATAGAGTCGACTCTCAGAGGTGCTGGATGGAACCCTGGGTATGTTGAGAGGGACTGGAACTTCATACCGGTTGTTGTTGGGATCATAAATCTAGGACCACAGGAAATAGATTTTAGGCAAGTATAGTTGTCTTGAAACCTATACTCTTAGAAGAAACTTGATGTCTTTGACAAAGAGTCTGAACGCTACATTTGTCTTCTTTAAGCTCATGATACTGGAAACTTAATTAACAAATCAAAGAACAATGTCACATTTACCACCTTGATCTGAGTCCGTCATATCTCATTTTTAAAGCCTGTATTACAGAAACACATTCCTTTGATATTGGTTCTACCTTGGGAAATCAGTCTGGAATTTATGAATATATTCTTTATTACTTTGTGTGTGGTGTGTGGGTGTGAGTGTATGTGAATACCTGAAAACATTTCTGAACTGAAAAAAAAAATCCCCCCCAAAAAACGTGAACTCTACTTGATTAAAATAATCATAGATGTCCTTGTTAAAAATGGGGTCTAAATTGATTCACTGAGTACCTACTATATTCTTACCTGATACTGTACTAGACACAAGGATTACTAAACTGAGTAAGACACAGTTATTGCTTTTAAGAAGTCCACATACTAATGGAAAGTGAAAGAGAGGTGCCCACACTACCTGAGTGATACGTGTTAATGTAGAGCTATACAGAAGTATTGTGAGGTTATAGGAAAGGAAATGCCTAACAATGTTTCTGGAAGACTGAGACAGTTTCATGAGGGAAAAGGCTGAGTCTTAAAAAGCTTTTCAGTCATTAAACAAGCACAGAATGAAAATCAAGTGCTTCCTGGCAGAGACATAAATGCAAAGGCACAGAGAATTAAAAGAAAGAGGCAAATATTTTGAGAGGCTACTATATAATCAGGAGGTAGAATAGGAAAGAATTAAACCTGGAAACTTGATCAAGTTCATTTATTTCAAACCCATTAGGTGCCTACCACATGCCAGTGTTAGAGTGAGGATAGCAAGATAAAATAGTATCATCCCGACATTAGAAAATGTGAAAGAGCTCATCGTCCAGGTTGATATCAGATTGTCAAGAACATTTCAAGCAATGCCACACTGGCCTGAGTCTTTCATCTACTCTCTCAATAAACTTTTGAGAACTTACTATCTCCTAAGCTTTGTGTTACATTTCAGGAGCACAGAGATGAAGGGACAAATTCCTGTCCTTGAGAAACTTACAATTCAATAGTGAAAAAGATATCAAAAACAGCCCATCGCTTGTCCTGAGGTGTAATTAAATCATGGGAGAGAAAGAGATCAGTACACTCTTGTAGGTATTTCATGTACCCCAAATTCAGTGTTCAGAACTGAACTCATCATTTTATTTTGCCTAAGCTCAAACCTTTTCAGTTTTCCCATCACAGTTAATGTCACCACCATCCATATAGAGACACAAGCTAGAAACATGGTAATCGTCTTGATGCTTCTCTCTCCCTCATAGACTACTTGTAATTAATCACCAGATCCCATAATGCTACTTCTCATTCTCTCGAAGATGTCCACTTCTCCATCTCCTTTCTGTACCTGGTTTAAGCTCAGTCCCTCATCTGGATTTCCTAACTGGTAGCCTCCTAACTTGTCTCTCCTTTTTCACTCTTGTCCTCCTAACCACTTTCCTTACAGTAGACACAGTAATCATTTCAAAGGGCAATTTAGAACAGGTGTCACTGTTCCATCAATGGTCTCCAATTACTCTTAGGATAATGATCTAGCATATTGTAGCATGGCTAACTTAGAAGAGCAGACTGATTTCAGGGTTCTGTAACCTTGACTAGCAAATAGTAATGGAAGTGAAACGTGCCAAGTAAGTACTTGACACGTATACTGTAAACACATACCTTAAACTGCAGCATGTTATCCTTATGGTAGGTCACATTCAGACGGAGGGAGTTCACGGGTACGGAGGGCAAAGAGTAGGCATACGGAGAAGACTTTAAGGAGAGGACAGCTGTGGCCCCATGTAAGTCATACTGAACATCACTGACAGAGTATAGATCATTGACAAAATAGCAAAAAGGGACTCCAGGAGAACCGGATACCTGAAAAGTAAAGCCAAATCCAGCTCAGCATGAGTTCTAAGATTATCAAATATAAAGGGTCTAGAAAAGGCAATTTGCAGGGAGATAAAGATAAAACCAGTCATTTTTTTATATACTCTTTGGTAGTGACGTAAGTTTTCATTCCTGGTCTCCATGTAAAATATTTGTAAAAAAAATTCCCACTCCCATCCCTACCTATTCTTCATATCCAGATAAAAACTCAGGTTACTTTGGAAGTCTGTCCTTTCTATGGATTTTAAGTAGCGATATAGGCACTGGTGCTATGCTTGTGAAATTGTAGATTAAGTGTAGAGGATTTTACAAAATTACAATGAGGTACCACCTCACACTGTGAGGAATGGCCTCACAGGAATGGCCATCATTAAAAAGTCTACAAATAACAAATGCTGGAGAGGGTATGAAGAAAAGGGAACCCTCCTACACTGTTGGTGGGAATGTAAATTGGTGCGGCCACTGTGGAAAACAGTATGGAGGTTCCTCAAAAAACTAAAAATAGAGTTGACATATGATCCAGCAATCCCACTCCTGGGCATATACCCAGACAAAACTACAATTCAAAAAGATACATGCACCCCTATGTTCATAGCTGCACTATTCACAATAGCCAGGACATAGAAACAGCCTAAATGTCCATCAACAGATGAATGGATAAAGATGTGGTACATATATACAATGGAATACTACACAGCCATAAAAAAGACTGAAATAATGCCATTTGCAGCAACATCGATGCACCCAGGGATTATCGTACTGAGTGAAGTCAGACAGAGAAAGACAAATACCATATGATATCACTTATATGTGGAATCTAAACTATGACACAAATGAACCTATCTACAAAACAGAAACAGAGTCACAGACATAAAGAACAGACTTGCGGTTGCCAAGGGGGAGGGGGGTGGGGGAGGGATGGATTGGGAGTCTGGGGCTAGCAGATGCAAGCTGTTATATAGAAGATGGATAAACAACAGGTCCTACTCTATAGCACAGGGAACTATATTCAATATCCTGTGATAAACCATAATGGAAAAGAATATAAAAAAGATTGTATATATGTATAACTGAATCGCTTTTCTGCATAGCAGAAATTAACACAACATTGTAAATACACTATACTTCAATTTAAACAAAAAAGAGTAGAGGATTTTAATGTACATTAACACCGTCACTATGGTTACCTCCCAGACACAGCCCCGGGCAGTACAGTTTTCTGCAGAAGCACCGTTCTCATCAGGATAACAGTCTATTTTTTCTGCATCCCTTATCTTCACATCCCACTCCACCGTGTATATTCCTCCCAGGACAAGATCAATTTCTGTGATAAGGGCCACCTGTAAGAATGGGAAAGTATCAAGCAAATGTATCCTCTTGCACTGTGTATCCTTGCACTGTGGCTAAGTGCAAGTCCACTGGCCAAGTATTTCTTTCTTGATTTAAGGGCCTGCCCCTCCCTTCCCTTCACCTTCACCTTTCCCTTTTTCTTCCAGCTTCTTCTTCTTTGTTTATTTTTATTTGTTCTCTAACAAGGCTAGAGTGACTGGAATTAAGCCACAATTTCCAAACACAAGAGAAGAAAAGACCTCAACCCTGACAACCTTGAGCCACTGAACCAATGCCAGCAACTGACCACTTCCTAAACATCCAATCCCATAGGGAAAAAAATCCCAATTTGTTTAAACTACCATTTTGCTGAGTTTCCTGTCACTTGCAGCTGAACAAATCTCTACCAGATGTACCATCTTTCAAGGTCCAGCTCTAGCCCTGATGTCTCCAAAGTTTTGCTCAATGACTCCGTTAAGCTTTGAACATGAAATTGGGCAGAATATACATTAACATTTCCTAGAGGTAGGGTTGGGTTGACTGTCCCCTTCCCAATAGTTTCATGTGTTTCTCCACCACCTAAATTCAAACAATAAAAGAGTTCCTTTGGTTGTATATTTATTAATATATTTATCAAACATTTAATTAGTTTATTTTTATATGTGCATCTTTCAAATGGCTTGCACTTTGCTGTACACACAACTAGCCATATAATACTTTATTTCTAACTTTATAATGTATGCATCCTCAATGTATGTTGTGAGGACAAAATGTCAAATGCAACCAATATATCATTATAGTAGAAGATTAAATTTCCTTATTTTCTCCAAATTTGGACAGTCCCTCACAAACCACGCTGACCCAGCAGCTCCCAAACTCGGATCATTTGGAGCACCTGTAGCAAGGAGTGTTGGGGGAAAGGATTCCTCATAACACTAAGATTTCAGAGGAGCTGATTAAAGCCTATCCAGGAACTTCAGGCCTCATTAAAAGTGAGGAAAAATTATTTTATTATTATCACCTAACCAAGTGAGTAGCCATTAGCTAAGCTTATCCAATTCTTTGACTTAAAATATTTCCTAAAAATGTATGTGTTGGAGTGAGAATCTATATAGCCCAATACAGTAAAAAAAAAAAAAAAGCACCTCGAAATTTTAATTAATGGGAATCCCACCTCCCACCTCAACCCTTCTAGTATCAATCAATCAGCAGCTTTCAGACCCAGTTTTCCTCTAATCCTGTTCCCGACACTCCTGACTTTGCTCTTCTTCTGTTCCAGTCAGAGGACAGAAGACTGAGGGACAGATAAGGGAATAAAGATAAAGGACCAGTTTACCTCCTCCCATGTCTCAGCAGCTCCTTTGTTAATCCCAGCTCTGGCCCACTCTTTATTTTTTTCTGTCCTAACCCTCTGACTCCCCACCCCAGTCTTCAGAGTGTGCTCTGGTCCTTCAGAAACCCACGCAACCTTGGCAAGAAGGAACATCATAAGCGATGAAGAATTCTTTACAAACTATCTCAACAAAATGGGGTTTTACCTGGAGGTTAGAATCATAAGTGACATTAGGAGAAACTTGAATTTCGACACCACTGTGTTTCACTGTAACATTGGTAGGTTCCTGGGTCCCAAGGATTTTAATCTCTTTAAATGCTAAATTATTGGGGTCTGTGTAGGTTGATTGCAAAATCTTCACATCCAAGCGGTTCTGCAAAACAGTTAAGTACAAAGATGTGCCTTAAATACACAGATTCTCAAATCACTCCAATTCTTCATCCTAGACCGGATACTCAAAACCACTCCGAATGGCTCTTAGCTGTCTCTACTAATGTGTGCTCAAGTACAAACTTATTTTTCCCCTGAGGGGGGTGGAAAAAGGAGAGAGAGAGAAACATACATACAGAGAGAGAAATTTTTTAAAACTTCATTTAAAAAGACTGCTTTGACTTATCCATATCATTGCCTCTTTTTACTAACATGAATGATTCAATTATTAGGTGTTAAGTCATAAACTGAAATGTGGTCACCTATTGTCATAAATGAAGCTACAAATATAATTACACACATACACAAACACATATGAGCTAATGGTCAGACAGAAGCCCACACTTAAGATTCATAAAAATATACTACTCACTTGGGTGACGGAGAACTCGCAAAAGAGGTAAACTTTATTGGCCACAGTATCTGAAAGTGAGATTAAAACAAGTCAGACTCTGGTCTGCCCACTACAAAAGGACAGATTTCATCCTGGCACTCCTTGAAGCTACATGTTGAGAATGACAAGATTAGAGAGAGAGTTTCCAAGGCCAAGACACTGTTTTCCCTTTTTCCTTCCTACCTTAACCTTGAAAAGGTTCCCTTCCAAGTGCTTCCAAGGCATAAGCCTCAAGTGAAGCTATTTCCTAAGCTTGAGCCACAAGAATCGTTTATGCATTGGAGACAGATTAAGAAGCATGGCTAGATTCGGGTGCACTAGAAAGGTGTCTTCTCACTGCCTGACTAGCACAGGTAGGTTTTACACATCATCCACGTTTGTTCATAAGTATTTGGAGGGAGGATGTGTGCACTGAATGGCAGAAACAGTCTAGAAAACATTTCTTTCAGGTGCCCTTTGATAATAAAATGAGAGCCTATATATGCAGCTGGCCAGTGGGAGAATTCTAAGAGGTAGAGATGTGTTTTCCTTCCACCTGTGGTCCAACTACCACTATTCCTGAACAGCACAACTGAAATCAAAATTCTTCTCTCGAGTGATTAATGTTACTGGGCCTGGAGAGATTTCTCCCACCGCTGAATGACCAGCAGGAGTAACTGGGCAACATTGTGCTCACCTTTCGTTTCCCCATCATCCCAGAAAAGTTCGCCTTTTGCTTCTTTGTTGTCATCCAGGGCAATGATAAGACCAAGAGGGTTCCTTCGACTGTGAGAAACAAGATTTGTGTGAGAGGCAAAGACTTGGGACTCAAAGAATTTTGCTAAATGAGCTGTGAAGGATTCTATCAGATTTCAAATCGGACAGGTTACTAGCAGCAGACGGCTCTGCTTTTCTTCAGGCACAAAGGCAAAATCAACAGGGGCATCACTTTCTAGAATGGGTAATGTCACAGGCGAGAGCACCACTCCAAACATTAGCAATAAACATCTATGAAGGAGGCAAGAATTTAATCACCAGAATCACTGCAATAGCTGCAATAAAACCTGCTGATGCTATTATTATTTTGAATACAGACTATCAGAAGAGAAAGAAATCCGAGACAGTAATTGGTTCAGCCTAACCATTTTACAGCTGATACATGCAGGAGAAGTATTAACTGCAGTCAGGGGGATATATTTGTTCCCTGCCTAAGAACCATGTTGACTCAGAAAGCAAGAAAATACAATAAGGTCCATCTATATATTGGCAATTTTCCTAATTTGATTATTTATTATTAGTTCATTTCGAGAAAAAGAAAACATTCTAATTATCTGCTTTATAACTCAGAATATAAAACAGAAAACACTACTCAAAAGATGCTGAAATAGATGCACATAGAGAAAGGGAGAAAGAAGGAGCAACTGCATTTAAATCTCTCCTTATTTCACCCCTCCTCTAGACCGCCTCCCGATTTCCTACTCCTGTTGCATCCCTCACACCCCCTATTATATTCTTTCATAGGTCAGCCTTCCACTGTGCCCTGTGCAAGCCAGGTTCCAATGTCAACAAAATCACCTGCTTTCACTTAACATGCATGTACTGAGTAGCTTTCATTGCTAGGAAGTCTAAGAGATACAAAAACAAATAGACCAGAACTACATTGATGACCTTAAATATTTTAAGAAAGATTAAACATATTCACCAAATAGTCAAAACAGAAAGTAAAGAGTGGCACAAAAGTTAAAATCCTTATAGGAGTCCATAGTGACACTTCGAGTGGTATGGTGGCCTAGATATTCTGGAGGACACTGCATACTCTTAAGGACTCACCCACTGAAATACTACTTGGCCTTAGATAAATTAAACACATGATCCTTGAAGGGTGCTAATGTGAAACCCAAGTTGACAGCAGTCCTGGCTTGCAACCAAAGAGCAGGCTAATCACCTCTGGGGGAATGAGACCTATTTGGATCCTTGAGATCACCACATTTGAAAAACCAAAAAATTACTAAATACACGAGGTAACAAGCCAACATGAAAGAAAGTTGGCAAAAACAACTAAAAATAGATTTAGATTCCACTAAGGATTTTAGATAATAGAATTTTCAGTTACAAAGTATAGAATAACTATGACTGAAATACTTAACAATATTAAAGGAAAAAAAGTATTAAAAAATGACCAGAAAGTTGGAAGTGGCAGCACACCCTCAGCTGGAATTGTTGGGGAAGATTTCTCGCAGATGAAATCAGAGTGTAATTTGGGAGATGATTAAGAATGTATCAGGCATAGAATGCTGAAAAGGGTAATAGGTGCTGAAGGCCACATGCAGAGAAACAGACGAGTATGTTTGGAGAATAACAAGATCTTTGGCATGGCTGTCCTACAGGTGTGTAGTAAGGTGTGTCAGGAGACACAGGTTAACTTGAAACCAGATTATGACTGGCCTTGAACGACCTACTAATGATAGAATTTAGACTTTAACCTGGGAAGCAACAAATTGAGATCTTCACTTTGGAAAGACAATTTTGGTATCAGTGTGCAGAACAGCATGAAGTTGAATAGTTAGAGAAAAAGAAACCAGGTGGTATTTGGATATATAAATATTTTCCATCAGTATCACAAAAGTTTAAATTTGAAAAATTATGGCAGTAAGGAAGGTTCAAAAGATAAAGATTTCTAACCTCCAAAAAACTCCATCTATTAAAAGCAAATAAGCTAATACATTTAGAGACACAGATGTGAATGTGTGCCTCTTTAGTACAGATGGAGTCTATAATTTGAGCATCAAAGAATCATCAAGGAGAAATGAGTGACATGAAGGAGATTTGAAGTGCACAGGAAGTAATTTTTGAACCCCGTTTTGCATCACAAGAAAGAAATGGCTCAGTGGGAAGAAAGAAACAGGAAACTGAGATTATAGGGGAGTGGAAAGTGGACCCCACCCCCTAGAAATGAGAATGAAGAGTCGAGTGCATAGCATGGTAGAATGATGGTCCGATCAAGGCAGGTGGAGTGATCAACAGACCCGTTTGCCTGGAATTGACATGTTTCCCAAAACATGAGACTTTCAGGGCTAAAACTGACATATTCCTAGGAAAACTAGGAAGGTTCACCACCCTCGCAGTCAGTATGTTTCGAGGGGAAAGTCGGGGGCGTTAAGGAAGGACAGGATTAAGGTCTTTCAAAATCCATTTGGATGCAGCTCTAAATCACAGCTTCCCCAGAAGAGGCCCACAGAAATCCAGGGAACAGAGTTTGATGACCACACACACACACACACACACACACACACACTCACACGCACACACACACACGTGCCCTTCCTCCCCACATTCCACGTAATGCTTCAGCATCTTCTCCATGGGCAACAGATGGGAACAGAAACAACTAGGTTTGTCAGCCTCCCCCTTAAAGGAAACTCCCAGCCATGCTATACCTGGCCACAGTGGTTGTGGCTGGCTGCTGTGCGGGGAAGATGTAGCCCCCTCGAAGGTGAAGTCCAATTTTGTCTCCAGGAATTTCCATCTCCACTTTTTGCTTCCTCCATTTCACTCGGCCCCCCTGACGCACGTAGACAAATCAAACACATTGGCATGAGCACATCACCGCTACCTCTTAACCACACGTGGAGTTATCTCCAGCTCTTTCCTTCTCCCACCTAGTTGAATTGCTATCTAGTCAGGCATCAAGCAAGAAAAGGGAAAGAATTTAAGAACAACGGGTTTTGCGATCAGCTGGGGGCTTGGGGAACATATATCACGCTGAGGCTATTTGACATACATTATACAAACTGATAGTTTTCTGAACAAGAATCTCACTTATAACCAGGCTCAAATTGTCCATCGGCCCCACTATTTGCCCATGAGACATTCTCCTTCCATCTTTATCTTGCTGCTGAATAAAGTATATGAAAGTATCTTTTTCAGATTTCATCATGACTGATGTCGAGTGACTTAGTCTCACTTTATTGACTCTGCTATGAAATCACTGCAAACACGACAGAAACATTCCTCAGTGCATGGATAGATGTTTGTCTACCCAGACGTATCTTGTCTATGCAGCTTGAAGAGTTTAAGAAAAGTCAGAGCTACTTACAGTCTCATAGTCATACCAGACGGCATCAGGCACATATGCTGTCACTCTCTCTGCACCCTGAAATTAAAACAAACTATTGTCCTTTATGGCCCAGCCTCTGAAGGGGATAAAACTTCTTAATCACATACTGAGAATGCATAAATGGCCTTTCTTTTCTCTACCAACTTGTGCTTTTCTTCTAACAGAGGCAATAACCTTGCCACTCAAAGAAAAATCCCAGATGGAACCATATTAGGAATAATCATCATAATATTGAAATAGGTGTTGTGGTAAAAATTCCAGCTTTAGAGTCACAGAAGCAGATGTGATGACAGCGAGGCAGGGAGACAGAACAAGGAAGGCGGGCAGCCTCTAGAAGGTGGAAGAGGCAAGGAAATGGATTTCTCCCTTAGAGCCCCAGAAGCAACCGGCCCCACCAACATGGTGATTTTAGCCCAGTGAGACCCATTTTGGGCTCAAAATTCTGACCTCCAGAAATGTAAGATAATAGATTTTTGTTGCTATGAGCCACTGCATTTGTGGTAATTTGTTACAGCAGCGATAGGAAACTAATACAGCCTCTCTAGACACAAACCAGACCAGTTAGCAGAGTCAACTGCAGCCAGGTGGAAAACAGGAAGAAGGACACGACAGTGCATAGAAGTGATGAAACAAGAACCAGGAAAATCTGGGACTCCCTTCACTGGCTGAGAGGCAAGTTCTGCTTGGAGGAAAGGACGTAAGAGAAGTGCCATGAGACATCAGTGCTGTGAAGCTGGGCTTGGCAGAGAGGGCAGGGCTGGAGGGTGGGATTTTGAATAATTAAAAAAAAATTCCAGCTTTACACTGCGTACCTCATTTAATCTTCCCAACAGTCTCCAGTGATACATACTATTATTATCTCATCTTACAGCTAAGGAAGCAGCACATAATTTCCCCCAGACGGCACTGGTACCAAGTGGCAGAGACAACAAACACACCCAGATCACCCTGACCTTAGAGTGAGTGCTGGGTCACTGCTCCCTCCTGCCTCTGCATCCTGGAACAAGTCATGATCTGCTATGAGAATCTGACAACACATAGGACAATTCTTAAACCCAGAGTCACCCGTAGATGCTTCTATACTGATTGGAAACTTGGTCAAGGACAAAAGACTTCTAGAGACAAAAATGTGTACCCATCAGATATCCATCTTTCCCAAACTCCAACACACAGTTTTCAAGGTTGCCCCAGCCACAGATGTTGGAAATGGGTTTGGAACAGAAAGAGGACAAATGGTTCCAAGAAGAGAGGAGTCTGGAGTTAGCAGGAGCAAGAGCAGAGACCACCAGTGTGTCTCGGTGGGAGCACTTGCCTCAGCCAGAACCGGCGTGATGAGGAGGCCGGGCCCCCATAAAAACTGTTGGTGCACATCCCAAGTGTTGCTGTCCTCGTAGAACCTAGAGACCAGAGAAATGTGCAATGACATTTGGGCCAGTGCTTTCTGGCAGCTCTCCCCCAAGCCTGTCTAAAACTTGCAGGCTCCCTGTCTGGGGCAAATTCCCCAAATTATTCCGTGACACGTATTCAATCCCCGTCTCCCTACTCCTGCAGGCAGATCCACTTTCCCTAGCCCCTGCACCCTCCTATTCTTTCCCCAATTTGGACAGAAGTTCCTATTTCAGTATCTCTATGCTAGGCAGCTTCCAGGCTATAATTGTATTTGTCATATCCCCCTTAAAAAAATAAGTAAAACAAGCAAGACATTTTAAAACCTCAGCTGACTATCCAAAAGGAACTAGATCTGATCACCCAAAAAAAGCAGACAAAAACTTTACTCTTTTCTCTTTTAGGATACCTACCTTTTAACAGAGAATTCTGGGAGATAGTAAAAACTTACCCACAATAATGAATATATATTATAATATATATTATAATAATATATGCCTGAGGGCCTAAAATGTCAGACACAGAAGGGGATTAACTGTATTTTGATTTTGACAAGAAAAAGTCTCCTTTTTCCTAGACCATAAAATTATTGTGTTAATTTTTAATAAGCGAGACCTGGGTTACTTTTTTCTTTTTCTATGATATGACCAATATAGACCTCAAAGATGTCCCCACTGATGACCAGCAAGTATATCCTCCAATATCCAGGCACTGGCTTTCAGAATATCTGTGCTCAAAACTGTTAGAATGAATTCACTTAAAAGCCAACCAATAAAACTGGTTGAATTCCATGTCCCGATTGAGGCTTTTATCTACATAGCATCAAACATAGTTCAACCTAATATCTCTATTTTCATGCTTTTTTCTTGTTGTTTTTTTTTTGCATCATGTACACAGAGCATTACTGTTCCCACTGTTCAAACCCTGAGGAATGCTACCAAAGGCATGAGGGACTGGGGCAGGGTTCCCGCCTAAATCACAGCCTCCGTCTCAAGCCACTTCCGTACACTTCCCAGCACCATCTTCAATCCTTGGGTTTCTAAACAAGGCTTCTGGCTCCTTATTCTGCCAGGGCCAGTCATGAGAAAGCAAACCCCACTGCAGAGCTACTCACTCTGCAGCCACCAGAGGGTCCCACAGCATTAGCTAGGAAGCGAGGACACACCCTCTCCTACTACAAATCTCCACCAAGCTTATTAAATTTGCCCTGTGCCTCACAGCAGCTTCCCCGAGATTCCAGCCCCGAAACAAGATCGCCTGGAAACAACAGAGCTATTTGCTGGCTAATATAGAGGCATCAGTTCGTACTAAGTGGCCAGCTTTAAGGAAAGTCTCTTAAGTGTTCTTTTTTTAGAGTCAAATTAGAGACACATTGGCTGACAATAAAAATTCTGCATTCAGGAAATCCTCCGTACTATTCTTATTAGTATGTAAATGACAGGCTCATACCTAGAGCCTGAACATGGTGCATGACAAAAGCGACCATCAGGTTCAAGCTATCAAATCCTTTAAATTAAGGCTAAAGAAACTAAGGATGAAAGAACTTAAATGATTTGTCTCAGGTATAGAGTTAGTTGGTGGAACAAAGACCCCAAATTCCACAACTTTTAGTCTAGTTCTCTCCCCAAAAGGGAACAGGCTATAATACTTAAATATACCTAAAATAGTACATAGGCAGCAATAGCCTTGCAAATACCAACTCGTTATTCAAGTTAAAAAAATATATCTGAGTAACTGTTTGGATTGTTTTAATTTTCACTCATTTTTTTAAAAAATATTTGTTTATTCATTTAGGCTGCTGCCGGTCTTAGTTGCAGCTCACGGGATCTTCGTTGCGGCATGCAGACTCTTAGTTGAGAACTCTTAGTTTCGGCATGCATGCAGGATCTAGTTCCCCGACCAGGGATTGAACCCAGGTCCCCTTCATTGGGAGCGCAGAGTCTTACCCGCTGGACCACCAGGGAAGTCCCTTCACTCTTATATTTGATGATACAGTCAATGTCACCCAGTTACATTAACAAAATTCCTTTGGGCTAGGTGAACTTACTCATGCAGAAGGGGCCTGGCTACCGTGTCCCCCTGGCTGTGAGCACGGTAGAAGAGGGTGTAGAGGTAGGGCAATAGAGCATAGCGGATCGTAAGGTAGTGTCTGGAGGAATTCAACAGCAGAGAGTCAGCTCCAAAGGAGGCAGGATCCTGGGCCTGGGAAGAAACAAGAGGTTGCAACTGACACCTGGTTACAAATAAGAAAAGCCTCTGGAGATATCAGACCCCATTCATCACAACCAAGAGTTCTGTTCCTGCAAGACCTGGGGCCTACCTTGCAAACTCTGCCTCTGAGCAGTAGGGTTGGGCAAAGGGAGGTCATTCCACCAAGTTAGGTGGCCATTCTTCACCCTGCACTGCATCCCCCCTCATTCATTCTGTGGGTGCTCTCAGTAGACTGCCATTTAAATAACTTTCAAGTATTTCCTCATTTGATTCTCACTACAAAATGAGCAATGTAAATAAAGTGTATAGAGGTTTGATTAAAAACCTTCACAGACTTGCCATTTCCTTGACTGCCGCGGTAGAAATAGCAGGGGTTGTGTCGGCAGGGCATTTTAATGGTGCATCATGAGTCCTGGTTAATTGCAAACGGTGGTCCCAATTAGCCTAAGTGAAGCACCAGGTAGGAAGTTGGCTCAACAGATTCCTCGGACAGGATGCAGGTAGATCCAGTCCTAATGTATGCCAAGTCTATTTTGATCATATCTCCTGGGAGACTTACCTTGTAGCCTTGGCCATTGTGATTCCTGGAAAATGGATAGAATGCTCCCAGCTGCATCCACCTCCTGCAGAGCTCTTCGGGAGCATCCAATGTAAAGCCACATATGTCAGAACCCACCTGGAAGGACACACAGACAGCGACGGCATGTGTACCTCACTACCATTACCGTCCCCTGCTCCTGGGCTTTGCTTTCTACCAGGGACCTACCAGCTGTACTTGGCTAAACTCTTCCTGAGAAGGCTACTTCGGTGTGATGGAACTGGGCTAAATCCTATGTCCACTCTTTACTGCCAGGTGACTGCAAATGAATTACTTAACCCTTCTGTGCCTCAGTTTCCTCATTTTGTTAAAGTGGGCACTCTAGGGTTTTAGTAAATGAGATAATGGAAGTAAAACACTTGATGCACAATAGTTTTTTGGTGAATAGCAACTAGAAATACCATTGATATTATTACTTTGACCACAGCACTAGGAGAATTAATTTTCCAAAGCCTAATTCTGATCAGGTCATTCATCTATTCAAAAATCCCCAGGGTCTCCTGCTGCCTGTCCTACTAGCGCCTCAAAACCTGGTTCCAACCTACCTTTCCAGCATCATTTCTCATTCCAGTCCTACACTCCGATCCTTAGGGACACTCAAATTCTGCCCCTTGCTGGTCTCGCTCAGGTTTATTTCTCAGTCTTAAAATGACCTCCCCCACATCAGTCTGATAAAACATACCCACTTTCAAGGTTAAACTCAAGTGCCATCTTTTGCACGAGTTTACTATTTACTCCCTCCTGTGACTCCCATTGTTCCTTGTAATCTTGTTAGAATTGCTAAGTCCCGTTCTCAGGATTTCTTTTAACATTTAAATTATATGTTCCTGTTCGCACTTTTACCCTAGCTTGTCATAACTGTGTGTGTGTGTGTGTGTGTGTGTGTGTGTATATATATATATATATATATAGAGAGAGAGAGAGAGAGAGAGAGAGAGAGAGAGAGATAGAGAGAGAGAGAGAGACTTTGGGGGGGGGTGTGGAAGGAAGGTGTTTCTGTTACTATATTTATGTTTCTCTCCACCCTCACCATGCATACCTAGCTCAACGCCTTGCTCGAAGTAAGAGCTCAATAAATAGATATGCTGAATTTAACTAAAAGATGCCAACTGTAACCTTAAGGACATGTGCACTTTTTTGTGTGTATGTTGTACTTTAATAAAAAATATTCCAACGATACCACTTCAAGCTTGCACCTTCTATCCTTATAAGGCAGTACAGGAAAGAATGTCGTGGTATCAGTGTCATACTGACATGGATGAAGCACATAACCCTCCAGACTTTAAATCCCTGGGCCATGGACGGCAGTAGAGGGGAGCTTTATCATTTGAAAAACTTCTAGCCTGAGGCATTCTGGGGACTGGGATGTGGACTCACCATCGGGATACCAAAAAGGTTGAACTCGAGCATGCCAGGGATGGACCACCGAAGGTCATTCCAGGTGGCTGCGTTGTCTCCTAACCAGTGGGCTGCAAACTTGCCAGACCCCGCAAAGGTAGAACGGGTTAAAATGAAGCTTCTCTTGTTAGGGAACACAGTCTTGACAGCTCTAGAAAGGGACAGAGACTTAGGGAGTCAATGTGTGACCTTAGCGTGTCTTAGCCCAGAGGATAGAGTGATAATATCGAGGATCTCAAGTTAATACCTCACTCTTCTCTTCTAGCCCTCTCCTGCAGAGTTAGAGTTGCTGTTGGGAGCAGACTGTACCATTGAGTATATTTATATTTCGTTTTGTTTTGTTTTAGGCATTTTATGTACATCATTAACTCCATAATTTCAAAGTTCAGTAGAAGGATACTGAGCCAGTACCTAAAACCCCAAAGCACATGAAGTCTATAAGTTACTTAATCCTCCGTACACCAGTCTATAACAGTATGGCAGAGAGGAAAATACATGGGCCATGGACTCATGCAGAAATGAGTCCAAATTTTGCTCTTACATTTTATTAGCTGTTTGACCTTGGTCAAATTACTTCTCTTTCTTTCTTCCAACCTTCCATTCATTCATTTATTCATTCTTTCTTTCATTATACACAGTACACAAATACTTATTGGATTCCTTCCTCCCTATGTGACCAGGATTTTCTTCATTCATTCAATAATAACAACCATACTTATTTGCCGAATTTTTTTTTTACATTCTTTTTTCTGTATAGCTGGTTTATTTTGTTTTAATATAGCAGGTTCTTATTAGTTATCTATTTTATACATATCAGTGTATACATGTCCATCCCAACCTCCCAATTCATCACACCACCACCCCCACCCCCGCCTTCCCCCCTTGGTGTCCATATGTTTGTTCTCTACATCTGTGTCTTCATCTGTACCATTTTTCTAGATTCAACATATATGCGTTAATATACGATATTTGTTTTTCTCTTTCTGACTTACTTCACTCTGTATGACAATCTCTAGGTCCATCCACATCTCAGCAAATGACCCAATTTCGTTCCTTTTTATGGCTGAGTAATATTCCATTGTATATATGTACCACCTCTTCTTTACCCATTTGTCTGTTGATGGGCATTTAGGTTGCTTCCATGACCTGGCTATCATAAATAGTGCTACAATGAACATTGGGGTGCATGTGTCTTTTTGGATTATAGTTTTCTCTGGGTAAAGGCTCAGTAGTGGGATTGCTGGGTCATATGGTAATTCTATTTTTAGGTTTTTAAGGAAACTCCATACTGTTCTCCATAGTGGCTGTATCAATTTACATTCCCACCAACAGTGCAAGAGGGTTCCCTTTTCTCCACACCCTCTCCAGCATTTGTTGTTTGCAGATTTTCTGATGACGTCCATTCTAACCAGTGTGAGGTGATACCTCATTGTAGTTTTGATTTGCATTTCTCTAATAATTAGAGATGTTGAGCAGCTTTTCATGTGCTTCTTGGCCATCTGTATGTCTTCTTTGGAGAAATGTCTATTTAGGTCTTCTGCCCTTTTTTTGATTGGGTTGTTTGTTTTTTTAATATTGAGCTGCATGAGCTGTTTATATATTTTGAAGATTAATCCTTTGTCCATTGATTCGTTTGCAAATGTTTTCTCCCATTCTGAGGGTTGTCTTTTCATCTTGTTTATAGTTTTCTTTGCTGTGCAAAAGATTTTAAGTTTCATTAGGTCCTATTTGTTTATTTTTGTTTTTATTTCCATTACTCTGGGAGATGGGTCAAAAAAATCTTGCTGTGATTTATGTCATAGAGTGTTCTTCCTGTGTTTCCCTCTAAGATTTTTACAGTGTCCAGTCTTACATTTAGGTCTTTAATCCATTGTGAGTTTGGTTTTTTTTTCTTAAAGATTGATTGATTGATTGATTGATTGATTGATTGATTGCTATGTTGGGTCTTCGTTTCTGTGCTGGGGCTTTCTCTAGTTGTGGCAAGCGGGGGCCACTCTTCATCACGGTGCACGGGCCTCTCACCATCTTGGCCTCTCTTGTTGCGGAGCACAGGTTCCAGATGCGCAGGCTCAGTAGTTGTGCCTCACGGGTCTAGTTGCTCCGCGGCATGTGGGATCTTCCCAGACCAGAGTGCGAACCCATGTCCCCTGCATTAGCAGGCAGATTCTCAACCACTGCGCCACCAGGGAAGCCCCCATTGTGAGTTTTTGTGTATGGTGTTAGGGAGTGTTCTAATTTCATTCTTTTACATGTAGCTGTCCAGTTTTCCCAGCACCACTTATTAAAGAGGCTGTCTTTTCTCCATTGTATATCCTTGCTTCCTTTGTCATAAATTAGTTGACCATAGGTGTGTGGGTTTATCTCTGGGCTTTCTATCCTGTTCCATTGATCTATATTTCTGTTTTTTGTGCCAGTACCGTACTGTCTTCATTACTGTAGCTTTGTAGTATAGTCTGAAGTCAGGGAGCCTGATTCCTCCAGCTCTGTTTTTCTTTCTCAGTATTGCATTGACTATTCGAGGTCTTTTGGTTTCCATACAAATTGTGAAATTTTTTGTTCTAGTTTTGTGAAGAGTGCCATTGGTAGTTTGATAGGGATTGCACTGAATCTGCTTTGGGTAGTATAGTCATTTTCACAATGTTGATTCTTCCGATCCAAATACATGGTATATCTCTCCATCTGTTTGTATCATCTTTAATTTCTTTCATCAGTGTCTTATAGTTTTCTGCATACAGGTCTTTTGTCTCCTTAGGTAGGTTTATTCCTAGGTATTTTATTCTTTTTGTTGCAATGGTAAATGGTAAACATTTCCTTAATTTCTCTTTTAGATTTTTTGTTGTTAGTGTACAGGAATGCAAGAGATTTCTGTGCATTAATTTTGTATCCTACTACTTTACCAAATTCACTGATTAGCTCTAGTAGTTTTCTGGTAGCATATTTAGGATACTGTATGTATAGTATCTTGTCATCTGCAAACAATGACAGTTTTACTTCTTTTCCAATTTGTATTCCTTTTACTTCTTTTTCTTCTCTGATTGCTGTGGCTAAAACTTCCAAAATTATGTTGAATAATAGTGGTGAGAGTGGGCAACCCTGTCTTGTTCCTAATCTTAGAGAAAATGGTTTCAGTTTTTCACCACTGAGAATGATGTTGGCTGTAGGTTTCTCATATATGGCCTTTATTATGTTGAAGTAGGTTCCCTCTATGCCCATTTTCTGGAGAGTTTTTATCATAAATGGGTGTTGAATTTTGTCAAAAGCTTCTTCTGCATCTATTAAGATGATCATATGGTTTTCATCCTTCAATTTGTTAATATGGTGTATCACATTGACTGATTTGCATATATTGAAGAATCCTTGCATCCCTGGGATAAATCCTACTTGATCATGATGTATGATCCTTTTAATGTGTTGTTGGATTCTGTTTGCTAGTGTTTTGTTGAGGATTTTTGCCTCTATATTCATCAGTGATATTGGTCTGTAATTTTCTTTTTTTGTAGTATCTTTGTCTGGTTTTGGTATCAGGATTATGGTGGCCTCATGGAATGAGTTTGGGAGTGTTCCTTCCTCTGCAATTTTTTGCAAGAATCTGAGAAGGATGGGTGTTAGCTCTTCTGTAAACGTTTGATAGAATTCACCTGTGAAGCCATCTGGGCCTGGACTTTTGTTTGCTGGAAGATTTTTAATCTTCTTCTTTAATCAGTTTCAATTTCATTACTTGTGATTGGTCTGTTCATATTTTCTATTTCTTCCTGGTTCAGTCTTGGAAGGTTATACCTTTCTAAGAATTTGTCCATTTCTTCCAGGTTGTCCATTTTATTGGCATAGAGTTGCTTGTAGTAGTCTCTTAGGATGCTTTGTATTTCTGCAGTGTCTGTTGTAATTTCTCCTTTTTCATTTCTAATTTTATTGATTTGAGTCCTCTCCCTCTTTTTCTTGATGAGTCTGGCTAATGGTTTATCAATTTTGTTTACCTTCTCAAAGAACCAGCTTTTAGTTTTATTGATCCTTGCTATTGTTTTCTTTGTTTCTATTTCATTTATTTCTGCTCTGATCTGTATGATTTCTCTTCTTCTACTAACTTTGGGTTTTGTTTGCTCTTCTTTCTCTAGTTCCTTTAGGTGCAAAGTTAGATTGTTTATTTGAGATTTTTCTTGTTTCTTGAGGTAGGATTGTATTGTTATAAACTTCCCTCTTAGAACTGCTTTTGCTGCATCCCATAGGTTTTGGATTGTCATGTTTTCATTGTCATTTGTCTCTAGGTATTTTTTGATTTCCTCTTTGATTTCCTCAGTGATCTCTTGGTTATTTAGCAAGGTATTGTTTAGCCTCCCTGTGTTTGTGTTTTTTACATTTTTCCCCTGTAATTTATTTCTAATCTCATAGCCTTGTGGTCAGAAAAGATGCTTGATATGATATCAATTTTCTTAAATTTACTGAGGCTTGATTTATGACCCCAGATGTGATCTATCCTGGAGAATGTTCCATGTGCACTTGAGAAGAAAGTGTAATCTGCTGTTTTTGGATGGAATGTCCTATAAATATCAATTAAATCTATCTGGTCTGCTGTGTCATTTAAAGCTTGTGTTTCCTTATTAATTTTCTGTCTGGATGATCTGTCCATTGGTATAAGTGAGGTGTCAAAGTCCCCCACTATGACTATGTTACTGTCAATTTCCTCTTTTATAGCTTTTAGCAGTTGCCTTTTTATTGAGGTGCTCCTATGTTGGGTGTATGTATTTTTACAATTGTTATATCTTCTTCTTGGACTGATCCCTTGATCATTACATAGTGTCCTTCCTTTTCTCTTGTAACATTCTTATTTTAAAGTCTATTTTATCTGATATGAGTATTGCTACTCCAGTTTTCTTTTGATTTCCATTTGCATGGAATATATTTTCTATCCCCTCACTTTCAGTCTGTATGTGTCCCTAGGTCTGAAGCGCGTCTCTTGTAGACAGCATATATATGGGTCTTGTTTTTGTATCCATTCAGCAAGCCTGTGTCTTTTGGTTGGAGCATTTAATCCATTCACATGTAAGGTAATTAGCGATATGTATTTTCCTATTACCATTTTCTTAATTGTTTTGAGTTTGTTTTTGTAGGTCCTTTCCTTCTCTTGTGTTTCCCACTTAGAGAAGTTCCTTTAGCATTTGTTGTAGAGATGGTTTGGTGGTGCTGAATTCTCTTAGCTTTTGCTTGTCTGTAAAGCTTTTGATTTCTCTGTCCAATCTGAATGAGATCCTTGCTGGGTAGAATAATCTTGGTTGCAGGTTCTTCCCTTTCATCACTATAAATATATCATGCCACTCCCTTCTGGCCTGTAGAGTTTCTGCTGAGAAATCAGCTGTTAACCTTAATGGGATTCCCTTGTATGTTATTTGTTGTTTTTCCCTTGTTGCTTTTAATAATTTTTCTCTGTCTTTAATTTTTGTCAGTTTGATTACTATGTGTCTCGGCGTGTTTCTCCTTGGGTTTATCCTGCCTGGGACTCTCTGCACTTCCTGGACTTGGGTGGCTATTTCCTTTCCCATGGTAGGGAAGTTTTCGACTATAATCTCTTCAAATATTTTCTTGGGTCCTTTCTCTCTCTCTTCTCCTGGGACCCCTATAATGCAAATGTCGGTGCATTTAATGTTGTCCCAGAGGTCTCTTAGGCTGTCTTCATTTCTTTTCATTCTTTTTTCTTTAATCTGTTCTGCAGCAGTGATTTCCACCATTCTCCCTTCCAGGTCACTTTCCATTCTTCTGCCTCAGTTATTCTGCTATTCATTCCTTCTAGTGTATTTTTCATTTCAGTTACTGTATTGTTCATCTCTGTTTATTTGTTCTTTAATTCTTCTAGGTCTTTTTTAAACATTTCTTGCATCCTTTCGACCTTTGCCTCCATTCTATTTCTGAGGTCCTGGATCATCTTCACTATCATTATTCTGAATTCTTTTTCTGAAAGTTTGCCTATCTCCACTTCATTTAGTTGTTTTTCTGGGGTTTTATCTTGTTCCTTCATGTGGTACATGGCCCTCTGCCTTTTCATTCTCTCTATCTTTCTGTGAATGTGGTTTTCGTTCCACAGGTTGCAGGATTGTAGTTCTTCTTGCTTCTGCTGTATGCCCTCTGGTGGATGAGGCTATCTAAGAGGCTTGTGCAAGCTTCCTGATGGGAGGGACTGGTGGTGGGCAGAGCTGGGTTTTGCTATGTTGGACAGAGCTCAGTAAAACTTTAATATGTTTGTCTGCTGATGGGTGGGGCTGAGTTCCCTCCTTGTTGGTTGTTGGCCTGAGGCGACCCAACACTGGAGCCTACCCGGGCTCTTTGGTGGGGCTAATGGCGGACTCTGGGAGGGCTCACGCCAAGGAGCACTTCCCAGAACTTTTCCTGCCAGGGTCCTTGTCCCTGTGGTGAGCCACAGCTGCCCCCTACCTCTGCAGGAAACCCTCCAACACTAGCAGGTAGGTCTGGTTCTGTCTCCTATGGGGTCACTACTCCTTCCCCCTGGGTCCTGATATGCACACTACTTTGTGTGTGCCCTCCAAGAGTGGAGTCTCTGTTTCCCCCAGTCCTGTCAAAGTCCTGCAATCCAATCCCGCTAGCCTTCAAAGTCTGATTCTCTGGGAATTTGTCCTCCCATTGCCAGACCCCCAGCTTCGGAAGCCTGACGTGGGGCTCAGAACCTTCACTCCAGTGGGTGTACTTTTGTGGTATAAATGTTCTCCAGTTTGTGAGTCACCCACCCAGCAGTTATGGGATTTGATTTTATTGTGATTGCGCCCCTTCTACTGTCTCATTGAGGCTTCTCCTTTGTCTTTGGATGTGGGGTATCTTTTTTGGTGAGTTCCAGTGTCTTCCTGTCAATGATTGTTCAGCAGTTAGTTGTGATGCCGGTGCTCTTGCAAGAGGAAGTGAGCGCACGTCCTTCTACTCCGCCATCTTGAACCAATCTCCCTTGCTGAGTTCTTAAAAATAACACACTGGCAACTGGCATCTAGTGAGACTAAGAATTTGATCATGTATTAAGTAAATCTGATCATATATTAAGTCCATAGCAATAATGGCCTTACTCTGATGTGGCAATTGCCATGGAGTAGCCGTACAGATTGTGGACATCGTACTGCTTGCCCCAGTGCTGTACTGCATCCATGCAGAGACTCTTGCAGAATAGGTACCCATCCAGGATTCCTGCAACAAGAGAGGGATCAGTCAATGAGAGCCTGAGATGCATATTCCCTGTTTCTCGACTATCACCTGAAATTGTGGCTCCCTAGGCAGGCATTTTTTGTGGCCATCCTGGAAATCATCATACAGCTTCCTCACTATCAGAAGGATATATACTTTCAGTAGTTTCTCTGATATATAAAAAAATTGTGCTGACCCATACACATTCTCCCACCTGGGTGCACATGTGACCAGAGGCAAGTATTTGGAAGTAAGTGGATCCAGTTAGACTTGAAGTTAAATCTGAAGTCTTCAAACTGAGCTAAATTAAGTGGTCCAAGAATAAAAATATTAGATGAAAGTGTAAATTAGTTTCTCACCCTTTCTCTAAGCTGTTATAAGGGATGATTGACCAATCTCTCTTTCATTCATCCAATCTTTTCTGCTCCCCTTGCACCACTATGGTTCAGATCCAAATTACCTTTGTCTTAACCATTGCAATCATTTTCTTTTTTTTTTTTTAATTTTTATTTATTTATTTATTTTTGGCTGTGTTGGGTCTTCGTTTCTGTGCGAGGGCTTTCTCTAGTTGCGGCAAGTGGGGGCCACTCTTCATTGCGGTGCGCGGGCCTCTCACTATCGTGGCCTCTCTTGTTGCGGAGCACAGGCTCCAGACACGCAGGCTCAGTAGTTGTGGCTCACGGGCCCAGTTGCTCCGCGGCATGTGGGATCTTCCCAGACCAGGACTCGAACCCGTGTCCCCTGCATTGGCAGGCAGATTCTCAACCACTGCGCCACCAGGGAAGCCCTGCAATCATTTTCTTAATGGCTTATTTAACTCTGATCTATTGATCTTCTAATTCATATTAGAAGCACACATTAATGCCAGGTCAATATTTCCAAAACCATTTGACTGTCATGTTTCCCTCTAAAACTTAAATAATTTCTACCACCAAAGAATGAAGCCTCCCATCTGAGTCTCTCAGCATTTGATGCTGACCCATCTGCCCTAATTTCCTATTTTTCCATCAGACTGGAAGTTTTCATAAGATGCTGTAATTCTAGCAGCTCATTCTTTTCTTAATCAAGATACAATTTGTCTGTGAGCCTCTAGATTTCTTCAAACTACAATAAATGCTGTGATTCCAGGGCCACACCCTGGGATACAGTGTTGTTCAAAGTTCAATCAGAACTCACTAGCATCATATTCACTGACTCTGATGTTGACCCGCCCCCCCCCCACCCCCACCAAGCCATGGGTTCTGGCTTCCTTTCATTTTATGGTCCAAATCTGTTCTTCACTGTCTTGACATCACCACACTTGACCTTCATATGAAGACCTAACCTGGTTACCTGGTCTCTCTCTGGTTAGCCCTAACCTATCTGGGTACACACTTGAGAGGAAAATGAACTAACCACTAACCTCTGGCTTCTGCACCATATCTTCTCTGGAACAGAAACAGCTCAGATGTAGGTAGGACTAGGTTGATTGCCCCTTTTCAATTTACGCCTCATTTAGGAAAGCACAGAGTGTTTTGATTTTCTTTCCTAGTTTTCTTTATACAGTACCCACATTTTCCTTCCCTTATGCAATTTATGTAAAAAATCCCTTGCCAGGTTATTCATATCTATCCTTATGAATTTAAAATACCAGATATGCATTGCCACTTTAATCAAACCAACCAGCACTTACTGGGAGTGAATGGGGGATAATTTAGATTGCTTGTGGAACATCCTGAAACTGAACCATCCACGAAGTTGGAGACTTCATTCATATCCTAGAAGACAAAGAACAAAGACTATTAAGAAAAAGTAACATGTCCTCGTATGTTGTACTGATGGTGTCTTTCTTTTTTTTTGAGGACTCAGAGAAATGATTCTAGATATTTCTTTTTTTAACGAGGTTCTTATGTTAAGGAGAGAAATAGATGTTCCTGTCCTGTCTTCTCTACCCATTGAAGGCTTTGTGGAGAAGCTTCTTAAAATCCCTTCAGAATGATATATGTATATAATCATTGAAAATGAAGAATTTCCAAAAATACTAGGTGAAAAATATTTCAATTTATATGGTCCCATGTATATCAACTTATACATTCTTTAAATATTTAAATATAGCTATGAATACACACACATATAAATGCATATACATATATAATGCAAACATATGCAGAGAGAGTGAGAGAACAAGCATGTACCCACAGCTGTGCAAGTGAGGGCTCTGGAAAGATGCATACTGAAATATTGATGGTAGATGTCTTTGGCTGATATCACTTTAGCTCTCATCTGTTTAGCTCTTTGTATTGTTTGCATTTTCTACCTTTCTCTTATAAATAGAAAAAAGTTCAACTCCAGAGCTCTGTAAATTGTGCTGGACCCCTGAGGCTTTGCATTTGCTTTCATTTGACATCATGTGAGACATTTGTCCTTTCTGCAGCCACAGTTCTGTCGCTCACTTGAGTACTTTGGCTCTGATCAGTTTATCCAACACATCCAAGTGAAAGAGCCCTGAAGTGACAATTGAACAGTTTGTGTACTTTGTGACAACGTAAGGAGTATATGACCTATTTTTACTTCAGCTCATTCATTTGTAAAAGGAGAGCTAGGCTCGGAAAAAACAGATATCTCAGTTTACTTCCTTCCACTTCTAACAATCTGATTTTGAAGTCTAAGCTACATGTTTTGGTAAGATTATTTGAATAGTAAGAGAGAGAATAACTAGAATTATTGCCATACTTGCTTTCCTCTCTTCCTCTTCCCCCTGTGCTCCATGACTCGATGATATAGAGATACACAGTCTGAATGTTAGCCGCCTAGTAATCAAAATGTTAAGAACTCACAATCCAGATTCCATCAAATTCTACTTGATTGTGGAAAAGCTCACATTCATTTGCCCACCAAGCAGTACACTTGGGGTCGGTGTAATCGGGAAACACAGTTTTTCCAGGCCAGACCTGCAGGAGGAAAAGAAAAATATTGATCAAAGGAAGTTAAATGAATACAGAGTAAAACAGAGTACAAAGAAATTCCTAATATGATCATGGCAACAGAGGTGCCCAGGCACAGGTCCTTTTCAATTAGGAATGTAAAGTGCTTTAAATATTTAGAATAAATAGGAGGAGTCAAATAGTCACTTGAGAAAAAACTTATTTCAAAAAAATGGTTAAGTCTTTGCTAATCTTCAACTCTGCCTCACCCTTCCCTCACACTTTCTCTACTCCCAATCCTAGGAATGGTAAATGAGGGAGAGTACTGTATAATTTCAACTGACCCATGACAAGTTATGGGTTCTAACCATCAATTACTCTTCTCTATTCTCTTCCTATCCACTTCTTCTCAGACACTAGGCACTTGGGTCAGCAGAGGTGTTAAAAGTGAATCAGCAGATAACACCTTCATGGAAAACAAGGACAAATAAGTTTGAGAAAGAACTAGTCAAACTTGCCAAATAACAGAAAAACTGAGTAAGTAGAGGAATGAAATAGTTTCATTGGATTTGCCAGTTAGGAGGTAACTGGTGCCAAAGCAGCATCAGTGGAGTGACGGGGGAGGAAAGTAGACTGCAGTCAGCTGAAGAGTGAATGGGGGGTACTTCCCTTGTGGCTCAGTGGTTAAGAATCCGCCTGCCAATGCAGGGGACATGGGTTCAAGCCCTGGTCCAAGAAGATCTCACATGCCGCGGAGCAACTAAGCCTGTGTACCACAACTACTGAGCCTGCCTGCCACAACTACTGAAGCCCGTGCGCCTAGAGCCCATGCTCTGCGACAAGAGAAGCCACAGCAACGAGAAGCCCATGTACTGCAACAAAGAGTAGCCCACGCTCACCGCAACTAGAGAAAGCCCGCACACAGCAACGAAGACCCAATGTAGCCAAACATAAATAAATAAAATGAATAAATTAAAAAAAAAAAGTGAATGGGGGGTGAGGTGAGGAGGTGGACATTCAGTATCTAAGTCTATTGTTTAAAGGGACTTTGCTGTGAAGGGAATGTAAGAACTGGGATGACTGGTAGGTATTTGAGGATGAAAGGACAAGGGCAAGTTGATCCCCAGCATATATAAGGCACCTGAAAATGTAAAACAAAACAATTACAGACACACACACACACACTGCCACAGCCCCTCCACCAGCCCCGACTTCCCCATTAAGATACCTCCCCAGTGAGTGGAGTCACTCCATCTGAAGCATTCACCCATATCTTCATATCTGAACCCCTGTCATACGGGCCATAGGGATTACTTGGGGAAGAGTTGTTGGAGATGGCTGGATCCTAAGAAAGGGAAAAATACATTGAGGGTCCTAGCTTTGAGCTAGAACCACTGAAAGGGAACTGGGGATTGAGGGATGAGGGAGGGGGAGGGGGCGTAATGACAAGGAAGAGCAAGGACCTGATGTGGGGGAATAAGAGGATAGCACATACCATAATGATGACCAATTTTTGTCCGTTACTGTGTAACTCTTTAACAAACTCAGGGAAGCCCTTAAAATTTACTGGATCATAAGTGAAGTCCTTCCTCTCATGCATATAATCAATATCAGCATGCTGAACGTCCTGAAAGAATACACAACGTCCACAATTTATGAGCCCACCCCTGGAATCAGATTAGCTGCATCACCCTACCTTGTTGCCTGGCGCTCCGGCATTGAAAACCAATCTAACAAACAAACCACAACAGTTACAAAAAATATCACTAAGGCTATCAAAACATATCCATTACCTAAATGCTATGTCATCCACAAGATAAAGGAGAGAAGGGACTGGCTCTCCCACTTCTCCCGCATTTGACTGCACCACATTTTGTATTGTTGCTTCTCTTCCACTTAAAGCCTTCTTTGGCATTTGCTCTTTCCTAATTTTACTTGTATGAAAATAGTGGAACCCAGAATGAAATTGACTCTTGCTCCAAGACCTAAGCGTCTGCCTCCAAGGGAGTGGGGTAAGGGAGAGAAGAGGATTATTCCAGAGACTACTGGGCGTTTCTCTTTGCATCTCTTGTAAGACCTCGCTACTCATTATATAATAGACACATTCAAATTTAGCCACTTAAATCATAAAAATATTTTATTACATGTATAAACTGTATTCTTTTGTTCCCTTAAACTAGGGAAAGAAATGCCTTGAGAATACAAATAAGAATGCACTGTGTAGAATGTCATCAATACAGTAAGTATAAGAAAACCAGTTCCTTCAAGGAATGGTTGGCCCAACAAAAAAGTCCAGCATTCTGAATATATAAAAATATTTTTGTTGTATATTTTTAAAAAAAACTCAGGAGGAGAGAGTATAAACAATTGTTCTTATTCCCCAAGAAAATTCTTTTATTTTTGGAGGATTTTTTGCTGCCTTACTTACGTAAGGCAGCTGTGCAGCACGGTTTCTCTCCATGACTTCTTTCATGTTACCCAGGGTTCCATAGTCATAACGACTGAGATGAAACCCAAGTGCCCAGTATGAGGGTAGGGCTGGCCGTCCAATGAGCTGAAAGAATGATGTGAAATGAAAGTTAGCAAATACTCTATTTTTAACAAAACTTTTTCTACGCATTAGTTTGGGGGCACAAAACATACCCCACTTTCCAACACACTATTTCCTTAATATTAGAATGCTAGCCCCTTTAATAAATCATTAAGGTTTGGATCAATTTGTAATAGCACATTTATAATAGCTACTTATAATAGCATATGTTTGTGAGTCACACTTGCATATTAAATTTACATTTCTTTGCTCTTATTTACAATTTCCTCAGTCACAACCATAACATTATAAATTTACCTCTTGATACTCTTGAACCACTTGCTCTGGAGTGTTTCCCAAGAACACGTAGAAGTCGAGAATGCCCCCAGTGGTGCGGTAAGTGACAGCTGGCGTGGGCTGGAGGGAAACCTCTTGAAAGATTAAAAATGAAGCAAATAAACATTAGAATTTATTCTAGAGTAATAATTACAAAGCTTTAGACCAGAGGATCACCAGTCATCTGAACACTAATGAAGTGATCCTAATGCCTCAGTTTTTGTATAAAAAGGGACAAACTCTGACAATCAAAGTCCAACCTCACAGCACAAGAAAGGCCAAAGCATTTGTTCTGTGACAGATTTCCATAACTGGTGACTGCAGTGTCTTAACTGCTGTGTCAGGATTTCATGAAAAAGCAACCAGTTTCAGGAAGTGGTCCAGAATAAGCCATTGCGGCATAAAAATGGTTGTAAGCTGAAAACGTTTGAGTTTCTGAAATCCCTTATCCACCTAAAAGCAGAGCCTCCCATACGAACTCAGTTGTCATAAACCCCCTGCCCTGGAGCAAAACTAATCTCCTTTGAGACAATAAATCGGCAGCACACAAGAATACCCAGCCCCCACTATCCTCCTAAGGGCTCACTGATCTTTCCAAAACGTCATCTGTTGTTCCATTAAATGCCCTTTATCCCTCTCACCCCTTCTAAGAAGCCATTTGTTTCATCCTAAGTACATTTCTTCCCCTATTAGGATGGTTTGTAAGTCCCAAATTCTAACCACTCCTTTGAGCTACTCACTGAGCACTCTTGTGTATATGCAGGTTGCACACGTAAATAAACCTAGTTTTTTCTCTTGCTAACCTGTCTTTTGTCAGATTGATTCACAGGCCCTCAAATACCAAACCTAAGAGGACAGAGAAAAAAATTTTCTTCTCTGCCATTCACAACTACAGAATATGCTGTTCCCACCCCATATCCCATCATTATTGCAGGAACATAACCTGGCTAGACACACGGAGGTACCAGCCTCAGCAGATCTCACATCAAGCAAGAGCCAAACTAAAAAGATGTCAGAGATGATACTATAAATTCAAAATCCCTCTAAGCCCCAAATGCAATTTTCAGAGATGAAGTCTCCCCATAGCCTTGATTTGCATTAGGGATAAAAGGTCTCAAGATCGACTAAAATGTACTCTTCAGGCATAAGAACAACTCACACGGAGTATCTAAGATTCTGTGACTTTTCCCTCTAAGCCTGAAACAGATTGTTTTCTGGTTCCTTTCAGCCACCTGAAACTGTACAATCCTTGTATTATCTCAGTCTATTCTTTGACTATCAGGTACCTTAGAATCATCTTCGATCACTTAGAGTGATTCTCAAACAATCTGTGGTAAAGGATCAGATCTTTATTTTCTAAATTTCCAGTTCTTTGCAAACTGATACTTTTGTAAAATAACATGAAAATGAATTATTAGAAAAAGTTTCATACATGTACTTGGATGCTACAGCAATGTTTCCTCTTAATTTTATATTCATCTTACTGTAGACCTGAAACAGTCTTTGAACACTCCATGGGTCACGCTTTAAGGAGTACTGATCTAGTCCATCAAGTCCCAGTTGAGAAGAGGGTGGGGATCAATATCCTGTGCTGACCATCAACCTTGGGAGATTCTGACAGAACTCCTCTTTCCCTGTAGGGATTGATTCATTGCCCTGGGATTGGTTGTTACTGGTGCAAGCAGAAAAACAGTTGAGAATCACTGATCTGATCTAAAACCTTCAAAGATAAGGAAGCAAGGTACTTCCTGGAATCCTATGATATTATACCATTTGGTCTTAAACAATCTAACTGTACTCTGCCTGACCCTCACGCTCCACTTTACCTTGCTACCCTTGGAGGTCTCGATGTAACATTCACACCTCAGTTGTAGTTCCTTGGTTACACCCTGCTATTAGAGCAATTACCTGTTTCTTACCAGAGCTTTTATTAACCTCTGTACTGGATGAAAGTCTGAGGAAGGAGAAGAACAAATTGGTAGAAACGGCCTTAGAATAGACTGTAGGAAAGGGTTAGCTGTTTTAACACTATAATAGTAAATATTCCAACAGAGGCAACCAGATTCAAGAAAATCGTAAGCTAAGAGAGAAAACTCTACTCATGGCTACCATGAGTCAACAGGTAATGAAGTATGAATGGCACAGTCAGAGAACATATAAGGCCCCAAGCTACGGCTCAGCCATTCCTAAAGGGTGCCATTCCTTTATCATAATGCTGTAAGAAAGGGACTGAAAATCATCCTTGTGTATGAATATTCCTTTAGTCTTTTACCCATGGCATTGCTGTTCATCAGAAACACTCCAAAGGACAATCCACTAGCATCTTCAAGGCATAGGAAGAATGTCTGTGCACCATACAAGTTAGTTCCATCCTGCAGAAAGATAATTTAAAACCAAAAATTTACAAATAAACCCCACATGGCCAGAAATAGCTTAGGAAATCGACGTTAATCATGTGAGGAATTGACAAGGAACTCATGTCAAAGAAGACACAAATTTTTAATGTAAGGTCTACACTTGGTTGATGTTAATCAAGTGAATTAGCATTTTCATATAGAATGAGCCAGCTATGACCATTTATCTAATAGAAATGTGAGAACTTGTGATATGTTAGGATGTGGGAGAACAGGTTTGAAACTGTAGTTCAAAAAAGCGCTTCTCTATGGATATCAAAAACAAACTTATGGTTACCAAAGGGGACACGTTGGGGGTAGGGATAAATCAGGAGCTTGGGGTGAACTATATAAGACAGATAACTAAAAAAGGACCTACTGTATAGCACAGAGAACTCTACTCAATATTCTGTGATAATCTACATGAGAAAAGAATGAATATATGTATAACTGAATCACTTTGCCGTATACCTGAAACTAACGCAACAGTGTAAAGCAACTATACTCCAATAAAAATTTTTTTTCAAAAAAAGAGCTTTTCTCTCAAAGAGGCGTGACCTTGACTCAAAGAGTCTTGACCTAACCTCATCTGCAAAAACTCCATCGAGCCCTAATATAAATCATGCACCTTTCTAATTTGCAACTAGATGGAGCTCTACTTAAGATATATGGTCTTATAGTCTTTACAACAGCATACATTAGAACTTGAGCTGGTCTTCTAGACTTTAGAACAGTAGTTTTCAACCTGGGCTGCATCCCACCCCAATTAAAACAGAATCTCTGGGAATAGAAGCAGACATTGATAGTTTGTTCAATTTCCCCGGGTGATGCCAATGTATAATCATGTTTGAGAATCACTGCTCTGGGACAGCATATCTCAAAATTTGGTGTGCATACAAATTACAAAGGAACCTCCTTTCAGTGTGGGGTCTAATTTAGTAGATGGAAGAGGGAGCTGAGAGCCCAAATTTGTCACGTGGTGGTGCCCATACTGTACACTTCAAGCAGCAAGGATCTAAGGCTCCTTATTGAACAAGCATCACCAGCCATATCCCAGATGAGCTGCTTGGACCCAACACCTTTCCTGTTTTTCTGATAGGCCTATGGTATGGTGAGGAGCGTGGGCCAGGGATTAGATCCTATCTCTGTTCCTTATGAACTTTTTTTTTTTTTACATTGGGCTATTCATTTGGCTTTTCTAAACCTCAGTTTCCTTGTCTGTTAAATGGAATAAATTAGACTCATTTTTCTCAGAGTCCTTTTGGTAAATAGAGATAATATATTTTAAAATTCACTTAATAAGTTATTCCTCTAATTTCCTTTCATCCAGCCACTAGTTCTGCTTAATTGGGAAAGTTGCTGAACAAGACCTGAATGTAGTATTGCTGAGTCTAGAAAATGCCTCTGCTTTGAGTTTTAGCAGTCAAAACAAAACCAAGAGAGAAAAAACAAAATAAAATAATAACAACGAAACTCTACTCCTTCTATTCTTTCACTGCCCCAAACATTCTTCACACAAAGAATGATTAATACAGAATTTTAGCTGATATTTTATCCTATTTTGCTGACAAACCTGGTAAGTTGGTGATGTGTAAAGGTCAACCTAAAATATGGTAACCATAACCAGCATATTGTGCAGAATGAGTATTAGTTTTCTCCACAACTAGTTAGTTCAAAATGAAAATGTGATGAAAAATACTTGGTATTTATTGAGAATTTTCGATGTGGCAGACACTCTTCTAGAGACTCTACATGTATCAATTCATTTAATTCCCATCACAACCCTATGAAGTAAGTATATTACCCCCATTTCATAGATGGGGAACTAAAGACACAGAGAGGAAACATGCCCAGAACCACAAAACTGGTGAGTAGCAGTGCCAGAATTCAGACCCAGATAGCCTCACCGGAGCACCTGACTCTTAACTGTTATACTGTACTGCTAGGAGTGACCTTCATGAAAGAGGCTATGGTATTCAGTGGAAAGGGGCCCATCCTGAAAGGTTACCCCTTTTGGGACTGTGTCCCTGGCAAATATGGGCCAGGTCTTCCAATTCATATCGTGCCGGTACTGCTGGTGCACGTGTTCTCCCAGACCATACACGTTAGCACTAGGCAGTCGGATGGAGAGCTGCAGGAACTGATCAGCAAACAGCAGGGGCCCGATGCTGGAGTCAAACCTAGACATGGGTGGAAAACACAGGGATGGGTGGGCAAGTGGAGTGGAGGGGATGCAACTGCTTAGAAAATTGTTCTTGTATCTCAGAGACTCAATACTCCCTGTTTAATCGGCCTCATTTGCCCTCCTGTGACATTTTTCCATGGACATCAAGAGATCAGGATTTCCTGAGGGCAGGTACCATTCGGCACATTTCTTAGATTTGTCCCCTTGACTCTCTATCACATGACCAGAATATTAGTCATACATTATAGTAGATGCTCCATAGAGAGTTACTGCTGGATAGGTGTTAGATGGATGGAGGGAAAAAAGGGAAAATAAGGAGGAAAAATGACCAAATGGAAGGAAGAAAGAGAAAAAGGACACAGCCCAGTGCCTGGCCTACAATAAATGCTTAGTAATAAAAGAGGAGGAGGAGGAGGAAGAGGAGGAAGGGAGGAAGAGGAAGGAAGGCAGAAAAAAGTACACATTTGGAGGTGGAGAGTCTGGTCACCAACAGTGGGCTCACAGCCCTCAGGAATATTGTAGAAATGCATCCTTTTCCAGGCTTGCAAACCTCCCTCCCCCACAACCTTCATACTCAAATCTCCAGATAGGTTTGCAAAACTTACAGAACATGATTGTTGCTCGTTCTGATCACTTTGATGCTAAATGGCTGTTTGGAGATCTCAACTTTATAGGTCAAGGAAGAAGCAGCATTTCCTTTGAAGGGTTGCACATGTTCATGGGGCACTTCGTATCTGTCCTGGTTTTGGTCAGTTAACTGTCCAGAGAGATTAGGGAAAGATAGTCAAAATGAAAATGTCTCTGTTTTTCTAAAATAGAAGCACACCTACCAACACCAGCGTTTCCCAACATCTGTGCTCCTGGTACAGGAACCTGTGCAGCAAATGACATTATGTCTGAAATTATGTCACCAAATTCAGCTGTTTAACACTTGGACATAAGTTAGCTTTTAGGTAGAAATATATACTACAAGTCTGCAGACATAAACTATCTCTAGAATTTTCAAAGTTGTGATAATTCTTTTTTTCCTTCCCTATATCATTTCACATGGTACAAAGGGAAAATAAATGAAAGCCAAAGCTCACCAGTGAACTCTATAATATACATTTAGGAAGTTATCACACTGAAGGAAGGCTTTCAACATACACCTGCTAAGATGCTTTCAACATACACATGCTAAGTAAGAATAATGACAGTAGAGAAAAATACCTCCATCAGCAAATTTTTCTCCTTTGTAGTAACTGCAGTCATCAGGTTGGGAACAAGAACTTCTCCAAAAAAATTTTAAATAAACAAATATCATATGCTATCACTTATATGTGGAATCTAAAATATGATACAAATGAACTTATTCACAAAACTGAAAGACACACAGACACAGAAAACAAAATTAGGGTTACCAAAGGGGAAAGGGGGGTAGGGAGGGATGAATTGGGAGTTTGGGATTAGCAGATAAAAACTACCGTATATAAAATAGATAAACAACAAGGGCCTACTGTAGAGCATAGGAAATTATATTCAGTATCTTGTAATAAACTATAATGGAAAAGAATATGAAAAAAAGAAAAAAAGAAACAAACTACAACCTTAAAGTGGAAACGGTTAGACGTCTGGTATTCCGCTGTGAGAAGGACATTGTTGACATCATTTCCAAAAAGAGATGGAGAAGGCAACCTTTTCAACTGGGCTGTGAATCCTAATGTGAAGGGGGTAAAGAGTTTTCATAGCTGGTAAATTCACAAACAGCCACATACAATTAAGCTTTATGTCAAAGGGGCTGGCGAAAAGCCTTTACTTCCCATAAGAAGAGGAGACACAGATGTGCACCTCATCATACACACATACTGCCTTCGGCCAGATTCTGAAGCTAGGTATTGTCATTGCCTTATTCAAAAACCATGCCTCTCTTCTCCAAAATCTGAATGGAAACATCCCTCAAAGGCCTAACTCTCGTTACACCAGCCCATCCATCACTCATATACCCTTTATATTCTGAGCCCTCAAGGTGTTCACATCCATTATTCCTTCTCAGTTATCTTCATGTTACGCCACAGGTGATCGTATGCACTGATGCCATCTCCCCAGTTATGTGACAAGCCAGGTGAGAGTCGAGACCTTATTAGAAAAGCCCATCAGGCCAAGAGGCCCTGGAAGAGGAGCATGCCTCTTCCTTTATGCTAAGAGCCTCCCTAAGTATCCCCAGCATGTTCATTATTATGTCTGCATTTTGAGGTGGGAGAAAGAAGGGGGGATGTTTAGTCCATGAACACTGACACTGGCTAGCTAACTTTCACAAAACATTGGTAAAATTGGAATTGTTTCCATATCGTTAAAATTACATTATATTAGAGTTGTTAGTAGTCTCAGAGGTTACTGAGTTCAAATCCCTCTCTTTAAAAGTTAGAAACTTGGGGAATAAAGAAGTTACAATGTTTGGACAAGGTTACAAAGGTACATAAAGACAGAGTCAGGAATAGGACATGTCTCCCAACTCCCAAGACAGAGAGTGATATTTTTCCTTGATGCCAAAATAGACTCTAGTCCTTGCTCAAGGGCAGTGCCCACCTCCTGTCACACGCTGTGGTAGCCGTACAGAGTAACACCCCGCCTGCTGCTACAGCTCTCTTCTGCAGTGTACAGAGCCAACCTGCAGAGGATCTGGAGCTCCTTCCTCAAGGCTGAGTCTGGCTTACCTGCATTTGTGTTCACAAGGTTGCCCTCCACTTGATAGCCATGACTCTTAGAATAGTAGCACCAGGGCACACTTATGGTTCCCTGAGGTTTCCAGCAGCACCCACGCTGGTCACACGTGGCCTGAAATAAGAGATTAGTTAGAGTAACTCCACTATGTGTAGAACACTATCATTGATAAATTTAATTTGAGCATGCGGTCTCATGAGTCTTGTTTTACAAGTAAGGGACCTGATATTTAAAGAAATTGTGCTGTATCCCAGTCAATGCAGTGCTTGCACTCAAAACTCACTTTTCTGGCCAACATCCTTCCTTGTTGTTGTTATCATATAACAGTATATGATCACAATGCATTCTCTACCTGTCATCACAATAAACCTGGTAAGTTTATTTAAATATTCTAAACTACTATATAGTTATATCACCTGTAACCCAAAATGACAAATGGAGCTTCACTGACATTGGCTTTGGGCTTTAAAAAAAACTTTGCAATTAACTTTATTCAGAAGCTTTGAAATCAAGGCAATTTTGCTTTGACTTTTAAATGTGTATATTACAAATGGGTATATTTAGTATAGGTGACATATATGCATATATATTATACATATATACATAGTATATACATACGTGTGTGTGTGTATATATATGTGTGTATATATAGTCTCTTAACTCCTCCCAAGGCAGTAAGTAATTGTTCCTTGAAACCCAAATAGATTCTGATTCTTACTTAAGAAAGGTACCTGCCTTTTACTACAATTAATGACTGAATCACATGGAGACTAAAATGGATACAATTTCTTTCTCATATAACTAATTTGGAAGAAGCAATCAGGTTAAATACAAAAAAAGTACAAGGAAACCACTCCTCTTGAGTGTAACTAATAAAATACTATAGCAAAAATTATGGGTTGTGGCTTCCAAGATTAGATTACAGAGTGTCTCCTGTCTTGCTTGCTCCCTCCCTTTCACTGCTCTGTTGGAGCTCTCACTCTGCGAGAAGTGAGGTGCTGGACTGCAGGATGACCCACAAGGTGAGGAGCTGAGGGAGGTCTCCAGCAAGGAACTGAGGTCTCCTCAGCCCAATAATCCTTGAGCAGCTGAATTCTGCTAATAATCACAATACACAAGCTTGAAAAGGATCATCCCTCAGTCCCAGAAGACACCTTGATTGCAGTCTTCTGGAAGCCTATGAGCCAAAAGCACCCAGATACACCAAGGCCAGATTTCTGACCATAGAAACTGTGAGAAAATAATGTTTGTTGTGTTAAGCCATTAAGTTTCGGGATAATTTGTTACACAGCAATAGATAACTAACATACCCTGCTATATTATTTTACAGATGAAGAACCTCAGGCCACAGAGGTAAAAGTTCACAGGGGTGAAGTGATCTGCCAAAGGTCACTTAGCTATTGAGAAGACAAGGACCAAAACTTAGTTCTCTTGTTATCCGCTTCTTTTTTTCTATAGTCTGGGTTGAGTATCTGCTGAGCATATTTTTAGGAGGATATGGCAATGCTTTACAAACGTAAGACAAAAAAAAATTGCTTAGCTATATGAACAATTAGATTTAATCAAATGCTAATTTTTTTGCTAATAACCAATATTAAGGATCTAAAAACAGTGTCCATCTGTGTGGTTTCTATTGTTATGGAATCAGGCTTCACTGTGAACTCAACCGATCAGCAGTTTTTGTTTTTTCTTTTCAAAACCCACTCAGAGGAAACTTCAGTATAACCGGAAAAGAGAAAGGTGCTGGAAAGAGCGCTAAGCAGAACGGCTTCTGCGTGCTCCTCAGAGCTCAGTAACTTCTTCACCGGACTGGAAAGGGCAAAGATCAAAGAGTGGCCAAAGCAGCATGAAAAGTGAACAGCCTCTTGGCCACCTGGAAATCCCAGGCCCTGCAGCGGAGCCAAGCAGTGATGAGGAGCAATGTGGGGAGAAGCAGAGAGCGGGGCAAATAGACAAGAGAGTAAAGAGTAGGTGAAACCTCAGAAAAGAGTTGTAGAGAGAAGCTATAAAAAAATGACAACATGAATAGGACTGAAGGCAACCAAAAAGAATTAAACCCAAACCTGAGACACAACAAAATGGCCTTTGAAGTTGAACATGAGAATTAAAATTTAAGAGAAACTGCCAAAATAATGTAGAGTGTATAATTTCCAATACAGTATTGAGGGGAAAACTAAGGGGAAAAATTCTCAATGCAAAAAATAAGGAAAGAAAACATGTATATGGGGGTAGGCGTGAGTGGGGAGCAGTACATAAAAAACAGACCAAATGGAAAAACACAAAATGAGACCATAGAAAAAAGTTTTTCATGTCATTTATCATATGGCTTAAATACTTAATTTAAAAAACAAGGATAATCAGATTACATTTACAGAAATAAATTCAACTGAAGCTGTTTACAGGCAGCACACCCAAAATTTAAGCTGACAAAAGCACTAAAACGGGAAAACAGCTATGTGAGAAGAATTCTTACCAAAGGTTAGTACAGCTATAGTGATAGCTGACAAATAGACTTTAAGTAAATATTAATTATTAGAGAGACACAGAGTCACTACATGATGACAAAAGCTTCAGTTCACCAGGAAGATATGACATCTCAAACCTGATACACACCTGATAATAAAGACTCAAAATATTTACAGAAAAACCTTAAAGAATCACAAGGTAAAATTGAAAAAGATAGTAAGTACCTAATGCAATATTTTTAAAGAACTCCCTCAGTAATTGATAGATAAAGTAGACAAAAAAGTAAAGATATTTTGCTTTTTACATAATAGATACATACAGGCTCCTGCACCAACACAAAGAGAAGGACTGGATTGAACTCAGAGATAGTGAGAAATCAGATGCTGAAGACACTGCTTATGACCTAGTCAAGCTCTGCTCCACTGGAGTCCTTTTCTCCTCCAACCCCCAATGCTTCTTAACATTTAGAGAGAGAGGAGAAGAAACAAAAAAGGAAATATTTTATATCAAAATCAGACATGAGAGAAAAAGGAAAACTAGAATCCAGTTTTATCCATGAATACGAATGCAAAAACCTAAAAGAAAAGAGCATGCAATTTTAACAATGGAAATCAGCAACATATTAAATAAATAATAAGCGAGTAGTGTTTCTTCCAGAAACACAGGGATTCTTTACTATTAGAAAATCCACTGTATAATTTTTCATAACTTATTAAAGGAAGTACACAATACAATCATTTAAATTAATCACCTATTCATGATAAAATTCTTAGCAAACTGGGAATAAAAAGTAAGTTCCTTAGTTGGATAATGGGTAGATACCTAAAGCCTATAATATGCATCTCACTAACTGTGAAATGTTAGAAACATTCCTTTTAAAATCAGAAAAAAGAGTAGGTGACCATGTCTATGACGTTTTATAATTAAATATATATTGGAGGTCCTGACACTATAAGACTAATAAGACAAGAAAATAAAGAAAATTTGTAAAACTAAAAAGGATGAAGCCAAGTTATCATTATTTTCTGACATAATGTTGTGTAAGTAGAAATCCAAGAAAATTTATAGAAATAAATTTAAACTAAATAAGTTAATTATTATGATATTAGATCTTCTATTTTCTTCTTAAAGTCAAACTTTTTCTTTTTTGCCTTTAGGCTTTTAATCTTCCTGGCATTGTTCCTTGAGATATGATGTAATATAGGAATATATAAGCTTGACTTCATTAAAATATAAAATATCAGTTCATCAAGACAGCATAAAATAGGTGAACACAGCCTCATAACAGCAGAAGATACTTGCAGCATGTATAATAAAAATAAGAAGTAGAATCTAGAATAACACAAACAAGAAATGTGTACAAATCAGAGTGAGTTGAAAATAATTTACTGATAAGACTACATATGCCTTAGAATATGTGCATCATTAGGTCATTAGGAAGCAGCATAACTAAGATTAAAAAAAAATTCAGGACCTCAGCAACTGCAGCATTTATAAAAGACAGAAAGCAAAGTTGCAAGGACAAATGCAAACAGGTGAAAAGGAAGTGTCCCAGGTGCAGTGAGAGTCAGCCTGAGTGAATCAGAATTAGCCAGCTCCTGCCACTGGAGGGAATGAGACCACAGTCGACCTTGCTCATTCAGCCCTGCCAACCATCCTGTCTGGGTGCTGGCTCCTCTAACCCTGTATCCCTCCATCCTGTTCTTTCTGTACTGTCCAGTGTCTCTCCACAGCCTTTACGTGTCCTGTCTTAGACACAGGATTCCCTCCCTTCACTGGGATAAGAAACAATGGAATTTACAACAAAGAATCATCTGAAGGGAAATTTATACTCTTAGTTCTTTAATCCCAGACGAGAGAACTAGAGAGGAATGATAAAATGATATAGCAATGACCTCAGCAGTAAAACATTCTGCCTAGCCTGCTGTCATATTCATAATTTCTTCCCACTCCCCTCCTCCACATAGCCATATACTTTCCTTCAACAAACACATTATATATATATATATATATATATATATATATATATATACATATACACACACAACATTATCCATTGAATCAGCCTCTCAACAACACTTTAGATCAGCATATGGCACCCGGGATACTTAAAACACACAGCAAAATACCTAAGAAATACCTTCTATGAAAAACCAGATCACTGAAAGTGCTCCCAGAGTATTTCTTTCTGGCTGAGCTAAAGAGGAGCAGGCCAGTGAATGAATGCGAAGGTCATAGATTAATTCACTTGGGTATAACATTTAGAAAAAAGGCAAAGGTTGTTTATTGAACTACAATCTTGATACCACAGTATTAAACGGTCTTATTATAAAACCAAAGAAGCATTACTGAGGCAATAATGACGTTTGAAGTTCACGTAGCCAATAACAAGATGGGCTGTTGCAGGAAAGTGGACAGACTGAGGATGCATTATTCTTCCAGGTGGGCTTCTGAGCAAGTAGTTTCCTAGCACACTATGACAGGGGCAAGTAAATGGGTGTGGATCAACTTTCTGGAAACATCCTGTTTAGGTACAGCATATCTAGACCACGACTTCCCATTCCTATTGGCAAAGCAACACATTAATTAATGGTCCTCTATCATCAAGCTCCAAACTACCTTATAGTCTTAAACATTATATGCTCTCTGGCACCGATCCTGTATCTTGGCCATATGGGACCATTCAATATGTCATGTATGTGCCCCACAATTTCCTCTTCTGTCACTTTGTGTGCATTGTCTCCTCTATCCTGAATTCACTTTCCATTCGTCTCATCTCTGTCAAAATCCTGCTTATCATTAATTCCAGACTGTCACCTTCTCCTTGATAATAATCTCTTCTGCTTTGTGATCCACACAGTATTTTGTTTATATCTTATAAATTTTTGTTTTATATTCTAGTTATTTATTTACTTAGCATATCTCCTCTACCTATTGAACCTATCTCTAAAATACCAAACTTTATGACATTTGGCCCCATACTGAAGTGCTTTTTTTTCTTTTTCTCTTCTATCTTCTTTTTTCCTTTATTTCTGTCTTTTATTCTCTCTCTTCTTGGTTTCCCATTTCGTGATTTCGTTCAGCCCTAAGTGGCTGCTCCTAGCTGCTATGTATCACATAAAAAGCCAACCTCCTCTACCCGAAATGCAAGGTCTTCCAAAATCTGAATCCACCTTTTCTGTTCAGACACATTTCTTCCTACTCCAAGCAGGCATGTCTCTTCATTAATCCAAGAGAAAGTCACATTCATTCCGTCAGGGTAAGACGCCAGATGAAGGGGACTGAATACTGCAACAGTCTTGGTAAGATGAACGGCTCTCACTGGGGTTCCTCCCAGCGCTGGCAGGCTTGCTGCCCAGGCTGCCGCCCTTCTGTGCTCTCATTGTGTTGTCCTGTCCTGGGGATTTCCTGATCCTTGACTATTTACCATATTGGTGCTCTCTCTTGCCTTCAACACAGCCTCTGAGCTTCCTGACTAGTTTTGTCCAATCACTCTGCTCCTAACTACAGTTCCCAGGCATTTTCTCTACTCCAAGCTATTTATCTGGCTCTGGTTCTTTTTTTCTGCCTTAACTTCCAGCTTCCCCAAAACCCCAGTCTATCACTACGGTTGATTTCTCATCTGTTATTTCTTTGCCGTCTTGGTTCTCTCTGACTCAGCATCTATGCTATTTCAGTCAATACTCAAATTGTGAGTATTGGCACAATTGTGCCAATTTGTGGCTCAAATTGTGTAACCATTCTCACTTTCCACAGTTCACATTCTGTGACTCTGTCCAAGTTATGGGCTGAACTGTGTCCCCAGAAAAGATATGTTGAAGCCCTAATCCTCAGTACCTCAGAACTTGATCTTATTTGGAAATAGGATTGTTGCAGATGTGATTAGTTAAGGTGTGATCATACTGGAGTTGGGTGGGCCCTTAATCCAACGTGACCTGTGTCCTTATAAAAATGGGAAATTTGAACACAGACACACACAGAGAATGCTTTGTGAAGATGGAAGCAGAGAATGGAGTAATGTAGCTACAAGCCAAGAAATGCCAAGGATTGTGGCCGTCACCAGAAGCTAGGACAAAGGCATGGAACAGATTCTTCCTCAGAGCCCTCAAAAGGAACCAACCCTAATGACACCTTGATTTTGGACTTCTAGCCTCCAGAAGTATGAAAGAAAAAAAATGCAGAAATAAAATGTCTTTTGGTATTAGGACCTTTAGACAAACCAAAATAGTAACTCTCAAGAACATCACAGATTATTCCAGCCCATGAACAATAGGATGGCTACAGAGATAAATGTGAGAGTGCCACATGCCCAAGAATTGCATGCAGCAAGCATCCTTTCTGTGTCTGATACAAATCTGCCATTTCAGGTCAGTGCACTTCACTCAGAAGGCTGTATTTCGTTTTTATTCACTCTCAACGTGAAACATGACTGATATGGTGTGTGCAATGCATTTTAAATCATATGTTCAGCTGGACTTCAGGTGATGATCAGGAAACACTGCCCAAAAGTAAATGCCCAGATGCCTGCACTATCTTTAATCTGGTATTTATTACCTCTTCCTTCAAAACTTGGCTCTTGAAACTTTATCCTTATTTGAAATACTGTTTTATGCCTATGGATGACTTTTTATTGTAGATCCTAGATAACCTTTTAGAATTGTGTAAGGAAAAAAGAGAGAGAGGGCAAGAAACAGAGTCAGAAACAGAGTCAGAGAGAACTAGTAACCAAGTAGTGTTGCCAGATAAAAGACAAATATACTTTTAGTATAAGTAAGTCCCAAGTCTTACACGGGACATAATTATACTAAAAATTTATTCATTGTTTATCTGAAATTCAAACCTAAATGGACAGCATGTACTTTTATTTGCTGAATCTGTCAACACAAGGAAATTTTCTAGTTCTTCCTCTCCCAAGGCTGAGCTGTCATATAAGCATGAATACAGGATTTCTTTTCCTGAGCCACCAATAATTGCAATGCAAACAATAAACAACTCTGGGGGCTACAAACAGAAAAAAAAAAAAAAAAAGAACACAAACCCTTATCCAATGGCATAAACTCTTAAATGAAAACAAGATCTGTAACTCAAACCTTTGTTGGTGACTGGTCAGGGATGCAGTTTATCCGCTCCAATTCATTTACCACTGGGCACTTGGCAGGACCAGGAGTGGTACTTTTCCCAGGATCTGGAGTAACTGTCATCCCAGGACCTGGGATAATCCCAAAAGCAAACATAAGATGACAGAATTAATATCACAGGCATTCGATACCCCCATAGTTCTCAACACCTCCAATTATATGGACTCCACTACTGACCGGGCTTCACTCTATGACCTTGAAATGTACACATTCACTTTATAAAGCCTCATTTTGTTCTTGCTGACTGTATTTAACTCTACATACACCTGCACCATCTCCTTCCACCAGCAAGGCCCTCCCCTATGAGACAGTGCATACAAGAGCAAGGAGTTGGACTCCAACATTAGATTGGAAGCTCACCTTCCAAAGTGAGCTCCAAATCTACCTTCTCTACTCCAGGGGTTGGTAAACTATGTCCTGTGGACCAAACCAGGTCACAGCCTGATTTGTAAATAAAATATTGCTGTCACACAGCCACACCCAGATTTTTTATGTATTGTCTATAGCTGCTTTTGTTATTATAGGCAGAATTAGGTAGTTAGGACAGAGACCGTATGGCCCACAAAATCTGAAGTATTAAGTATATGGCCCTTTACAGAGAAGTCTGTACACTCTGCTTTGGTCCTGTACTTCCACCCAGGCAGCTGGTTCACGAAATGTTTGCACACAGATCACGTGCAGTATATGTTGTTCTCTTGAATGTTACCCTAATCATAGTAACCTCAATTCTCCTTGCTCAGTCAACAGGCAATCCCTTGACAAGGAACACTTCTGAGTGATGGCGTTCTTATACAAATGTAAAATCTCATAGGACAAAAAATGTAAAGGGAGGCCACCAAACTAGAAACTGGCAGCTAGAATCTATGCCAGTTGATTGATGGATTCAGACTTAAAAATCAGTTAAATAGGACTTCCCTGGTGGCGCAGTGATTAAGAATCCACCTGCCGATGCAGGGGACACGGGTTCGAGCCCTGGTCTGGGAAGATCCCACATGCGGCGGAGCAACTAAGCCCGTGCACCACAACTACTGAGCCTGTGCTCTAGAGCCCACAAGCCACAACTACTGAGCTCGTGTGCCACAACTACTGAAGCTCGCACACCTAGAGCCCATGCTCCACAACAAGAGAAGCCACCGCAATGAGAAGCCCACGCACCGCAGCGAAGAGTAGCCCCCGCTCACCACAACTAGAGAAAGCCCGCGCACAGCAACGAAGACCCAATACAGCCAAAAATAATAAATAAATTAATTAATTTTTTAAAAAATCAGTAAAATAAAGAAGGCACATTTATTGCATTCTAACATAAGGAAGTTAGATTTCTTTAGGGCACTCTACAATAAGCTAATAATATTAAGACAAAACAATGAGCCTTCTAATAAGTTTTCTTTTCACTAAGGTTTCCAATTCAAAAGTGGTGGAGTAATAGAACTTTATATTTGTGCCAGTTTCCGCATAAGGGTTTTAGTTTCATTTTCAGGATCAGAGAATTTTAAGAACTGAACAACCTTTGAGATTATTTAATCTAACTTCCCACAAAAGTAGAAATGGCGTGACCGAGAATGAGGTAGGGGGAGGGGGCAAAGGTTTTCCTCTGGCAACATACTGGCCCCTCTTCACCTGCCCCACCTAGGAAGCTGCTCCTAGCTGAAGCCCAGATAAGAAATCATGGATAACTCAGCACAATCCAGCCCTTCTGTTAAAATAAAACAGTTCAATAAACTTTTAATAAAAAAACTCTGGTAGCTGTTATTTTTTTAAATAACCAAACTTGGGCCTAAGGTACTTTAATTGATTATATACTTATTTGACTACATTTCATATAAGGGTATTGTTGATTACTATTGTTAACAAAATTACAATTATTCAATGAAATTCAGCAAATATATTTCAAGTGCCAGTTGCGGAATCCTGCGCTGCGCTAAATTGGAAAATGAAAGTGTCAGAGTTAGGCCTACAATGAATACCTATTGTGCTGTCACAGTTTTGAGTCAGGTGGTCCCCAACACACACATATAGTACACACACACACACACACACACACACATTCACACCAGTGAATATGAAAGCATCACTTCCCTGCCACTTCTGAGGTGTTTGCTCTGATAAGAGCAATATATGGAGGGGGGAACACCAGAGTTCCTTGTTACCTTCTGATTCCAAAGAATCTCTGGCTGAAAGCACAAAGAGAGGAATAGTGATGATAAACACCCCAAGCAGAAGAACACTGAGCATAAGCTCCAAAGTAGTGAACTTTTTCAACTTCTTTCTTGCCATCTACAAAGAAAGACAAAACAATTTTAGATTTGAGTTTTATTTAACATGTGGTTAGCAAACTTTTTTAACAGAAAAGCTCAAATGTATACATAAGAGGAATGAATAACATAATAAATGCCCAGGTACCCATCAACTAGATTAAAAAATTATCAAAAAAAAAAAAAAAAAAAATTATCAAGTGGCCAATCTCATTCTGTCTATTCTTTTCTTTTTTAAAGGTAATATAAAAACTTTTATTTTTCTTATGTCTATTCTTATTCATGTCTCTCCTTAACCTTGGGTTATTTTGAAGCAAATCTCAGATTTCATATCTTTTAATCTGAAAATATTTAAGCATATTTTTTTAAAAATAAGAAATTTCACAAAAGCCAAGCAAAATACTGTTATCACACTTAAAATATTTTTTAAATAATTCTTTAATCATCAAATTAAAGTATTTTAAAATAATTTCCCTCATTGTCTGATAAGTATTTTATAGCTTGTTTGTTCTACTCTCATAAGGATACAAGTAAGATTTATATATGACTGATTTATGTCTGTTAAGTCTTTTTTAACCAGTAAGGTTTGTTCTGTAGATCTGCCCACAATCTGGATTTTGTTGATTGCATCTCCATGCATGCCAACATGTTTCTCTATCCTTGTATTTCCTATAAATTATTAGATCTAGAGTTTTGACAGATACAGGTTGGTTTCTTTTTGGCATGAATGCTGCATAGATGGTACAACATCTTCCAGCAAGAGACACATAAAATCTAGCAGTCTCCTTTTTTCAAAAAAAATGTTCACAGCCATTGGCGAGCATTTCTTCGATCCATTATTTCATTAGGAGTTGTGATGCAGTGACACTGTAATTTTATCATTCTTTGTTCACTTATTAAATGAAATATTCCTATAGAAAGAAATTTCCCCTCATCTATCATTTGTCTCATAAAGGTACAGTTTGTATAGGAAAGGCAGGATAAACGTTTGACTCTTTATTTACTGGTTTTCAAAATAAGGAGTAGTTTCCCTAGCATCCTCCAAAGGGGATCAATGAGATTTTTTGGTCCAATATCTTTATGAACTCATAGGTTTAAACACACTTCATCTGTATTAATCCATTGATGTTATTATTATTATTATTATTATTATTATTATTATTATTATTATTATTAACGCTCATATTTTCCCATCTCTACCCATTGACAGTCTCTTCAAGTTGGCTCTTGGTACTCTTTGGTACTTTCCCTGCTTGCTGGTTTAACATGATAACCTAGGCTCCTTTTGCACATTTCCTGCCCCTCATCTCAAATCAAACATTTCTACGGAGTCCTGGCTCCTTTTAGTGGCAATAGTATTTAGAAATTATAATCTGGATAGAGTCGGTGAAATTTAACCTAGAATTCTAGAACTGAAGGGACCTTATGGATCATCTTGACCAGTGCTGCCTTTGGAGCCCCAAGGGGTCCTTGAGGATTTTTAATTTCAAAAAAAATACAGAAATTACACATTTATCTATGTTAGACTCATTATGAACCCTAGCTAGGGATAAGAATATTTTGTCAAGAAGTTTAAATCAGACACTCGGCACTTGCCCCTGCCCAACTCCTACTGAATCAGAATCTCTGGGGTTAAGGCCTGGATATCTGATTTTTTTAAAAACCTCCACAGATGATTCTGATATGCAATCATGTTTCAAAAGCAGTGAACCCGTCTATTATAGGTTCGCTGTTGGCTCCCTGCCGAACAAACTATAGTATCTCTGCAATGCGCTAGGAATCCTGTGTGCTCTTCAAGTATACAGAAAACTGAGATCGAACACATGAAGCTCATCTTGTTGGGATGCTAAATTTAGAGTATTTTAAGCCAAAATTTGGCTTTTAAGTAAAGATTCATGAAGTTCAAAACCTAAAAACATTATCCTTTATATTCAAAGATCCACCATAAATTGGGCTTTGAAGTATCTTCTTATTAGTGAGGAAAGATACGGCAAAGTCATCCACATTTACTCTTTCCATGCTATGGGAGGTTACAGGGAAACCCAGAGAGCCCAGAGGTCAACTCAACTGCTCAGCGGGATGAATACTGATATCATTTGTCCAGATACAGAGCATAGCAACATAGCACATGTCTGAACGAAGAAATAAAATACCACGTTCCTAAGGGTGAGTACTGTGATCGACACAGAAACAGGACTTGAGGAGAGAAAAACCTGACAGCTATTAAAGCAGGGACCACTGGCATTATCAGTGTCACCCGGGCCTCTGTGCAGACTCCCTTAGTCTTTGACCAGGAAGGCACAGACCACCATGCACAAACTCAAATGGGGATTATGCCTCATGTGCAGTCCTTTCTAGAAATCTTCCTCAGTGCTTCCATCCTTGGACTTGGTTCTTTGTTTGGATCAATTCTGATTCTGGACTGAGTTGTGGCTCTACCCTCCATGGGCAGCAAGTAAATAAACCCCCATCACTCCCTTCACGTCCTTCCCCTGGATGGCCCAGATATGACTGCATGTACCTCCTTCCTCTGACCCCACTACTGTCCTTCTTTAGAAGGACCTCACTGTCTCTTAGGGGAGGGCACACTGTCTTTTACGTTTTGTACAAGAATGTGGACACAGATATAGCACTTCTCCAAAAGCATGAGAAACTATGTAGAGCCATACTTTAATGCAGAAATGCACTGCTCAATAGGGAGTGAAACCTACAGCTAAGTCACAATCAATACACAAACCAGAGAGAGGGAGAAATATCTTGTCGAAAGAAGAAGTAAACAAATCCATTGTCAAGTTGAGTGGTGTGACTGGAATGATTCCTAAAATGAGTTTCATTGACCTAACTAGCTTCTTGTATTTCCTCAACTTATGAAAAATTGTACATTAGCCGTATCTAGAATCAGACATACTGAAAAGTGTAAAGAAAAAGAAGAGGAGAGAAGAGTGGAAGGAGCAGAATTATCTACACTAATGGGCCACTGGTTTTGAGGCCTCACAAGTTTAAAATGGTTTCCATTGCTTATGAGACTAAATGGCGTATCATCTATTACCATCTGACTCTTAATAATCATTATCACTAAGTTTCTGGTCTTCTATGTGCCAGGTATTTTCCAAGCTTGGTTAGATATCTGTATAACCCTGAAAGGCAGATATTCATCTCCATTTTATAAACGAGAAAACAGAGGTCAAAACGGTATAAAACTCGTCAGCAACCACAGACAAATGGTGGAGCTGAAATTCACTACCAGTCTGCGCTCCAGGGCCCAGCTTCTCGGAACACACACTCCCCGACAGCACCTTCTCCACTTACCAGGTCAAACAATATCTCCCCCAGGACTTCAAATTAATAACCCTCCCTCTCTCGCTCCCAAGCACTCTATCTAGATTTATAACCCTGAGGAGAATCTGTCTTCCCTACTAACTTTGAAGCTACTAGAGGAAAGTGAGTACGAGTTTCTTACCCCTCCCCAAGTCGTCCCTCTCAGCCTGAGAGCCTCAGATACCGATTCCCTTGGCCCTGGGGCAGCTGAGTGGAGCCAGGGCAGAGGGTCCAGGGCCATTCTTCTGCCGGCAGTTGCCGCCTCTGGAAATCCAGATCCCTTTCAATTAGCCTAGTGATGCCACCTTCCTTTTTTTTTAATCACTGTATCATTTTTTAAATTTTTATTTTATATTGGAGTATAGCTGATTGACAATGTTGTGTTAGCTTCAGGTGTACAGCATAGTGATTCAGTTATACATATACATATATCTTTCCTTTTTTCAAGTTCTTTTCCCATTTAGGTTACTACAGACCTGTGCTATAGAGTAGGTCCTTATTGCTTATCTATTTTAAATATAGCAGTGTATTTATGTCCATCCCAATCTCTCAATCTATCCCACCCACCCCCGCCCCAGTAACCGTAAGTTCCTTCTCTAAGTCTGTTATCACTGTATCTTTTTCTTAATAACTGTTTTTTTTTTTCCTTTTCCTTGTGCTCTCTGATGTGGACAGCGCCGGCAAGAACTCCACCATGCCTCAGTGCACGCTGCGTGGCAGGTGCTCTAAGTGAGTGTCTGCTGGCTGGGGAGCAAGGCTGAGTGGAAACACCGCCACAGGATCCTTTGGCCATGCACGCACTGCAGGGTCCTCGCTCCTGTTTCCCAAGAGGAAAGGTGGGGAAGGAATGGGGAACAGTGTGCCTTCATCCCAGGGACCTCACCAGTAATCACAGGGGCACTAGGGAAAAGGAAAGAAAAAATAAAATTTGGATTTAAAAAATAATATAAGTTAGAGGGCAGTTATTTATTTTACAAAAGGATCCAAGTCAAGCTTTCTTTAAATCAATCTTTGAAGTATGCAGGAGTGGTACATCAATATCTCCAGGGAGATTTTTTTTAAGAATACACAGCTACTTCCCTCTCCATTTGACCTTTGTAACGATTGCTCATAACCAGTAATAGCCTTCATGTGAGTTGTAACATACAAAGAAATAGCTGAAAACCATCTCTTTATAAAGGAATAGTTTACATTCTCTACCAGAATATATCCTAGTAAATGCACTTTCTGGAAAACAGCACTCTTCACAGCCCCTTCTTAAGCCCAACCACAGCTGAACACAGCCCCACATCCCTCTCCTGCTCTCTGTACCCTCCTACTCCCAGCTCAGAACTGCCCCCACCTCCACTGCAGACCCCCTTTCCCAGGCTGATTATCAGCTGAGCTGCTCTCTGCTCTGAATCCCCAGCACAATGGTTCTGTCTGCTTTTCTTCGTCCATACTGTTACAGACTCATTTCATTTTGTACATCTTTATTAGAATGTCAAGGGAAGTCTGGAAAGGAAAAAAGGTAAAATCCTGTGATCACAGTCTACCATCTGGAACCCTTCTATGTAGGTTTTAAAAGTTCCCTAGATCACTTTGATCTTCACTTCCCCTCCACTCCTGTTTGAGAATCACTTGGGAAACCTTGAGTTCAGTGGATTTAATAACATTGAATGACATTATCCTATGAGGGGGAGGGGGAACAGCAGGTGTAAATTAAGGACAGTGCAATAAGGGACAAAAATGAAGTAGGAGACAGTAATAAAGAAAAATGAAATACATTTGGAGGGAGTAGTGGGGGATGGGTGGCTCCTTGAAAGTTTTCAACCCCATCAAAGCACCCCTCCCAACTCTTCCAGTATCTCCAGTATATCAATGTGCCCTCTCTAACCTCAGCTCATTTGTGACCAAGGATAAGTTTTCCTAAGGCTTTTCCCCCAAAGGTATGCCTACTTTCTTAGGTTTACAACACCCTTTTTCTTTCTCAAATTGTAAGCTCTTAGGGTGTGAGAATTACGCCTGCTTCTTCCTCTTTATTTCCTTCCTAAATACCTACAAGCAGAATCTACATAATCAATACTTACTGACCAATAACATTTTATTCCTTGACTGAATATTTACAAAATAACCTGAATACTTCCTAATTATAGTACACCGTGAAGGTACTTTAGAGGATACAATGATGGTACCTGCCTTAAGTGGACTTAAATTCCAATACCACTATTTCCTTCTACCCAATAAAGGCAATGTACGGTAGAAAGAAGAGAAGGGATGTGCTCTTTCTTGAAAATCAGAAGACCTTAATTTTATTCCTCATTCTGAAAATAACTAGCCAGATGACCTTGAGAAATTTACTTAAGCTTTCTGGTTCTCTGTTTCCTCACTTACAATTAAAGAGGTTGAACGAGAAGATCTACAAAATTCATACCAGCTTTTATATGTCATGTTTGAATGAGTCACCCAAATTGCTTGCTTCTTTACTCTTCTCTTCCATAGAAGATCCCTGTGCTAAACATATCACTGGCATTTTCCTTCTTCATTATATGCCCAAGTTCTCTTTCTCAGTGTGAGAGCATGCTAAGTACAGCTTGAGAAGATCTGAGCTTGCTTTTAGCCCTACCATTTCTTGCTGTGGTCGCCAAAGAATTTATTTAACACTCTTGAATCTCAGTTTTCTGAGGTGTAAAAATGGAACTAAGAATATCTATTACTAACTATCATCATCTTCTTATTGTGAGAATCAAATAAAAACATCTTAAATAATAAAGCATTACATATCCTTATTTATTACTTACCATAGAGAAAATACTCTTGGGTACGAAACAGCATATTCCTAAGAAATGTGTTAATCCCTCTCTCGTGAGGGTGGCACCCCACCTTACTCAGTGCTTTGTAAAGTGGAAGATGCACGTTCCTGGCAGCTGTCCTTATGAACTTGTTCTGATATGAACTCCTATCTGCTAAGTGCTTTATGGCCCCATGTGTCAGGTGACTCACGTGGTACCTGAGACACAGGTGCAGAAATCTAGGAGGAAGCAGGAGGAGCTATGAGCAGCAATCTTGCCCATTCAAAGTCCGATTCTCCACCAGCCCACTCACAGCTCCTCTCCCGGGCTGCCTTGTAAATCACACTATTTTTACTCAAAAAGCACATTCCTTCTCTTCTTCCCTGAAGTCTTCATTCAAAACTCCCCAGCTCGCAAATCTTAAATCCTCAGCTCAACTTAGTTGTTTGATATTTTCTTGCAGCCTCACTATCCACCCAATCGATGTGTCCTCACACAACCTCCAGATGGTCCTCAGGCAGAAGAAGGCTTTTTCACACACTGATGAGAAAACGCTATTTGTCACCATAATACCCTCTTAACATGCAAAAGGAAATGGGGTTGTACCCTTCTCTACAACAAGGATTGCCTTGGTTTTTCTAAAGTAAATGACCCAGCTCTAATCTTTCATACCTGTCCTTCCCCAATACATCACATTCCCAAAGGCTTTATAGGATATTCCATAATACTAATCTTGCATGTAAAACTCCATAAATATTAATAGCCTTCCATGCCTGATATAATCAAATTAACTAATGAGATCAAGAGCGATCTCATGTTCACTGGCAAGGAGCAGAGTTATCAGAATGCCTATGGAAGCGACAATGTCTCCTTCTCTTTGGTGGTTGCTGACAGCTGTGAAATAGGAGACTGTTCTTCATACTAATTTAAAATTTTTCCCAAATGGCTGTTAACATACTGTGTTACATGCTATGAAGAAAAAGTCACCCACCATTTACTAGTCAAACTGTAAACACTATATGCTCAATAAAGACTTGGCAAAAGCTACTCAAGTTATTTACACCCGTAATCTGGATGTCCATTTATAGAAATTTAGTCCATAAATATACTTGTGGCTTCGGAGGTCAGATCCCAGGGAGAGGACTGGGGTTGGCTGTGTGAACACAGCCTGAAGGGGGCTAGTGCACCACAGGTAGCCAGGAGGGAGTCCAGGAAAAAGTCTGGACCTGCCGAAGAGGCAAGAGACCATTGTTTTCCGGTGCACAAGGAGATGGGATTCAGAGCACCGCCTAAACGAGCTCCAAAGACAGGCCCAAGCTGTGGCTATCACCGCGGACACCAGAGACGGGCATGAAATGCTAAGGCTGCTGCTGCAGCCACCAAGAAGCCTGTGTGCAAGCACAGGTCACTCTCCACACCGCCCCTCCCGGGAGCCTGTGCAACCCGCCACTTCCAGGGTCCCATGAACCAGGGACAACGTCCCCGGGAGAACACACAGCGCGCCTCATGCTGGTGCAACGTCACACCTGCCTCCGCCGCTGGAAGCTCGCTCTGCATTCCGTACCCCTCCCTCCCCCCAGCCTGAGTGAGCCAGAGCCCCCTAATCAGCTGCTCCTTTAACCCCCTCCTGTCTGGTCAAAGAACAGACGCCCCCAGGTGACCTACATGCAGAGGCGGGGCCAAATCCAAAGCTGAACCCCAGAAGCTGTGCGAAAACAGAAGAGAAAGGGAAATCTCTCCCAGCAGTCTCAGGAGCAGCAGATTAAATCTCCACAGTCAAGTTGATGTACCCTGCATCTGTGGAATACCTGAATAGACAATGAAACATCCCAAAATCGAGGTGGTGGACTTTGGGAGCAACTGTAGACTTGGGGTTTGCTTTCTGCATGTAATTTGTTTCTGGTTTTATGTCTATCTTAGTTTACTATTTAGAGCTTATTATCATTGGTAGATTTGTTTATTAATTTGGCTGCTCTCTTCCTTTTTTTTTAAATATATATATATTTTTTTCCTTTTTCTCTTTTTGTGAGTGTGTATGTGTATGCTTCTTTCTGTGATTTTGTCTGAATAGCTTTGTTTTTACTGCTTGTCCTAGCGTTCTGTTTGTCCGTGTTTGCTCTTTTTTTTTTAGCACTTGTTATCATTGGTGGAATTGTTTATTGGTTTGGTTACTCTCTTCTTTCTTTTTTTTTTAATTACTTTTTAATTTTTTTATTTTAATAATATTTTTTTTATTTTAATAACTTCATTTTATTTATTTAATTTTTCTTTCTTTCTGTTTTTTTTTTCTCCCTTTTCTTCTGAGCCATGTGGCTGACAAGGTCTTCGTGCTCCAGCCAGGTGTCAAGCCTGAGCCGCATAGGTGGGAGAGCCAAGTTCAAGACATTATTCCACCACAGACCTCACAGACCCATGTAATATCAATCAGCGAGAGCTCTCCCAGAGATCTCCATCTCAACACTAAGACCCAGATCCACTCAACAACTAGCAAGCTCCAGTGCTGGATACCCCATGCCAAAAAACTAGCAACACAGGAACACAACACCACCCATTAGCAGAGTGGCTGCCTAAAATCATAATAAGTTCACGAACACTCCAAAACACACCACTGGACATGGTTCTGCCCACCAGAAAGACAAGATCCAGCCTCATCCACCAGAACACAGGCACTAGTCCCCTCCACCAGGAAGCCTACACAACCCACAGAACCAACCTTACCCACTGGGGGCAGACACCAAAAACAATGGGAACTACAAACCTGCGGCCTGCGAAAAGGAGACCACAAACACAGTATGTTAAGCAAAATGAGAAGACAGAGAAATACACAGCAGATGAAGGAGCAAAGGAAAAACCCATCAGACCAAACAAATGAAGAGGAAACAGGCAGTCTACCTGAAAAAGAATTCACAGTAAAGATAGTAAAGATGATCCAAAATCTTGAAAACAGAATGGAGAAAATACAAGAAACGTTTAACAAGGTCCTAGAAGAACTAAAGAGCAAGCAAACAATGACGAACAACACAATAAATGAAATTTAAAATTCTCTAGAAATCAATAACAGAATAACTGAGGCAGAAGAACAGATAAATGACCTAGAAGATAAAATAGTGGAAATAACTACCACAGAGCAGAATAAAGAAAACAGAATGAAAAGAATTGAGGACAGTCTCAGAGACCGCTAGGGCAACATTAAACGCACTAACATTTGAATTACAGGGGTCCCAGAAAAAGAAGAGAAAAAGAAAGGGACTGAGAAAATATTTTAAGAGATTATAGTTGAAAGCTTCCCTAATATGGGAAAGGAAATAGTCAATTAAGTCCAGGAAGTGCAAAAAGTCTCATACAGGATAAATCCAAGAAGAAACACGCCAAGACACATATTAATCAAACTACCAAAATTTAATACAAAGAAAAAATATTAAAAGCAGCAAGGAAAAAGCAACAAATAACACACAAGGGAATTCCCATAAGGTTAACAGCTGATCTTTCAGCAGAAACTCTGCAAGCCAGAAGGGTGGGGCAGGACATATTTAAAGTGTTGAAAGGAAAAAAACTGCAACCAAGATTATTCTATCCAGCAAGGATCTCATTCAGATTTGATGGAGAAATTAAAAACTTTACAGACAAGCAAAAGCTAAGAGAATTCAGCACCACCAAACCAGCTTTACAACAAACGTTAAAGGAACTTCTCTAGGCAGGAAACACAAGAGAAGGAAAAGACCTACAATAACAAACCCAAAGCAATTAAGAAAATGGTAATAGTAACATACGTATCAATAACTACCTTAAATGTAAACGGATTAAATGCTCCAACCAAAAGACACAGACTGGCTGAAAGAATACAAAAACAAGACCCATATATATGCTGTCTACAAGAGACCCACTTCAGACCAAGGGACACATACAGACTGAAAGTAAGGGGATGGAAAAAAATATTCCATGCAAATGGAAATCAAAAGAAAGCTGGAGTAGCAATTCACATATAAGACAAAATAGACTTTAAAATAAAGACTATTACAAGAGACAAGGACACTACATAATGATCAAGAGATCAATCCAAGAAGAAGATATAACAATTGTAAATATTTATGCACCCAACAGAGGAACACCTCAATACATAAGTTAAATGTTAACAGCCATAAAAGGGGAAATCGACAGTAACACAATAATAGTAAGGGACTTAAACACCCCACTTTCACCAATGGACAGATCATCCAAAATGAGAATAAATAAGGAAACACAAGCTTTAAATGATACATTAAACAAGATGAACTTAATTGATATTCATAGGACATTCCATCCAAAAACAACAGAATACACTTTCTTCTCAAGTGCTCATGGAACATTCTCCAGGATAGATTACATCTTGGGTCACGAATCAAGACTTAGAAAATTTAGAAAAACTGAAATCATGTCAAGTATCTTTTCCGACCACAACACTATAAGACTAGATATCAATTACAGGAAAAAATCCGTAAAAAATACAAACACATGGAGGCTAAACAATACACTACTAAATAACCAAGAGATCATTGAGGAAATCAAAAAACACCTAGAAACAAATGACAATGAAAACACGACAACCCAAAACCCATGGGCAGCAAAAGTAGTTCTAAGAGGGAAGTTTATAGCCATACAATCCTACCTCAAGAAACAAGAAATATCTCAAATAAACAACCAAACCTTACACTGAAAGCAATTAGAGAAAGAAGAACAAAAAAACCCCAAAGTTAGCAGAAGGAAAGAAATCATAAAGACCAGATCAGAAGTAAATGAAAAAGAAAGGAAGGAAACGATAGCAAAGATCAATAAAACTAAAAGCTGGTTCTTTGAGAAGATAAACAAAACTGATAAACCATTAGTCAGACTCATCAAGAAAAAAAGGGAGAAGACTCAAATCAATAGAATTAGAAATGAAAAAGGAGAAGTAACAACTGACACTGCAGAAATACAAAGGATCATGAGAGATTACTACAAGCAACTATATGCCAATAAAATGACAACCTGAAAGAAATGGACAAATTCTTAGAAATGCACAACCTTCTGCGATTGAACCAGGAAGAAATAGAAAATATGAACAGACCAATCACATGCACTGAAATTGAAACTGTGATTAAAAATCTTCCAACAAACAAAAGCCCAGGACCAGATGGCTTCACAGGTAAATTCTATCAAACATTTAGAAAAGAGCTAATGCTTATCCTTCTCAAACTCTTCCAAAATATAGCAGAAGGAGGAACACTCCCAAACTCATTCTACAAGGCCACCATCACCCTGATACCAAAACCTGACGAAGGTGTCACAAAAAAGAAAACTACAGGCCAATATCACTGATGAACATAAATGCAAAAATCCTCAACAACTAGCAAACAGAATCCAACAGCACATTAAAAGGATCATATACTATGATCAAGTGGGGTTTATCCCAGGAATGCAAAAAGACCATATAATCATCTCAATAGATGCAGAAAAAGCTTTCAACAAAATTCAACACCCATTTATGATAAAAACCCTCCAGAAAGTAGGCATAGAGGAAACTTACCTTAACATAATAAAGGCCATATACGACAAACCCACAGCCAACATCATTCTCAATGGTGAAAAACTGAAACCATTTCCACTAAGATCAGGGACAAGACAAGGTTTCCCACTCTCACCACTATTATTTAACATAGCTTTGGAAGTTTTAGCCACAGCAACCAGAGAAGAAAAAGAAATAAAAGGAATTCAAATAGGAAAAGAAGAAGTAAAACTGTCACTGCTTGCAGATGACATTATACTATACATACAGAATCCTAAAGATGCTACCAGAAAACTACTAGGACTAATCAATGAATTTGGTAAAGTAGCAGGATACAAAATTACTGCGCAAAAATCTCTTGCATTCCTCTACACTAACAACAAAAAATCTGAAAGAGAAATTAAGGAAACATTCTTATTTACCATTGCAACAAAAAGAATAAAATACCTAGGAATAAACCTACCTAAGGAAACAAAAGACCTGTATGCAGAAAACTATAAGACACTGATGAAAGAAATTAAAGATGATACAAACAGATGGAGAGATATACCATGTTCTTGGATTGGAAAAATCAACATTGTGAAAATGACTATACTACCCAAAGCAATCTACAGATTCAATGCACTCCCTATCAAACTACCAATGGCATTCTTCACAGAACTAGAACAAAAAATTTCACAATTTGTAGGGAAACACAAAAGACCCCGAAGAGCCAAAGCAATCTTGAGAAAGAAAAACAGAGCTGGAGGAATCAGGCTCCCTGATTTCAGACTATACTAAGCTACAGTAATCAAGACAGTATGGTACTGGCACAAAAACAGAAATATAGATCAATGGAACAGGATAGAAAACCCAGAGATAAACCCACACACATATGGTCACCTTATTTTTGATAAAAGAGGCAAGAATATACAATGGAGAAAAGACAGCCTCTTCAATAAGTGGTGCTGGGAAAACTGGACAGGTACATGTAAAAGAATGAAATTAGAACACTCCCTAACACCATACACAAAAATAAACTCAAAATGGATTAAAGACCTAAATGTAAGGCCAGACACTATACAACTCTTAGAGGAAAACATAGGCAGAACACTCTATGACATAAATCACAGCAAGATCATTTTTGACCCATCTCCTAGAGAAATGGAAATAAAAACAAAAATACACAAATGGGACCTAAAGAAACTTACAAGCTTTTGCAGAGCAAAGGAAACCATAAACAAGATGAAAAGACAACCCTCAGAATGGGAGAAAATATTTGCAAATGAAGCAACTGACAAAGGATTAATCTCCAAAATATACAAGCAGCTCATGCAGCTCAGTATCAAAAAAACAAACAACCCGGGGCTTCCCTGGTGGCGCAGTGGTTGAGAATCTGCCTGCCAGTGCGGAGGACACGGGCTCGAGCCCTGGTCTGGGGGGATCCCACATGCCACGGAGCAACTAGGCCCGTGAGCCACAACTACTGAGCCTGCGCGTCTGGAGCCTGTGCTCCGCAACAAGAGAGGCCGCGATAGCGAGAGGCCCGCGCACCGCGATGAAGAGTGGCCCCCGCTTGCCGCAACTAGGGAAAGCCCTAGCGCAGAAACGAAGACCCAACACAGCCATAAATAAATAAATAAATAAAATTAAAATTAAAAAAAAAACAACCCAATCCAGAAATGGGCAGAAGACCTAAACAGACATTTCTCCAAAGAAGATATACAGATTGCCAACAAACACATGAAAGGATGCTCAACATCACTAATCATTAGAGAAATGCAAATCAAAGCTACAATGAAGTATCACCTCACACCAGTCAGAATGGCCATCATCAAAAAATCTACAAACAATAAATGCTGGAGAGGGTGTGGAGAAAAGGGAACCCTCTTGTACTGTTGGTGGGAACGTAAATTGATACAGCCACTATAGAGAACAGTATGGTGGTTCCTTAAAAAACTAAAAATAGGACTACCATACGACCCAGCAATCCCACTACTGGGCATATACCATGAGAAAACCATAATTCAAAAACAGTCATGTACCACAATGTTCATTGCAGCTCTATTTACAATAGCCAGGACATGGAAGCCACCTAAGTGTCCATCGACAGATGAATGGATAAAGATGTGGCACATATAAACAATGGAATATTACTCATCCATAAAAAGAAGCGAAATTGAGTTATTTGTAGTGAGGTGGATGGACCTAGAGTCTGTCATACAGAGTGAAGTAAGTCAGAAAGAGAAAAACAAATACCGTATGCTAACACATATATATGGAATCTAAAAAAAAAAAAAAAAAAGGTTCTGAAGAACCTAGGAGCAGGACAGGAATAAAGACGCAGACGTAGAGAATGGACTTGAGGACACGGGGAGTGTAAAGGGTAAGCTGGGATGAAGTGAGAGAGTGGCATGGACATATATACACTACCAAATGTAAAATAGATAGCTAGTGAGAAGCAGCCGCATAGCACAGGGAGATCAGCTCGGTGCTTTGTGTCCACCTAGAGGGGTGGGATAGGGAGGGTGGGAGGGAGACGCAGAAGGGATATATGTATGGGTTTATATGTATACTTATAGCTGATTCGCTTTGTTATACAGCAGAAACTAACACACCATTGTAAAGCAATTATACTCCAATAAAAATGTTAAAAAAAAATACACTTGCATGTGTGGAAAGCAATGTATGTACAGATACAGGTTCTTCACTGTAACATGATATATAACAGCAATAGATTGTGAATAGTATAGATATCTATAGAGAGAGGATGGAGTAAATTATGAAATAAAACTTAATATTATTCAAAATCATGATATGGTGGGGTTTTTTTAAATAAAGATGCACAAATTCTTCTATACTCTCCCCTTCAAGAGGTGGAGCCAAGCCCCCCATCCCTCACCCCATGAGAGTGGGCTGGACTTAGTGACTCACTTCTAACAAACAGAATACAGCAGAGCGGGTGGTGTGTGACTCCCAAGACTGGGATACAAAAGGCATTACATCTTCCTCCTTCCTCTTTCTCTTGGATCAGTTCTTGGAGAAGCCAGCTGCCATGCCATAAGGACGCTCAAGCAGACCTATAGAAAGGGCCAACAGCCAGCAAGGAACTGAGACCTCCTGCCAACAGCCATGTGAGTGAGGCATCTCAGAAGCAGATTCTCCAGCCCCAGGGAAGGCTTCACATGACAGCAGCCCTGGGCAGCATCCTGGCTGCAACCTCATGAGAGACCTTGAACCAGAACCACCTAGCGAAGTATTCCTAACCCACAGGAACTGTGAGATAATAAATGTTCATTGCTTCAAGCTGTGAAATTTTGGGGTAATTTGCTATGCAGCAATAGATAATTAATATACATGGGTAAATATGACTTTTGAAAAAATATCACTTGCATTTTAAAAAATCTGTTTGCCTCCTATCAAAAGTCCTTTTGCATCATATTCAAATATGGCTACTGGCTCTATGGAACAATGATAATTATTTTCTAGCTATAGAAGAGAAACATTTCCTTAAACCTTAAGGAAAAAAAAAAACCTCATCAGCATCATCTGATTCACCTTACTTCCCAAATTATATGGATCTCAGTGGTGAAACCTACAATCTCAATTTGAAATGCAATTTAGAAAAAAATCAAGATCAAAGAAAAAATGTTTTAAAAAACTGTTACTTGGCAGTCTGTCATCAATCTTTGGATATTCTATTTCATATGACACATAAACTGTGCAATTTTAATGATAATAATCGCTACTAGTAATTGAGTAATGTTCTAAGAGGTTTATATAATCCATTGCATGTAATCTTTGTTATAACCCCCAGTGAGTTATTGCTACCATCTTCGCTTTCAGATGAGGAAGTTAAGCTTTAGCAAGCCCACATAACCTGCCTGATGTCACACAGCTGATAAGGAGTAAAGCCACAATTTGAATACCCGCCCTTTGGACTTCACGGCCAGAACTTGTAAGCACTACTCTGTATTCCATGTAATAATGCCCGCAGTGTACTCCAGCTTAGGCTTTTAGTGAGATTGTGTTTTTGTCAAATAGTATCTGGGTCATTAACCAAGTACTTAGAACGTGTGTGGCACTGGGCGAAGCACTTAGGTGCATTATTTCATTTCGTCCCCACAGCCACCCTCTAAGCTGAGACTGTATTATTGCCATTTGACAAATGAGCTAACTGAGCCTCAGAGACTCCAGATTGCCTGAGGCCCAGGCAGTCTGAATCCAAAGCTCATTTCCACATACGATGCAAGTACAGAAAACTTACACATTCGTGATGATAGAAGTTTTTAATTTAAGAGGATGGAGGATGCATGGGAGATGCCTGTGTCCTTCCAAAGACAACCTCCGGGTAGGAAACTTACAGAAAGAAAAGGAAAGAATTCTGCAACATTTCAGTCTCCACAGCCCCTGGGGGGTTTCAAAGCTGTTTTGTAAGCATCTGTTGTAGTAGTCAATTCACTTGAAGTTTGCAACCCACAGGACTGTTTTAAATTCTCTGTGAGAGCCAGGAGAATGAGTTCCCCATGTTTATCAATCCTTTGTCTTTGGAGGAACAGGAGATCTGACTGCAGTTTATTTATTCACTCATCAATTATTTATTAAGCTCCTACAATGTGCCAAGCACTCTTCCAGGAGCTGGTTATGCAACAACAAACAAAAAGGTAAAAATTCTTGCCCTCATGGGACTTATATTCCTGTGGGTAGAAAAAAAGAGACAAAAAAATAAAAGAATATCCATAGGTTAGACTTTGGTAAGTGCTGTGGAGAAAAATAAAGCTTGGGCGGGGTAAGGACGAGGAACGTGAATGAGGGTTGCAATTTTAATTAGGCTGCTTAGGGAAAATCTCATGGAAAAGCTGCAAATTATTACTGTACATAAATTGTGCAGACTCCAACGGTAATTTTTTCCTTGAATTAAAATGGTTATACGAATAATTGCCAAAGCTCATTTTCCTGGTACTGTTATAATCATTTAGGCAAAGTAGATGGATAAAGCAGGTGGGGCCCAAACTACTGAGATTGCTATCTGAATTCATTAGGAAAAACTGGATAATCAATTTTCATTTTTTTCTGAATTATAGCCATTAGCTGATTTACATATGCATTCTAAGCCTTTCTTTCAAAAATCCTTTGATAACACAAGGCAAGAGCTCTCGTGGAAAAGAGAGGGTTAGTTTTACAGAGGCTGAGAATAACTTGCAAAGAGGACCCCAGCAAGTCATGGCTATTCCTCAAAACTCCTGGGCAAAATTTACTGACTTTGTACATTGTCGTCCGGATATTTAGAGAATGGGAAGGAAAACAGGAGCTAACGATCTTTTTCTCCCTAGTCTGGTCACATCCAAAGTGCAAAGATCTAAAAGCCAGCTTGACCCGACTTAGCTGTGTGGCCTTGGAAGAACTTGGGCCTCATTTTCCCCATCTGAATCCAAAGGGATTGTGTCTAGAAGACAGCTATGACCTACGGTGACCCCAGCAGCAGGGTGTGCAAAGGCTTATCTGCTCCATCACGTTCTGCAGTTTTGGAAATTTTTAGATGGACAATTTCTTCTTCTAGGGCCATCTAGTCCTTAGTATTCCATGCTCAGGGAGCAGTTTATAGAGTAACGTTATTAGCCCATCAAAACTCCCATTTGTGAGGGATGCCGGATAATAAAAATCACTGGCATCTGCGGAAGCATGAGTGAAACAGCGATGAGCTATCTTCGGTTGGGGGTACAGGACAGAAGGTCCTCCCCATCATTTGGTCCTTCTCAGCACAGCAAACCAAAGACCCCTCCCTCTTCCTCCTACCTGCCCACCACACATACACACTGCTCCACACCGTGACAAAGAGCAATAGACAGTTTGGAGATCTGGAGGTCCCTTTAGCACGTGAAAGCTGCCATTCAGACCCTCTATCAGGAACCCATGGAAGCTTTTTCTAGTGAGACCTGGGGGACTGATCTTGGTCTCCTGTTTCCCCAGTTGCAACTCTCCTTTCTCACCTCCACGGCCCATCAGAAAAGGAATGCCCACGTGTGTTTAGCTAGACTCTCAACCACTAGTGAGGATACCACCCTCTCTTACTTCGTTTTACCAGAGAGGAGCCAGCAACAATCCGTCACCTTCCCTTTCCCCTAGGCACTTTCATTCCATTTGGACAGGAGACAGTTCAGACGCCGAGTCTTTCCCTTCATAACCTCCTTCCAGACCCCACAGGAAATCACTACACACCAAAGCGTGCACACACCCCAGTACTTCACACACACACACACACACACACACTTTTAGACTCTTCCCCATAATAATTCTTTATTTGATCAATAAAGGCACCAAACTCACAGGGATAGAAATATATAGATTTCTCAATTTCCTGACCGTGATGGGTTCTCTAAATACCACTTCTCAGTCACAGCTCCACATCCTTTTAGAAGGAACATCCCCAAATGCCCTAATCTAACTTCCAAATTCTAACTCCTTCCCCTCACTTCCCCCACCTCATCTCAAGAATCAGAAAGAATTTCTACCAGTTACCTCACCCTGAATATTAAATCATTCATCACCACACAGACATGCACACACACATACATCCCAAGAAAAAAAAGAGCTGAATTTTGTTTAACATGTGTTTGTGTAATTCTGTGGTGTGTTGTTGATTTTTTTTTGTCTGTGTTTAACCAATTAACAAGGGCATTTGATTGAAAGAGCTGAGCACAAGTCCACGCACACTTGCACACACACATCTGCAGCTGTAAGAAAGCACACAGTTTAGGTACATACCTCATCGCCCCCGCTGCTCCCGCTCTCTGAAGGATGGGCTGGCAATCAGGGCAGAGCACCGTCCACAGAAAGCAGCCACAGCCCTGGTGACTGGTTACTGTACTGATGTTAATGGAGTTCAAAAGCAAATGACTGCCCAGCTCTTTTTCAGGATCAGATTTGCTAGTTAATTAGTAATCAAGGTCTTTCTGAGGCAGTCACCCCTAAGACCTTGGGGCAAGAAGTAACCACCCTGACCCCTGGGGCACTGAATGTCTCTGCCTAAGTGAGGACGCTCCCTGTGCCTGGTAGCAGAACAAGACTGACACAAAGTGTAGATGATAAAGAGCAAAAAAAAAAAATGATCCTGGTACCCCAGAAGAGCCCCATCTCTCCCAATGACCCCTAATCTCATCCACTGATCTGTGTTTGAAGGAAATAATTCTGAAAATGTTTTCAAAATAGTTTTCTTCTTTTCCTGCCTCTAGGAGGGGTATCCTTAAGCTTTTTTGTGTTAAAGAGACCCTTTGGCCATCCGGTACCTCCTAGGGTACCTCTCTTGGAATTACATTTTTTTAGAATCACATTTTTAAATGCATGAGACAAAATACAAAAATACAAAATAAGCATACAAAAGAAACCAATTTCATTGAATTACAGTTACTAGAATACTTTTTAAATTGTAGTAATGTATGTGCTTCTTTAATGATATATTAACTAACAAATCGAGCAGCTGGTCTAATAGCTACTGCAGTTTCAAAATAGTGTAAACAGTATTTTGAGATTATCTTCAACATATGATATAAAAGTATCCGTGACCTCTCTCGGAATCAAAGTCTTAGGTACTGCTCACACTACTGTGATTTGTGGCCTAACTTTATATTTTGAAAGATATATTAAATGTCAGTATTTCAGCAAAGAAAAAAACATAAACCCTTTCCCCTTCCAAGTTCACCTGCTCTCTGAATTAAATGCACAAACCCCAGGTTACGAGCGCCACTCTACTGCTAGGCAGACCCTCCCTCAAAGCAGGCAGTGTCCTTGCCCGGGTGCCACTCCAAGTGATGCCAGTGATCCATGAACCCATTACTGCCAGTCCCAAGGAAAGAAGTACCAAACCCGAGGATAAATATTTACAAGCTTCTATTGCCACTTGTCATGGTAATTTATGTCCATTGACCCTAATAATTAAAAACTGGAGTTTGTGTTTGTGTATGTATATGGTTTTTAATTTTCTTTTTCTAGTAATTTATTTTTATTTTAAATTTACAAAAGTCTCAGTCTGTGACATAATGGAAATTTTTGTTTTTAAAAAAACCTGATTTTTTACCACGGATCATTTTAAAAGCTCTGCTCAACTACTGTTATTCCTGGTCATTTGCTTTTATGGATCAGTGAAAATTCAAAAAACTTAGGCTAAGGGACCTAAATTTATAACCTGTGTATCACCGAGAAAAACTAAACAAAAGTCACCATCTCTTATCATTATTTCATTGTGGACACAGACTATTAAAATGGAATGAATTTATCTTCTTGAAAAGTTCACTTTCTTGTCCTTATTTTTGTCATTTCATCGACCAACAGAGAAGGAGGCTCAGCTCAGTGCTCTGTGACGACCTAGCCGGGTGGGACTGGTCGGGGGGGGGGCAGTGGGAGGGAGGTCCAAGAGGGAGGAGACATAGGTATACATATAGCTGATTCACTTCATTGTATAGCAGAAACTAACACAACATTGTAAAGCAATTATACTCCAATAAAATAATTAAATAAATAAAAAGGGAGTTTGTGATTGACATGTACACACTGCTATATTTAAAATGGATAACCAACAAGGACTTACTGTATAGCACAGGGAACCCTGCTCAATATTCTGTAACAACCTAATTGGGAAAAGAATTTGAAAAAGAATAGGTACATGTGTATGTATAACTGAATCACTTTGTTGTACACCTGAAACTAACACAACATTGTTAACCAACTGTACTCCAATATAAAACAAAACGTTAAAAGAAAAAAAAGAAATGTTGGGAACCAGTAAGACCTGCAGACCAGGTATTGGGAACCCCTGATCTACTGCGTTTGGCATCACAATGACAAAGAATTTTGAGCTAAAAGAGGAAGAAAAGGAAAACTAAGGTGTATGGAGGCCTGTTGGGTACTGACTCCTTTTGCCGACATTATTTCACCAGTGTTCACAACGGCCTGACAGCTGCCAGGGTCTGAACTGCCATGCGGATACTTGCCCACTCTGCATCAGCGCCCACGCAGACCGTTTAGTATTAGCCCGAAAGAACTTCAAAGATCACCACATATAGCCCCCTCATCTTAACAGACGGGGAGCCTTGGACCTAGCAATTTTGTGAGGTTTGCATTAGTCTAATAACGGAATGTAGTACGTGCGTGTTAACATTTAAAAAAGAAAAATTTTTGGCAGTTATATACTTTGCCCAAGGCCCTGTACTACTCACTGACTCTATGATGTTGCCTGACTAGAGCGTTTGAAAAGTGTAGCCACTGGATTTAAAAAAGAGATGATTCAGGACAGACCAATGTACAGAACTGTGATGCTGAGAGTGGTTTGTGACCCTGGTGACACAGCCTTACTTGAGCCTGAGGATGTCAGGAAAACATGTCTGTCTGGGAGCCATGGGGGCCGTGCAACTACGAGAACCAGTAATGTGAGGACAAACCCTCCTCCTCAGAACTCTCCAGCCAAGCCCCTTCCCCAGACCCCGTGGCCCCATGTCTGGATCATGCAGTAGCTCCTGGGCCTCCTCCCTCCTTCCAACCCCTGAAAATAGGATAACCACTTCCTAAACACAAGTCAATTCAATGTTTAGTTATTATACGTGTGCTATAAACAAGCATCTATCAGAATAGCAATGACAGCAATATTTATGGAACACTTATATGGCCCATGCATTATGTTAAATGAGTCACAGGCATGATTTCAATTTCTCCTCATAATTACACTATGAGGCAGTGACTGTTATCACCCCAGTTTTACAGCTGAGAACCCTGAGGCACAAAGAGCAACTGCCCGAAGGCTGTGTAACTAACAAGAGGTGAAACCAGAACGCAAGCGCAGGCAGTCTGGTCGAGCCTACACTGGAACACAAATGTGAGTGATGCCTCCGTAACCTCACAGCCAAGAGCGTGTAAGAAGTCAAATGGCTACGCTACAAAAGACAAGGCAGCACTGACAAATGTCATTGGAAAAAGAACACTCCCAATTGGGAGGGACAGGAAAGAAAGAAATTAAAGGCCAAGATAGATGGGAGTGGGAAAGAAGGAGAGACGGTAAGATTTGGGGGGCTAAGGGATCAGCATAAGCAAGGCACAGAGGTAAGAAAGAATGGGACCTGCTTCAGAAACTGCAGCAGAAAGACAAGGGAAGACAGTGTGGGAAAGTCAGGACATTATTGGAAAAGTACCCTAGAGCCGCCGCATCACGGAGATTCTGTTAACAAGAAGACTTCCACCAGCAACAGGGACCCATCGCAGGCAAGACACTGCCCAGGCTGTCATAAACATGAAATAGATTTCTGAGCCTAGGATTTCTCTGCCTAGGACTCAATGTGCAGGATTATCTGTCTCTGTGAGTCTTTACTCAGAATATTACTTGTTCCCACACCTCCAAACAGAACAAGACATATCCATAGGGAACACTGGGAGCTGTACAAGCTGCATGTCCACTGGAGTGGCCCAAAAGTATGGAACTCTGCTACCCTGAGATCCTCCATGGGCATTCCCTGAAGACCAAAGAGCCAGTGGATCACAGTCAATCCTGGGCGAGAACACCCGTCTCTCCCTGTGCAACTTTCCCAAAACAAAACTTTATTCAGGCTTCTCTTCTAAAACCTAAAATAGCCATGGTCTAGTTCTCACGATAAATCGCACCTTTCTTTCTCTCTTTAAGGCCCTCACTGTCATTTTGACTCCACTACTCCAGTGTTTTTCACTATGCACCAGTCAACTTGGCTCATGGCTGCTTCTGCATTTTTGCCTGAGGGCAGCCCTCCACCAGGGCTGTGTCTACATCCTCTTGTCCTCTGTTTTCTGTGAAAACCCCTCTCCTATTGCAAAGCCAAGTTTAAAATCCACTTGGTCATGAAATTTTCTCCAAACATTCAATTCCCATTGACGTCTCCTCTTTTCTGAACTACTGAAGTAATAGTACGTTCAAGAATAGTGTTCTGTCTTATGGGTGAACACACCCCAAAGCGCTCAGGGGAAAGCTAGCCTCTCATCAAGTCCCTGCTGGCTGAGTTCCCTCAGAGTCTCCCCAAAGCCAGACCCACGTGAGGAGCCTATTCTGACCTCTTGAGCGGAGAAGGGACAGCTGAGCCCCAGTGTGTGTTCTCCATCCTCCTAGCACTGAACATGGCAATGGATTCTCCCTTCTTGGAATAAAATCCTTATGAAAAGATACTCATCTGTCTGGATTTTACCAGCAATGGACTGTGGGTGGGTTAGATAATCCTGAAAGTATTCCTAAATAAGCTTATTAATCTGAAACAGGTAGATAGAACATTGAAATCAAGTTAAATCATCTCTTGGACACTGTTTCCATGTTAAGTCTTCAGCTGGTGGTTTAGTAGTTCCCTGTATGGTGTCATAGAAAGAGCATGGGGTTTGGAAACAAACTAGCTGGGGTTTGAATATTGGATTCTCTGCTTACTTTCCACAGGCCTTGGGCAGTCATTTCAATGCTCTGAAGCTCAGTTGCCCGCTCTGTACATTAGGGGTGAGAATATGTGTGACATATATTATTTTGCACCTAAGCTGAGATAATAAGTACCTGATATCCAGTGTCGGTTTCCCAGTCCCTCCCTAACTTGTCTTTTCTGAAAATAAGGTCAAATAAAACCCAGCAAGCGGTCGCCTTAGCTTAAATTCTGTTAACAACTTCTCCTTCAATTCATGCACCCCCAGGAAGAGCCTCACTAGCCTGGGCCGGAGGAGGCATTCTCTTGCATCCATGGACCACCGACAGGCAAGTGCAGAGCATCAGCGCCTCCCACGGGGAACCACGGGCTGAGGGGGAAAAGCAGCCCAGTCCATGACTTTGCTCTCCATGGCTCCTCAACAGTCCTTCTTCCCCATCTCTCCCCACCGCCCACTCCCAAGCACATGCCGTCTCCACACCTTCTTGTCACAAAGCATCTCTCACAGCCTCCACGGCCTACAAAATTGTATAAATTGTACCTCTTTCTTTTTATTGTGACCAAGTTCCTTCTTTCATTCCCAAAATAAGCTCTTCACATCAGATGCTATCTGGCAAAGGAGAAGTTGCTTAGAGTGAGAGTAATTTCCCTGCCCAGAAATGTTCAAAGAAAGGTGAAAAAAAAAGAGACTTATACTGGGCATTACAGCATTTCCTTCTCTTGTGAAATACCTATTATTCAGCAGTTCTACACGACCTTTCATCCTTTCCTACCTCACCCCCACAGACAGGAATACATGCAAACACCGGTGTGAGTCCAAGGAGAGAGTTATTAGGAATAATATGTTACTTAGTATTCACCTGTTAGTAATAAAACTTTATATTTGTATAATACATTGCAGTTTTCAGAGCACTTTAATCTGTATTATCTCTCTGATCATACAAAGAAATAGAGCAGGAATTTTTAATCCCCATGTATAATGAGGAAACAAACTAAGAAAAATGATTTGCTAAAGGTCACTCAAATACTGGCCAAGTCGAACTAGTGCTAACTTAGTTTCAAACTAGTAATCCAGTGTTCACAGAGTCTGAAGTCAGTAAATCCAGAAACTGATTTTTCAGACTAAATACTTGTTCATTCATTCAACAGATTCAAAGTTCACTCTCCACCACGTGTCCCAAAGAGGAAAGCTCAGATCCCATCCGTTATCAAATTCTGCCATCCTCCCCTCACAGATGGATACTTCTCTTAAGTCCAAAGCTTGTCCTAGAGATTTCTACCATTTCCTCCATGGCTCCCCTACCCCATGCCCAGGGAACACCGGCCCAATCCTGTAAGGGACCCCAATACAGCCCTAACTCACTAGTTACAGCTGACTGGACCAGCACTGGACAGCTGATCCAACCTGGTCCAATTGGATTCTCTCTCCCGGAAATTAGGATTTGAGACACAGAGTCTGAATCATATTCAGGCTGTGGGATCATATCATGTTACTGAGAGGCAGAAATTAAGATTTTACTGAAAATACCTGTTTGCCCAAAAGAGAACAGGATAGACATATAGAAAGAAGCAGGAGTAAGAGATTATTCAAACCCAAGGAAGAAAAAGTAAAGAGACTAGCTACCAGTATTTTTCCTATTTCTTTTAAGACCAATACACAACAGAATTTCAGGTGATTCTCCTGCTTCTTCACCAAAATACTACTTCTACAATTACTACCACCACTGCTTCTACTACTAACCACCATCATCACCACCACCATCACCACCACCATTATCACCATCACCATCACCACCACCACCACCATCACCACCACCATCACCACCACCATCACCACCACCACCACCATCACCACCACCATCACCACCATCACCACCACCATCACCACCACCATCACCAGCATCACCATCACCATCGACATCATCCTTTCCTGCAGCCATGTACTGTGAGTTTCTATACCTGGCAACCAAATAGTCTCTGATGGCCCTGCTATGGCAGGCTCTCATTGTCTCCCTCTGTCCAGTGTAAATACCTTCACCAGAAATTTCTAACCACTCCAGTCCAACCTACAAGCAACATATTGGCAACACTTTGCTGACTTCTACAACCACTTGCAATTGTAGGACCTTCAAATCCCCACAAAGTCCCTCTGAATTATTTGGCCTCCCTATAGAATTGTGCTTTTTAGTTCAGGATACATGTAATCTAGGGGTATGTGGTGACACACTGAGAGGTACGTAACACATCCTCTTGGAAAATCAACTTTAGTCAAAGTCCTTGGAGAAGAACAGGCAATTTGAATCAATATTTGGAATTATGAAAAATATGGCAGTATAAAGTAATGGCATGCATAATTTTTTTCAACATAAAACGCTAAATTTACAGAAATTTTCCTGTGAGCCTGCTTCCCCCAGGTCCCCACCCCAGGGGAAACTGTGAAAAGAATGCCATAGGGAATGTCTTAAAGGCGCCAATAATGTCTCACAGCCACACACAGGCTCTGGCTATCATTGTTGCCCTCTTCTCTGGCTTGGCCTCTCTCCCCCACATACTCCCTCGCCGTTCCGCTCTCTGGGAATCTCCGTGTCACACCATCTCCCCCGTCTCTGCCAGACAGTGACCCTCAAAGTGTCACGGCTGCTCAGCGTTCTCTTCCTTTTCCCATTACAGAGGAACGCAACGGGGCTGATTGTCATCCCATGTCTCACCGCTCTATCAGCTTTCACTTAACACCTCCTCTTCCATAATTCATATTAGTGGACAAAATAAAGCTCAAAAAGGGGTCGAGCACCTTCTAAAGCAATCCCTACCCACAGGTCCCTGCTGGGGAAAGTGACCCAAGTATGTCCCTGATCACAAGATTCCGTGCTGGCACCGATGCTGACTGGACCTGGGCTGGGCACTAACCCAAGACAGCCAGTCCTTCAACAGACTGGCATCTCCAGACATCACCTGCTGTGCGAGCACCAGACAACTCAGATTCTCTTTCTGAATGGAACGCACAGAGAATCTGCAGCAGGATCGGTTAGTAGCAAGAGCAAAACTGAAAGGTAGAGAAACAGAAATAAGAGCTGTGTGAGACCATCTTTAACCTCATCTCCCCTGGCATTACCTCTCTGCCCTCCTCCCTTTGACAGTTCAAAAGGGACAGGATATGCTTTAAATGCAGGAAGCAGAGACGTCCTTCCTTTTGTTTCCTCTCTTGCGCTTCCTGTTTTCTGCCTCTTCGTCACAAACGAACCTAAACACAGGGCAGGCTGCCTTTCCCTCTGTCCACTTCCTCGCTTCACATCCCCAGATGGGCAGATGGACTCAGAGCCCTTCTCACAGGCAAGTTATCGGTTAGTCATTGCGTTCAGCGTCCAGGCACAGTGGCCCAAGCATTGTGACTTAAAGACAGAAAGATATTACCTTTCTCACTTTCTCTGCTCTCTCTGGAGCACAGTAGTCGCTGGTGTGCTTTCACGAACTCAAAAACTTCAGGGTTGAGATTCTCTTGGCTTTTCGCTCATGGTTGGAGCTCCAACCATAACATCTTAGTTCAGGCACAGAAGGAAGAAAAGGAGACAAGGGCTTTCTAAAGAATCCCACCCAATGTCTTCTTCTTGTGTCTCACTGGCTACTCTTATCTGAAAGAAAGATGGGAAATGCAGTTTATTTTTAGTTAATATTGACATACCCAATAACAGAGGGGTTCTGTTGGCAATGAAAAGGAGAGAACTAATAGTCTGCAGGCAATTAGCAATAACTACCATGAACTGAATGGCAAGTTGATGCGTGGATTCTGCCTAGGTCTACTGCATGCTCCAAACCAAGCTGTGCCAGAGCTCTACCTTGGGAGCTTTCAGACGCTGCTCTAGCTTTTAATAAAGTAACACACACTCTACACCCCATTTCCCTGCTGCTCCTCTCATGTAATCGGAGTGATTGGCAGAGCTGGATTTGGGAATTCCCGGGACTCTTGGCTACATACCAGCTAAAAGCATCAACATCCTAACTCCTCACTTAGTAACCTTGGCCAAGATATCTAACTAACCTTCCTGAAACTCCACTTTGTCATCAGTAAAATGGAAGTATCACTACACTCTTCACACAGCAACTCTGAGATTAAAGGATATTCAGGCTGCCATAGCATGATAAATGGTGTCTGAAATTTCACTTCTGTGACATACGGGCCACATTATTGCAAGAGTAAATCAATGACGGGCGAGCTTGCACGGAGAGCAGGGCAGGAACTCCAGGTCTCACAGTGGTCTGGCCCCACCTCGTGGCAGCTGTTGAGTAATGACAGGAAGATTCTGGATCCCAAACTGGCGCTGACTTGGGAAAATGGGAGGGATTACATGACTCTTCAGTTCGATTATCTGGGGAGTTCAGAGACACAAGACTCATCCTCAGGTGCCATGCTTCCTAAGAGCAATTTACCTGTTCTTTCCCACTGGTCTCAGACAACCCTCTGAGGCAGGAGATAGACAGGCCCCAGGCTGAGCAGCTGGAGACTGTCCCCTGTGGACAGATACTCCAAGATAAAGATAATGGCAGGGGCCATAAAGATAAGGGCAGGGAGGACCTGAGTGCCGCCCAGATAAAAGATAAAGAGACCACATATTTCCATTCTTGAGGTCAAGGAGACTTTCCCAACTACACAGGAGCAGAAAGGCTCCTCAGGGGCCAAAAAGGGAGGGGGCGCCACCCCGTAACAGATGGTATCAACCTTCCCATAGGCCTCTGTGCTAGAATCCATCTTGGCTAAGAGATGCACGGGCACACAGGGAAGGACCAGGAGTTAAACCAAATACGGACTCAGAGCCAGGCAAAGCAAGATGATTGGCCAGAGGAAACCCAGAAGAAATGCCCACATAAGTGATTCAAACCACCACGGAGGCACGACTCTCTCTCTGAGCCAGCCCGTGTGCGCCTATTCACAGGTACATTTTTCCTCCTAAAAAACACTTTGTTTCACTATTTTCCATTTCTTTGCTGAAATTTATTTCTACAAAGCAGACAAGCCAGGGCCTTCTCACTGGTCACTGGCCCTCGTGGTCTAGTGGCTAGGATTCAGCGCTCTCACTACCGCGGCCTGACTTCAATCTCTGGTCAGGGAACTGAGACCCTGCTTCAAGCCACTGCAGGCCGAGGCCACACAAGATCACCTCCATAACTGCCTACCCACAGGGTAAGAACTGAAGCCAGTCCCTAAGTAGGAATGGGGGCAGGTGCCAGACGAGAAGAAGCCAATCATGGATCACTTCATATTATAATTCTCACAGAAGTGAAAGAAACAGTCTTGATCAGGAGCCCGGCCCCTCCAGTCTCACCTCCTGCTACAAGGCAGCACTGGCCTCGTCTCACCCATCAGAGCACAGGGCTCCTTCCCACCCTGGTTCCTTCCTGGGGGCCATATCCTCATCGTCACCATGGCCCTACTTCAGAACAACACCATCCCAGTCATCTGTTTCCTGTCAGTTGTCTGTCCCATTAACGTTAAATTGTTTCTTTCAGTTAGCTCTGTTATCTCAAGTCGTTTAGCCGTACTTTCCTGTCTAAATTAAAATGATCTCTCTCCCTGAGGAATACACTCTTTCACATATAAACTGCCATTTCTTCACAATTCCTGTTGTCTTGGCTTACTTTCTCAAGGCCTCATGGGACTTCCCTGCTGTCTCTCCCCCTCCATGCCTTTGCTTTGCATCTAGATAATTAAGCAGGTGAGAGCAAGTGAGGTTGCAGGGACTGAGGAATCTCAGCTCAGTGATGTTCAAACAGGAAGCTCACTTTGTTCTCAGAAATGTACATACTTTCTTACAATAGCCAAGATATGAAAGCAACCTAAGTGCCCATCAACACATGAATGGATAAAGAAGATGTGGTGTGTGTGTGTGTATATATATATATATATATATATATATATATATATATATTTATTTATAAATATATATATAGTGAAATACTACTCAGCCATAAAAAAGAATGAAATTTTGCCATTTGCAACAACATAGATGGACCTGGAGAGTATTCTGCTTAGCGAAATAAGTCAGAGAACAACAAATATTGTATGTTTTCACTTACATGTGATATCTATATATATTTGGTGAGAACATTTAAGTTTTACTCTCTAAGCAAATTTTATTTATACAATTCAGTGTTATACATTGTATGTTATACACTGGATCCTCAGACTTTATTTGTACCCTTTTACCAACCTCTCCTTATTTCTCCCACCTGCCAACCACTGGCAATCACTGTTTTACTCTTTGTTTCTATGTTTGACACTTTTTCTCATATTCCACATACAGTATAAGTGATACCATGCACTATTTGTCTTTCTCTGTCCCGCTTATTTCACTTCGCACAATGTCCTCATGGTCCATCCATGTTGTCGCAAATCACAGGATTCCCTTTTTCTCATGCTTGAATAATATTCCACCGTATCCATTCATCCATTAATGGACCCTTGGGTTGTTGCCATATCTTGGCTATTGTGAATAATGCTGCAATGAACATGGGAATGAGGACATATCTTTGACATCCTTTTGCATTCCCTTTGGATATATACCCAGAAGAGGAACTGCTGGATCGTATGATAGTTCTATAACTAGCATTTATTGATTGGACGTCATGTGCCAAGCACAATCCCAGTCACGTTACATGTGTCAATTCGGGTCATCCTCCCAACCCTCTGAGGTAGGTATTATTTTGTTCATCATCTCTATTCCATATGAGATGAGCGAAGAGGGTTCAATCACTTGCCAAGTTCTCACAGAGAGGAAGCAGCAGAGCTAGGCCTTGACCTGAAAGAGCTTGGTTCTAGAGCCCACACTCTCAACACAGAGCGCCCTTCAGAGGAGGACATCTGAGAAGGGACAGAGGCCCTGATTATGTACGCAGGACCTCTAGGCCACTGTGAAAACTTGGCTGATACGGTGAAGGAGATGGGGGGCCCTGAAAGGTTTGAACAGAGCAATGACATGATCTTAGTTATATGTTAACAGGATCACTATTGCTGCTTTGTAGAAAGTGGGGTATGGGAGGGGGTATGGGAAGCAGACAGAGCAGTTGTAAGGCTTCGGCAATGATCCAGGCCAGATATCCACCCCCTACCCCTTCAGAGCAAGACGCTGGCCTTGTTCATGTTAATACTCCTCTTGCCAAGCACAGTACCTGGCATAATAATGATGGTTGAATGAAATCTTTGGCAATGGCAGTCATACTAGTCATACAGGGGAGGAACCATGCACTTGTCCATATTAAAAACATAGTCTATGATCAGTCACCCTCAGGGGTGATAGAAGGCATGCAAATGGAAAGAGGTACCATCTCAAACCTTAGTTCACAGAGAATATATGCTCTGTCTGCTGCCAGTTTCCTTAAAACCCATAAGCAAATCCTGCTCTCCTCTCCACTCATGTGGGTCCAGATGGGCATGCAAAACTGGGCTTAGGAAATCAAGACCTTGTCTTATTTGCATCCCTGATGCCAGGCCATGGTCCTCTGGGAAGGCTGTTGTTACAGAAACACCCGGGTTTATTCAAAGCTTCTGCATCACCCAAGAGATAGAACCATCATTCTTCTACTCTTATGATGAGCCTTTGTGTGTATCCAAGAGATATTCTAAAGCAACAATATCCCTCTAAGTTTACTGTCAGAACTTTTCATGCACTCACTCTGGGATAGCTCTAGAGCAAGAGCTGGATGTCTTGTGAAGGAAAGGTCATGGCTCAGAATGTACACTTACCCTTCTCTGCTGGGCGGTATTTGAGTCTTAGATTAGCCAAGTAAGAAGAGACATCATGGTGACTCTGACTGCCATCGTAACTGTGCCCTATGAAGTCAGGAATGCATTTCTGTTCTTTTCAGTCCTGGAGTTTGCAGTAGGGATCCTGGTCAATGCCTTCATTTTCTTGATGAATTTTTGGGTCGTGGTGAGGAGGTGGCCACTGAGCAACTGTGATCTTGTCCTGCTGAATCTCAGCCTCACCTGGCTTTTCCTGCACGGGCTGCTCTTTCTGGATGCCATCCAGCTTATCCACTTCCAGTGGATAAAAGACCCGCTGAGCCTCTGCTACCAGACCATCCTCATGCTCTGGATGCTCGTAAATCAAGCTGGCCTCTGGCTCACCACTTGCCTTAGTCTCCTCTACTGCTCCAAGACTGTCCATTTCTTTCACACCTTCCTCCTCCGCTTGGCAAGCTGGATCTCCAGGAAGATCCCCCAGATGCTCCTGGGTGCTATTTTTTCCTCCTGTGTCTGCATTGTTCTCTATTTGTGGGACTTTTTCAGTAGATCTCACTTCTCAGTTGCAACCATGCTACTCATGAATAACAATACAGAACTCAATTGAGAAATTGAGAAAACTCAATTTCTTTCATTCCTTCCCCTTCTGCAGCCTGGGGTCCATCCCCTCTTTCTTGCTTTTTCTGGTCTCTTCTGGGGTACTGACTGTCTCCCTGGGGAGGCACATGAGGACAAGGAGGGCCAAAACCAGAGAGTCTCGGGACCCCAGCCTGGAGGCCCATATCAAAGCACTCAGGTCTCGTCTCTTTCTTCCGCCTGTATGTGGTGTCCTTCTGCGCTGCCTTCATCTCGGTGCCTTTGCTGATGCTGTGGCACAACAAGATCGGGGTCGTGGGCTGTGCAGAGATACTGGCAGCCTCCCCTCGGGGCACACAGTCATCCTGATCTCAGGCAATGCCAAGCTGAAGGGAGCTGTGGAGACCATTCTTCTCCAGGCTCAGAGCAGCCTAAAGGTAAGGGCGGACCGCAAGGCAGATCCCAGGATGCCAGATCTATGTTGAGAGTGGACATGAAACGGGTTCTTCATAACTATGCCTCTGATTGTTCATAAAGCCTTCAGAAACCTATTCCAATTTCTTTTCTAAGGTATAACTCCAAGTCTCTCTACTTTACATCCATGATCCCACCCATAGTAGAAAAAAATAATTAAAGCTCTACACATGGCCTAGGCAAGTAGAATGGCATTGGTTGTCTAGATAAAATGAACAAAATATAGAAGTGAAGTATTCAGTGTAAATTCTTTGTATACTATAGCTTACTAGTGCTTGGTATAAGCCAAACCATGAGAAATCCCCTCTTATGAAGTGATATCTAAATCCCAAGATAGCATGGTTGGTTTTTCACATGACTGCTATTTCTTAACATGAGTGCTAGTGGGACTTCCCCAGTGGTCCAGTGGTTAAGACTCCGCGCTCGCAAGGCAGGGGCCCTGGATTCGATCCCTGGTCAGGGAACTAGATCCCGCATGCCACAACTAAGATCTGGCACAGCCAAATAAATAAATATTTTTTTTAAAAAACAGGTGCTAGCATATAATATTTGAACATATTGACTACTATGGCAATTATATTATCCTCCTCAAGCTCCACAATATTCATGGAAACATAAGATATGAAAAGACAAACTTGGAAGAACAATGATGTCATCAGCTTCAAGAGGTACTACATTAAAACACCTACAGGAACCAAAGGATGGGTCATTTTGTCTGAAAATGCACTGATTCAGAAATGTACATTCACCTGCTTTAGAGTGGGAGAAAAAGAGAGGTAGATACTTGCTCAGTGGGTGCCCTGGATGTCAAAGCCTCTGTGTGTCTCCTGGCTCTACTCCACTTGCTCATGAGGACAGTGCTTTGCCTGGTACCAAGCACCGGTCAGTCTAGTTGGGGAACCTGCCAAAATAGCCTCGCTAAAAGGCCTATTTGTGGAGACTGGCATTCTCTGCCTGCCTGCACAGGAACCTAGCCGGGAAGGCTTTCCTCAAATCACATCCTAAATGGCTCAGCAGAGAGAAAGGTATACCAGACATAGATCTTTATGGGCTTCAAAGCACAGCCCATGACCACAGTGGCTCCTGGTTCTGCTGGCTGTGGGTGCTGCTGAGGACTGCTTCCTCCTCCCAGGACCTGTTCTTGATAACTCCAATCCCTCCTCTCAGTTTTCCCAAATTATCCTTTTTGCCACCTCCAATGGCTGCAAAATTTGTGCCTTCATCTGGTTTCCTTTCCTTGGTGGACACCAAAGTTATCCTAGAACTTCCTCAAAGACAGTGGTCCCCA